>NC_062218.1:82342838-82982197 GCF_902686445.1 Sciurus carolinensis | reverse complement strand
GCCAGCAAGAACGACCCGGAGACGTGATGGGTGGCAAACTTCCCTATTAACAGCTGATTCTTCTTTTTATTTCTTCCCTTTCTGGGAAGTTATTGTCACTTATATAGGTTATATCAACTAATTAGAATATTCACGATATGTGGGGAAAAGATAGACGTATATGGGTATAACTTGAAGCACCTAAGAATCACGCAAGAATCATGCAGAGGCCTTGACCAATTACTGAGACTTCCTCAAGGTGAAGTTAGTTGTATACGTGCAGAATAGCAGTTTTTCAACTGCACTGGCAGCTTGCCAGGCGCCATCTTGGCCAGGCTCCACCTAGGGCCAGGGGTCCGTACGCAACCCCGACAGTTCCCCCTTTTTTCTTTTAAAAGAAAAGCTCGGGACCAAGCCTGTCAGGCGGAGTGGTCAACTACCGTCCTTACCCGTCATCGGATAACTGCAGAGCATGCTACAGCTCCTGTCTTAGGTTGGTACGGAGTTACCTACTACCTTACCCGTCTGGTCAATGGTCCAGCCTCGCGAGCCACACTTGTGGGGAGCTGCCGGCCTCTAGGGCAGCCATGGCCTGATGGAAGATGATACGATCTCTCGCTTGACTCTGACGCACACGCATGATAGTGCGTGAGAGGAAGATAACAGCAATGATCATAAGCATGCATAATGCTCCCATACCAGCCCACTGCTTAATAAAACTGAAAGAGGAGGATAACCAATTTAACACTTCAGACATTGGAGCTACATCAACTCTAGTAGCATTAAGGCTAACAATTTGAGATCTAAGAATAGCTGTAAGATTATCAAATTCATAAGACCAGTTGGAACGTAGCTGAACAGACAAGATTCTAGACAAATTTGCTGCATAGCTGAAGTTATGATAAGCTACAGGTGTAACGCACAGTCCCGCCAGATGATAAATACATCCCACGTTTAACAGTTCCTGTAAAATGTCCATTTGTTCTTGAAGTAAGTCCACCCTCTGGTTCACCAAGAGAATTCCCGCTTTCATGTGTTGATCTACTGTTTGTTGAGTAGACAGAGCAGTAGCTGTCTGCTGGACCACTTCATTAAGCTTAGTTGCTGACTGTACTGATGTCGTCAAGGCTACAGCTGCTGCGGCTGCTGATGCAACTATGGTGGTAATGACTGCTGCGGTGATTCCAAAGTCTCTCTTGTTTCTAGAAAGCAATACTGGCAATTCATCATCTGTAACATAGACTGGGACTGGTAGGAAGGTAGGAACACACATTAAGTCTGCCAGCAGGAACCTAGAAGCATTTTAACATTGAGAGATAGCACAAATCTGAAGTACAATTGAGAGAAGCAGTTGTTTTGTTACATAGTTGAACTGTTCCTCCTAAGAGACTAAAAAGAGGTAGTAAGTTAGTTTATTCCGTGGAAACACACAAACTGAGCCGCAGCTCCAGTAAAGCACCGGGTTACTCTTATTACCCAGAGTTAAAAAACCCCAAACAAAGAGACAAAGAGAAAGTTTATCTTTAGGGGACCTGAAGTTCTCCTCTATTCCCCCTTTTTGTTTATAAAGAGCATTTTTGAGGGTGAGATGTGTATGTTCGACAATACTTTGTTTTTGTGGGTTATAAGGTACATCTGTGGTTAGAGTTATTTTAATTTTAGTGAGGAATTGGTTCTTACCAATTTTAGTTTTTAAAGAAAAATTTAGACTTTATAACAGTACAATCTTTGACAGTTGCTTAACCATAATTGTATAAACCCCTATTTTTAAGACAATTGTTCTAAAGAATAAAACTTAAGAGACACAAAGTTAAGAATGAATTGGTGTTTCTAAGAAATCCTTGTCATTTTACCATGTCATTTTACCATATAGATTAAACTTTGGCTTATATCAGAACATTAGTATTTCACCTTAGGAAAAACCTTAAATAGCTTTAGCTGATTTACATACATACAACCAACTTAGTTACACATAGACTTGTTGAAACTTGTCCTTTATTACACACAGACTTTCTTATCCAGAAACATTTTCTTTTCCTTTTTATTAAATACATTTTTAAACCCAGAACCTTTTATTTTTTTTTTTTTATCTGTCGACCCCTTTTTGTTCACATTCTGAAGCAACTCTTATGAAATTTTTGAATTTAGATAAATCACCCTATTTTAATAAGATTAAATATTTTGTTGTTTATAGTACCCTTAATTGAAACACAGTTGAAACTTTTGGGACCCTTTATATGTAGAATTCCACTTGTTAGGACATAACTCTTAGTAACCTTGTTTCTAGTTTAGTGAGGACATAAAGTAATTGTAAACCCTTTTATTTACCAACCTATGAAAACACCAATAATGTTTAAGTATGATACCCCATGGAATTTGAGGAGTTAAAAGTACTTGATGTTATTTAACAATTAGCATTTCAACTTTGTAAATTAACCAGACGTCTCTACAAACACATTTGAGTAATCCCATACATGTTAACTCCAATTTATTTATTTTATAAAAACCAAGATATCAGACAAGTGTCCTGAACAGGATCTGCTGCCTCTTTCCTGTTGAAGAAAAGTCCTAGAAGCAATTGATATTAGACATTGTTTAACATTAACATTTCATTAGTTTGACCACCTGGAAACTTGCAAGTTATTTTTAAAAATATTTTACTTTTATTAGTTTACCCAATTTAAATTGAACCCTTTTAAATCACGTGAATAAAAGTATTTGGATCCATTTTTAAATTTTAATTTTAAGAGCTCTCAGTTTTGATGCAGATAAGACATAACACCAGACAGTACGACATACAAATAACACAAAATCAAAGGCCTTGTAATTTATAGGTAAATGTTCATTGCAATGAAACAGCTGTTTAAAAAACTTCAGTTGAATAAAAAATAGAACTGATCAAAAATAAAATCATTAACCTAGGTATGTAGGATTAAAATTATGAGCTCAAAAATACAGCATTAAAGAAAAAAAAACAAAACAAAACAAGAATCCTGAAGAATAAGTCAGTTTTATGCAGCGGCCCAGGAATTTAAAACGGACACTTTTTTTCTTCTTTTCTTCTTATCTTTAGGTTACCCCCCTTTTCTCCTTGAGACGCTGTAGTCACATTCCAATGTGGCAGGGGGAGGGAGGATCACCCAGGACTTTACTTTTTAACCCCTTTTTTACCTGGTTGAGAAATCAGGTTAGGTTTGAATGCAGAAAATCACAAAACATTATTTTTTACTACTTTTAAGGAATGGAGCTGCTGAGCTCTCTGCCTAGGGGGACCCTCCCCTAAACTGATTTTTCTCTTTGTGCTCTGTTTGTGGTTTTATTTGTACTTTCTCCTTTTTTTTTTTTTTTTTTTTTTTTTTTTTTTTTTTTTTTTTTTTTTTCACTGCGCCACTGCATATTTTTGTAAGCTCAACTCTTTTGAGTAACTCCTTTTTTTGTAACGCCTTTTTTTTGTCTTCTAGCTGCTGCCCTCCAATTCCCTTAATGCCTGTTGACTAATTGAACCAGCTTGAGAACACTTTGTTTCTTCACTAATTTTATTTAACTCCATTTCTGAGAGTCCCTCTTCGCTCTCATCAGAATCTGACTGAGTGCTAACAGAGCCCTTTTGTGACTCTTCTTTTACCTTTTCTAACACTTCCTCTCCCTGCGCAACTGCCTTTTGTAAAGCCTCCCGAGGGGAACGCAAACAAGTTCTGACTAATGACCAAACTGCTAACGTCCCTGGGAGCGTTACCGGACAGCGCTTTAAATCTTCCCCCGGGTGTTCCCACTGTGGGATAGTTAACAATCCTTCTTCCAGAAACCAAGGTGAAATCTCCTCTACCTGCTTTAAAAATGCCCAAGCAGTTTGTCTTTAAGGAAGTGCCGTTAGCTTTAAGAATTTCTTTCAAGGGACCTTCCATTCTACATCTAGCAACCTCGTTCCCCATTTTTTGAGGAAACTTTCACCTCTCGTTCCTAGGAACTTTATCGCAATCACAATATTATCGTCTCTAGGAAACCTCCCTGTCCACTGACAGATCTGGGTGCACACTTTCACCGATCCGTTGCTCACCTCACTCACCTCTCCGCGGCACGTAAGATTCCCGGGGTTCAGCACCACTTGTCGCTCCCGCCAGCAAGAACGACCCGGAGACGTGATGGGTGGCAAACTTCCCTATTAACAGCTGATTCTTCTTTTTATTTCTTCCCTTTCTGGGAAGTTATTGTCACTTATATAGGTTATATCAACTAATTAGAATATTCACGATATGTGGGGAAAAGATAGACGTATATGGGTATAACTTGAAGCACCTAAGAATCACGCAAGAATCATGCAGAGGCCTTGACCAATTACTGAGACTTCCTCAAGGTGAAGTTAGTTGTATACGTGCAGAATAGCAGTTTTTCAACTGCACTGGCAGCTTGCCAGGCGCCATCTTGGCCAGGCTCCACCTAGGGCCAGGGGTCCGTACGCAACCCCGACACTGGGGTGTATTAGCTCTTTGCAGGGGTGCTTGGGTGTGATGGGGGCTCTGAGGGTGGAATGTATTTTCTTATGAATTTTGTTTTTATCTCCTAATGAGTGTAACTACTTGTTTGAGTCAGTTCATGCTGCTATAACAAAATACCTGACACTGTGTAATTTTTAAAGAACAGAAATCTGCTTCTTACAGTTCTGGAGACTGGAAGTCCTAGATTGAAGTGTGGGGATTTTGCTGTTTGGTCCACTCTGTGCTTCCAAGTTAGCACCTTGAATGCTATGTCCCTATGTGGGGGATGGAATGGAAAGATAAAACAAAAAGTCTGTCAAGTTCCTGAGTGTCAACCCTTTTATAAGTTCACTAATTCCACTCATGAGCGTTCTGCCCTAGTAAAGACCCTATTACTTAATGCTATCATGTTGGGGTTTAAGTTTCAACATATGAATTTTGGAGGGATGCATACTTTCAAACCATAACACTATCCTTTAAGAAAACATACATTTTTATAAAAATAAACCATACTAAATATTCTCACCTTTTAATTTTAGCTCTTCCATTTCCTGGCAGTGTTAATTTGCTGGTAACTACTGATTCCTAATTTCCTCATCTCTAAAATAGAACATTACCCAAGGGTTTATTGTGAAAAGAGGAGCTAACACAGTGCCAGAAACTTGGTAAGTGCTGAATAACTGGAAGCTATTATAATTGTGGTAGAAATAGTCTAATTTTATTGGTTAAATTTTTAGCCTTCTTCCATAGAGTTAGTTTTAAACATTTATGACTTTTTTAATCTTTGTAATTCAAGTCCTTTATGACTTTTAAATATAGTTATATATAACTAAGCTCTTTTTTGTTTTTAAATTCTTATGGTTATTTAGTTAGATTTTAGAATACTTAATTTCCTTTGAAATTTTATTTTATTTCCCATCTATTTTTCTGCTTCCCAGAGTGTTTGTGTATGTGTACATACATGTATGAATTTATTTATTTATTTTAGGATTTTTTATATAATAGAGGCACAAAGGAAAGTAAGGCTGCCGGAGTGGTGAGTGTTTGCTCTTATCACGAAAGAGAGGTGACAGCCTTTTCCTCAGTCCCCCTTTACTGTGCTTAACAGAGATCCCAGCAGGTATGAGGAAGCAAAATCTCCAGGCGCTTGGACAGCTCTGAGGTAATTCTCCCCATGATTATAATTTTCTTTAAGCATATGGAACACTACTTTTGCCAAAACAGCATGGTCTCATGACGTTCATTAATCTAACAATTATTTTTACTCTCTGTTTTTTATTAATGCTACTTCCTAGGAGCACACTTGAATAAACAATATAACTCATTTATATTTTATGTATGTTTATTGAAAATTGAATCATTTCCTTCTCATTAATTTACGTACCCAACAAATTAAGTACTGAGTATTCCTGGACCAGTGTGTCTACCATTTAATTGTATAGTAAATATAGCTACTAACCACATGCAGTTAATTGACTACTTGAAATATGGCTGGTATGACTAAGGAATGGAATTCCAAATTTATTTAATTTTCTTTATTTCAAATTTAAAGTTTTAATATTAAAGCAGTGTAAGATATTTTCTCATTAAGCAACTTTTTTGGATGTAAAATATCTCCTTGGTAATTTTTTTGATGTTGAAACAATAATGTATTAGATATTGTTATGGGTTTAAATGTGCTTCCCAAAAGTCTTGGGTTGATAGCTTGGTCCTCTGTGTAGCAGCTTTGACCAGTGGTGGGACCTTCGATAGGTGGGGCCTAGGGAAAGGTAAGGAGTACATTAGGGGATCTGCCTTGGAAGAGACTAATGCAGTTCTCACGGGACCCTGGTGAGTTCTCATGGGAGTAGGTTGTTAGAAAGTGGTTACTTATCATGGTTGCAACATGTAGTTATTTATCTTCCTACTTCTCCATCATGAGATGGATCAAGCCTGCTTGATCTTGAACTTTCAGTCTCCAGAACAGTGAGCTAAACAAACCTTTTTTCTTTATGAGTACCTAATTTTAGATATTTTGTAAAATGACTAATACCAATATATTATGTTGTATTAAAATATATGACTACAATTAGTCTCACCAGTTTCTTCTTAACTCTGTGGCTCCTAGAAAATTAAGTATGCCATTTACATTAAGTTTTAATTGGCTAGCACTGGCATAGGTACTCTAACATCTGTTAAGAAGTCAGGACAAAGTAATGCGAAAGTAATGTGTGGAAAAGATATTACGAATTAGTAGAGAGTTTAAGAATTTATACAAAGAAAGTTTAATCACGATTCAGAAAGAGTTAGAAAAGAATCAAATAAGGAAACATATCTATTTGAGCCTGCAGATTGGAGAGAATGTTTGTAGAGTAGGAGAAAAGCAATGACCAAAGTCCTAGGGGTGATAAAATGGTGACCTAGTTGAGAAGACTTACTGAAAATTGATGTCCCCAAATGTAAGAATTAGAAGGAATTAAAGATTCTTGTCTAAATTCCTACCCTGTGTGAAAAGTTCTTCATTCAGTCAGTCTTAACAAGTGTTCATTTTATACCTACTATGTGCTGGGCACAATCCAGATGCTAAAGAAATAGCAGCCAACCATCCAGGCAAATCCTTACTCTGGTAACATTCTAGTTGGAAGAACCAGATGATAGGCAACTTGCAAATAAATGAACAACAGAAAATGATTTCATATTTGATCATACTTGGAATAAAATAAAATGGTGATAGCTACAGAGATGGTGGATAAAGGAAGTTAACTCAGCTAATTTAGATAAGGTGGTCAAGATAGTCTCTTGAGAGAAATATCATGGGAGCTGAAAACAGAGTAAGGAATTGCTGACCACAACTAGATCTGAAAGTAGAGTATTGAGCAGATGAACTACTGACAACTGGAAGCGTCTGAGGAAGAAGGAGTGTGGTTCATTCTAATAACAGGAAGACCACTGTGGCTTGGGGATGGGGAATGTAGGCAGAAGGTAGATACATTTGACCTTAGAAACCAGTGTAATGATTCTGCATTTACTCCATGCCTTGGAGAACTGTCCAAGAGTGTTAATTAGGGGTATGATATAAACTGATTTCCTGATGTTCTGCAGAGAATGGATTGTGGGGTGAATAAGAATAATCCTGCATTCATGAACTGGAAGTCATCTCTCCCTCTTCTGAATTCCTATACAACTTTATTTGTCCTCCTCCCAAGACACATTTCCTTTTCTACTTTGTATTCTGATTATTTGGTTCAAGTCTTATCTCCTCTATCTGAGAAGAATTCAGTCTCATCCATATTTGCCTCTTCCATAGTCTCAGCACAGTGCCTTAAATATAATAAATCTTTATGAATATTTATTAAGTGAATGAATCACAGAATGGATGATTCAGACTCTGCTTGAATACCTTCAATAATGAAAAGAGCAGAGCTTTATAAAGCAACCCATTCCATTGTTAGAAGGCTCTAGATGGTTAAAAAATGTTTTAACAATTGATCCAAGATGAATATTTCTTTCATTTGTAATTACTCATCTTTATTCTTCCATTTATTTATGGAATAAAAGAAATAAATTTTCTCTTTCACAAAACCATCCTTTATTTATTTGCTGACAGATATTATTATTCACATACATTTCATTTTTACCATTCCCAATCTTTTCAATTGCTTTTAGACACATTTTAAAAATTTGCTCACTCTCCACACAACTGTCTTCAGTATGCATTTTATTATAATCCCCTTAAAATATACACAAAAATAAATTCGATATGTCACGTGGACCTGAAGATTCAGAATATATCGATGCTGTTACTAAATTTGGTTAGAATTGTATATAGATGCATGACAAACTTAATATTTTTGTTAACCTCATCAAAATATTTGTTCATATTAAAATGTTTGTTATTGCATTATTAAGATATCTGAACTGGTTGTAAACGAACGAGTGAGTTCTTAGGACCCAGTGCTGTGGACTTCTCAGAGATTGGTTGAAGCAACTGAAATTGGCAAGGTAGAGTCAGGAAACAGAGCCCTCCAATGTTGTGATTTGAATTAAGGCTAATAAGTAGCTGTGCCAACCTGGTAATGGACATTATCTTTCTAAGCCACAGATGTGTATTTACCAGGGATATTAATTTCCTTAGTCTCCTACTTCTCAGCTGGGCTTTGTTAACTGCTAAATATAAGATGGGGTCCCTAGGAGACAAAATAAAGCACAAAATAAATATAGTAGAGCCTGATATAACTTATGGTGCAATGTCTGAGGGCTCAGTCTTCCAGGAAATGGCCTTCCCTTCTGACACCTTACTGTAAGTTTGGGGGTTCCTCTAGCCATGCTGAGGTTCAGTAATTCACAAGAAGGATTCACAACACTCTGAAAGTTATTATAGAAATCATTCTTGCTTACTGTAGAGAAAGAACACATACTAAACTCAAGCAAAGAAAGATACATATAGTGTAGTTTAAGGTAATTCCAATGTGAAGCTTCTGTGGAGTCTTGATGAATTATCCTCTGGCATTGCTATGTGGAAATAAGCATGAAGTCCTGTCAACCAGGGGAGCTCACCTCAGCACACATGTTTAGAGTTTTTATTGGAATTTCATTATGTAGGTATGACTGCTCGATTACCAACACAATTGAGCTCAATATCTAGGTTGACTGATAATGAATGACCCAAAGTCCCCTCACTAAGGCACATGGTTGTTCTTTCTGGTCAGTACAATCCCTACCCTAAGAAAAGACCCTCCTAACAAGGTATGACATAGATTACTTCCCAGAGCTGAGAGCAAGGCCAGACTTCTCTGGTCAAAACCAAATCCTTAACTACACCAATGGGAAGTATTTTAGTTTTATAATGTTATTTGAAATATTTGTGTATTGTTATTTAATTTTGCTCTCATCATGTACAATGAACAACTATAATGACTTTTAAAGATAAAATACAAAATTTTGAAGACATTTTGAAACAGTTCTTGGGCATCTCTGTTGAGTCTAATATGGAAAGTTTGTGAAGGTCTATCTTAGTCTTAAGCAAGAGTTGGCCTACTATGCCTGTGGAATGAATCCTGCCTGTTCCTGACTTTGTAAATAGTGTTTAACTTAAGTATAGTCGTACTCATTCCTTGAGATAATGTCTATGGCTGTTTTTTTTTTTTTTAATTTATTATTGTAAACAAATGGGATACATGTTGTCTCTCTGTTTGTACATGGCGTTAAAGCATACCATTTGTGTAATCATAAATTTACATAGGGTAATGTTGTTTGATTCATTCTGTTATTTTTTTTCCTTCCCCCCCACCCCTCCCACCCCGCTTTTTCCCGCTACACAGTCCTTCCTTCCTCTCTATGGCTGTTTTTGATGGCAGAGTTGAGTGGTTCTGAAAAGATCATATGTCCCTCAACATCCAAAATATTTACTAACAAACCTTTACAGAAAATGTTTCTAGATCCCTGATCTAATAGATTATCAGTTGACTAACTCTGGGGAAATGCAGTTTTGTATTAGAAGAACACTATGTGAAACAGAAAGACCGTCTTTCTAGGACATCTCATAGGTGCCAATTCCACTTGCATTTAGAGTTGGCATGGGTCATAAAATTATGAAGTTGGAAGTAATCGTTAAGACTACTTCCAACCTACTTAGGCTTCTCTTTTTTCAAACTTTATGAAATGAACCATTTTTTCTTAAACGTTTTCATTGATTGGTTCAGCAATTATCTTAAAAATGGGTAGAGAGAAAACGAGTGCAATTTGTGTTTTATTTTTCTGAATAAAGCATCATGATTAATATATTGCTTGGTGTAATTATATTGACTTTTATAGTAAACCTTACCTTATCTCTAGCTTAATCTAGTTCTTTTTAGTTTTTCAATGCTCTAATATCTTCTATTCTTTTATGCAACTTTTTGTTTTTGTGTATGTAAGTCATCTTGAATCTTTTCTGGAATAAGATATGATATTTTCCAAAAGTTGATGAGGTTCAAGGGTGTCCTAAAATTTTGCTTTTTTTTGATAGAAAAAAGTGCACGCATTACTAATGCATTAACCTAGAAACTTTGGTGGTCCTCCTTTGCCTGATATGTGAGGAATACCTCCAATACTGCTGATTCAGAAACAAGAATTATTAGTAATTTGATCCTTTTGTCTGAATTTCATATTGAATAATAATAAATTTGTCATTGTTTTGTTGCATTTTTTAATTTGCATGGCTTCATTGGAAATTATGGTCTTAATGACCAGATACTTGAATATAAAATGCAGTCAATATTTCTAGTCACATTTTAAGAATACAGGTTCCTACACAAAACAAGTGAAAAATTGGCAACACAGTCAATATTTTAGCTCTTTCTATTTCTTTGGTGTATTCACACATAAAAATATAACCTGTTATTGAGAAAACATGCCAAGGAAAAGAAAAATATGTTAAATAGAAATATTGTCTTGATTTCCTGGCACCTAGAAGTACCTGAAGGCATATATTTTATTTTCCAGGAAAAGTTATTCTCTCAGTGACTGCAGGGACCCAAACCTGTTGTTACATAATAAAAGAAATTAAATTAAAAGTGTCTAGGTAGGATGGAGTGGCTGTGACAAATAATGGAATGAATGCATAAAGACACAACTAGAATGAATGAACCAAATATGATAATAATCTTTTAAAGGCACGAGAGAACTGCTCAGCAAAAAGAGGTAGAAGAGTTCATATTTGGGAGAAGGGAAAATCATGGAGTTACAGTCTGACATTCTAGGCCTGTCTTTTCCTGGGGTGCATCTGATAATTCTTGCTGTAGGCAAGAAGATGAATACATTGGTTTTATACCAAACGAAATTGATGTCAGAAAAAAAAAAAAAAAAAAGCAAGCAGAATTTTGATGAGCCCAAGAGAACAGAGTAACAAAATTGAAGATTAAAGGAACATAGAGATGCTTTACTCCCAAGTAATTTGCCAAATTCTGAAACTCTGGGGTGACAGATGCTAAAACCATATGCAAAGAACTCTGAAAAGTAGATCAAAATTTTTGTTAGTCTCCCAGTGCTAAGGTCACAATGACTAGAGTTTAAGAGTTTCCAGGGTGAAAGGTTACAGCAAATGTACTCAGAGAAAAGCCCTGGAGAATTGTGCGCTAAGATTAGTGAGACCGAGCTCTCTTGAAGCTGTAACCCAGACTCAAATGAGTTCAGTCAAGGAAAACCTGAATATTATGAACTAAACTCAAGAAAAGAAATAGAAAATGCAAATAGACCCATACATGATTCAGATATTGTAATTAACAAATGACTTCACAGTAATTGTGACTCATAGTGTGAAGAAATAGGTATAAAGAGACAAAACTTAAGAAAAGATAGAAAACTTTCTTAAAGAATTACAATCTAAGCTGGGCATGGTGGTGCATGCCTGTAAAGGGAGGCTGAGACAAGAGGATCTCGAAGTTTAAAAGCCAGCCTCAGCAATGGCAAAATGCTAAGGAACTCAGAGAGACCCTGTCTCTAATAAAATACAAAATAGGGTTGGGAATGTGGCTAGTGGTTGAGTGCTTCTGAGTTCAATCCCTGGTACCACAAAAAAAAAAAAAAAAAAAAAAAAAAAAAAAGAAGAAGAAGAAGAAAAAAAAAGAATTACAATCTACAAAAGAAATGAGCTGGAACCTGTCA
Source organism: Sciurus carolinensis (assembly GCF_902686445.1). Classification (NCBI taxonomy): domain Eukaryota; kingdom Metazoa; phylum Chordata; class Mammalia; order Rodentia; family Sciuridae; genus Sciurus; species Sciurus carolinensis. Next base: position 82,970,120 of record NC_062218.1, on the reverse strand, counting down.
AGCTGAGATGGACCATAAAGGGACTTAAGAACTCAATAATGGTGGAATGAGACAGACATCATTACCCTATGTAAATATATGATTATACGAATGGTATGAATGTATATCGTGTACAACCATAGAAAAGAAAATTTGTACACAGAAATTTGTACAAAGAAAATTTGTGTACAATGAATCAAAATGCGGTCTATAAAAATAATTAAAAAAAAGAACTCAATAGATGGATTTGTTTGCAGCTTGGAAGAGTAGAAGGAAGGGTTGAGGAAATAGAATACAGTTTATTAGAAAATACATAAGCCAAAACAAAGAAAGTATAAATAAAATACAAAAGTGAGCATTTGATTCATGTAGACCTCAGTGGAAGGTACTGAAGACACATGTATTTGGAGTACCAAAAGAAGAAAGAAAAGCTTCATAAAAAGGGACATTGGAAAATACATTTTCAAAAATTAATGAAAAACATCAATTCACATATGCAAGAAGATTTGTAAACTCCAAACAGATTACAAAAAGAAAAATTAACTAGACACAGAGTAGCAAAACAGCTAAAAACCAAGCAGTAGAAAAGCAGCCTGAGATAAAAGACACTAGATGTCCAAAGGAGCAAGGATGACAACAGAAACCGAAGAAAATGGAGTGACTATCTTAGGTGCTGAAACAAACTTGCAACTTAGAATTGTATTCCAAAGTAAATGTCCTTGAAATTGTTTCTGAGAAAAAGAACTTGGGAGAATGTCATAAGCAAGCATGCCTTAATAGAAATATTAAAAGAAGTACTCTTTGCTGGGAGAAAATGATCTGAGGCAGAAATGTAGAAAAATGGAAGGTTTGAAAAGCACAGAAAGAATGCATAGATGGATAATATAACAGAATATTGATTTATAAAATGATAATAATGTCTTTGGGATTTAACAAGTTTATGTAGTTAAATGCATGGCAGTAATAATACAAAAAATGCAAAGAGTGAGTATAATAATTAAAATATTTTAAGATACTAACATCTGAAAAAGGTGGGAAAAAACTTATGAAGTCAGCAAATGTTACATGATGCATTTTATGGTGAAATATCCAAAGAATTTAAAAGTAATGCATGAATAATAAAGTACAACTAGGGGAAAGGCAGTATATATATATTTTGTACCAGGGATTGAACCCAGGGGCACTTAACCACTGAGCCACATCCCCAACCCTTTTTTATATTTTATTTAGAGACAAGATCTCACTAGGTTGCTTAAGGCCTCACTGAGTTGCTGAGCTGGCTTTGAACTCAGAATCCTCCTGCCTCCAGTCTCAGCCTGGGGTTACAGGCATGCACCACTGTACCTGGCTTGGGAAAGACAATACTTTTAATTTGATTAATTGAAGTGATGTTGAGAAAAGAGAAGAAAATAGTATATAAAAAGTTGAATCAAATGGAAGCAAATAAGATGGTACATATACAGCCTTACAGAAATTTCATTACATGTAAATGAATTCAATAATCCAAATAAGCTTGACTAAGATTGTCAAACTAGTTTTTAAAAAAGCAATGAAACTTAACTATATGCTTTTTATAATAGAAAAACCATCAATATAAAGACAGAGTAAATTTTAAAATATAACAAAGGAAATAGATGTATTTTGAACTCATTGGAACAAAAATAATATGGTTTTCTAATATAAAAAAGAGTAAACATTAATAGAAATGCATTTGTAGAGATGAAATGGGACATTTATTGGTGACAAAGGGGTCAAATAACCAGAAAGCTATAAACTCTAAACTTTTATGAGCTCAATATCATAGCACACATTTAAAGAACCAAAGGGAGAAATACAAAACTCCACAGTTGTACCCAGAAACTTAAACAACTCTCTACATACTCAATAAAACAAGCAAAAATAAAATGAAGTTGTAGAAGTTCCAAAAAAAATTAATAAAAATCAATTATTTAGAAAACTGTACCTAATAAGAACAGAAACAAAATTCTTTTTAGTTAAAAATGAAACATTTACAAAAATTGACCATACTGTGAATTGTAAAACAAACTTTAACAAATGTCAAAAGACTGAAATAATTAGGAAACTGTCACTTTACCTCAGAGGAACTAAACTAGATGTCAGTGCAAAAAGTAAATCATAAAACCCCTGAATGTTTGAAATTTAAGCCATAAAATAAAAGAGAAATGATGGAAGTTAGAAAAACATTTCAGAGTAAATGATAATGAAGATGTAACATTTCACAGCAAATTAGAATTTCATGAAGCAACATTGATTAATCTCACAAGCCTTATGTTGAGCAGAAGGAAAAGATTCACTACCGTCCCCCATGTGATTCTATTTATATAAATATAAAAGTTCACGAGCAGTCTGGGCTACTCTCTGATGTTGGAAATCAGAAGGATTCTTTACTGGGAATGGGGAATTGGGCATGGGAGGGATCCTGTGGAGGCTGCCCTTGTGCTGGGAAGCTCCAGTATCTTGATTGAAGTGCATGGTATGTTCCCTTTGCCATAATTCAGGTTTTTACAGTTAAAATTTGTGCATTTTTAAGAAGTATGCATATTTTTAAAAAAGTTTTATTTTATTTTTAATTGACAAGTAACAATTACTTATATTTGTGGGGTAAGAGGCAAGGTTTCAATACACGTATACCTTGTGGAGTGATTGAATCAGTTTTATTGAAGAGCTGTCAATGTTTGTGGTTAAGTTTGAAGGGAAGGAGCAGAAAAAAATGCCCCAGAATTTGGGGCCTTGGATTAAGGATATTAGTTCCATAATAAAGACATATAATTGTAAGTGTTCCTTCAGAAAGCAATTCTTCTGTCTTATTAAATGTCTACATTTTATTCAGGTAGTCTTATTTGTCAAATGAGAGAGCAAATGTAAGTGTACATATTGAATTGCCGTAAATTCATCACAAAACATTTAAATATATTTCTTTAAAAGTTTTTTTTTTTTTTTGCTTCTTTTTTTTTATTGTATACAAATGGTATACATGTTGTTTCTCTATTTGTACATAGAGTCAAGGCATACCATTTGTGTAATCATACGTTTACATAGGGCAATGATGTTTATTTTTTTTTCCCTTCCCCCCACCCCTCCCACACCTCTTTTCCCTCTATACAGTCCTTCTTTCCTTCATTCTTACCGCTCTCCTTATCCCTAACCCTAAACCTAACCCTAAACCTAATGCCTACCCCTCCCATCCCCCATTATATGTCCTCATCCGCTTATCAGCGAGATCATTTGTCCTTTAGTTTTTTGAGATTGGCTTATCTCACTTAGCATGATATTCTCCAATTTCGACCATTTGCCTACAAATGCCATAATTTTATCATTCTTCATTGCGGAGTAATATTCCATTGTATATATATGCCACAGTTTCTTTATCCATTCATCAACTGAAGGGCATCTTGGTTAGTTCCACAATCTGGCTATGGTGAATTGAGCAGCAATGAACATTGATGTGGCTGTATCTCTGTAGCATGCTGATTTTAAGTCCTTTGGGTATAGGCCAAGGAGTGGGATAGCTGGGTCAAATGGTGGTTCCATTCCAAGCTTTCTGAGGAATCTCCACACTGCTTTCCAGAGTGGCTGCACTAATTTGCAACCCCACCAGCAATGTATGAGTGTTCGTTTTTCACCACATCCTCGCCAACACCTATTGTTGCTTGTATTCTTGATAATCGCCATTCTAATTGGGGTGAGATGAAATCTTAGGGTAGTTTTGATTTGCATTTCCCTTATTACTAGGGATGTTGAACATTTTTTCATATATCTGTTGATTACTTGTACATCTTCTTCTGTGAAGTGTCTGTTCATTTCCTTGGCCCATTTGTTGATTGGATTATTTGTATTCTTGGTGTAGAGTTTTTTGAGTTCTTTATAGATTCTGGAAATTAGCGCTCTATCTAAGGTTTGGTTGGCAAAGATATTCTCCCACTCTGTAGGCTCTCTCTTCACATTTCTGATAGTTTCCTTTGCTGAGAGAAAGCTTTTTAGTTTGAATCTATCCCAGTTGTTGATTCTTGCTTTTATTTCTTGTGCTATGGGAGTCCTGTTAAGGAAGTCTGTTCCTAAGTCAACAAGTTGAAGATTTGGACCTACTTTTTCTTCTATAAGATGCAGGGTCTCTGGTCTGATTCTGAGGTCCTTGATCCATTTTGAGTTGAGTTTTGTGTAGGGTGAGAGATATGGGTTTAATTTCATTCTGTTGCATATGGTTTTCCAGTTTTCCCAGCACCATTTGTTGAAGAGGCTATCTTTTCTCCATTACATATTTTTGGACACTTTGTCTAGTATGAGAAAATTGTATTTATTTGGGTTTGTGTCCATGTCCTCTATTCTGTACCACTGATCTACCTGTCTATTTTGGTACCAATACCATGCCGTTTTTGTTACTATTGCTTTGTAATAGAGTTGAAGACATGGTATTGCAATACCCCCTGCTTCGCTCTTGCTACTGAGGATTGCTTTAGCTATTCTAGGTTTTTTATTCTTCCAGATGAATTTTATTATTGCTTGCTCTATTTCTGTGAGGTACATCATTGGGATTTTAATTGGAATTGCATTGAATCTGTATAGCACTTTAGGTAGTATAGCCATTTTGACAATATTAATTCTGCCTATCCAGGAACATGGGAGATCTTTCCATTTTCTAAGGTTTTCTTTAATTTCTTTCTTTAGTGTTCTGTAGTTCTCATTGTAGAGGTCTTTCACCTCTTTTGTTAGATTGATTCCCAAGTATTTTATTTTTTTCAATGCTGTTGTGAATGGGGTAGTTTTCCTAATTTCTCTTTCTGAAGATTCATCACTTATGTATAAAAATGCATTGGATTTATGAGCATTGATCTTGTAACCTGCTACTTTACTGAATTCACTTAAGAGTTCTAAAAGTTTTCTGGTGGAATTTCCAGGTTCCTCTAAATATATAATCATGTCATCAGCGAACAGGGATAGTTTGAGTTCTTCTTTTCCTATTTGTATCCCTTTAATTTCTTTGGTTTGTCTGATTGCTCTGGCTAGAGTCTCAAGGACGATGTTGAATAGAAGCAGTGAAAGAGGGCATCCCTGCCTTGTTCCAGTTTTTAGAGGGAATGCTTTCAGTTTTTCACCATTTAGAATGATATTAGCCATGGGCTTAGCGTAGATGGCCTTTCTAATGTTAAGGAATGCTCCCACTACCCCAATTTTTTCTAGTGTTTTGAGCATGAAGGGATGCTGTATTTTATCGAATGCTTTTTCTGCATCTATTGAAATAATCATGTGATTCTTAACTTTAAGTCTGTTGATATGGTGAATGACATTTATTGATTTCCAAATGTTGAACGAACCTTGCATCCCTGGGATAAAACCCACTTGATCGTGGTGCACTATCTTTTTAATATATATTTGTATGCGATTTGCTAAAATTTTGTTGAGAATTTTTGCATCGATGTTCATTAAGGATATTGGTCTGAAATTTTCTTTCCTCGATGTGTCTCTGTCTGGTTTAGGTATCAGGGTGATATTGGCTTCATAGAACGAGTTTGGGAGGGTTCCCTCCTCTTCTATTTCATGGAATAGTTTGAGGAGTATTGGAATGAGCTCTTCTTTAAAGGTTTTGTAGAACTCGGCTGAGAACCCATCTGGTCCTGGACTTTTCTTTGTTGGTAGGCTTTTGATGACCTCTTCTATTTCATTGCTTGAAATTGGTTTATTTAAGTTGTGTATGTCCTCCTCGTTCAGTTTAGGTAATTCATATGTCTCTAGAAATTTGTTGATGTCTTCGAGGTTTTCTGTTTTGTTGGAGTATAGATTTTCGAAATAGCTTCTAATTATGTTTTGTATTTCACTCGTGTCTGTTGTGATGTTTCCTTGTTCATTCCGAATTTTAGTAATTTGAGTTTTCTCCCTCTTTCTCTTTGTTAGTGTGGCTAAGGGTTTATCAATTTTATTTATTTTTTCAAAGAACCAACTATTTATTTTGTTAATTTTTCCAATTGTTTCTTTTGTTTTGATTTCATTGATTTCGGCTCTGATTTTAACTATTTCCTGTCTTCTAGTACTTTTGGTATTGGTCTGCTCTTCTTTTTCTAGTGCTTTGAGCTGTAGTGTTAAGTCGTTTATTTGTTGATTTCTACTTCTTTTTTTGAATGCACCCCATGAAATGAATCTTCCTCTAAGTACTGCTTTCATAGTGTCCCAGAGATTTTGATATGATGTGTCTTTGATCTCGTTTACTTCTAAGAATTTTTTTATTTCCCTCCTGATGTCTTCTGTTATCCATTCATCATATAATAGTGTATTATTTAATCTCCAGGTATTGGAGAAGTTTCTGTTTTTTATTCTGTCATTTATTTCTAATTTCAATCCATTATGATCTGATAGAGTACAAGGTAGTATCTCTATCTTCTTGTATTTGCTAACAGTAGCTTTGTGGCATAAAATATGGTCTATTTTAGAGAAGGATCCATGTGCTGCTGAGAAGAAAGTGTATTCGTTCTTTGTTGGATGGTATATTCTATATATGTCCGTTAAGTCTAAATTGTTGATTGTGTTGTTGAGATCTATAGTTTCTTTATTCAATTTTTGTTTGGACGATCTATCCAGTGGTGAGAGAGGTGTGTTAAAATCGCCTAGTATTATTGTGTTGTGGTCTATTTGATTTCTGGAATTGAGAAGGATTTGTTTGACGTACATGGATGAGCCAATGTTTGGGGCATAGATATTTATGATTGTTATGTCTTGCTGATTTATGCTTCCCTTAAGCAGCATGTAATGTCCTTCTTTATCCCTTCTGACTAGTTTTGGTTTGAAGTCCACATTATCTGAAATGAGGATGGATACTCCAGCTTTTTTGCTGTGTCCGTGTGCATGGTATGTTTTTTCCCATCCTTTCACCTTTAGTCTATGGGTGTCTCTTTCTATGAGATGAGTCTCTTGCAGGCAGCATATTGTTGGATTTTTCTTTTTAATCCAATCTGCCAGTCTGTGTCTTTTGATTGATGAATTGAGGCCATTAACATTCAGGGTTATTATTGTGATATGATTTGTATTCCCAGTCAATTGACTCATATTTGTTTTTGACATGATTTGGTTTCTCCTTTATTTGGCTATTCCTTTAGGCTAGCACCTCCTGTTGCTGATTTGCATCGTTGTTTTTCATCTCTTCCTCATGGAATATTTTGCTGAGAATGTTCTGTAATGCTGGCTTTATTTTTGTAAATTCCTTTAGCTTTTGTTTATCATGGAAGGATCTTATTTCATCGTCAAATTTGAAGGTAAGTTTTGCTGGGTATAAGATTCTTGGTTGGCATCCGTTTTCCTTCAGGGCTTGGTATATGTTGTTCCAGGCCCTTCTAGCTTTTAGGGTCTGGATTGAAAAATCTGCTGATATTCTTATTGGTTTCCCTCTGAATGTAATTTGATTCTTTTCTCTCGCGGCCTTTAAAATTCTGTCTTATTTTGTATGTTAGGTATTTTCATAATAATGTGCCTTGGTGTGGGTCTGTTGTAATTTTGTATGTTTGGAGTTCTATAAGCCTCTTGTACTTGGTTTTCCATTTCATTCTTCAGATTTGGGAAATTTTCTGTTATTATTTCATTGAATAGATTGTTCATTCCTTTGGTTTGTTTCTCTAAGCCTTCCTCAATCCCAATAATTCTTAAATTTGGCCTTTTCATGATATCCCATAATTCTTGTAGATTCTGTTCATGATTTCTTACCATCTTTTCTGTTTGGCCAACTTTGCTTTCAAGATTAAATAATTTGTCTTCAATGTCTGAGGTTCTGTCTTCCAGGTGTTCTATCCTATTGGTTATGCTTTCTATGGAGTTTTTAACTTGGTTTATTGTTTCCTTCATTTCAAGGATTTCAGTTTGTTTTTTTTTCAGTATCTCTAACTCTTTATTGAAATGATCTCTTGCTTCCCGTATTTGGTCTTTTAACTGTTGATTGGTGCGATCATTTAATGCCTGCATTTGCTCTTTCATCTCCTCCTTCAATGCCTGCATTTGCTCTTTCATCTCCTCATTAGCTTCCCTGATCGTTTTAATTACGTACATTCTGAATTCCCTTTCTGCCATTTCTTCTGCTGTGCTGTCATTGGGTTTTATTGATGTAGTATCTAGGTTTGTTTGGGACATTTTCTTCCCTTGTTTTCTCATATTGGTCAGCTGTCAGTGGGACCCTGAGATATTGCAGTTTTCCGCTATTGGCTTATAGTGTCTCGGTAGATTTCCAGTGTATCACCTCCCAGCCGTCAGTAGCCTGATGTCTTGGAGGAATCTGATAAAGCAGCTCATCCGAAGAAAACTGCCCCTAGCCCCCTACTGGTTCCACGGTTTGGAGCTGGTTCTGTGCGGAAAGGCTCTCACTGTGGGCCTGCACCGTGCAGCTGGCCCTGTGGGAGGAGCCCACTGCCGGAGTGTGGAAGGCTACCTTGGGAAGACTCTAGCTGCCCTGCCTGGCTCCGATAAGCCACCTCTATCTGGGCCTGCCACCCGGGCAGAGCTTCACCCAGTTGGCAGACTCACCTGCGGCTCTATTTCAGTCCGAGTCTCTCAATGCCTACCCTTCTTTACTCCTGGATTCTGGAGCGACTGGGGGTGCAGTCTCCCTCTAGGTCGCCATCTTGGATAGCCCCGTGAAGAGAGCCTGCAGCCGGTGTGGGCAGAGCCGCCTGAAGAGGTCTCTGGCTGCCCTGCCCTGATCCCAGAGGCTGCTTGCGGATCGAAGCTCTCCGTTGGTTCGGGGGCTTGTGGCTGGTTCTATGTAGAAAACCTCTCACTGGGCGGTCTGGTCTGAGAAGCTAGCCTTGAAAGGCACTTCCCACCGCAGGGGTCCAGGCTACTTGGGGAGGTCTCCGGCTGCCCTCTCCTGGTCCCTGAAGCTGCTTGTGTGCCAGAGTACGCTGTGCTGCGCTGGCTCCAGGACTTGGAACTTGTTCTGGTCAGAAAGGCTCTCACTAGCGGGTCTGCTCCGGGAACCTGGAGAAGCTGGCTGTGTGGGCGGGGCCCACCGCCGGAGTGCGCAGGGCTGCCTGTGGAAGACTCTAGCTGCCCTGCCCGGCTCCGATAAGCCACCTCTATCTGGGCCTGCCACCCGGGCCAAGCTTTACCTAGTGGGCAGACTCACCCGTGGCTCTATTTCAGTCCGAGTCTCTCAGTGCCTCCCCTTCTTAACTCCTGGGTTCTGGAGCAACTGGGGGTGCAGTCTCCCTCTAGGCCGCCCTCTTGGATCGCCCCGTGAAGAGAGCCTGCAGCCGGAGTGGGCAGAGCCGCCTGAAGAGGTCTCTGGCTGCCCTGCCCTGATCCCAGAGGCTGCTTGCGGATCGAAGCTCTCCGTTGGTTCGGGGGCTTGTGGCTGGTTCTATGTAGAAAGCCTCTCACTGGGCGGTCTGGTCCGAGAAGCTAGACTTGAAAGGCACCTCCCACTGCAGGGGTCCAGGCTACTTGGGGAAGTCTCTGACTACCCTCTCCTGGTCCCTGAAGCTGCTTGCGTGCCGGAGTACGTTGCACTGCACTGGCTCCGGGACTCGGAGCTTGTTCTGGTCAGAAAGGCTCTCACTAGCAGGCCAGTTCCGTTCAGAGAACCTGGAGAAGCTGGCTGTGTGGGCGGGGCCCACCGCCGGAGTGCGCAGGGCTGCCTGTGGATGACTCTAGCTGCCCTGCCTGGCTCCGATAAGCCACCTCTATCTGGGCCTGCCACCCGGGCCGAGCTTTACCCAGTGGGCAGACTCACCTGTGGCTCTATTTCAGTCCGAGTCTCTCAATGCCTCCCCTTCTTAACTCCTGGGTTCTGGAGCGACTGGGGGAGCAGTCACCCTCTAGGCCACCATCTTGGATATCCCCGTGAAGAGAGCCTGCGGCCGAAGTGGGCAGAGCCGCCTGAAGAGGTCTCTGGCTGCCTTGCCCTGATCCCAGAGGCTGCTTGTGGATCGTAGCTCTCCGTTGGTTCGGGGGCTTGTGGCTGGTTCTATGTAGAAAACTTCTCACTGGGCGGTCTGGTCTGAGAAGCTAACCTTGAAAGGCACCTCCCACCGCAGGGGTCCAGGCTACTTGGGGAGGTCTCTGGCTGCCCTATCCTGGTCCCTGAAGCTGCTTATGTGCCAGAGTATGCTGTGCTGCGCTGGCTCTCTTTAAAAGTTAATCAAAGCAAGTTAAAACAATTGATGGGAGAAACAATGCTATTATATTAGACTTAAAAGTTACTGGTTACATTAAACCAAATATAAAGTAGAAGTTGTCATACCTCAGCAAAAATCTTTAAAATTAACTTTTACTTGAGATTAACAGTATATTTGTGTTCATATTTTGTGGTGCTGGGGATTATACTCAGGGTCATATGCATGCCAGGCGATCACCCTAACACTGAGCCCATACCTAGCCCACAGTATTTTCTTAAACATGTTTTAATTTTTTTTTTGTAGTTGTAGATGGACAGCATGACTTTAATTTATTTGTTTATTTTTATGTGGTACTAAGGATTGAACCAGTGCCTCACACGTGCCAGGCAAGTGCTGTGCCACTGAGCTACAACCCCAGCCCCAAACATGTTATTTTTAACTCTAAATTTATAGGGATGTTTAAAATATTTTTTATTCAAAAATAAATTATTTTATTGGGCAAGTAATTTTTGTATATCTTTATTTTAATTATTGCATAATTATAGACATGTACCTGGCTTCTGAAACTGTGTACTCTTTTACCATTCTTTTCCCATCCCCTCTTGCTCCCAAGCCTCTGGAAACCAATCTTCTGTTCTGTTTCTATGAGATTAACTTTTTTAGATTCCTCAGATAAGTGAGATCATGTTGTATTTGTCTGTCTGATGAGCTTTATGTATGTGTGTGGTAAGGAGTTCTGGAGCCTGGGGCTCTGCGTGATAGGCAAGCACTCTAACACTGGGCTATAACTCCACACTCTGATGTGTTCTAAAACAGGGATGCTTAGGCTAAATCATCATGTCCACATTTCCTTGGTGAAGCCAAGTAAACATTTAATACAACTGTAATTATTTTATTAGACTTTGCCTAGTTAAAGGACTATTTTATTTGATGTCCTCCATTCCATGTTAAAACAGTACACGTGAATTAATGAATTAATTCAGATGGTTTATGTGCAAGGATGTGTTTGGTGCTAGACATAAAATAAGGAATAACAGTCAAAGTTCTATTCATAAAAATCACAATCTACTCTGTTAGAAACACAGGCAATTTATAATATATATTGAAAAATATGAACTTTTGATTCTCAGGTATTTGTTATACCCCTATGCTTAGCTTGGATTCTCTCTTGTAGGTGAGAACTGCTGTGCTGTCTTGTGTTAAATAAAATACATGAATTCAAATTTCCTGATGATCTTCATTATGAACTGAGTACTAGGATTTCTTGGAAAACCATTAGGAAACAGTGAATGTGGGCCACTAGCAATAAGGCCTGCTTTGTTAAGTAGTTAATTGTTTTTTAAAATTGTGTTTTTACATAGCTTTATAAATTTATAGTTTAAAAGTGAATTGTTCTATACAGCTTGTTATAAAAAATAACAATATTAATAAAATAACAATATTAATAAAAATAACAATATTAATAAAATAAAAATATTCTCATTTCTCTTCCCCTATCCCCTTATTCCTGCTTTCAGTGAGCCATTTTATATTATTTTAGTTGTTTACTTTGCTTTGGATTTGCACGTTTCTAAATACTATTCCTGTATGATTTTTGAAAGTTTAGCTATCTGGATTTTTATCTTTGGAAAATGAGGATTGAACAATCTTCTTTGTTTTTTCCCCAAACATATACTTCCCTTATAATTTTTGGTTATATTAACTTTCCTAAGATCAAGACTGAAATGACAGATTGGTTAGATAGAATTCCAGGTTGGAAAATTCTTCTAGTCAGAATTTTAAAATTATTCCACCGTTGTCTTTTTCTCTTCCATGTTGCTATTGGTTTGATGCTGTGTTGATTCCCATTTTCATTATGTTCCTATCCTTCCCCAGACTTTCTGGTTTTCCTTATCCAGAGTTCCTGTGGTTTAGTCTTTCCAGTCATGTGCTAGAGTGAATGAACTGGGCAGTGGAGGTCACCCAGGGGACTAACTGCTTACACAGGTTTCAGTCATTTTTCCAGTTTTCAGCCCAGCCCCCCTCCCTGCCCCTCTTTGTTGTTGTATTTTTTTTTTTGCGGTGCTGGGGATTGAACCCAGGGCCTTGTGCTTTCAAGGACGCACTCTACCAACTGAGCTATATCCCCAGCTCCTTGCCCCTCTTTGAGAGGTACTGAGTGCAAACTATTCCTCAACTCTTAGGATTCTGAGGTATGAGTAAAACACTTGCTTCTCTGCCTCCTCTCTGCTGCTTGGTTTTCACTTTTCCAGGTATTCATGTGTCCCTCTGTGAAGATTTGGTAGGCAGGAAGGGTAAACACATGTGTTCAATTCTGATATTTTTAACTGTAATTTGGTTTTTACGGTAATCACTATTATCTAGTGATAATTTGGCATGAATCTAAATAGAAAAGCTTGTAAAAACATGTAATTGAAATGAAACTTTCTACTTAGAGAAAAGACCTTGTCAGAGCATTTCTCTCCTGTAGAAACCTATGTTGAGTTTTACTTCTTCCCAGAAAAACTACTTCAACCTTTTCTTGTTGCAAGACATGCATGGAGTAATTTGATCATTTTCTGTTCTTCTGTTAGCATCCTTTTTGCATTTTGTCTTATTATATGCCTACAAATCATATAGAATATTTCTTTACACCTGGCAGAAATTTGGGGGCAAAAATTAGTAACATTGCTTGCACAGCAGAGTGACTATTGTCAATAATAAAGTATATTTCAAAATAACTAAGAGAAAGTCTCAAATATATGATCATAAAAAATGTCAAGTAAGTGAGGTGGCGGATATGTTAATATGTTTGATTTAATCACTTCACTTTGTTTATGTATCTCAAAACTTTACATTGCATTTCATAAATGCAAAATGATTGTAATCTGTCAACTCAAATAACACGAATAATTAAAAATAGACCTTGATAATATCTCTGGGTGGGTATCCTGTAAGGGACTAGATGTATGATGAGAATGAAACTGTGAAAGTATTGTTTTAATTTGTTTTTTTTTTTTTTAACCTGCTTTCTATAGTTAGTAGACAAATGGATTTTCCTTTCTATTGATTTGGCAAACGTTTGGGTTTCTAGACAGGTTTGGTTTAGACAGTGAGATTATAATGACACTCTTATTGAAAGTAAACACAATCCCAATGTAAATAAAACACTCTCATTATAAATAAACACATAATATTCTTTAGTGTAGATGTACCCAGGAGAGAATTTTTGTGGGATTATGTGGAGTGGAGTGAAATATATCCCAAAAGCAAGCTGAGAAATAGAAAGAGAGGAAAGTCGACTAGGCTAGGATCCTAAAAAAGAGTGTTTAAATTTGTAACATCGTGAGTAATTTAATTGAGTGTAAATAAGAAAAAAGCCTGAATTTCAAATGCTATTTTCATTCCACTCACTTCTGAGAAAGAGAGGTTTAATTTTCCCCCATGTCCATTACTTGGATATATGTGAATGAACAAAAGTTTTTCCAATACAGCCTCATATATATTTGGCTACTGACACTGCAACACCAATCCTTGCACAAAATGGTTATCATGATTCAGGCTTGGTTTTGCTTTCAGACATGTTTTACTAAGGTGCAAGAAATGAAAAGGGGGACTGGGGCTGGGGCTCAGTGGTGGAGTGCTTGCCTAGCATGTGTGAGGCATGGGGTTTGATTCCCAGCACCACATATAAATAAATGAATAAAATAAAGGTCTGTTGACGCCTAATAGATATTTTTTAAAAAATGAAAAAGGGCTGGAAACAACTGCAGAATAAGCTATATATTATGCATATCATTAATAATGGTGAGAATGCAAAACGAATTGAGATGTGAAGACGTAGTTCTTTCCTTCCATGGTCAACGTGTCAAACTTGGTGTTCTGCCAGGTGGACATGAAGCACATTGTTGCACACATTAAGGGTAAGACATTTCTTCTGGCCAGCACAAAAGCACTTGCAAGGGCAAAGCAAAGACTTTGTGTTGTTTATCAGAAAGAAACCCTCTTCACAGAACAGCTGTCTCACATGCAGCCCACAATGTGACTCCCCTGTGTTTTGAAGAAGGTGGTGACTGTACTGACGTGGCAGGCGCACAATAGTGGGAGTTTTGGCTTAGAGTTGCACTGGCTCAGTGACAGGTCCTCACTTATGAAAAATGGATCTACACAACCTGCTCTGTGTCACTGACTCAAGAAACCACATTTGCGATGCACAGGTGGACATTCTGAGTGGTGCTTATTTTAGCTTCAGTGGAAACCATGACACTCAAGACAGTTGTGTTTTTATTGACCAAACTGAGGTTTTCCAGCCTGCTAGCCTCTCTCTCTTTTCCCCTTTTTGTTCCAATGATACACTTGTTTCTTTTCTCTGTGATTTGTATTTCATTCAGCACAATCTACAACACTACTTTATAGAGATAGTTCTACATATGTCAAGCTCCATTTTAACTATCTCAAGATAATAAGTTGGCTCTTGTGTAAATTGAAGGGATTTAATTTAATGTCCACAAGGACCTAGTAGAGTTGAGACAGCTTTATGGAAAGGAGGCTTAAACTTATCTTGTAATCTAATGCACTGAGTTTTTCCTATTTTTTTTTTTTTTAAGGAGCATAGAGAAGAGTAAAGCTTTATTTGTTATCCTAGTTTTGTTTATAATTTATGACTTTGACTTTAAACAGGTAGAGAGGATGTCCTTTATTAAAAGACATGTGATATTATGTTTTTATTTTAGGGTCAGACTTCTAGAATTTGCCTAGGTTTTTATAATAGGTAGAATTCATAAACATTATATTTATCTTTGAAGTTTAAATTACACATATTATGACTCTAGGATTGTCAGACAAAATAATACCCAGTTAAACTTGAATTGCAAATATACCTTGAATATTTTTTAATATAGCTGTATCCCAAATAGTGTAGTTTTATCTCAGAAATTTAGCAAACTTACTCTTTGACTATTTTAGCAAGAGTACTTCGGGTGTTAATGGCTTACATACTATTAACTAAACTTAAAAATGAGATGCATGAGAGTGCGTGTGTGTGTATGTGATAAAATATACTTAGTTTGCTTTTGCGACACATAAGAAGCTGCAGCTATTTATGGTTCTCAAGAGAAACTTTAAAACTTTGGTTAGATTTTTCATTTTGTTTGTCTTGCATTTTACTGCTTCAAATCTACATTTTATTCAGCATCCCATATACGTAGTTTATGGGACAATCATAAAGAAAAATAGTTGAAACTGTTTATAGGCAATCTATTCTGAGATCATATATCTATGTATATGTATGCATGTATATATAAATACACATCTAAATATCTCCATGTATGCACTTATATGCAAAGTTTATGAAATCAAGCCCCATGTTAGCATATACCTTTTTCTTTTCCACATTAATGATAAAAATAATAAAAATAAAAATAAATAACAGATTGTTAGTACTACAGAGAAGACCGTCAAACTTGGTGTTCTGAGGCTGAATTGCAGCCCTAACACACTCTAACTGTACAGTTATGGAGTTCATCTCTCTGCGCCTCTGCTCCATTATCTCATAAACCGAGGTAATAATGGCACTTACCTACTAGGTTTGCGAGGATTTAGTATGTTTGCGCAGACAAAGCTCTTAGACCATTGTGCGATATACAGTGCTGCCTAAGTGTTATGTATTTGTTGTTGGTACTTTTCGATTTGTTTTCTATGTGCAATTATTGTGTCAAAGTTTTTACAAATAGTACCATATTTAATCTTTATAGAACTCCTCTGAAAATAATTTTATTCATATGTTTAATAAGATGATATAATTTGGCTAATTAATAGAGCCAGAATTCAAGCCCAATGCCTTAAACCCATATATTATCCTGGGGTCACTGCTCATACACATTCTCTCCCTCTCTCCCCACTCCCTGCTCTGCCCCAGGAAGCAGGTGGCTTGTTCTGAGGGACATGTTCTCCTAGTGCCCTAACTCACTGAAGCCTGTTTTAACATACTGATTAGTGCTCACTGATTCTGCTGCCTCTCTCTTCTTTCAGGAAGACTTAGTTCATGCAGCCCCAGCACTCACAGCCTGCCTTTTTCTGGGCTTGTTGCTTTTGCATGTTGTTTTCATCGGTTCATCAGGTTTACAATTGTGCCACTTTGAAAAGTGATGAGACTCCTCTTGATTGTGGATGGCTCTTGGTGGTACTTCTGCCTCCACCAGTGCTTCCTTTGGCTCTGAGCCCATTACTAGTCCACTAGTCCAGTCATGGTTTGCACTTACAAGCATGAGTGCACAAGGATGCATGCATATGTGTAGATCAAATTTGTTGCTCAATTTAGTGAGGTACTGATTTCAAATTACTTGATTAGATCCCAGATTTTAAGAAAATAGCAAGGGAGAACTCTTCCTTCATGTTGGATGGTGAAGTGATGACAAATTTAGAGAAAACACTTGAGGATATTCAGTGAACAGTGATAGCTAATTAAAGGGAGTTGCATAGCAGTGAAAGAAAATTTAAGGAAGTAAGAACTGTTTATGTAACCACATTGAAGCCATCACTAATTTTAGGGGAATATTTAGGACAAAGAAACACATTTCAACAACTTAAGTAGATTTGAAAACAAAATGCTTTTTAAACATTGAGCTTCTTAAAATGTTCATCATCTCTAGTAATTGGAGAAATGCAAATTAAAAAAACTCTGAGATTATATCTCACTCCACTCAGAATGACAATTATCAATAATGCAAGCAACAATAAATGTTGGTGAAGATTTGAGGAAAAAGGTACACTCATATGTTGCTGGTGGGACTACAAACTGTGCAACCAGTTTGGAAATTAATATGGAGATTCCTCCAAAAACTAGAAATGGAACCAACATTTGACACAGTCATCACTCCTTGGTATACACTGAGAAGGACTTCAAATCAGCATACTACAGTGGCGCAGCCACATCAATATTTTTAGCAGGTCAATTCACAGTGGCTAAGCTATAAAACCAACCTAGGTGCCCTTCAACAGATGAATGGATAGAGAAAATGTGGTATATATATCAATGGAATATTACTTATGAACTTATGGCATTTGCTGGTAAATGGATGGAACTGGAGACTATTGTGAGAAGTGAAATAAGCCAATCCCCAAAAACCAAAGGTTGAATGTTTTCTTTGATATGTGCAAGCTAACCCATAATAAGGGGGCAGGGAGAACTGAAGTTCTGTAGGCTAGAGACAGGGGAAGTAATGAAAGGGAGTGGGAATAGGAAAAGCAAAACAGTGGAATGATTCTGACATAAGTTTCCTCTGTATGTATATGAAGATACCACTGTGAATCTCACCATTGTGTGCGTCCACGAGAAATTAATTTCAAAAAAAAAAAAAAAGAAACTATGGGTAATGGCAGAAAGATCAGTGGAGAAAAGGAAGCAGAAGTGGGGAGAGGGAAAGGGAAGGAGAGGCACTGGGGTCTGAATTAGAACAAATATATTCCATGCTTGTCTAATTATGTCAAAATGGATTCTACTGTCATGCATAACTAAAAAGCACCAATGAGATTTCTGTAAAAATTGAGTTTCTTGAATACTATAAGGAAGGCATAATCCTTAGTGATACTAAAAAAACATGTCTTCTCATCCCCGTTTATGTGATTCCTTATAAAGGAGGTTTCCTTTGCTGCTCTCTGCCTCTAGTCCTGTGCATGAAACTGCATTCCCAGCCCTTTCTCTGCCCTTGCACTCTCCTTTCCTCTCATTTGTCTGTAGCCTCTACTGTTTGGTCTTTGCATACCCATCCTTCAGATTCTGCATACCACCATAGCCTCCACCGTCTGGTCTTCAGAGGACAGAGCAGGGAGACACTGCAGATGAAGGCAGGAACTCTTGGGAAGGGGAAGGAAGAAACCCACTAACATTTGAATATTAATTCTTCCCTTCTTTTCCTTTGCCTCCCTCCCTCTCTTCCTTCTTTTCTGTGCTTTCATATTTGAAGCTCTTTGAAGACACATAATGCAAAATGATTTCAACCATCATTGTAGAAACGAGGTAAATACAATTTTATTTACCCACTTTATAATTGATATATATATATATCATATATATATATAATTGATATATATATATATATATATATATATACTGAATCCACCAAAATGTGCTGTTTGTGACATTGATTCTCTCTCTCTGTGTCTCTGTCTCACACACACACACACACACACACACACATACACAATTTCCCTCTGATTTACATTTGAAGCTAACCAATGTACCCAACTCAGTTTGCCCTGTTGATCATAGGAGGCAAATGATTTACCAATTACTTCTAATCTTTCATTTAACATGCTATTATTTGAAGAATAGGGTCAAATTACCAAATAAAATAGATATGGCAAGAAGTACAAATAAGAGATTTATAGTTGTGTATTTGTTATAATTTCATCTTTAGTGATGCCTTGAAAAATGGAGATACAATATGATCAAGAATTTGGTTTTTATACTTGTGGTAAATAAATTATTGATATAAAAAAAATAAAATAGGCTTCAAATTTTTTGATATGAAAAACAAGGAAAACTAGTGTAAGGGTTTAACTTTTTTTTTTTTTTTTTTTTTTTGGTAAGGAAAACAAGTGGTAACATTTTTGTTGAACAGAGGCTTATAAGACATTGATAATAACTACCACTTCTAACTTTCCATTAGACACAGTGAAGAGCTTTAAGTATCTAATTTAATCCCCCTGAATCAGTCAATAATACTGATATTGTTATCTCCACTTATAGAGAAGAGACTGAGGTATATATCAATTAAGTAACTGACTACCATGTGTCATATGGTTTATAAGTTACAGAGCTAGAATTCAAATCCATCTCTACCTGATCTAATACTGTGCTTTGCACTTTGCGAGAAGCGTGTGCATGAATATTATACAAGCCCATATTTGTATATTTACAGATACACATAGAAATTACCTCCATAGGTGTTTTTTTTAAATTTATTTTTATTGTAAACAAATGGGATACATGTTGTTTCTGATTGTACATGGAGTAACAGCATACCATTTGCATAATCATACATTTACATAGGATAACGATGTTTGATTCATTCTGTTATGTTTTCCTTCCTCCCCACCCCTCCCACCCCTCTTTTCCCTCTATATAAGTCCCTCCTTCCTCCATTCTTGGCCCCCTCCCACCCTCCATTATGTGTCATCATCCGCTTATCAGTGAGATCATTTGTCATTTGTTTTTTTGAGATTGGCTTATCTCACTTAGCATGATATTCTCCAATTTCATCCATTTGCCTGCAAATGCCATAATTTTATTATTCTTTATAGACGAGTAATATTCCATTTTGTGTGTGTGTACATATATATATATATATATATATATATATATATATATATATCACAGTTTCTTTATCCATTCATCAATTGAAGTACATCTAGGTTGGTTCCACAATCTGGCTATTGTGAACTGAGCAGCTATGAATATTGATGTGGCTGTATCTCTGTAGTATGCTGATTTTAAGTCCTTTGGGTATAGGCCACGGAGTGGGATAGCTGGGTCAAATGGTGGTTCCATTCCAAGTTTTCTGAGGAATCTCCACACTGCTTTCCAGAGTGGCTGCACTAATTTGCATCCCCACCAGCAATGTATGAGTGTACCATTTTCCCCACATCCTTGCCAACACCTGTTGTTGCTTGTATTCTTGATAATCACCATTCTAATTGGGGTGAGATGGAATCTTAGAGTGGTTTTGATTTGCATTTCTCTTATTACTAGAGATGTGGAACATTTTTTCATATGCTTGTTGATTGCTTGTAGATCTTCTTCTGTGAAGTGTCTGTTCATTTCCTTAGACCATTTGTCGATTGGGTTATTTGTATTCTTGGAGTAGAGTTTTTTGAGTTCTTTAAAGATTCTGGAGATTAGTTCTCTATCTGAAGTATGATTGGCAAAGATTTTCTCCCACTCTGTAGGCTCTCTCTTCACATTACTGATAGTTTCCTTTGCTGAGAGAAAGCTTTTTAGTTTGAATCTGTCCCAGTTATTGATTCTTGCTTTTATTTCTTGTGCTATGGGAGTCCTGTTAAGGAAGTCTGTTCCTAAGCCAACAAGTTGAAGATTTGGACCTACTTTTTCTTCTATAAGATGCAGGGTCTCTGGTCTGATTTCAAGGTCCTTAATCCATTGTGAGTTGATTTTTGTACAGGGTGAGAGAGAGGAGTTTAGTTCCATTCTGTTGCATATGGATTTCCAGTTTTCCCAGCACCACTTGTTGAAGAGGCTATCTTTCCTCCATTGCATATTTTTGGCACCTTTGTCTAGTATGAGAAAATTGTATTTATTTGGGTTTGTGTCTGTGTCCTCTATTCTGTACCATTGATCTTCCTGTCTATTTTGGTGCCAATACCATGCCGTTTTTGTTACTATTGCTTTGTAGTATAGTTGAAGTTTTGGTATTGTGATACCCCCTGTTTCATTCTTCCTGCTAAGGATTGATTTAGCTATTCAGGGTTTCTTATTCTTCCAGATGAATTTCATGATTACTTGCTCTATTTCTGTAAGGTACATCATTGGAATTTTAATTGTAATTGCATTGAATCTGTATAGCACTTTAGGTAGTATGGCCATTTTGACAATATTAATCCTGCCTATCCAAGAACATGGGAGATCTTTCCATCTTCTATAGTCTTCCTCAATTTCTTTCTTCAATGTTTTGAAGTTTTCATTGTAGAGATCTTTTATCTCTTTGGTTAGATTGATTCCCAAGTATTTTATTTATTTTTTTTTTTGAGGCTATTGCAAATGGAATTGTTTTCCTCATTTCCCTTTCAGCTGTTTTGTCGCTTGCGTATAAAAATGTTTTAGATTTATGCGTGTTGATTTTATATCCTGCTATTTTGGTGAATTCATTGATGAGGTCTAGAAATTCTCTGGAGGAGTTTTTTGGATCCTCTAAATATAGAATCATGTCATCAGCAAATAGTGACAGCTTAAGTTCCTCTTTTCCTATTCATATCCCTTTAATTTCTTTAGTCTGCCTAGTTGCTCTGGCTAGAGTTTCGAGGACAATGTTGAATAGAAGTGGTGAAAGAGGACATCCCTGTCTTGTTCCTGATTTTAAAGGAAATTGATTCAGTTTTTCTTCATTAAGAATGATGTTGGCCATGGGCTTAGCATAAATAGCCTTTACAATGTTCAGGTATGTTCCTACTATCCCTATTTTTTCTAGTGTTTTGAGCATGAAGGGGTGTTGTATTTTGTCGAATGCTTTTTTCTGCGTCAATTGAAATAACCATATGATTTTTATCCTTAAGTCTATTGACAGGATGGATTACGTTTATTGATTTATGGATGTTAAATCATTCTTGCATTCCAGGGATGAACCACACTTGATTGTGGTGCACAATTTTCTTAATATGTTTTTGGATATGGTTTGCCAATATTTTGTTAAGGATCTTTGCATCTATATTCATCAAGGATATTGGTCTAAAATTTTCTTTCCTTGATGTGTCTTTTCCTGGTTTGGGTATGAGGGTGATATTAGCTTCATAGAATGAGTTTGGTAGGGTACCCTCCTTTTCTATTTCCTGGAATACTTTGAGAAGTATTGGAATGAGTTCTTCTTTGAAGGTCTTGTAGAACTTGGCTGAGAATCCATCTGGTCCTGGGTTTTACTTGGATGGTATGTTTTTAATGGCATCTTCTATTTCATTGCTTGATATTTATCTGTTTAAATTGTGTATGTCCTCCTGGTTCAGTTTGGGAGGAGCATATGTCTCTAGAAATTTGTCAATGTCTTCGGTAGTTTCTATTTTGTTGGAATACAGATTTTCAAAGTAGCTGCTCATTGTGTTATGTATCTCAGTGGTGTCTGTTGTGATATTTCCTTTCTCATCACAAATTTTAGTAATTTGCGTTTTCTCTCTCCTTCTCTTTGTTAGTGTGGCTAAGGGTTTGTGTATTTTGTTTACTTTCTCAAAGAACCAACTTTTTGTTTTGTCAATTGTTTGAATTGTTTCTTTTGTTTCAATTTCATCAATTTCAGCTCTGATTTTAATTATTTCCTGTCTTCTACTACTTTTGCTGTTATTCTGTTCTTCTTTTTCTAGGGCTTTGAGCTGTAGTGTTAGGTCATTTAGTTGTTGACTTTTCATTCTTTTCTGGAATGCGCTCCATGCGATGAATTTTCCTCTTAATACCACTTTCATAGTGTCCCAGAGATTTTGATATGTTGTATCGTCATTCTCATTGACCTCTAAGAATTTTTTTATCTCCTTCCTGATGTTTTTTGTTATCCATGTTTCATTCAATAGCATATTATTTAGTCTCCAGGTGTTGGAGTAATTTCTGTTTTTTATTTTGTCTTTGATTTCTACTCTCAGTCCATTATGATCTGATAGAACACAAGGCAGTATCTCTATTTTTTTGCATTTCCTAAGGGCTGCTTTGTGGCATGACATATGGTCTCTTTTTGAGAAGGTTCCATGTGCTGCTGAGAAGAATGTGAATCCACTCGTTGATGGATGGAATATTCTATATATGTCTATTAAGTCTAGGTTATTGATTGTGTTATTGAGTTCTATGGTTTCTTTGTTTGGTTTTTGTTTAGAAAATCTATCTAGTGGTGACAGCAGTGTGTTAAAGTCACCCAGAATTACTGTGTTGTGGTCTATGTGATTCCTGAAATTGAGAAGGATTTGTTTGATGTACAGGGATGCACCATTGTTTGGGGCATAAATATTTATTATCGTTATGTCTTCCTGATTTATGGTTCCCTTAAGCAGTATGAAATGCCCTTCTTTATCCCTTCTGACTAACTTTGGCTTGAAGTTCACTTTATCTGATATAAGGATGGAAACCCCCACTTTTTTACTGAGTCCATGTGCGTGGTAGGTTTTTTCCCATCCTTTCACCTTTAGTCTGTGGATGTCTTTTTCTATGAGATGAGTCTCTTGCAGGCAGTATATTGTTGGGCCTTTCTTTTTAATCCATTCTGCCAGTCTATGTCTTTTGATTGATGAGTTTAGGCCATTAACATTCAGTGTTATTATTGAGATATGATTTGTATTCCCAGTCATTTGGCTTATTTTTGGTTTTTAAGTTGGTTTGGTTTCTCCTTTGAGTGGTTTTTCTCTAAGGTAGTTCCTCCCTTTGCTGACCTACATTGTTGTTTTTCATTTCCTCCTCATGGAATATTTTGTTGAGAATGTTCTGTAGCGCAGGCTTTCTATTTGTAAATTCTTTTAACTTTTGCTTATCATGGAAGGATTTTATTTCATCTTCAAATCTGAAGGCTAGTTTTGCTGGGTATAGGAGTCTTGGTTGGCAACCATGTTCTTTCAGAGCTTGAAATATGTTGTTCCAGGCCCTTCTAGCTTTTAGAGTCTGGGTTGAGAAGTCGGCTGCTGTCCATATTGGTCTCCCCCTATATGTAATCTGATGCTTTTTTCTCACGGTCTTCAAAATCCTATCTTTATTTTGAATGTTAGGCATTTTCATTATAATGTGCCTTGGTGTCGACCTGTTGTGATTTTGTGCATTTGGTGTTCTGTAAGCCTCTTGTATTTGATTTTCCATTTCATTCTTCAGGTTTGGAAAATTTTCTGATATTATTTCATTGAATAGATTGTTCATTTGTCAGTTGGATTATTTACATTCTTGGTGTAGAGTTTTTTGAGTTCTTTATAGATTCTGGAGATTAGCGCTCTATCTGAAGTATGATTGGCAAAGATTTTCTCCCACTCTGTAGGCTCTTTCTTCGCATTGCTGATAGTTTCCTTTGCTGAGAGAAAGCTTTTTAGTTTGAATCTATCCCAGTTATTAATTCTTGCTTTTATTTCTTGTGCTATGGGAGTCCTGTTGAGGAAGTCTGGTCCTAAGCTGACATGTTGAAGCTCTGGACCTACTTTTTCTTCTATAAGATGCAAGGTCTCTGGTCTGATTCCGAGATCCTTAATCCATTTTGAGTTTAGTTTCGTGCATGGTGAGAGATATGGGTTTAGTTTCATTCTGTTGCATATGGATTTCCAATTCTCCCAGCACCATTTGTTGAAGAGGCTATCTTTTCTCCATTGCATATTTTTGGCCCCTTTGTCTAGTATGAGAAAATTGTATTTATTTGGGTTTGTGTCTGTGTCCTCTATTCTGTACCATTGATCCACCTTTCTATTTTGGTACCAATACCATGCCGTTTTTGTTACTATTGCTTTGTAGTAGAGTTGAAGATCTGGTATTGCGATACCCCCTGCTTCACTCTTTCTGCCAAGGATTGCTTTAGCTATTCTGGGTTTTTTATTCTTCCAGATGAATTTCATAATTTCTTGCTCTATTTCTGTAAGGTACATCATTGGGATTTTAATTGGAATTGCATTGAATCTGTATAGCACTTTTGGTAGTATGGCCATTTTGACAATATTAATTCTTCCTATCCAAGAACATGGGAGATCTTTCCATCTTCTAAGGTTTTCTTGAATTTCTTTCTTTAGTGTTCTGTAGTTCTCATTGTAGATTGTTCATTCCTTTGGTTTGTATCTCTGTGCCTTCCTCAATCCCAATAATTCTTAAATTTGGTCTTTTCATGATGTCCCATAGTTCTTGGAGATTCTGTTCATGATTTCTTACCATCTTCTCTGTTTGGGCAACTTTATTTTCAAGATTAAATATTTTGTCTTCATTGTCTGAGGTTCTGTCTTCCAAGTGGTCTAGTCTTTTGGTGATGCTTTCCATTGAGTTTTTTATTTGGTTTATTGTTTCCTTCATTTCAAGGATTTCCATTTGGGTTTTTTTGAGAATCTCTATCTCCTTGTTGAAATGCTCTTTTGCTTCCTGCAGTTGCTCTTTCAGCTTATTAGTATTATCATTCATTCATTGCCTGCATTTGCTCTCTTATCTCATCCTTTGCTTCACGGATCATCTTAATCATGTATAATCTGAAGTCCTTTTCTGACATTTCTTTTAACATACTGTCATTGGATTCTATTAATATAGAATCTAAATTTGTTTGGATCATCTTCTTCCCTTATTTTTTCATGTTGTTCATGTATATTCCCCTCTAGCAGTGCAGATCTGGGGTATTGCAGATTTCCCCCATAGGCTTATAGTGGCCCTATAGGTTTCCAAAACCCTTTCTTTAAGGGGAGATCAATATTAGCAGTGCCAAATTCATACACTATGCAATCCTAGACCAAATAACCCCTATGAGAACAATAACAAAATTGTCATAATAAACAGAATGAGTTCAAATATTATCTTCAGTAAAACAAACAGATTTGCAATAAGGTCAGCAGTTTCAAATGGAGGACAAAGAGGATGCAGAGGGATGTAGAATGTGGCTGTTAATGGGATAAGAAAAGAATATACAGAAGTTCTAGATAATAGAAAGGGTGAGAGTGTAATCAAAAGAAATTGGATGTTAGTATGCACAAAAGGGAGAAAGAGACTCTGAGGGAACAGGTAAACAAAAGGAAAAGAGAGCAAGAAAAGTAAAGAAATAAAAACTTAAATTTTTAAAATAAGGGTAAAAAAGAAAATCTACAGTATAACAGTCATATAGTAATGAAACCTCCCAGTCTTCATTAGCCTGATGCATGAGAGGTACCTGACAATAAGCTTCAAGCCTCCAGCAGGCGTCTCAGGATGGGATTTGCCCCACCTAAAGATCAGAGCTATGGCTTCCAGGATTATCCAAGATGGCCCTCTGGCTTCCAAATGTGTTGGCAAATGGGGAGCTGCAGCTCAGAGTGTGGACGTGGTCAGTAGGAGGTCCTGGAGGCGGGATGCTGTTGGTCAGGCAGGGGTCCTGGAGGTCGGGTGTGTTTAGTGTGGTTGTGGGATCCTGGAGATGGGGCTCAGTCAGTCCGGCCAGGGGTCCTATGGGGCCTGGTTGTTGTCTCAAAATGGCGGCAACCACGTGTAATCAAAACTGCAGGTACTGTAACAGTGAACTTCCAGGCAACAGCAGGCAGCTGGTGCTCTACTGGCGGTTGGTGATCAGTTTGCTGACTGTTTTCGGACGATCGGGAGGTGAACCTGGTGCGTTGGGTGATGGATAGGTGTAAGGCAGGCGATGAATAGGCGAGAGGCAGGCAAATAGCGGATGATAGACCTCCATAGGTGGCTTGTGATTCAAGTGGAGAGAAGATATTTAGGAGATGGGGACCATCTTCAGTGGTTTGAGCAATGAAGTGTAACCTTAGTAAAATTTGTAACATAACTGCACGCTTGAAGAGTGGATGAAACAGAATAGTTAAGAGTGAAAATGGGACTATTTCCCAATGAACTCTTTTATGTAATTCATCATTACCTTTCCGTCCTTTCCCTGGTGCCTTCTCTCACAGTTTTTACTTGCTTATTTTCTGTTCAGTATATCATTTTTCTCTTTATAAATTCATGCTTGAACTGAATTTTCTTGTCCAAGATTGTTAAGTTTCTTTTTCTTTTTGCTACTCCTGACATCAGCCTTCATTACATGTCTTTGTTAACTATTGTAACTGACCATCAGTGTCTTGTTCTAAAACAGAAGGGCTGCATAGCAGAAGAAATCAGGGAAGAAATAAAAAAAAAATTTTAGAGGTAAATGAGAACATTGATATATCAAAATCTCTGGGACACTGTGAAGGCAGTGCTAAGAAGAAAGCTCATTCGATTGAACTCATTCATTGAAAGAATACAAAGTCAACAAATAAATGACCTGATATTACATCTCGTCTTTTTCTTCTAGAAAAAGAACAGATCAACACCAAAAGTTGTAGAAGACAGAAAATAATTAAAATCGGAGATGAAATCAATGAAACTGAAACAAAATAAACAATTCATAAAATTGATAAAACAGAAAGTTGGTTCTTAGAAAAAATAAATAACATTGATAAACCCTTAGCCACACTAACAAAGAGAAGGAGAGAGAAAACTCAAATTACTAAAATTCGGGATGAAAAAGGAAATATCACTATGGACACTACTGAAATACAGAAGATAATTAGAAACTATTTTGAAAATTTATACTCCAATAAATTAGAGGATCTTGAAAATATTGACAAATTTCTAGAGACATATGATCTACCTATACTGAATCAGGAGGACATACAAGATTTAAACAGATCAATTTCAAGCAGTGAAATAGAAGATACCAACAAGAGCCTGCCAACCAAGAAATGCCCAGGACCAGATGGATTCTCAGCTAAGTTCTACAAGACCTTCAAAGAAGAACTAATACCAATGCCCCTCAAATTATTCCATGAAAGACAAAGGGAGGGAACTCTTCCAAACTCATCTATGAGGCTAGTATTACCCTGGTACCAAAACCAGACAAAGACACATCAAGGAAAGAAAACTTCACACCAATATCCCTGATGAACATAGATACAAAAATTCTCAATAAATTTTCTGGCAAATTGCATACAAAAATGTATTAAAAAGACAGTGCACCATGGTCAAGTGGGGTTCATCCCAGAGATGTGAGGTTTGTCCAAAATATGGAAGGCAATAAATGTAATTCATCACATCAATAGAATTAAAGATAATAATCATATGATCATCTCAATAGATGTGGAAAAAACATTTGACAAAATACAGCACCCATGCATGTTCAAAACACTAGAAAAAATAGGGATATTAGGAACATACCAACATTGTAAAAGCTATTTGTGCTAAGCCCAAGGTGAACATCATTTTAAATGGAGAAAAGTTGAAAGCATTTCCTCTAAAAACTGGAACAAGACAAGGACAACCTCTTTCACCACTTTTGTTTAACATAGTCCTGAAACTCTAGCCAGAGCAATTGGACAGACCAAATAAATTAAAAGAATATGGATAGGAAAAAAAGAACTCAAACTATCACTATTTGCAGATGACATGATTCTATATTTAGAAGATCCAAAAAATACCACCAGAAAACTTCTAGAGCTAAAAAATGAATTCAGCAAAGTAGTAGAATATAAAATCAGCACCCATAAATCAGATACATTTCTATACATTAGTGATGAATCTTCTGAAAGAGAAATGGAAAAGTTCCCCATTTACAATAGCCTCAAAAAATTAAAATATTGGGAATCAATTTAACAAAAGAGGTGAAAGATCTCTGCAATGAAAACTACTGAACACTACAGAAAGAAATTAAAAAAGACCTTAGAAGATGGAAAAATCTCCCATGTTCTTGTATAGGCAGAATTCACATTGTCAAAATGGTCATACTACCAAATGTGTTATACAGATTTAATGTAAATCCTATTAAAATCCCAATGTCATTCTTCATAGAAATAGAGAAAGAAATCAGGAAACTCATTTGGAAGAATAAGAGACCCAAAATAGCAAAAGCAATTCTTAGCAAAAAGAGAGAAGCAGGAGGTATCACAATACCAGACCTTAAACTATAATACAGAGCTATAGTAACAAAAATAGCATGGCATTGGCACCAAAATAGACAGGTAGACCAATGCACAGAGACAAACCCATATAAACGCAGTTATCTCATACTAGACAAAAGTGCCAAGAACATTCACTGGATAAAAGATAGCCTATTCAACAAATGGTGCTGGGAAAACTGGAAATCCATATGTAGCAAAATGAAATGAAATCCCCCTCTCTCACCCTGAACAAAACACAACTCAAAGTGGATCAAGGACCTAGGAATTAGACCAGATACCCTGCATCTAATAGCAGAAAAAGTAGGACCAAATCTTCATCATGTTGTCTTAAGACCTGATTTCCTTAACAAGACTTGTAAAGCACAGGAAATAAAATCAAGAATCAATAAATGGGATGGATTCAAACTAAAAAGCTGCTTCTCAGCAAAGGAAACAATCAACAATGTGAAGAGAGAATCTATAGAATGGAAGAATATCTTTACCATATGCACATAAGATAGAGCACTGATATCCAGGATATAAAAAGAATTAAAAAACACCAAAGCAACAAATAACCCAATCAATAAATGGGTTAAGGAACTGAACAAGCACTTCACAGAAGATATACAATCGATCAACAAATAAATGAAAAAAATGTTCAACATTTCTTGCAATTAGAGAAATGCAAATTAAAACTCTAAGATTTCATCTCAGTCCATTCAGAATAGCAATTATCAAGAATACAAGCAACAATAAGTGTTGGCAAGGATGTAGGGAAAAGGGTACACTGATACATTGCTGGTGGGACTGCAAATTAGTGCAACCACTCTGGAAAGTAGTTTGGAGAGTCCACAGAAAACTTGGATTGGAACCACATTTGACCGAGCTATCCCACTCCTCAGTCTGTACCCAAAGGATTTAAAATCAACATTCTACAGTGATGCAGTCACATCAGTATTTATATTAGTTCAATTCATAATAGCTAAACTTTAGAACCAACCTAGATGCCCTTCAACAGATGAATGGATAAAGAAACTTTGGTATATATACAAAATGTAATATTACTCAGCCTTAAAGAATAATGAAATTATGGCATTTGAAGGTAAATGGATAAAGTTGGAGATTATCATGCTAAGTGAAATAAGCAAATCCCCCCAAACCAAAGGTCAGATGATTTCTCTGATAAGTGGATGTGGATTCACAATGGGGAAGAGGCTAGGGAAGAATGGAGGAACTTTGGATTGGGAAGAGGGGAGCGAGGGGAGGGAAGAGGGATGGAATGTTGGTGAAATGAGACGGACATTAATACCCTACGAACTTGTATGGTTGCATGAACGGTGTGACTCTGCATTGTGTACAGTCAGAGAAATGAAAAGTTGTGCTCCATTTGTATACAATGAGTTGAAATGCATTCTGCTGTTATGTGTAACTAATTAGAACAAATAAAAAAAGAAGAAAAAAATCCAGAAGGGCATAGTCAGGAGAAAAACTTTGTTTAACAGGTGTCCCCATGGAAGGGTTTGTACATAGTGTTACAAAATTCCCACGCAGCGAGGACGAGTGCCTGTGGTTTACGAGCAGCCTGAGACCCTCATTCCTGAAAGGACAGACTAAGGAACCAACCTGGTCATGCTTTAATACAAACCTTGTATAATACCATTTTGTAAGACAATTAGTGTCTGACTTTAGTTAGTCTCGGACGCCTCCCATAATGAACATCAAATAGCTAAATGTGTTCCAAAACCTGTGATATGAGGATGGGCCTATAATTCCACATACCACATTCTCCTTATTTGGTGGTAAGTCCTGGTGCCAGTGCACTGTATTAAACATCAGGTGTATTGGTTTAAGTATCCAATTTGGCTCACTTGAAAATGAAGGTGTTATAGAATTTCTCAAAACTCTGACTTCCCACTGATAACAGGAAAACATTGGCATCACAGAATGTCACATTTGCTGACTTCTTTGAGTCTTACATGTGGTGTAGTGGATTTTACAGCATTTAGACATGGTCACTGGTCTTCAGAATGTACTGGTCAGTGTGGAGACAAGGAAAGACCCGAGAGAACTAGACCATTGTAGTTAAGAATCTAGAAATCCCCATCAGTTGGAATCCTGTGACGTGTTTGAGGGCAGGCATCATTCACATAGTGTCACAAGTTCTAGTCCTTATGAAATGGCACCTATTTCATCTTGACCTAGAGGGCTTTCCTGGACTCTGGAAAGTATACTAATTATAAACAGAACAAGTTTACCATTTCCAACAGTGCCCTAAAACAGCATGCTGTAACATAATGCAACATCCAGTATAACAAAAATTGTTTTCTTACTTTCTCATTTCATGGATAAAGACATTGATAGAGATGAATAAAAACTGCACTTCAATTATATAATTCTGGATCTTGCTCTTTCTTTTCTTTAGTATGCACGCTACATAGTGACGAAGTGAGTTCCTCTGGGAGAAACGGGAGCTCTAGAACACTTTCCACAAACTCCCATGTGCTCACCTGTGCCACGTGGGGGAGGGGACACACATCATACCATGGCCCCACAAGAACGTCTGATTGGCTTATGATTTGCACTTCCAACAAGTTCCTGGGTGCTGTTTGATGCTGTTTCTCCAGGGACTATACTTTGAGAACTGCTGTCTTAAAACAGAGGAAGGAAGAAAATGGAAATGGTGCTTTCATTCTGAAGTGTTCTTTTGACTTCTTTCTGAAGAAGTACTGAGTGCTCCAATTCACGAAAAGAATGTATTACAATTTTAAGGGACCATTGATAGGGCAGAGCAGACGTAGATGTTTAAGTGGGGAGTAATAAACCAGAAGCATTTCATCTGAGGATGCCTTCTGAAGCTTATATATACTTATTCTGAAGAAAGTGTTTCATTTTTATTTTTCTCCTTGTTAATGAATTTTTTACCATATTGGCGAATTTTATGAAAAACTATGGACATTATGGCATTCCACCTTGTAATTACTTTGGTACATATCTGTAAAAAAAGAACACTTTCTTATAGTCAAAATGGTAGTGCTCTACCTAACTAAATTAACAATAACTTCCTAATATTATCTAATATTCATTCCATAGTCAAATCTCTTAAGGTTGTCTCTACAATGTCCTTGCTGCTGGTTTGGCCATATCAGAATCTAATTCAGGATAACCAGTTACATTTGGGTGTTGTATCATTTAAACCTTTTACAGTTAGAAAACCTCTGAATTGCTGAAAAGAGAACATATGTCCTGTGGAATATATTATTTTTCTGGACTGATCTTTCATCTTTATGGAAATATTTTGGTAAGAGCACATGCTCACCAATCTTATGTACTCCATACTTCTTTATGTCAGGGTATACATAATATTTGGGTTTCCTGCTACTTGCATAAGACTATATAAAGCTCCCTAACTGGCCATTCTCCCTTACAACCAGAAAGCAAACTGTGTGGTGCACCCTTAGTCCTACACAAATGTCTGATTTCCTCCCCTGCTTCTTATCTTATGGTTTTAGTATCACTTGATAATTCTTGCTTAACCCTCAAGTTCATTGTTTAACAAAGTGATTATTTACGAATTCTGTCTTTCCTTTTACATATGCTACCTGCCATTCTTCTTAAAACCTTTTTCTCACAAAATGTGGTTTTTTATCACAAAATGTGGCTTCCTGTTTGCTTTAAGAGGTATTTTCTACTGGAAAGTGCAATCTTTCCCATAATTTGCTAATTTCCAAAGTAAGTGATTTATTTAATGTCTCCATGTTGACAGCTGAGATAGTCTAGATCTGTGAAAACATCCTTAAGGATATGTTGATTTTCATAGGTTAAAAGTGGTTCTGTTGTTCACCATCATTATTCTGAAAATGTATGCATATGACAGGAAAAAGCTGATAAGAAGCAAAAGGACCAAAAGGACAACTAATAATGACAGAAAGCAGGTGATAGCACTTCCAAGAAAACTCAAGGCCTCTGATTTTTTGTTAACCATTTCTGTGTAAAGCATTCAAGGAAAATGTATCCAAGCAGTGAAGTACTGACAAGAGAGGGAACACACCCCATTTGAGTCGATGGGAATTCACTTCAATGTGGCTTAATAAAATCAATCCCAGCTGGAGAAAGATAGTCACTACTTTTTACTAATAGAGTCAATGTAACACACAGGGGCACACATATGTATATGTGTGCACAAATGTACATCTATGTGTGTATATATGTATGCACACACACATAGATATACGTGTGTGTGTATATGCATGCATGCATTTTTGTGGAATAAAAAGTCTTTAAGGAGTGGGGCTGGGGACATAACTCAGTGGTAGAGTGCTTAGTGCCTGCCTAGCAAGCATAAGTCCCTGGGTTTATTTCCTGGTCCTGCAAAAAAAAAAAAAAAAAGAAAAAAAAACCCTTTAAGGAGGATGTAATGTTTGCAATGTGTTTTGTTGGAATTTATTTTGGGAATGGTGATGGTGAAAGAAGTGCTGTTCTTTATTGTATTTATAACCATGCTGAGCTTGCAAAGAGAAAACAGACTCAAGTCATCAGATGAATGTAGCAAGGCAGTTAAATGTAAACATAAGGAGAATGATTTATATGGAAGTCTTCAGCATTTTTCTCTTTCCTGGAGTTTATTTGGATAAACAAAACAAAACAAAACAAAACCAAGCACTGCCGATTTAGAAGCCATTTCCTGTTACCTCAGGTTGAAGTAAAAGTAAGTGCCAAATTATTTTGGTAAGACTGCTGGCTGTAGTTATAGTCATAGGTTTTAGCCATGTAGGCCCAAGTAGTTGAACTTGTACCAGATGTTTTAGATTTATCTCTCTTGGTTGTTGCCAATGTTTCCTTTTGGACAAATCTCAGGCATAGAGATGTGAATTGTCCTTGATTTCTGTGCTCTGATTGTCTAAAGAATGTAACCATGATGGATTTATTGATGTAAGGCACAGAGTACTTCTACCTCCTGCTTGCTTTGTAGGAGGAGCAGGTAAGTTGCAGGGCTTTGGCCTTGGTGAGATTTCATAGCAAATGCCACCAGCTTGGACCAGATGCACTTTCCCTAGGACCTTTGTCCCTAGTCACCTGCTGAATTGACCTTAAACCCAAGCTATGGTGACACCTTCCATCTCTACCGGTGTTTTCATATCCATTTCCTGCTCTGGAATGAGTTACTTTTTTCTAGAAATACGAACATAAGCAACATCTTGAGAATTTCTTCAGAATAAATTTCTAGTTACATAAGATTCATCAGTGTTGAAAGTGGAGGGAAAAAATGGCATCTTGAGAAAGAAAAATAGCATAGATAACATCATTTCTTAATCTAGTAACATTTACTGAATACTTTCAAGGTATCATGAAGAATAGCTCTTATGCAATCAAATATAATATCTATTTTCTACCAGTTGTCTTATTCACAGATCATGACTCTTCAAAGCAACTAAGTCTATAAGCAAAAATGAAAGAATGCTTTGTTCTTGTAGATGCAATCTTCAGTTTAGGCGTTACCAGATTTAAATAATAAGACAGCAGCAGATTCAAAATGCTTCCCAATCTCAGCTTATTCCCAGTTATATAGGCCTTGTGTTTGTTTCATTCATATTTAAATGCTTATTTATGACAAAGAGTTCAAGATATTGCATAATTTTGTAATAATAATTCAGTGATTCATGTAATTCTTTGCTGAATTCACTTCCATGTGCACATTTTATCTTCTATCCAAGGTTCAAACTTAAGATAATTTATTATTGGTTAAAGACAGGAGAAAAAGGGATCCTTCAGATGCAATAAACAGGATAACTAAATTGGTAATTCAAAGAACCCTGCAGTTATTTTTAAAACAAATTTTCTCAAGTCTATAAAAATAAAAAATAAAAATCCTATCCCTGAAATCAATTAGTTGCATCTCACAGCCAGTAAAGTCTTTCAGTGGAGGTTTTGATGTATGAGTTATGCCGACTTCAAAAGGAAATTTCTGCAATGTGGGATGAAATATAATTTTAAGAATTTTAATTCTGTTTCTGTTCAGCACCAGAGGGCAATTGTACTTAATATTTTCTGCAATGGAAGAAGTCCTTGGTTACAGATAGTCATGACTACTAAAAATATGAAAGTTTAATTAGAAACTGGAAGTATGTGGGGTTTCTTGATCAAAGGTTATGATCTTCCTGAATTCTTGTTCCTTCATTAAAAAAGAAAAAGTTTCAATGTTTTCATACCTTGAATAAAAACAATACAGTGTAAAATCAAAGCACCAGTTTATTTGATTTTATTATGTATATACAGACAATTTGAGATTATCTGCAAAGTACTAGATATAAGGAAGAATTTTCAGTTTTGAAATCTTCCAGAAACTTCTAGAGATTGGAGATTGTGTTAGATCTGAAAGTGTATAGTAGGAAGGACTGCTTATGTTTCGGGAGAGATGAGAAAATGTAGTCATGAGTGCCACAAAAGGTAGACTTTGTGTCATGCTTTGTTTATGCCCTTCTTCTAAAACAGCTCCTTGTGGCTCCTGACTTTTCCCATTTCCCATTTCCAACATAGAGATGTTTATTCACTGTTTCTGGTCTTTATTCTGATGCTAAGAGGAGATGTTCCTTGATTTTATTAACAGGTGGTGCCAGTACCCTATACCTCCTGGAGCATAGCTCACAGTATACAGCTGTGGAAGACATCATGACCCCAGGACATGAACCCAGCCCAAAGCAGAACAAGTCTGGGAATTGCAGATTCCAGGCTTGGGAAAGGCTTTTAAGTTTAGGAATTTAGCATCTCCTCTCTCCCCCACACATTACTTTTCCTGTGTGGTGGTGAAGTCTGTTTTGACTTCACAGAGCTCTGTGAGATTTTTGAAGACATTGTAAAAAAAATTTCTCTCTCAAATGGTCCTACATGGAGAATTAGATGATTCTGAGGCGCTTTCCAGCTTTGATAGCCTGTGATCCCATAATTCTGAGGGCCTAGCTTAGTGATGTCTCTCTTCAAGTCTAAGTGGATTAGTAGGACCCCGTAGTCTTGGGACATAGTCATTTATTCAACAGATGTTTTATGAAATGCCTGGTAGGTAGGGCCAGATATTGCTTCAAGTGCTAGACATACAGAAATAAATAGAAAAAAAAAATCTCTCCTCATAGAATTTATTTTATATAAGGAGAAGAAAAGATAGCTAAAAACAAAGAATTTTTAAAAAATGTTTTTTTTCGATGGTAATGAGTGCATGAAAAACAATTAAAGCTAGATAGGACACTTCCAACTTCAAATTGGGTGTTGAGGAAAGCCTTGTTAAGATGGTGACTTTGAATAATGTCCTGAAGGAGGTGGAGATGAAGTAGCTGTATTTCAGAGAAGAGCATTCCAGAAAGAGAGAACAGCAAGGATGAAATTGTAGAGCTAGAGTTCTTGAGGAGTAACAAGGAGGTGGGAAGTAACAGCAATCAAATTGGATAGAGTCTTGTACAGGAAATTGACATAATAACCTTGGCTTCTATTCCTACAAGCTAGGATGGTTTTGAACAGAGGGAACACACACTACTTGTTTTAAGGATGATCTCAGCTGTTCTGTTGGAGGTAGGTCATCAGGAGCCATGGGCACAAGCTGGGAGGGCAGTTAGGAGGAAGCTAAGTAATAAGCAATGTGGGTGGGCTGTGATGTGGAAGCAATAATGTGGATGGTTTAGAGCAAGCTGGCAGCAGCAGAGGTGGTGAGGTACTGTGAAAGGTGTGGAGCAGATGCAATCTGCAGAAGGCTAAGATGTAGGGTGCGAAAGGACTCAAAGGTGACTGCAAGGGTTTTTGTTTGAGCAGCTAGAAGGCTAGAATTGCCACTTGCAGAGGTAGATTAGAACCTGGGTCTCTTGATAGCTAACAGTGTGACTTTGGGTAAGCAGCACAATGTTCGCACCCCTTTTTTCACTTATTAAATGGGATAACTTAATCCACTTTGTAGTTGATATAAGAATTAGAGATAATATTTAAAAGCCCTTGCATATAAAAGCTCTTGCATGGTGCCTGATACTATTGGGTTGTTAATAATAAATAGAATTCTTATCAGTACTGTTCTTTGGGAACAAAAGAACAAGTCTTGGTTTCCCTCCATTGTAGGCCTTCAGATATTTGAATACAGTTCATGTGATTCTTCTGAGTCTTCTAAGAATGACCACCACAGTCTCTCCTCCTGGAGGCTGGGTAGTTTCTATGATTCTCTTTGATGCATTTACATTTGAACAGCTCTTCTAGTTTACCAAAGAAATAGAGAAAGATTAGAAAAGGACTTTATTCATTTTTTCAGTAGTGGGGTAAATGACCAGAAAGTCACATGTGCATTCCTGCCTATCCCCAATAGAAATCAGGAATGGAGAAGCTTCCTGTTTGACAGTCAGGAAGCTAAGTGTGTCATGAAAATGGGGTTTCATCATTTGCATGTATTTTCATTTATTCAGTAATCCTTTATCATATCCCAGGGCTATAATGCAGTTTTTATAGAGATAAAGTTTTAACACCTCCAAGTTTTAAAATCAACCCCAGTCAGCCACAGTTATAATTATTTGTGGTTCCAAGATACTGGTATGATTCCTGATGGTTGTCACTTACAAAAACATTGTCAGCTGCTCTGGCTTCTCTGACCTCCCAGTCCTATGAATGGTATAGGTGGGGGCTGGGGGAATTTCAAAAGGATGAAAATAGCAGAAAAAGAATTCTTCTTGGCTTGGAAACTACATGTGGAAAGCCAGATGGTTGGAGCAAAAGCCTAACTATGAAAAGAAAAGTGGGAGATCATACAAAAAGTGGGAGAGTAGATCTTGTCTTTAGTTTTCATATTTTTAAAATTAAAATTTAGAAGACTGGATTAACTAAGTTCTTAAAGTTCTATCTAGCACCAAAACTTCACATTCTGTTTCCATCCTTCTGATGCCCTCTCAAAGCCCAGTAAAAATAAATGTTAACAATTCACCTGCCTTTGAAAATTTTTCACGGATACTCTAACCTCAAGGGTCATTCTGTACTCAGCAGACAGGCATGGCCCAAATTTTAAGCTGTTGGTGGAGTGAAGCAAGGAATGAAAGTTAAAATGTGGAGAAGACAACCCAGAGCTTCTCTGAGATACAGTATGGATTG
Source organism: Sciurus carolinensis (assembly GCF_902686445.1). Lineage (NCBI taxonomy): Eukaryota > Metazoa > Chordata > Mammalia > Rodentia > Sciuridae > Sciurus > Sciurus carolinensis. Next base: position 82,932,633 of record NC_062218.1, on the reverse strand, counting down.
TCAGTGTTAACAATCATTTCAATGTTCTTTATCCAGAAAAATGCCTTTATTAATTTATCTGAAAATTTTAATAACATCATGATGCATCTAAATTACCCAATGTAGGCTGGGCACAGTGGTTCACACCTGTAATCCCAGTGGCTTGGGAGGCTGAGACAGGACTACTGAGAGTTCAAAGCCAGCCTCAGCAACTGAGAGATGCTAAGGGACTCAGTGAGACCCTGCCTCTAAAATAAAATACAAAATATGGCTAGGGATGTGGGTCAGTGGTTGAGGGTCCCTTAGTTCAATCCCTGTACCAAAAAAAAAAAAAAAAAAAAAAAATTTACCCCAGTGTAACGTCTGTAGTATAGTATACATCCAACAGGTGCTGTTTTAAATAGCAATAGCAATAGTATTTTTATTTTTTAATGTCTTCCTAGTGTAGTGCTTCTTGATATTCATGGAGAACTGGCCAGTCTATTAGGCCTCTCAAAGTGCACAGCAACACTGACTTAACTTGCTAATAAACTGGAACTTCACACCTGCTCCCAGTCATCCCCAAGAGGCCCTGTCAAGTAGAAACACAGTTGAAATGGCCTGGGATTGCTGGCTGCTTTAAAAATCCTCAGCTTTCGTGCTGGTCACACGTATAGTCACACTCGCAAATGAAATATGTTCTTTGTGCAAGAGCAAAGAGGGTGAGTGAAGCTGGTGGCTCGGTGCACAGATGGTTCTATGTTTTCCATAGCCCCTCTTTTAATTTCTATTCAAATTTTGAAAGACTTTATTTTGGGACTCTCTCTACACAGTATTAATGAAATGCTGAGTGTGGACACGGCGAGTCTGAGGAAGTCTGGGGGGCACTTGGTAGCCAGGGTGTGGCAGGAAGGGCAGGAAAGCAGGAGTGTGCTCACAGGCTGCCTAAGTGTGCTCTGGGCACTTGCCCCAGAGCTGTTGGCCAACTCGCTGGCCCCTCTTGGCACTGCTTTTCTAATGTGGTGGGTTAAGATTTATATCCTCACTCAGAATTTATCTGTCACTGCTTGGTATTTAATTATTTTTATTAGTAAGAGCAGGTATATTTTAATAGCCTATGTATAAGCCTCTAAAAAGATTCTAGAAAAATCAGAAGTAATAGCCTGAAGCAATTCCTGGAAATTAAAAAATAAAAAACAAAACCCACACATATTCTAGAAATTATTTCTTCCTTTAATCTTTTCTTGTTTTAACTAAATATTGAAACAGACAAAGAATATAGTGTATGAATGTGCTTGTGCATATGTGAATGTAAACTTTGTTCTTCAGGAAGTAGTTGGCACCTGTCACCTATTTTCATTTTACTTTCTTGCTATGATGACCACACATCACTTTTCCTCACCAGAATGTAAGATCCTTGAGGAAGGAACTTGTCTATTCATTCTCTGCTATATCTCCAGTGCTTTTCACACCACATAGTAAGTACAATATTGAGTATAGAACAGGCTTAGGTTTTAGGTACTTGACAAATACAGGTCAAGAATAACTACTTCTAAATGACAATAGAGACTGTCCTAATCTGTTTTGAGAATGAATACCACAGACTGGATAAATTATAAACAATAGAGGTTTATTTGACTCACAGCTATTAGGTGCAAGATGAAGGGGCCCCATCTGGTAAGGGTTTTTGGGCTGTGTTGTAACATGATGGAAGGGTGAGGGCACACATGCCAGGCAGAGAGAGGAAACTGGATCTAACTCATCCTTTGTATTAGCAACCCATTTTCTTTTCTTTTTAAAATTTTTAAAATTTAAAAAAAATTTTTTTACAGACTGCATTTTGATTCATTGAACACAAATGGGGTACATTTCATTTGTATGGTTGTACATGATGTAGATTCATACCATTTGTGTAATCACACATGTACAGAGGGTATTGATGTCTGTCTCATTCCACCATTTTTCATATGCCTCCTCCCTCTCATTTCCCTCCACATAATCTAAAGTTCCTCCATTCTTCTCTCATCCCCCACTCCCATTATATATCATCATCCACTTTTCAGGGAAAACATTCAGCCTTTGATTTTTGGAGATTGACATATTTCACTTAGGATGATATTCTCCAATTCCATCCATTTATCTGAAAATGCCATAATATTATTCTTCTTTATGGCTGAATAATTTTCCATTGTGTATATATAACACAGTTTCTTTATCCATTCATCTGTTGAAGGGCATCCAGGTTGGTTCCTCTATCTAGCTGTTGTGAATTGCGCTGCTATAAACATTGATGTGACTGTGTTACTGTAGTATGCTAATTTTAAGTCCTTTGGGTATAAACCAAGGAGTGGAATAACTGGGTCAAAAGGTGGGTCCATTCCAAGTTTTCTGAGGATTCTCCACACTGACAGGCAGACCAATGGAACAGAATAAAAGAGACAGATACAAACTCACATAAATAGAGTTACCTCATACTACATAAAGGAGTCAAAAACATACAATGGAGAAAAGATAGCCTATTCAACAAAGGTTCTGCAAAAACTGGAAATCCATATGCAGTAAAATGAAATTAAACCTCTATCTCTCATAGTGCACAAAACTCAACTGAAAACAGATCAAGGATTTAGGAATTAGACCAGAGACCCTGCACCAAGTAAAATACAAAGTAGGCCTGAATCTTCATCATGTTGGCTTAGGATCAGACTTCCTTAGCAAGACTCCCAAAGCACAAGAAATCAAAGCAAGATTCAATAAATGGGATGAATTCAAACTAAAAACTTTTTCTCAGCAAAGGATACAATCAAGAATGTGAAGAGAGAGTCTACAGAGTGGGAGAAAATCTTTTCTATACGCACTTCAGATAGAGCACTTATCTCCAAAATTTTATAAAGAACTTAAAAAACTTTACACCAAAAATACAAAGAACCCAATCAATAAATGGGCCACGGAACTGGAATACACTTTACAGAAGAAGATATACAAGCAATTAATTAATATATAGTAATTAAATAAATGCAAATTAAAACAACTCTAAGATTTCATCTTACTCCAATTAGAATGGCTATTATCAAGAACACAAACAATAATAGATGTTGGCGTGGATGTGGGGGAAAAAGGCACAGTTTCACATTGCTAGTGGAATTGCAAATTGGTGCAGCCACTCTGAAAAGCAACCCATTTTCTTGACAGCTAATGCTCTCCTGTGATAAAGGTTTTAGTTCCCTCATGAAAGCACAACCCTAGTGACCTGTTCACCTCTTGAAAGTTCCACCACCTAATACTGTTATCATAGCAATTAAATTTCAACATAAGTTTTGGAGGGGACCCTCCAATCACAGCAGAAATACTTGTATAATGGTCTTTAAGATGAATGTACATTAAAAGAGGAATTAGGAATTTGTACAAAATGCCAATTTTTAGTAGATCTTCTGAGATTTTGAATGCTAGTCCAGAGTAGAGCGCAAGAATCTGCATTTTATCAAGCAGCACTCCCTCTGCTGCCTTTTCACAAATGACTCAGAGACAGTGGCCCATTGATCCTCACTTCAAGAATCCCTTACTTAGTACTTTATTTAGCATGATATACTGAATGATTGAGGTTAATGACTTCTTTCTCTTCTCATTCCACTTTGCATTAAGTTTCATTAACAGGTTCATTAATGGAAGATGGTTTGGTCTTGTTCACTTCTTTATCCTCTAGTTTAAAAACACAAGGGTTTGGATACTGGTTATAAATAAGAACTTTCCATTTATTAGAAGAAGCTTAAGAGCTGGGGAGACTGACATCAGGAAACAGGGCCTAGGGCACATTATGACTATTTAGGTTTGGCAGAGAGAGAGGCAAAAAAAAATAGTACGTCTGTCTGGAAACAGCAAAGAGGGAAAATGAGATTTGAATTAAGAGTTGAAGGATGTTGGTGGAAACAGTTCTGGTCTATACACCTAAGTCAGGCAGTCAGAAGGGTCTAGTGACAGAAGAGAGGACAGAGGAATCCACTAGCTTAAGGGCTTCTGGTCAATGCCAAGGAACCAAGCTTTCCCTTGAGCTTAGGGGATTGTGCCTGGGATTTAGCCAGAAAGGAGTTGGCATCCCCAAGGATTCAGAAATAGGGGAAATGGTGGGCTAGCCTGAGTGTGGAAATAGTTTGGAACAAAAAGACCATCTTGACCACTATAATTTGCCCAGCTGGTTTCCATGAGTAAGCCTGATGGTGATCTGTGATCTGACTGTGTGCTCTTTAGGTTCTGAAGATTTTTGCCTAGAACAAATTTTGCTTTATTTTTGCTCATTTATTTTTATTTTAGAATGGCTGGTGGACATAGAAGACGGTAAGGACCAGGAGCATGGAGGTGAGACTGTGGTTTCAAGATGGCCTTATAAAATAGGAAAAGCAAAAACAAAACAAAACAAAAAAAACCCTCCTTTGACCTTAGGAGTGAAACCAGTAAGTATTGAGGAGGGAAATTTTGTGTGTGCCTCAGGTGGTTTAGCATAGGACTGTCAAGACATGCTAATTGAGCACCTGAACTGATGACTGATGACTGGAAAGCTCTTGCCTGGAAGCAGTGGGTGGGGACACAGGATCATTTTTCATTTTTATATTCTGCATATTCCTTTCACAACTTAGGTAGTCCAGATGATTCCATTAATTAAGGATGTGAAATTGGGTAAGAAATTTAAGTTCTCTGAATAAACTTATGTATTCTTTTACTTTTGTCTTATCACTTTAGAGAAACACAAATTGCCTTTATCATGGGTATTAATTTACATCTATACCAAAATCACAGGATACATCCTAACTCTAGAATTCAATATACAAATAGATCCTTAATATAAATGAAAGGCATTTGTTAATAAAACACTTATTTCATAGTTAAGGCATGGCACTAAAAGTTCTTGTCTTCTCTGACCTTGTGGTCAAGTTTAAACAAGACTATAGTTTAGGATTAAGAATTAAAGTTGTTTTTGTAACCTTTTGAATGGAAGAAAAGAGAAAAATCTCTTAAACTAGATTATAATTGAGAAACTGCCAAAACATGTGGAAAGAATGAGCAGGTTCCCACTGAATATATGTATAGGAGTGGCTAATGAGAAAGTCATAGGCCAAGCCAACACAAAATGATTTCCTAAATAAATGTACCTCTGCATGACTTGGGCATTGAAAACAGCCATCAGTATCCCAGTGGAGGTTAAATGCATTCTGCACTTTCCTATTCTCTTGAAAATTAACTTTAAATTGAATCTCTCTTCATTTATTGTGCAAAATGCTCAGAGTCCTCTGTCAGACACTGTGCTAATGAAACATGGGAAATGAGTTAGACAGAATTCAGCTTTCCAGGATCTCTAACCTTGTGAGGTAGAACTCTGTAGGGGCTGGGTGGAGGCTCAGCTGAGTTGCTGTGAGTGCTTCCAGGGAGGCTGTGCCCCACCCAGTTGAGGAAGTCAGGAATCATCAGTAAAAGGTGTGAGATTAGAGCTGGACCCAGGATTGATATAATTGGGTGATCAAAAAAATGGGGAGGTAGCTTGAATTCTAGATAGAGAGATTCTAGTAAGATTGAAGACAGTGAAAGCAACAGGTTCTATTTGGGGCTGACCAGTGTGTAGGCTGGTTTGCTTGAACTAAATGGATCTAAGAAAAAGCACAGTTGGAAGGAGAAGATGAAGAGGTATTTGAATAAATATATTAACTGAGGAACAACTTTTAAAAAATGTCCTCATTTTTTTATTGGTGCATTATAGTTGTACATATTGATGGGCTTTGTTGTTACATATTTGTACATGTACACAATATAACAGTATAATTTTGCCAATATCATTCCCCAGAATTTCCCCTCTTTCTCCCTGGTTCCTTTACTCTACTGATCTTCCTTTCATTTTTAGGAGATCTACCTTCACCTTTGTTTTTTCTTTTTCCTCTCTAACTTCTGCAAATGAGAGAAAACACATGATCCTTAACTTTCTGAGTTTGAATTATTTTGCTTAATATAATGGTCTCTAGTTCTATCTATTTTCCTGCAAATGCCATAATTTCATTTTTCTTTATGACTGACTAAAACTCCCATTGTGGTACATATATGCCACATTTTCTTCAACCATTCATCCATTTGTTTACTTAGCCTAGAAACTTGGGTCACAGTAGAATAAGGGAGAGAACATGCTAAAGAGAATTTGGTAAAAAGACTGCCTGGTCTTTGTAGAGTAGGCAACTAAGCTAAAAAGGTCTGGCAAGTAGATGGGTGAACCCAGCCAGTTTAGGAAAAATAGCAACTCTAGATGTGCTCAGTCCTAGTAGACCCCTGGTATGATGTTGGCAAGGTGACAGGGAGGACCTGTCTGTGACCAAGAGGAGGGAGCACAACTTTTGAACAGGGCAACTTCTGTGCAGGTCCGGCCACTTGTTACCTTGTGAAAATTGATGTCTACTGTAGCAGAATATTCAAGAGAAACTGGAAGTTCATATTTTATGTTGGCAAGAAATTCAAATTAAAAAAAAAAAAAAACAGTGAACCTCAGCATTATGTGGGCCAAATAAAATAGGTCTGCAGGCAGTTGGCTTGAGACCTCTGAAGATTGCTTAGGGGCCCTTAAAGAAAGGTGGAATAGGGAAATGGCTCTCACTTAAAAACAGAAATCAAAGCACAGCATTGCTAGAAGTTGCAGGAATAGCAAAGACCTGTGTGGAAAACCCACAGCTTGTTTGACTATTTGTTCAGTGTCTGTCTCCCCAGACTGTAAACACCTGGAGAGTGGAGAGCCTCCCTGTTCTGCTCCCTAGTACCTGTATGGTGCCTAACATAACATGGCATACAGGAAGAACTTATTAAATAGACATTATTCTTAGAAATTTACTCTGAAGATTTGTGAGAAGTGCTAGATTCCATGTTTTTCCTTACTTTAAATGAGGGAGGAAAATATTGATGTATGGATAATTATATAATGACTTTTAATTTAATTTTATCACATCTGTATGTCATTAACATACATCCCTTTTGTCTTCAGCTGAATACCTTCAGATAAAATATCAGAAAATACTCAGAGCATACAGCCTAGAAAATGTGCAATCTTTATTTGTGATCACAGTCACCTCTAATCAGGTGTTTCAGTGACTCCTCAGCACCTACTGAGTAAATTCTAAACTCAACACAGTTCAACACTGCTTCCATGATCTGACTCTTGAATATTTTTTCATATCTATCTTCTTTTTTCTGTTTCCTAGTCTCAGGATAAGCGTGGTTCTTGTTTGCTGGGAGCTGGCTTAAGGAAGAATGCCTCAGGGACTCCTGTTTATAATTGATAGTGGTCACAGAAAGATAGCAGAGACTAAGATGTAGACTATGATACCAGATGTTAAAACAATCAAGTGAAATTGGGCAAAAGCTTATGATAGAATTTAAGGATATCAACCTTGGATATGCATATATCATTAGTTTTCCAAAGTGGAGTTGTGCTTAGTTACCCTTTATACATATAATACCTAATAAGTAAATATGAATTATTTTAAAACGGCTTGTTAATACCCAGAGTTTGCTTGGTTAAACACTTTCTTCCCCAGTTTTATGGTTAAATATTCTGTTCATGAATGCGTTAGGTAATATTCATATAATAGGAAGAATGACTGAAAACTTTATAGGAGAAAAATATCTTTTATTTTCTACATGTTCTTTTACCCACTTTATGTGTTAGTTCAAGTGTTGACTAAGAAATACTTACATTAGAATAAGGTGGAATGTTTGGTGAAAATAGATACTTGAAACATGCCATAAATATAATAAATGTACATTTCTAAAAGAAGCTCAGGATCTACATTTTTATAAAGGTGCCCAAACTGTCATGATGCATGTGAAATTTGAAAATCACTCTTTGAGTGTATGTGGTCAACCTTGAAGGGGCACCATTTATTATCAGTGGGTGGTCCCCTGTCTTTCTTTCCTTATACTAGTGTAGAGCTAGCTCCACAAAAATGCTACCCCCTGGAAGTTTGGCCAAGGAATATCTGTGCAAACACCTGCATACCAGATGGGCACATCTGTAGAGCTTGTACTGCTGATCCAACTTCAGCACATGTCATGCGCCACTGGCTTAATTCAGAGTGAATTGAAAGGATGATGAGGATTTCACACTGGAATCTTAAGCACACCAGTCTTTTTTGTTCCTTTTTTTTTTTTTTTTCCTCTAACCTTGATTTGCAGTCATTTCCTTTTTCATGATCCAGATTGGCTGGGCTATTGACCACTGATGAGTATGGACATCATCTAGCTGAAGGCATTTTGCTTTGGGAGTACTGGTCACTATGCAACTAGCCTCAAGAGGATAGTGTCACTATTTGAAGGGGAATTGGGCCATTTGTTTTAATGGGTCCAGTTTTCTACTGAAACCACTCAATAATTTATGATTTACTCAATACTGAGTATAAAAGTATTCACAACTGAAATAAAGTAAGATCTAGAGGTATAAATGTATTTTCTTCCTCTTTCTATTCTGTTTTTTCTTAATGCAAGTGTCATAAGTATCAAATAGATGATTAATTTCAACCACCAAATTGAGATATCAGGGATAGGTCATATAATCCTCTGGTCAGGCAAGAATGAAATATATCTAGTTTTCTTTTCTTTTCGACTATACATTTTCCTCATCTACTCCCTTTCTCCACTAGAAGATCTAGAGGGAAGTATATTGCATTAAAGGATGAAAGGAATTATAAATAGATTGGAATCAAAGAGAATCAGGAAGCCCTCTATTAGAAATGGGGTTTTGGGGGTTTAGCTTAAAGGTAGAACACTTGCTTAGCATTCATTGACCCTGGGTTCCATCCCAAGCACTGAAAAATGAAAAGACTTGGGTCAGAAGTTACAGCTCATAGGTAATGAGGTTGGGACTAACTTGCTCCAGGTTACACAGCAGAGTTATAAAGAGTTCAGGTAGTCTGGCTCCAGACTCCGTGCTCTTCACCACTGCCTTATAACTTCCAGAAGAGGCAGTTAGGGATTAGTGAATTCTGCTAAAGAAAAAGGGACCTGGAGACATTCTAAACAGAAAGGAGTTTAACAGCTAGTGTGAATTGACCCATCTGAATTGACATAAAAGGAAAGCTCCCCATTATATCATCACATGGTTAAATCTGCCCTTCACCAAAAAATGTAGTATCAGGAAAGAGCAAGAATGGTCAAATTATTTGTGATATCTGGGCAACAGTGCTGCTTTAAATCTCCATAGGCACAAGATTGTGCATTCTGAGTAAAACTGGATACATGTGAATGTTACCCACCGTGTCTGTCTACCATTAAAAACTCGGTGGAATGTGGTTGCCATTCATCTCCTTCCTTGATGAACAGGGATGAAAATGCTAAGCATTTGTTAGTCACTTGGAAAATACCCCATAAAGAGGCACAGCCTATTACTAAGGACCTCTTGTCCTCTCTGGTAGACTTGTCAAAGTCTTCATTATTATTTGCAGAGCTACTGCTCTTTGGCTCCCCAGAAATATTGCCCTCCATGGTGAGTTGGGCAGTGGCTTTGGAATTGTGGCAAAGGAACAGATGCCTGAAGTGAGCAGTTAGGCATTCTGCAGAGCTGTATTGTCTGTGCTGACTTTGCAGTCTTCACAATAAAACCAGTCACAGAGCCCCAGCAGGAATTTCCTATTTGATCCTTTTATTCTTGCCAGAGCAAAACCTCTTGGAGCTCTGTCCTGTGGGTTGCAGGTGTGGCAAGATTAAATAGCATAAATAGCATCAGGCTGACACTGCATTCACTGAAGTGCCCACCAAAGGGTGTTCCTATCCTTCCAAGAAGGGGAAAGAAGAGCCACAGAATATAGTTTCTCATACCTGGAACTCAGTGGTTTTTCTAGTTCCTTAGCTATGGATGGGGATATCTTTAGGGGTATGCTTTTACAGTAATTTCTGGGATGAGAAATAACACCTCCCCTTTTCCTTTCCCAGATCTTTATCTGTTGCTTTTAGCTCCCAAAACTTTATGTCTTTTCCCCTTTTCTATTCCACCCATTTTTCTTTTCTGACATCAACATTTTGGAATAATAAAAGAAAAACAACCATAACACTGTACAACAATATGGTCATCATTCTCTGTGGAAAAAACTTTATTTTTTCTTCAATTTAGAAAATTGATACATTATAGTTGTACATAATGATGGGATTTGTTGTTACATATTTGCACATGCACACAATATAACAATATAATTTTGGCCAATATCACTCCCCAGAACTTCCAGAAAACATTTTTTAAAGAATGAGAATGAGATTTTACTAGCCTATTTGGTCATCCAGGTTATGACTAGTTAATTATGTTTCCATATCAGGAAACTCTCAAATGAAAAATAATTTTATATTATGAGGAATGAATGAAGTTGTGCCCAGGAAAGTCTGAAGCTTTTAATTTCTCAACCTCTTTTTCTGTTTTTGTATTTTTAAAACTTCTGAAGGAATTGATTTTATTTGATCCTTTATAAACAATAAGTTGAGAAGAGAATGCTGTTGAAAAATTATATAAAATTTATCAGAGTCATCTTAAATATGAATCTATGCAGTAGCATGCACTATAGATTTTTAATGACAGTGAGGTCCTGTGTGGTTTTTTTTGTGTGTATGTGTGGGGGAGGTTCCATTTTAACTGACATACTTCCTTATCAAAATGTTAGTGAGCCTCATGGCTGGGTCATTTTCTGGAATGGCAAATAGGTTTAGCATGGTGTTCAACCATGTAACTCACCAGTGAGTAGCTTTTTCCATCTTAGAGAGATATGAAATTCATGCCTGAATCTTTATGCCAGAGTACCAGGGGTTTGAAGAGAGGGAAACAGGGAGGTAGAGGAACTCTAGGATTGATAGCACATTTCCTATGTGTTTCCAGTGGTGGGGGCATATGTTCATGGCTCTGAAAACCACAAAAGGCTTTGGAATCTATAAGCCTGTCATAGGCTTTTATTTTGTTATTTCACATATGGAAAGTTCTGGAGTTCTCGGAGGCCAAAACAGAATCCAAAGTTTTGGACTATAAGCAATTCTTGAATGAAAGTGGGAAAGTGCAATTCAAACTATCTTGATTAGTTATTGGCATATGTGATCCAAAGCAAGGAAAATTGTCATAAACAATATGAAACCCAAAGGGTATGGCGGTGTTCCAATAAACCCTTATTTACAAAATCAGTTAGTAGGACATATTTGGCCCACAGTCCATGGTTTACAGTCACTGCTCTGGTCACATGATATGGGGATACAGAGACATTGGACCCTGGTATGTCTATTCAATATAACATTTAGGTACTTTTATTGCATTTGCAATGGCTGGGTGATTCTATCAGTGACATAGCACAAAAATAGTGAGCTTCATCTTATCTGTACTTTTGAACAATTGGTAGAGAATGCTTGAATATCTGTGTCAGAAATATTCTGAGACTGTGTAGGGCTAAGCAGAAAAATATGTCAAAATCAACTGGAAATTTTAAAAGTAAATAAAAAGGAGGATGTAGCACATAGATGAGGTTCTATATAATTTCTGTTTTAGACTGTAGTGCTGACACAGCCTTACCTTCCTTCACACACAGACTTCTCCAAGATTTTTCTTGTTTTTCTTTTCAAGAACCTAACAAATATCCAACATTTCTAAGGTGTGATTCAATGCAATCACTCACTTTTTCAGTTTTTTAGATAGAAGTGAGAGGATAACTTAAAATATTTTATCAGTTAGCATCAATCAACACCAGAGTAAATCCATCTTAGGAAATGCAGTTATGCGTTACTTATTGGTGGTGACAGTTTTTGACAAATTCATAATTTGGTGATTTTGTCATTGTGCAAACATCATGGAGTATAATTACAGCTATGATGTTATTGGGCCATATGATCTTATGGGACCTCTCCTATATGCATTGACTGAAATGTAATGGGATGCATAACTTATATGAGATACTTTTTACTTAATGAGATGCTTATTACTTACTTTTCGGTATGTGGAGAGGGCTGCAATATAATACATTGTACTTTTAAAAAAAGACTTACTTTAGTTCTTAATGACTTTGTGCATGTATTTATCTGTGGTCTATTTTCATTAATCGAATAATTTTTTCCTTTCTTAGAGAAGGACAAGTCATTTTGAAAGCCACCCGGAAGAGACAGGACCTCAAGTTGGCTGTTTTGGAATCTTGCCCATGATGAACAGGCATCACCTGCAGCTGTGTAGAAAAGAGTGGTCCTTCTTGAAAACATCAACCAAGGGAAGCAGTGGGCAACTGTTAAAACTGGATAACCAGTGCTCAGAGTCCAGAGCGAAGGAAATCTTCACCACTAGTCACTCCAAATTGAAATTTACGACCCCAAAGAAGAAACATGAAATATCTCTTCAGGAGTCCTATGAGTCATATCCAAAGTTTCACAATTTTTTTTTTTTTAATTTGCAGTTGTATCAATAGTAGTCGTGTGAGCAGAAGGTGAGGAAGAAAGAAACCCATGGTTCCTTTTAGTAGGAATTGGCCTTTAAACAGTGTTGTGATCAGTTAATTTATTGACATTTTTCTTAAAAAAATAAATTTAAAAAATTAATTTATTGTTATCTTTTTTGAAGATTTTCTTATGAATTAGATTAGAAAGCTCTGAATGTAATATGAGAAATGAGAAAAAGGATGGGGATAGAAAAGAGAGAAATGAGAAAAGTGGGTTGAGACAGGAGCTGTTATCCTAGGTTAGCTTCAAGGAGAATTTTAAAAGGTACCTGAAACTTCATGTGATATTTTGCGTTTAGGTATGTGAGTGTGTTTATGGACATGTAATGCATATTTTGGGGGTTAAACATTAGCCTTTCAAGTGAGAATTATTTATCTGGAGGTTGAATTCTTATCCAGAGAGGGTAACCTGAATAAGTTTTGGAATTACTAGGACTGGGGACAGAGAACAAGTAAAGGCAGGGCTGGGGTTGTGGCTCAGGGGTAGAGCGCTTGCCTCACACATGAGGCACTGGGTTCGATCCTCATCACCACATAAAATGAATAAATAAAATAAAGGTATTGTGTTCATCTACAACTAAAAAAAAAAATACAGAACAATGAGTAGGGGCAAAGGGAAAATGGATATTAATTAAGAAAAATATTTTGTGCTTTGTAAGTTTGCCCAGAGGCGGCCCTGATCATGGCTGCATGATTTTAGGTCGTAGAACCAAAGAGGAACAATGGCAGTCAAGGCAGGCTTTTCTTGAAAATCGGTGACATATGACTGCTTCCCTCTTTTTTCTGTTGTCAGGAGAACAGCTGGCAGACCCTGGAGAGGCCCTGACAGTGAACGATAGCCCAAGGACAAGGCACCAGCTGAAAGCCAGCTTGGCTGCAAATTAGAGTATAATGGCAGAGTGGCTTCTGCTGCGAGGCGATTTGCATCAGAGCCCACCGACAATGCATGTTCTGTAGAACGGGTTTTTGTACAAGAAGGAAGACAGAAATACTGCATTTCTAAATAATTTAGGAGAGGATTCGCCAAAGGAAGAGGAACAGAAACAGGAAACGTGTCTGTTTTTAGGTTACGTTATATATACTGATCTTGCACAAAAAGAACATTTATATTTTACCTTCAGCAGATCTGTATAAAATTCACCTTCATATACTTGCTAGTTGCTCCCTCCTGTACTCACATAGTGCTTTGCTCGTAACTTATTTAGAGAATGATATAAATGTAGTGATTAGAATGTATTTCATTAAGTATGTATTTACCATGCTTAAGTATGTTTTCCCAAAGATCAGGTAACTGTGGTTTTCATATCAAAACTCCTGCATTTTACAAATTCCATGCATATATATAACCAAACCTTTGTATTAAGAAATGCACAAATGGCTGAACCTTGTGGAATAGCTCTGATAATGTAAAACATCAGAGAAGAGATCCAATATAAGCTCAATGAAATTTGTGACAATGGAGACAGAAAATGCTAGACAAAGCAAGAAGTTGAAAAGAAAGTAGTTGAAAGGAAAGTAGTTGGAAAAAGGAAGGAAAACCACTCATCAAGTAATATTAATACTCAGCTTGGAGGCGCATGCCATAGGGATGTGTGTTGCAACTATAAGCAAGACAATACATGATGCTGGATTTGAGATAAACATGCCCAATGAACAATGCTGCTTTGTTCATGTAAATATGAAGTTCTGCTAGATGGTACATAGATATGCGGTACCCTTTTGTGTCTCATATGCCCAGATTGTCTTTCCTCTGATGTAGAGTTTCCTTTTATAACCTTCAGTGCTTAGCTCACTCTTCCATACTGAAGACACTACACAGGTGTAAAATGAATGTCTCACACTAAAATTCTTTGTAATCAGTCTGATCCCATCCACTCTTCATGTTTTTCCTCTGCCTATAATCTACTTCCTACTCTCCTCCCCAGCAGGAATCCATGCCTTTCCCAATCTGCTCTATACCCATTTATATTTCAGCACAGTGTCTCATCTACTCCATAAGGTTTCCTGGGATGACTTTATTTTTTAATTTTTTAATTTTTTTGAGCACTGGGAATTGAACCCAGAAGTAGTGGCATACACCTGTAATCCTCACTGAGTTATATCCCCAGTTCTTTTTTTTTTTATTTTGAGACAGTCTCATTAAGTTCCCGAGGATGGCCTTGAACTTGCAATCTTCTCTGCCCCAGCTTCCCAAGTCCCTGGGATTACAGGCTTGTGCCACCATATCTGACTCATTTGTCTGTATGCTTTCTGTGTACAAATTTCCTTCCCCTTTTGTAAGTTTGACTTTTTTTGTGTGTACTGGGGATTGAATCCAAGGTGTTTAACAACTGAGCGGCATCCCTACCTCATTTTGTATTCTTTTTAGAAATAGGGTTGCACCAAGTTGCTTAGGGCCTCACTAAGTTGCTGAGGCTGGCTTTGAACTTGTGATCCTCCTGCCTCAGCTTCCTGAGGATTACAGGTGTGTGCCACTGCTTCTGGCAAGCTTAACCTCTTGATGTTCATTTTTCACTGACTTTCATTTGTTCAAGACCCATTTCCTTGCCTAGACGACAAGCTCCTTGCCAGAAGAAAACACGTCTCAAAGAAGGTAAATTTCTATATTTTCCATCGTAGAGCACAGGCTGAGCACTTGGTAGACATGTCTGTAAATGAGTTCCTATGGCAGAAGTGATGCACAAAGTATCTGAGAGCATGACAGATGGTAAGGATCTAGACTCAGATTATCCCAAAGTTTGGGGTAGTTTCACCATTTTTAGGGAGTTCATGTGTGTGCAAATTTGATAAAGCAGAAGCTATGACCATGGGTCTAGAGTCCTTAGACGTATTAATATATTTTGGTAGTCTTCCTATTCATTTCCTATTTTAGCATCTGTAGTCTCAGAGTTTAAATATTGAAATTAAATGGACTTCTTTTATGTGATTACAACCTTTAGCTTTCTTTCTCTCTAGGGCAAGAGTAAGTTGCAAGTAAGTAAATAATGGTATATTTAATCAATATTTTTTAATCATTGTAAATCTCCTTTTTATTGTCTCAGTTTCTAAGTGTATAGAACATAACATAATAATAAAATTGTTTCAACATTTTTATCAGGCATTCATAGATTTCACAGACTTTAATATACTGAATACAATAAAAATTTGATATATGCTTAGTGCTTTCTAGGTTTTCTAAAAGTGATTTTTCAAAGTAATTCCATTTGTAAGTCTATAGATTAGTGTTTACTAATCAATTAAAAATAAGAAACCATATTAAAAACTTGATACGTAAATTCTAACTCTTCTGTCCTAAGAACTCACTTTGGGACTAAGGAAGACTCTACCCTCCTGAAACGGCAGAATATTTTTCTATAGTTAAGCAATGATGTAGCATTCTTTAACCTTGTTTTCCATAAAAACATCTAATAGCCTATTGAAAGAATAAAGAAAGGCAAGGTTCAAGATCTATCCCAGTCTGATAGCATTGTTCTATTGGTGGTGGCTTACTAATAGCTTTATTATTAAACCATGTAAGCAAAAGAAAGCACTACAGCTCAGAGAGAACTCAGACAGATCTGCTTTCAGCATGTAACTAAACCAGTGTGTAGAAACAAGTAATTAAAAGGACACAAAGCCGGTAATCAATTGCACACCGGTTATCTTTGATTGCTCTTGCAAAGGACAAATTACACACAAGCCTCTTGGAAGCCCGCGAGGAAAAAGAGGTTCTATTATCTTCTTTCTGAAATCATTTCTCTGCAAAGACAAGGGCATCCCTATTCCAGATTTCTTGGTTTAATTAAAAGGACACAAACATCAGATGATGTTGCGGCATATCAAATATTTCCCTGTCAGTGCAATGGAGTGAAGGGGGTGGGGAGGGGACATGGTGGGGGCTGGTTGGAAGAATTTCTTTTCCATAATGACTGGCCTTTTTCACTCTGACCATCTGTTTTCTCATGGTGAAAAGCCCCATTGCTGGTATCCTGGCATAGCTTTGCATGTCTTTGTGCTGGAGGGACATTCAATCTTGCATCTGATACACGCTGATCTGTGACACTTCCTAACAAATGAGGCTTTGTTCAAACAAAGAGACTCCCTGATAGGAACTGTAAACTCAGAGCTTGATATCCTGTAGGAAAGACAGGCTATGGCTGAGCTGGCACAGGAAATTCTCTCTGCAATGCAACCGAGCTGAAGGAGGTCACACGCCCGTGCACACACACACCCTTTCAGATCTTCTCAGACCTCCTCTCATCTCCATCTTCCCTTCAGATAGGGTAACTCCAGAGCACAGCTGCATTAGGACCTAGGGAGAAAGCAACCCACCTCCTTTCCAGGCTGAATCTTGCTCTTAATAATACGGCATTTATGTAGCGTTTCTTAATTTCACAAAGCATTCTCACAATCATTAACCCATTTGATACAATAATCTTATAAGACCCAATGACAACCACAGTCAAGAGAACTATTTTATGAATACTAATGTCAATTTTGACTTTTCTCTCATCTCATTCTATATTCCCTTTATTTCTCTTTCTCTCCTCTTCCTTCTCTCCCTCTCCCCTTTGATTAATGACCTTGAGTTGGTTTGGAGTTTAAAACTTCAAATTTTCCCACCTTTTCTCCATATGTCATTTCTTTGGCCCCTCACCATTTAGACTCAAGCTAAAGATGAATTGTGATTTGGACAAAGTGACAGAGAAGGTTCCAGCTTAGGAGAATGATACTTACTTATTATTCAAACTCCGGTTAGAAAATAAGCATCCTTAGAAAGTACGTCACTTTTAAGAGTGTGCTATTTCTTCTCCTTGGCATACTCCTGCATCCCCACTAAAGAGCTGACTGGGAAGGGGCTTCTGTGGTGGACACTCTGGTTCTCTAGACAAAGTTGATTGGTGCTTCTTCAACATTCCCGCCCCACTCTCTTCCAACTCAGCCTCAGTATATAGCACCTTGTAGGTTGAGCTATTTGTTTATAGATCTATTTCTCCTACTAAGTGTGAACCACAGGACAGGGAAAGTGAATTTATTGTTTATGCTTGTGTATTTCCAGTACTTCATGAAGTGCCTGACACAACAAATTCCCAGTAATAGTAGCTGAATAAATAAATTTTGTTGGTTAAATGCTGACAAAATTGGGAGGGAGGAAGCAGGGAAACAAAGCAGAATAAGGAAAACTGATTCACTTGTGTTTGTAAATCTTCCCCTGGCTGAGTTTGACATTTGGCTTTCTGCTTCTGACCACTTCAACAGTGTTAAGCCGTTCAGGAATTAGCTTAGTGTTTTTTTTTTTTTTTTTTTAGATTTTTACAAAGATATTTGAATTACAGAGAACTTACGTAACCTTTCAAAAATTCTATAGACAGACCTATAAACAAATGTAAGGGTTTTGAGTCCAGTTGGGCCCTGGCATTTTAGGAAGAAAAATGTGTCTAGTGGAATACTGTGCCATGAACACTTCTTAGGCAGGCAGTGAGCTGCAGAAAGGAGAATGGCTATCCAGACATTAAATTTCACCTTTCAACTGGCTGTTCAATTGCCAATACCATTATTTAACTTTTCTGAACCTTGATTTCCCTAGCTACCGAATGAGAATATTAACACTGGTATGCCTCAGTAGGATTTTATAATCCTACTGAGGATTAACTAAATGCAAGTTTAAAACATTTTGGGAGCATAGAGTACAGGATAAAATAATTAATATTCATAATTTTGACACTGGGTAAGATTTAAAAGAGTAATGGTGTGTGGAAAGTTGCAATTGTGTTGCATATTCAAAGGAATGACTCAAACTTATGTTGCTCCATTTCTAATCCTTTTCTCTTAGAGCTGGTAAAAATAAAAGAGAAAGTTGATCAATTAACGTTAGGTAGCATATTGGAATATTTTAGGAAAAAAAAAAAACTAGTAAGAGTCATAGTGGTCAGTAGGCAAAGGGTTCTTGGCTTGTTGTTAGTTTGAATTTTGCCATGAAAAACCCAGGAAAGATTCACAAAGAGGAGATACCCTTGGCTGTTTCTCTCCAGTTGTAGTTGAATCGAAAAGTGATTATCAAAACATTCAGCTTGTGTTGCTGCTGCTATTTAAAGTGAATTCTCAAAAGAATCAATGCCTTGGGGAGCGCTCAGTACAACCAAATGATCTAGAATTTGGAGTTCAACCTGTCGAAATGCCAGAAACAACTTCAAAGTTATTTTTAAGGACTTACAACATTAGTTTATCATCCCAAGGGACTAGAAATGGAAGTTTAATATAAGACTTCTAAGTATGATTCTGTTTAGTAGGTACATGTGTATGATACTACCTTTCGATGTAATGAGTTATTTGCTCTGCATTATTGCATTTGATATTCCTAAAATCCCACTAAGGAGAAAGGAGAAGGGTGATAGCTCTGATGCACAGAGGCTAATCCCCATGTGGCCTACCTGGGGAACCTGTTGCGTTAGTCTCAATCGAACCTTATGTTCTGAATGTTAAGAATGCCAGTTTTTCCAAACTTGTTTGTCTTGTGTGCAAGGGAATTAAAAAAAAAAAAATAGTTAAACTGTGGAAACAATTTCCCCAGCACTTTCAAGAAGAAATATTGATTTTCCTATCACATTATATTTCAGATTCCTTCCCTCTTTTTTATCTGTACTGTCAGTCCGAAAGATCAAACCTCATTACTTAACTTACGATAGCAATAGTTCTCAATATTTGGAGGCCCAATAAAATCTCTCTGGGAGTCTTAAAAAACACTGACATCTGAATTTTGGGATCTCAGAAATTCTGCTGTGATTAGTCTGGGATGTGTCTTGGGCATTGAGGTGTTGAAAGTGTAGTTAAAGAATAGAACCAGTGACCACATGCTCTCCCCCTGCCCTGTTCATCCTGCAAACCACGATTTCCATTTAACTGGAGACCATAGTCACTGACTTCTCCTTGGTCTTACTCAAAGTACATCTCACCTCCATTTTTCCTTTCTTATTTTTCTGTTCTTAGTACAGATATTTATCTTAGGTCATTTCAATTTAGAAATGAAATAGATAATAAATAGAATACAATTCCTGTGAGAGATAAACAGTTCTGCAATCTGACTTTAATCATTTTATTCACTCAAAAATCCAAAATCACGCATGGCTAAGTTCCAGAACTCTTTGATGTGGCATGTAGTATTCTTTAAACAAAAAACAAACAAAAAAATTTAAAAATAAGGACTCTATTTTGCCTATATTGGCCTCTAACTCCTAGGCTAAAATAGTCCTCCTACCTTAGCCCCCCAAGTAGCTGGATCTACAGGTACATGCCACCACACTAGCTTGATATTCTTTAAATATTTTAAACCATATTTCACCTCTCCAGATTTCCTTATTACTGCTGCCTCTTTTCATATCTTACGCCTTCCTAACTGAGCCACTTGCTCTTCCCCATAATATGTCTCTCACTACCCGATTCCTGTGCCTCTGATTTTCCCTCCACTGAGAATGCCCAGAAACAACTTCCATTCCTTAAATATAAACCATCCACAATGTGCCAATGTAACACTTGCTTTAATGAGACATTTCAGTTTTTTTCTGAAAACAGGTGTAATTCCTTCTTTACCTCATCTTTTTAACCTCTCTACTTTCTATGGTTTCCTCTATGATTATTTATATATTTTATTTTACTTCCATCCTTTCTTCCACTACACTAAAATCCTGACAAATATTAGTTCTGAATAAGTTTGTTACAGATCCAGGCATCTTTGTTTCCAAACCTGGTTCTACCTACCTCTGCTAGATGTGTGACTTTAAGCAAATTATTTTCCTTCCTGGGTTTTGTTGTTTTTTAACCTTTAAATGTGAAAATATGCCTTGCTCACAGGGTGGTGGGGCAAATTGAATGAGTTGTTACACAGAATGTACCCAAACTGATACTCTGCTCAAAGTGAGTATCTTGTAAATTGTTTGCTGTTGCTATTAGCTTTCTTTTTTAAATTTATTTTTTAATTTTTTTACAGACTACATTTTGATTCATTTGTACACAAATGGGGTACATCATTTTGTTTCTATGGTTGTACACGATGTAGATTCATACCATTCGTGTAATCATACATGTACATAGGGTAATGATGTCTGTCTCATTCCACCATTTTTCATATGCCCCCTCCCTCTCATTCCCTTCTACATAATCCAAAGTTCCTCGATTCTTCTCTCACTCCCCACTCCCATTATATATCATCATCCACTTATCAGGGAAAACATTCAGCCTTTGGTTTTCTGGGATTGGCTTATTTCACTTAGCATTATATTCTCCAACTCCATTCATTTATTTGCAAATGCCATAATATTATTATTCTTTATGGCTGAATAATATTCCATTGTGTATATATACCACAGTTTCTTTATCCATTCACCTGTTGAAAAGGGCCTCTAGGTTGGTTCCACAATCTAGCTGTTGTGAACTGAGCTGCTATAAACAATGAAGTGACTGTGTTACTGTAGTATGCTGATTTTAAGTCCTTTGGGTATAAACCAAGGAGTGGGATAATTGGGTCAAAAGGTGGGTCCATTCCAAGTTTTCTGAGGATTCTCCACACTGCTTTCCAGAGTGGCTGCACCAAATTGCAACTCCACCAGCAATGTAAAAGTGTGCTTTTTCTTTCTTGATCTTCAAAGAACAGGGAAATATCTTATAATTTCTAGGCACTTAAAGTATTTGTCAAATGTACCAAATTCTTTGGAACTTGGAAAGATCCCTAATAATCAAACTATGTTTGATAGCTTATACTCCTTAAGTAATTGAAAAAAAAATTAGTAGTAGATGTACACAGTAACTTTATTTTATGTTTTTATTTTTTATGTGGTGCTGAAGATTAAACCCAGTGCCTAACATATGCTTGGGGAGCGCTCTACCACTAAGCCACAAAGCCAGACCTCTTTAAGTTTTTTGTAACTATTAGAAGACCATGTGATTCAAAGTGACCTGATATTTTGTTTGAAAAAATGGAAAACATGATTTTGGACAGGTTTGGTACCTTGTGCTGAAAATCTTCAGTCCTGTAGTTAGTGCTACCTCAGTGAATGAAATACCAAAGCTGTCAATCATCAAAATTTATGAACTATTCTCTTCCACAGGCATTTAAAAAATAGTTATATATTGAGAAGTCACTGAAATTCTTTTCCCTATAACAGGTATATCCAAAGAAACTTAATAGGGAAATTATGTTTTCTGAGAGCAAAATATCTCAATATAGATTCCATTTAATTATATACACTTCACATGTCTTTGGAGATAATACCATAAATATGACTGTCAGATTTAACCAATAAATATTTTAACACAGCATAAATTCATGTGCTTTTATATCTCAGATGTTATAAAACTGAATTGACCTTTTGTTTTTGAAGAGAGAAAAAAAAAGAATGAATGATTAAGACACTAATGTTAAGTGTGACTGTACAAACAGTTACTGGGTTTTCCCCCTCCTACATTGACTTTTGAAGTGTTTGAAGTGACTTTTTTTCTGAAATTAATAATTAATCTTTTCAAGGTGTTCTTTTTATAGGTGGCTAGAGCAGTCGGTGTTAAGGAAAAAAGATAAAAATAGAGGACAAGTCCTGCCTGATCGTAGCAGGGTGTTTAGCAGGGAAGAAAACACTCCATAAATTGGACTGCTTGGTTCTTGCCCCCTTAATGTAAAAGGGTCTTTGTCTCAGTCATTTCCCAGGAAATCTTGTCATGAAATTGACCCTGGAAGCGATTTTTATGTAAATGAAGTAGAATTGTGAAGATTGGAGTAATAGCTTACAGCCAGAGGGAGAGAGAATTAGAACCAAGGAAGAATTCAGAGCAGTGCTGAATATAGTTATCTTTTGAGAGTTACGTATTGAGATGGAAACATGGGAATTTCTTATGTGTTTTGGATTTTTAAATTTTCCACCTGTTGCTGACTGTCCAAATTGTTCAAAGAACTTTTGGGTGTTATTATGCTGAAATCAATGGAAGGTCCAGCATTTGTTCTCCTGAACAGGGTGTATTTCTTTATCACGACCCTTATATGGAGCTCATTGTGAGCCAGATAGAATGCTATAAGTTTTATGTGCCCTTGCTAAGATCATCCCTATGGGTGGATGCTATTGTTGTATCCATTTTATGGATGATGTCATCAAGATCGAGGAAGGTTAAATGCCTTGGTCCAGACCACAGGAGTCAGGAATTGAGCTCAAGCTTGCTGACTGGAGTCCAGGCTCACACCCACTGTGTTGTACTATTTCAGGAGGAAAAACATGACCATTACATAGCAATCAGGGCATGTTCTCCCTGAAGTTTCATCATTTTGCTTTGGTAATATAATTCTAAACAATGTTCTCCTTTGAGGATAATAGGGGGTAATGTTGCTAACCAGGCACAGGAAGAAAGGAATAAATCCTAAAAGTGCTGCAAAGAAACACCAGGAATCTGAATTAACTGTAAAGATAATTGCAAAGTCTCAAAGTATTTTGGCCTTGGGCCTGCACTGATCTACTGAATGAGTGAGGATCAGGAAAAGGCACACGGTGTGTTTAAGTGCAGTTTTATGAAATCGTGGCAAAGGTATAGCAAGTCGAAGACAGTGCACTAAGAACCATTGTGTTACAGCAGGGAATGGTTTCCCAAATACTAAATGCCACTGTGCTTTTCTAATCTTTTCTGAAGCAATGAAAAGATTCTAAGGACATTCTGCAGAAGCCAGATATCGGGATGTGTCAGTTGATATCCTAATTTCACAATAAGCTGACTTATGACTTTGGTTCCGATGTTAAATTTCTCTCACTCAGTTTTCCCATTGGTGACCCAAGGTTAATAATAGTTACTACTATAGAGTAATTGTGAGGATTACATAAGATAAGCCATACAAAGTACTTAATATAATTCCTAGAGTAGTGAATGCTCACTAATGTTTTTCTCTTTTCCAAGACACTTGATGGATCATAAGTTTGCATTTTACAAATATTTATTCAGCTTCCACTGACTGGATGTTGGTATGTATTTACATTTGCTTAATGTAAACAAAATAGAGCCCCTGCCTTGGGAGTACTTAAAAGATAGACATGAACCAAATACAAAACTTCATAAATTTTTTGTGCATAATAAATAGTACACGTTTATACAGATCAATAAATGGGCTACAAAAATTATAACAATTTTAATCAATTTTCTCAAGCAAAATATAGTTTTAAGGATATATAACAATATAGACTGTATTAATTAGATAACAAAAATTTAATATACATTAATAAGAAGCATTGATTAATGGGGAAATGTTGTTCAATACATAAGAACTTTTAGTTATAAGATTAGCAAGTTATAGCGTACTAATGAACACCATAGTCATTGTAGTTAATAATACATGGTTGAGACTTGCTAAGAGACTAGATCTTAAGTATTCTTACCATTTATACACACACCCAAAATAATTATGTGAAGTGATGGATATGTTAATTATCTTGATTGTGTTAATCATTTCACAGTGTGTATAAACATAAAAATATCACATTGTGCATGTATAATTCAGTTATATTATGCCTAAATAAAGTTGAGAGAAAAAGATGCATTAATTGTTCTCTGATCTGTGTATCTCCATGACAATCTGGAAACTTGGTAAATGTTGCCAAGAGGATGATTCTGCAGCCAGTCTGTTCATTAAGTACAATGTCAGGTAGGCAAAGTTGGGTTTTGCCCAAGACTAGCACAGTTCTTCTCAATTCTGTCCGAAGAACATCAAATATCCAAGTAAAGCAAAGGCACAATGGAAAGAAAACATTTACAGTTTATTTAGAGTGAGAAGACAGTTTCTTTAGACTAATCAAAATTCCTGAGGTAGCATGTCACAGAATTTCAATTATATACTTAAAAAAATCATTTCACATATGCCAACATGTTAGGTATTTCATTAGAAGATAAGACAAATTAGATTTACATACTTAATATCAATATCAAATTTGTAGCATAGCATTACTTCTGTTGATTTATGTCCCATTCTTTGGCCAATCTCTGATTTTAGCCACAGCTTCAGGGCACAGCTTCACACAACCTTAGCACATGCTGAGAGCATATTGTTTCAGACCCCCAATATGTTTTCCTGTTTACTACCAGAGATCCCTTCTGAGGCCATAGTTCCATCTAAGCCCATGGATAAGCACAATACAGAAACATACTGGAAACTAATACCTCAAGGGAACTGGTGGGTGTCCCTTCTTCTGACAATTACGAGACACATTCCTTCCATACATCTCAGAGGTCTAGATGAGTTAAGCTTCCATTGTACCTAATGCATTTTTATATCAATTTATTTCCACCTTTCCTTGTTTAATCTTCTTGTTCCTTCAGTCCCGTTTTTGAGTCACTCCCTGTTTGGATGGATAGCCTGCATTCAAATCCTTGTCTTAGGATCTCCATGGAAAGAACCCATACTAATACATAAAGCCTCATCGTCTCAGTAAATTTATAGTCACAATTCAGTTAAATAAACTGAGCAAAAGGAAATGGGTAAATTAGGAAATGTGACTGTTTTATTCAATAAGTGATACTCAGAGATGGAGATCGCCAGTAGAATCTCCATTCAGAACCATTAGCACCACAGAGATGGGCTTAGTAGCAACCTCTTTCACAAAAATGCTCAGTGAAGAGATTTACTTCTAGAAAAACTCCTCTAAGAGAAGTCTTCCTTCCAAGAGATGTTTAGCAACTACATCTTTGTACAAAAACAGAAACATTGTGTTTTAAATACATGGGAAACAAATTGAAACTCATATCTTTCTTCTCAATAAATAGTTCTAATTCATATCTGAAGTGGTGCTAAAAAGACTTAAAGACATAGGACACTTTCACTTAGTTTAAATCAATAAGACCAACATAATGGCCCCATTCTTCTTTGACTGGTTTATGACAACTGCTTTTGTTAGCATGTCAATGAAAGCCTGAAACACTAATATAAAAACTATTATGTTGATTATGACATAAGCTTTGAGCTGATTAGAAGAAAAGCACACAGTGCAAAGTACCATTCTTATCATTTTATAATCATTATAAAAAGACCGCAAGACTATCACTAGCAAGGTGTTTACACCATGGTGCATGAAGCTAATGAGTATATAACCCAAATGAATGCAAATGACAGAAGTTCAAAGTAGAACAAATACACCTGCCATGAATAAAAAGAGGGTAGTAAAATGCCAGGATCCTTCCTGGGAAAAGGTCTATATTTTTTCATCTTCCCAAATTTGAAGTTTTTAAATGAACATGGTTACTTCAGTTCTATGTTAACATTGGTGAGCTAGCAATTTTTCACCTTAGATCCATTTGTTGGCCTTCTTTCTTTGAACTGGAGTGATATGCTGGTCCTAAATAATGCAATTTAGAATACCTGTAACTCTAAGGAAGAGTCATGACAAATTTTAGAAAATCACGCATCCTAGACAAAGAGTTCTTTTGATATTCCAGGTTTATAGGAATGTCATCAGAGTGAAATAAAAGAAGCACTGGATAATTTGATGGCTTGGAATTTCTACTAGAATAGAATAAGAAACTGGACTCAACAAAAAGCTGTTGAAGATCCTTGGAGTAAATCAGAGGAGAAGATCTTCCCTGAATGTTGTAGGAAATCTGGTCAGTGTCATGAAGTTGTCATTCCTGTTAAAAGTTGTTGGAGAACTATGTTCATTCTCCCTATTTGGTAGCTATTTGAGAATATTTCTGAGTGTTTATAAATGTGGATGTTCAAAGTACTAAAGTTGACAGAAAATTGTTATGTGACAAATGATCAGAGAAGTGTTAAATGTTGCAGTTCTGTTTTAGAGTCTCTGCTGAAAATAAATAGCATTCTGTGGATCATGTATCTTAAATGGGCAGTTTGATTTGTGTTGCAGGATATGACAGGCATTGCTCATAGATATTTTTAGCCCTCAATCCTTCTGGAAGTGCAGGAGAATTGCATGTCTTTACCCTTGGTCACATGTTCTAACCAAGAAAATGAGTGAAGTGACTGGTGTCGCCTCTGAGTTAAAGCACAGGAGTACATGCTTGACTCTCTTTGATTTCTTTTCCATCCTGCTAAAACCTGAAGGTGCTCGTGAAATTGCAGCTACTAGGAAAATAGAGCCTTGTCCACTGAATCTCAGAGTGAATACCATACATCAAGCTTCCCTGTTGACTAATTATGGAGCATGTGCTGAGAAATTGATTGCTGCTGTGTTAAAACATTCAAAGATTGGTGTTTCTTTTGTTATCGCATGTAAGCTAGGCTATCCTGACTTATACATAGGATGTATTTTTTAGAAGATATGATTTCTATGAACAAACCACCTCATATTAAAAATACTTATGGTATATAGAATATATTTGCATAAAATTCAACCATACAAATAGACTTAATAGGACCCTTCTTCTATTAAATCTATTTGTATACAATTTCCATGCTTACGAAAAGGTAGTATTCCAGGAAAGAATAAAATCTGTGGCTGTTTCAGTGAAGGGAACATAGTAGATGCTCAGAATTTTTTTTTTAATTGATTGAGGATATATGAGAAAGCAGGTGTGTGAGAAAGGAGGTATTTGTCCACATGCCACCTTATAACAAAGAGAAAGGATGTTGGGGGTGGGAGAAGGAGAAAGTCATGCTCTGATAAATCATAGTAGGCTAACCAGAGTTATACAAAGCTAGAATATAAGCAGATTCAGACCAGAAAAATGCTATACATTGAGCCAGCCCAAAGTTTGAGGGAAGAAAAAGCTGGGTATGCAGGTTTCAAAAGGGTTTTAAGAACTGAGGTTGCGTTTCCATGAGATCAACAGTTCAATCCAATTCCATGTTGACTTTATAGCACTGACTGACTGTTCCATGAAATTGATTGACCAGTGCTATGAAGACAGTGAGTATTGCTTTCTCTCAGACAGTTGTGTGTCATAGCTAATCATATTTCTTATCTCACACAGGTTAATAGTAATTATTTTTACGGTTAGAAAAACTTTCTTTTTCAACATCAACATGTTTAAATAAAATTCACAGTAATATAAAAACTTTTGAAACTTTCCTATTTATCCTTTACCACTCAAAATATTTTAATATTTTTTATTCTTCCCTGCAATACTCCATTCATGGGAGCAGGAGAGATACAAATCTTCACCATGGAATTTTTAGTACCTAGCTTAATGCCCTGTGTAAAGTTGATGCTAAATATTTTTTGAATGTTTGGCAAATACACGTATCAAGTTTCTGTGCTTCCCTCTAACATGGTGCTACTTAACCTGTTTGGCCTTATCACCATCAGGTTCTACCACAACCCTGCATTCTAGCCAAGTAGGTCTGCATGAATGCTCCATCTCATCTTTGTTTGACTTGTTCTCTTTCTCTTCAGTGTGTCACATCTCTTTGCTTAATGCTAATTGCTAACTTTTATGGCTAAGCTTTTTATATATGCTATTCCACTTTCTAGAATAAAAACAATGCAGTAGGTATTACAATTTTTGTTAATACCACTTACAGGTAAAGAAGCTTAAAATGTAAGCTATCTTATTTCTTTGAGCCCTACAGCTTCCCAGCCATGTGGATGCTAAGGTTTGCCTCATTATAGGACCATTGCTCTTAACCACCTTGCCATGCTACTAACTCCTTTCCTTCATCCTTTAAACCTCAATTCAAATACCACTTCCTCCATAAAGCTTCCTTTTATTACATTGACTTTCACCAGTCTCTCCTTTGTTCCAAACACCTGTTAACGCTTAAAGTCAGCACCACAATGCTCACCCTCAATTGTTCTATATAGAGTTCATGTGTATTAATTTTATCTGTACCATTAGACTTTAAAGTTTTGAATAGGAATTGAGTACTATTAATTTTGTATTATCCCTTTGTAGCTAGCACAGTGGAGATGATTAAGAAAAACTTCCTGGTTAATGAATTAATAAAGAATAAAGTAATATTAGATGCACAACATTTACCCTGTAATTCTCATTTAGAATTTTTCCTCAAGGCTGAAGTCTGACAAAGATCTAGTTGTTCTTTTGACATCCTTCATTAAAAAGAAAAAGTTTAGTTTACTTCCTGCCACTAAGAAACTTAAAACCACGTCTTTGGGTTTGGAATTGTTAGAAATAGTTTGGATAAAATATGCTGCCTTTTGAAGATAGGGCTAAAAATGTTATTTCCAGTTATTAAAAACATTTAAGAACAAAGGAATCATCTGACAACATGTGACGGGTGCAATCAGAGGATCCGGAGATTGGGATATTTATTTTTACACATTGGAAAGGAAAAAGCAAGGATCAGCCCCTGCGTCTGACACCTCGGATGAGCTCAGTAATTTTGCATCATATCACATGAACATAATGCTTCTCTTTATGCCCCACTAGAATTCATCAGAGGCACAGAAGACTTATGAGTGTAAACTGGATCTAAGCCTTAAAGCTGAATCCAACCACATAAACAACTCAGAACAAGTCAAGAAGTGCCAAACTTGTCCTTGTGAATTTCCTTGTAAATTAAAAAATAAACAGGAACAATTACATATTCAGAGAAGGAAAGGTAATGAAATTGAAACTGATATAAGTAAATGATTCATGAGTCCCAAATTCTTGAAACTACTACAAAATTAAGTTTAGACTGTGTAAGAGGAAAAACTAAACAAATGCAACTCTTGTTTAGGTTTGATATTCTTTAAATATAAAATATTCCATAATGTCAACTTGAATCATGAATTCAAATTTGGACTGATTCAGGAACAAGTAACAGTTATTACCTGAAGACTATTTTTGTGGCCTATGCAAAACCAATTTACTATTTAAGTTCACTTCCAGTGCAAAAATATTCACCGTAACTGCTGATGCTTTTGGCTGATGCTTCAAATAATCTACAAATTGATTGACAGTGTAATCTTCTTATGTATATGTATGTCTTTAGTGAGAAACAAAAAATACTCTTTATTTGAATTGGATACAAAACAGAAGCTTACTAAGTCTCTTAAAGAGGTTGTGTAAAAATGAAAAAATAAAAATGGATATAAAAATGGAAACAACTAATCCAGCCAGATACATGGTCCATTTTGGATAATACTATCTTGCTAAAAACCCTCCAAAATCTTTGCCAGGGGAGAATAAAATAGGCTTTCTTATTAGTAATTTAAAGCTACTGTTAACTTTCTGAAACTTTTGGGGAGATTATTGTATTATTCTCATTATTATCTTTAAGGAGTATACTTCATATAAGTACAATACTCATCCATATTATCGTTTTCATTCACAAGCTATCATGATGGGTGGTTATTTGCTTTTTTCTGTATGAGATCTGCTTCTAGTTTTACCCTTATCTCAGACCTTCTGTCTTTCCCTTTGTTCTGTCTTTGACCCACTGTTCAGATTCAGATTAACTTGCATCCAAGGTTACTTGGAGAATTTATCCACACCCCATATGAATTTATAGTTTTAATCACATCAACACAAATGAAAAAGGTCATTAGTACAGTCACATTTTATTCACTGAGAAGTCTGTCTGTTGCTCCTTCTAGTTATCCTTCTCAAATGTAGACTTCTTCAAGTTCTATCTTTATAAAGTTAATGAAATGAAATGCTGCAGTGTAGTTCAGTTCTCTGGGAAGAAGTCCTGACAAAGTTAGATGTGTAAGAGACTGGGGCAAATGCCTGTGAAGGATGAAGGAGAGGGAACAAAGCAGGTAAGGAGGACCTCAGGCTACAAATGCTGGTCTGACACCTGTAAAGTGAAAGAGGGGAGGAAGGAGGGTTCAGTCAACATAGGTTGACACTGCAGTGCAGCTGGGGAAACACATCACACTCAGGTATGTATGTAGTCTCAGAACAATGTCCCCTATTAAAAGTTCCCCATGGGGAAGGAAAGGTCCAGTTCTAGCATCCCCACCTCACTTGATGATTGATTGGCAGCTATCTAGGAAGAATATGACCCCAGTGTGAATGCTGGGATGGATCCCAAATGTGTAACAACTGGAGACTCTTACTGAATCCACTTTTTAAAGAGAGTTTGGTCTTGTGGCTTCCACTGTCCATTTCTGTGTTGCACAGATTCACCTCATCTGTGTTTGGACAGCAGCTTCTCTAGAGTTCCTATGGACTCCTACTGAGAAATTAGTTAGAACATCAAGGTAGTGGCATGAATAACAGTTCTGTTACTGTATTTGGTGTCAGGTCTGTCTGTAATTGATACCCCCTCCTCCACTATTCATTCTAAATTTCCCTCATCCACAGCCATCTCCTTGGCCAACTTGGTATTACGATCCACATCTTTATTCCTGAGGTGTCAGAACCCTAGTAATCATATCTTTTTCAGGCCAGAGTTGGTACATGTATCCACTTACAACTGAGCAAGGGATTATCCAGAGATGCACAAATGGATCACCAGGTTTCCCCCACAGAGTCTTCCTTGCTCCATATGTCAAAGCAGAACTGCCTCCCCCTATAATCAGAGTCACTTGCCCTGGCTATGTTGTGTGGTGTTCCGTGTCTAATCAGGCACTCTGTCAAGACCTCAGTAGTTATAGGCAGAAGTAGTTGTGATCTGTGGGCAGGAAAACAAACTTATACTCAGAAGAGGTATTTTTCTCTGTGGGGGCAAACTGTCGGTCCTTCCAGAATGAAAAAGACCAAATGTAGTGAAGCTGCCATCAAGTGACTGGCTGGTCTCTTGGGGGAAGAGTGACATCGGGGGATTCTTTATTGATGGCAGATGGGACATGCAAAGGTGATCATAGCTAAGTAGGCCTGGATAAGTGTAAGTTCATGTTAGTGCCCAGTGTATCCTCCAACACTCTCACCTTGCTATCTTTGTTTATATGTCCATCATACCATTTCTAGGTGGCTGATGACTAAGTTAACTAATGTTATTTTGTCTACTTAATACTGTGTCTCTTCCATAATGTATGATTTCCAGTAGATACTGATATGTGATACAAAAACCTTCATACTTAAAGCCTACTCCCACATGTTAGTGAATGTGTCTCTACTAAGGTCTCTGACCTTCTGGTACTTTTCCTTCCAGACTATTGATCAAGTTATAGAGGCCATTGGCTACTGCATAGAAATCTATATATAGATCTTCTTTCTTCAGGTCATTTCTCCTGCAATACAAAGTATATCTGAACCACTTGCAGTTGCATTCATTAGGAACATCTCATTAGGGTTATTCAAGACCCCACCCCTGAATGTAGTTGTAATGCAGTGGTCATTATTTGGGATTTACACCCACATGCCATGCCCACTTATCCGTAAATGCAGAGGAGGCATTTCCCTCCTCTGTCCGCTGTTTATGCAGGACCTGCTTATGATAATGAGCAAGAAGAGGGAGGGGCATTGGTAAAACCATGGTACCTGACATGAGGCCAGGGCTACCTGCCATATACCTTACTCTTGCTCTTGCTCCTGCTTCTCCATCCTAGTGAACCATTTCTTCTTATGATGGACCACTGCTGGGTCTGCTCAGCTTCCTAACTTGGGATATTTAACAGCACGGGGAGTGCTCTTGGCCAAATTATATTTTTATATGTTTATAGTGTGCATGTACAGACATGTAACAACAAACCCCATCAGTATGTACAACTATAACGCACCAAAAAGAAATGTGGGGAAAAATTAATAGCACATAGATCATAATGGGCAATGCTGAATGCATGGTCACAGTCCCAAGATCAAGCATGTTACCTGTACTAGGACCTAGCAATGTGCTAGAAGCTGTTTCTTGGAAGGTCTATAAGTCTCCATTTTAGATGTCATGGACTCGCTCTAGAAACCAGAGGAGTCCCACATTGTGATTCTCCTGTAGGGGCTTACCATAAAATCCACACTGCATCTTTTTTCCTGTCAACACTTTCTATACCATTTGGTCTTCTGCATCATCAGTCCCGGCAACATGACTGCTTGCACTGCAGCCTGCACCTGCTGCTAAGCCCTTTCCTGTTCAGGGCCCCATTCAAATCTGGCAGTCTTCCATGTTTTCCATTATGTAGGCCAAACAAGTACTTCTTAGTGTGGAATGTGTTGCCTCCAGATCTAAAAAAAGTCCGCAAGGTTTTGTGCTTTCTTATATATACTTGAGGATGACACGTGCAGCAATTTGTGTTTTATTTTAGACTGGATATTCCTGCAGCCCTGACTACTGGACTCCTGAAAACTTTACAAAAGTAGAATGTACCTCAATTTTTAAAGAATTCCTATCACGTGCTGTGAGTGAACTTGCCTCAACAATGCCTCTGGAGTTCTAGCTATCTCTTGTTCATTCTGCCCGAGAAACATGAAGTCACTGATATAATGAATCAGTGCAAATTTCTGTGGGAGGTCCAAACAGCCCACATCACATTGGATGGTACTATATCAGAGAGCAGAAAATTATCATAGCACAGGAGTAAAACTATGTTATGGTTTGAATGTGAGGGGTCCCCCAAAAGCTCCTGTGTGAGACAATGCAAGATGGTTTAGAGGAGATTGGGTTATGAAAGTCTTAACCCAATCAATGAATTAATTCCCTGATGGGATTAACTGAGTAGTAACTGAAGGAGGGTAGGGCACGGCTGGAGGAGCTGGGTCTCTGGAGGCATGTTTTGAGGTATGTAATTTGTATCTGGTGAGTGGAGACGCTCTCTCCCTGCTATCCAGTCATCATGTGAACCACTTCCCTCCACCACAGTCCTCTGCCATGATGTTCTGTCTCACCTCAAACCTCAGGAATGGAACCTGCTGTCCATGGACTGAGACCTCTGAAACTGTGAGCCCAGTAATAAACTTTTCCTCCCCTAAAATTATTCTGGTCAGATCTTTTAGTCACAACGGCAAAAAATTTGACTAAAACAAACTATATGAACATTTTTGTTCATTTCAGATAAATACCATGAGGACTGACCATTTTTAATGATGAAAAGGACTTATTTATCTCTCTTCCAGCAATGAAACCATGTTTGACCTGGCAGATATATCAGGGCTGCTACATGGTGGAACTTTTGGTATTCTATAGACTTGCTTCCTAATCTATCCAGTTTCTGCAGATACCCAGTGGGCTCTACACTCATAAAGTATTGAGATCTAATGATAACAGCAATCTCCACCAACCTTCTATGTTACGATATTGGTTTTGATTTACTCTCCTGGCTGAGGGGAGGGGAAGTTTTGGAAGTTTTCACTCACCTTCCCAGCTATAGTGATACATACTCCATTGATCTGTGGACCCAATGATACCCCTGAAAATTGAATTTTATAGAAGATTCTATTAATAACCTGGACCCTACTCTAATGAAGTGATATGATGATGATTTCAGTCTCTAGGTACCTATGCCAATTGAGAAAGTTATATCTAATAGTCCTTAAAATGTTATATAGTAGTCTTTCTCCACTGTACAGTCATGGTTGTAGTTTCCTCTGTGGAAGAACTAACTGCACTTTTTTTTTTTTTTAACCACTTAGGGACTTTCTTGGGAAATAAGTCTTACCTGTTAATTGCTCTTTCATTGTTGTTATATATTAAGCAGAACCCCATTGTTGTCAATTTATTCCCTAAGATATGAAAGACAATTTACCACAAGACCTTTTGGGTTAACTCCCTTGTCAGTTGTTGTGATAATTGTGGCTCATGGCTTCTAGCAGTGAAACGCTACCCATTGGTTCTGTTGCCCCTTTGAGGATTAATGAGTCGGGCTTAGTGGCCACCTCCCCTGTTTCTAGCCCTGGTCTGTAGAGAAGTCAGTCCTCTGCTGAACTTCATAACGAGGCTGGTGCTCCCTTACCAGGGCACTCCTGATAGCCTTGGTGAATGTTGGGTCCTCTCGATCCTCTGGGTCCTCTCATGCCACGTAATCCTCATTTGGATGTTCATCCCAGCATGTCTACTTCTTAGAACCTTTTAGTCACAACCTCCTCTATCTGCCATGCCAACCCAGGCATTTTAATTTTGTTTGGCATAGGACTCTGCTTTCTCTAAGCTTCTGAAAATCTCCCTAACAATAATTTTTCCCTATTTCTTGGAATTCTTGACAAGATATGAAACCCATTTCACAAGAAAATATTCCCAAGTGAATGAATTACTCTTCATTTTATATTACTTTCAGGTTCTCTTGACTGTGCTTCTTCAAAATCCAGTCCTATGGTACTCTCCTAGCTCCTGTCAGTCCAAGATTTCTAACCCTTATTTCTTTAAGGTGTAATGCCTTTCCTGCCTTATTTGGTCCCATAGGAACCTGACTGAGTTGTGCTGGGAATTACCCTCAGGACCAGGCTGGCAGTCAGAAGAGGTGGTGATGATAGCTTCTCAGGAATACTTGTCTTTTGTAGAAGAGAGGCCTCTGGAATGTCTCTTGCATGGGATTCGTGCCATCTATTAATAAGGGGAGGGTTGCCTCTGTGGGCTCCATGGTTTCAGGGCAGTCTACAGAGCCCCAATTCTTTGGAGCACCTACCTAGTCCTTCTTATCCCTTATCTTAGTGTTCTGAATCTTCACAATATGAGCCCTGCTCTTAGCCTACGGACCTGCCTTGGCAGGTCATTGAAAGGATTCTGGAGCTCCATGAGCCTAACACTTGAGTCCTGTGCTTGTTCTTCCTCTGTAGTTGCTTTCGCACTGCACAAACTGAGGCCTCCTTAGAAGCTACCAAAATGACCATATGACTTTTTAAACATTTAACACTTGCTTCACTGATTCAAGTTTCATTATCCCTTTGTAGGACATCAGTGTCAGTGCAACTTAGAAATAACTGGCTAGCTCTATTTTTCTTTTATGCTTTTTTAAAAACCATATTTTTTTCATCATAGATTTCAAACTCCTAGATCTTTACACTAGTAAATTGTTCTTTTCTGCTTAACCATTTTCCCAGGTTACCAATGGCAAATTTTTTAGCAGTTGAGTTCCTTTTTTGCCAGAGATGCCAGAGATGATCTGTTTCCTTCTTAGCCATGTAGAAAGAGATCTGGCTCCCATTTTACCACATTTTACCAAATCACTTGTGGAACCAAGAATGTTAGCTTGGGTCCTCGTGGAAGAAGATGTCTATATGGAATTAGATGTGCAATAGATTTATTTAAGAAATTGTTCACAGAGGATGAAGGGGACAGGGAGAATGTGAGTGATTCCTGACACTTATAAAAAGATAAGGGAGAAGGAGAATGGAGAGAAGAGCAGCACAGCTTTGGGAAGGTTTTGGATAGGTTATGGCTAACATCAGAGAAAAGATTGGCAGCCTGAGAAGTTCCACTTTGAGCAGGAATATGGCAAGTCTAGAACCACTGATGTGCACTGTTATTGGCTCGAAGGTGTCTGGGTGGTGAGGCCTCAGCATGAATGCTGCAATGGATTCCACAACTTAGCACCAGAAGTTGTCTGCAGAAAACACTCCCCATAGCAGATCCACCTTCCAAGGACAACTTGTATATCAGATATGGATGCACCATGATTTCATGTAAGAGGAAGATGATAATTTCTCACTGTTTCCCTTATGTAATAAAATTGCCTAATTGCACATGATGTTTAGCTGACTTTTAAAACCATGGCAGCCTAATGCAAACAGTTTCCCTGTATTGTAGATCCTTTATTCTTGCCCATAACTATTAGTTCAGAACTCTGTTTTGTATTTATAGTATGAATTATTTATTCCTAAATGCATTGTCTTGATTTTCCCCATATTAAAATTTATCTAGAAGCTTTTGTATACACTGCTCTGATTTAAATGATCTTTTCACAGAGTATCCAGTAGAATTTGTATCATGGGGGTGAAGGGGCACACTCACAGTTTCTTCACTTATAATGAATATTTGCAAGTTGTGACAAATATTGCTCCCATTTGATTCCTAAATACCTCTAAAATGTACCTATTGATTTCCTTCAGACAAGTGACAGATCTCTGAGAAGAATCTCCTGAGATTCTTCTCCTTTACACAGTGACAAGGACTCATTTTAGTCAGCACTTGCATCTCTAAACCAGAAAGGCTAAGTGGGAACCTAGAAGCCTTAAGAGCTTGTGAATACATGCCTCATCTTATGGGAATCTTATACACAGAGTCATGGCTTAAGAAGCAAATTTCACTAGAGAAAATTGTCTTGCTACTTCAGATTTACCTGACTGGACCAGAGATAAGTGAAAAGCCAGCAATACCTGGTTATTCATGTGCAAAACCAATTACCATGGATGATGTTCTAGATGAACCTGGGGAAAGTGGATCATTGAAGTCCAGGCAGTTCTCACAGGTAAAATAAGACAACTGTTTTCTTTCTATGTAATCTTAGCTGATTCTCTGCAGTATGAAGCAACTTCCCAGCATACTCCAGTTTGCTGTGGGTGCTAGAAAATAAATCAATATTTAGAAGCAATTCATGCAAGTCCCTGATAATATATATGTCATCACCAAAACATTTGTTTCATGAGAGGATGCTAGACAGAAGCAGTTGGAATTCTGAAATTTTTCTTCTAATTTTCTGGTAATCAATGTTTTGCCTCTCTTCATGTTATCCTCTCTCTCATTCTCTCTCCCTCTACCTCTAAGCCTAAGCTCACTTCTATGCAATGCAATGCAATACAATGGTAGTCTTTGAAGTTAGACTGCTTGGGTTCAACTCAGAGCTCTGTCACTTACTACTTGTGTTGTAGTTTACTTATAATCTCTGTCTTAATTTTATTGCCTAAAAATGGCATGTGACTTACAAGGTGGTTGTGAGAATTTAATGAGTTTATGTAAGTAAATGACCCTGTGCCTGGCACATGTAAACACTCTGCTGTGGAGTATTAGTTTCTTATTGCAGCTGCAAAAAACTATCACCTACTTGGAGACTTAATACCCACATATTATCTCACAGTTCCCTAGATCAGAGTCCAGATAGGCTTTGCTGGGTTTCTGTGTAGGGTCTTATGAGACAGAAATAAAGGTATTGGCCAGCTGGGGTTCTTGTCAAGAGGCTCTGAGGAAGAAACTGCTTCCAGGTTTATTAAAAGATTCAGTTCCTTATAGTTGTAGGACTGAGACCCCT
The DNA here is from genome assembly GCF_902686445.1 of Sciurus carolinensis. Lineage (NCBI taxonomy): Eukaryota > Metazoa > Chordata > Mammalia > Rodentia > Sciuridae > Sciurus > Sciurus carolinensis. The sequence goes on along the minus strand of NC_062218.1, from coordinate 82,895,267 downwards.
GTTTCCTTGATAAGTGGGCCCCTCCATTTTCCAGCCAACAGTGCCACATTGAATCCATTTCATGATCTGAATCCCTTTGACTTCTTCAGGCCCATCTCTCTCATTAACTATCTCATCTTCCTCTTCTGTTTGTAAGGGTTCATGAGATTACATTTGACCTACCCAGATAAGACAGGCATAATTTCCCTAGCCTAAAGCCAGCTGATTAGTAAACTTAATAACATTTGAAAAGTCTCTTTTGCCATAATGTAGTAGAGGGGTGTAGGTTACAGGAACCAAAATTCTACCTACTAGCTGGATGCCATGGCACATGCCTGTAATTCCAGTGACTTGGGATGCTGAGGCAGGAAGATTGTGAGTTCAAAGCCAGCCTCAGCAACTTAACCAGACCCTAAGCAACTTAGACCCTGTTTCTAAATGAAATATTTAAAAAGTCTGAGAATGTGGCTCAGTGGCTAAGCACCCCTGGGTTCAATTCCTGCCCCCCTCCAAATTCTACTTACTATAGGCTAGTTATTATTATTATTATTATCATTATTATTAAATGAATGATTAACATGACTCGGGAATAAAATGTTCTGAGCAATAGGATCTTTTAGTAAATTGGAAATTATCTCATGAAAATTAAACTGGGGATAAAGGAACTAATAATATTCCTATGAACAGCTTCACTCCTGAACTCTGATCTGTGTCCACATTCAAAATACTGAGCTCTAGTTTTTAAGTTTAATATTTTGTAATTTCTAAATCTAAACACAAATTAACAAATATAATTTCAAAAGTACTTAAAATATTACAATATTAAAGTCATTTATACTTTTAAAAAATGAATGAATGAAATTAGTGAGTAGGAGCCTTTTTACAAAATTCCACTGAGGGAAATTATGTACTTTTCAAGTGTAACTTATTCTGAAATATACAATTAGAATGGATTTATGATAAAATAACAAAAATGATAACATAACATAAGGCCCAAATAGACAGTAAAAATATTTAAGATTTTATACTGTAATTACTTATAGATATATCATTGGTAGAATAAACCTAAACTAGATTTTGCTAGAAACTGAAAACAGAAATCTTCAAAAAGTCATGAAATACAGTGTTTAATGTCTTCTGCATACCTGCAGTATGAAGCTGTATAACTGTGATCCATGTGAGTAAAGTACTTCTAGAGTTTTTTTTTTTTTTTCCTTCAGTTTGGCTTATGGACTTATGACTGGCACCTTGTGAGTATAGATACTTAAATCTTCTGGGCATGGTAAATTCTCTCTAGCTGCTCATGGCACATTTTCTCACAGTGGAGTAGTAGTTTGTATACCTGTCCTAGTACAGAAGATACCCCATATTTTGTTCTAGATGGTGTTTCTGTATAAATTTGTGTGCATGTATACCCAGGTTCACATTCACATGCACACACACAATTGTCTATAATAATAAATTACTGACAATTTTGAATATGTTTCCTAAATATTCTCTTTTACTTTATTGTGTAATCTTTATGCTAAAGTCAGCACAACAGCAGTATCTTTAAACAGACATGCCACCAGGAAAGAAACTGACAGAGATAGGGCTGCGTTTACCTGGGTCTTCTGTGTTATACCATAACTTGCAGAATTCTTTCTATTTTGCTCTTATTTTCTGTTCCTAGATTTTTCCCATCCATTTTTATATCTAACTTTTCAAAGTCTCTTTCTATGCATATTTACTTACTGTTTTTGTCACACTTCTCTTACATTTTCTGGATTTTGACCCCCAAATCTGATAATCTTTGTTTGATGTCTTGGAATAGGGTAATTTAGATCAAAATTCAATCTCCAACAAGGTTTATTTATGCAAATATCAAATATCAGGAGTAAATGTGAGTCACTATGAAATTTCCTAAGTCTCCTTTTAGCTATAGTTAATAATTTACAGGTTGAAGGATACATGCTGGATTATGGTCAAATCCTTCAGAAGAGAGGATGATGGGAGAGCTGGCTTTTCATTATTTAGCATCCATTTACATGATATCACTGAAACTTTTGGCATAGTTTTCATGACTAAAATGTTTTTAACATCTGTGTGACTGTTCTTTTTTTAATGCTGAAGATTCAGTATTCATTAATCTCTCAAACCCCAGTTGGCCTTCAGAAGCAGCTGAATGCCTTCTTTGAGTAGTGCACAAAATATAATCTCAAAATAAATCACAAGAAGTGTAAGGTAATGGTTTTTAGTTCTAGGAAATGCATGAGTTCCTGGTATGCTTAGGGACTTAAATTTAATGTGGTGAAATATTTTATGTGGCTTTGCATTATCTTTCACCTAAATCTGTCATACAAAAAGCAAAAAAAAAAAAAAAAAAAAAAGTATGAGGATCTCAGCAACAATAGGCAGATTAGATTTAGGAAGAAATGTATTGATGTCCCTTTTTATGTTGTAGTGACCTGAAGCAGGTTTACAGATTTTCTGTTATTTAGAAATGCATAATCCATGATGGTAAACATATTAATGTTGTTTTTGGAAAATCAGAATAACATTCATTTGACACAAAGTGTGATAAATCTTTGTACATCAATCAGATTGATATTTTTTCCTTTAGTTTACATTAATTATCATTTCTGCACCCTTAATAAGATTGTCAGAATGAATAGACCAAAGAGACTGCAAGGAAGAAGTATGCCCAAAGGCTTGAAATGAAGTTACTGACTGGATTTTCAAGAGGAATACAATACACTGAGCTGAGTCCAACCAAAGGGCTACTCTGGAATGACATAGAGGTGGTTTAATAAGAAGAATTTTGTTTTGAGAGAAACATAAATGCAAAATATGAATCTACATGTGCACAACAAATAGAAATGAAAAGATGTACCCCATTTGTGTACAATGAATCAAAATGCAGTCTGTAAAAATAAAAAAAAATTTAAAAAATAAAAATAAAAATAAACCAAAAAAATAGATGGTGTCTATCATTTGTTTGAAGTTGCAGTGAATAAAAGGTGCTATTATACATTTTCCCTCCACATATATTCTTTATTTAGGGAACCTTGAATATCTATGTAATTGATGTACATTGGAAAATATTTGAAAATTTTAATTATATGTTTTTATGGCCAAATTATACTATTAAGAACTGCAGGAGTCTGACAAAACTTTTTAGTTGAATTCTAACTCCATTGTATCAGTTATTAATTAAAATAGTCATCAACAAGAAAATTCTTACTTTTAATATGGATTTTCATTACAGTGGGACTTATTTTGCAGAAAACATTTATCTTCATTGACATTTAAATCTTTTTTCCATTGTATATCATGAACAGATACTTCATTGTGTTTTTTTTTTTATTGTAAACAAATGGGATACACGTTGTTTCTCTGTACATGGCGTAAAGGCATACCATTTGTGTAATCATAAATTTACATAGGGTAATGTTGTTTGATTCATTCTGTTATTTTTTTCCCTTCCCCTCACCCCTCCCACCCCTCTTTTCCCTCTATACAGTCCTTCCTTCCTCCATTCTTGCCCCCCTCCCTAACCCTAACTCTAACCCTAACACTAACCCCTCCCACCCCCCATTATGTGTCATCATTCACTTATTAGCGATATCATTCGTCCTTTGGTTTTTTGAGATTGGCTTATCTCACTTAGCATGATATTCTCCAATTTCATCTATTTGCCTACAAATGCCATAATTTTATCATTCTTTATGGCTGAGTAATATTCCATTGTATATATATACCACATTTTCTTTATCCATTCATCAATTGAAGGACATCTAGGTTGGTTCCACAATCTGGCTATTGTGAACTGAGCAGCTATGAACATTGATGTGGCTGTATCTCTGTAATATGCTGATTTTAAGTCCTTTGGGTATAGGCCAAGGAGTGTTTTTTAATAAGAAAACTTAGAAAATGTGAAATAAAATCTCACTAGGTTTAGAATCCAAAGACAATATTCAGGGACCATTTTCTAAAGACTGTACCACCTTGATAATACTGAAAAAAATAAAGAAAATCAGATTTTAAGAACTTAATTATTGATCTAAATGACAATTGAAGTCTAAACTCCTTATATTCAACTATAGTTCAACATTTAAGTTGCTATTGCTTGGGAATTTTTTTTTTTTTTTTTTTTTTTTTTTTTTTTGCGGTGCTGGGGATTGAACCCCAGGATCTTGTGCTTGCAAGGCAAGCATTCTACCAATTGAGTTATATCCCCAGCCCTGCGAAAATATTTATAAAATCCTTATAGACACTAAATATTATACGTGACTTAGTGTGTTTGAAAACCGGTTCATTTCAAATATGTGGAAGCAGAATTTTTATGGTCTTATAGCAAAGGTCATTTGTAATTAGTCTTAAAGCAATGAGACACTTAAGGAAACTTGTAATGCCTCAAAGAAATGGTCAAGGAGTACTATTTTCAAATGTAGTATAATTATTCCCATGGCATGGCTTAGAATTTAAGAATAGCTATATAATTAGGTAATAAAATCTGTCTCTATTGAAAGACATACACTCTCATAATCAATTGAAAATGGCTTTTGTAAGTTCATGATTGCCTTGGATGCATAATTTCAGTCTCAAGAGACTACCAATGAATGCCTACCTATTTGAGAAGATATAAGAAAGAAAAAGGTACAGTATTGAAATTGACTTGATAACAGTTGAAATTTAAACAATGCCTTTGATTTTTCAAGAGAAGATAAGACTGGCACAGATTCAGGCAATAGAGATGTCAGGCAGCTAAGTTCGGATAGTGTGTAGTTCCTTGCAGAATTGGTTAAACCACATTGACAATATGCTTTATTGCAGACATTTCTGAATAAGCCCATCTGGTCGTTCCTGACTGAATGATGCTTTCTTATATTTTTACTTCTAATTAAGGGTAAAATAAACCTGTATATAGACTAGAAATTCAAAAGACTATACAAGGTTTTTTTTTTTTAAAAAACATCTCCTTAGTATCTTCCCCAGAATCCACTTTTAGCTGATTATTTCAGCACATATTTCTGTGTTGCTAAGTAATGAGTTTGTAGTGCTGCCTCTTGGTTTTTCAGTATCAGGTACAATCTATTGATTCCCAGTACTGAAAATGTGATTTTTGTTCACCCCTTTGCTCCCTATCCCTCTAGCAAATAGACCCCTCTCTCCACTAGTGAAGTTAAATGATGATTTTGATCGGATCACCATTCATTGCTCACATAATAATCACAACTGTATAAATGCATCACCAGAGCTGACTTGTTTAGTAAACTCTGTTACTTGCATGCCTGGCATAACTTTCAGATTTCTACAGTGTGAAAAACTGTCCAGTTTTGGTTCATTTCCTTCGCATGTTTCGTCCTCTCAACCACAATCCCTGTGCATCAAGTATTCTCTTAGTTTCTTGTTCTAGAAATATTTCTTGAACCTCAGACCTGCTTCTCCGACTGGTTGTGCTCTTTGGCTCACATTCTGTCACTCTGGGATCTTCTGTTCCCACTCTCCTGGGGATTCATCTTTTCATCTCTGTGCTCCTTCCTGATTCCTGTGCTTACTAAAACTTTTTTTTTTTTTTTTTTTTTTTTTTTTTTTTTTTTTCTGGAGCACAGCCTCTGGGAGCTCCTTGAGAAAGGATAGATGGGGGTAAAAGTTTTCAGACTGACTTCTGTGAAAATGTCTTTACTTTTGTTCTCTCATTGATAGTTTGTATCTGTATAGAATTCATTCACCTGCAAAAATTTGAAGGCATTTCTCTATAAGCTTTCAATATTCCTGGTTTCTAAAAAGTTGCTGGTGAGAAAAGTCTGAAGCTACTCTCATTTCTGTTCCTTTTTAGGTGATTCATTCTCTCTCTCTCTCTCTCTCTCTCTCTCTCTGTCTCCCTTTTCCTGTTGATTTTATCTGCTCTCAATACTCTTTTAAGTATTGCAATGATGTGGTTGAATACAGGCTTATTTGTATCTATTACAATGGACATTTAATAGGTCTCTCAACTGGAGACTTTTGTTCCTTGGATTTTGGAAATAGGTTTTGAATTGTTGTACTTAACATTTTCAGTTTTACATTTTTGGAACAATGTTATTTTTAACATGGACCTTGTATCCTGTCATTTTTCTATTTTCGTTTCCTTTATTTTAAATTATTTTTTATATTCTACCTATTTTCTGTTATGTTGTGTGAAATCAATGTTTTCTTTGCATCCTTGCCACTGATTATTGTTGTCTAGAAGAATTTCCAATTCTATTACTTGTTATGTTTATAATTTGAAACAATTTTCATCAAATCTACTTTGGTTAGTTTACCAGCTCAAGATACATTGCATCCTTCCAAGTCAGGTGACCTGGAAGTCATTGCCATCTTTTAAACTTTCTTCTAATATGCTTTTTTGGTGATGGAGGGTGGTGAATGTTTTACCCTTATCTTCTATCATACTGTTAATATCTGAGAGCTGTTCTGGTTCTCTGGATATTCCTCTTAGGTAACATCTGTTTTTTTTCCCCCTATAGTTTCAATATCTTAAGTATCAATAGTTATTAATAATATATATTTTGAAGTTCTCTCCCCTCTGTAGAATATTTTTTTCTCTACTTTTCCTATTTTTGTTACTTTTCACGTTTCAGACTTTCCTGAGGACACAACAGGGTGTAGCTGAGCATTTTGGTTTTGTGACCTTTAGATACATTGTCGTGAAGTACTCAGACTTGCTGGAGATGATGTGTCCCTTCCTTTGCCTGGGGTGGTGAAGGCCTAGCTGCTAGTTTTCTGGACGTCAATTAGAGAAGCAGAACTATGCAACTCAGTCATTGGTGGATGTACTTAACCCCCTTCTTCTTACCATGTTACCTCTGCCCTTGACTCTATAAGGTGTTCCCAAGTCTAAAACCTATGTTATTCTTTCAAGAGAAACTGTCTCCAGTATTGTGCAATATGGGAGAGGAATGACCATTTCACTGCCTAAATCTGGGGAGAGGACATAGAGATTTGATTGCTTCTTAAAATTCTCCTTATTTTTAGCTCTTTCCTTCTCATACTTACAATGGTATCTGATGCTGTCATTTGCTTAGCCTTTGGGGATTCTGTCATAAATCTAATGCATTTTCAGTTTTCCTTGTTGCAATTATAACATTCAGTTTTCTGTTAAGTCTTGGGGTCTGTTAAGTCTTTTGCCAGTTGAACATCTGCTTTCCAGCTTCAAGAATTTTGTTGTTGTGGCTTCTTCTTTTATTCTCCCTGTGTTTTTGGGTTTCTGCCGTGAGTGGGAAATCAGTTTACTATTGTTTTAGTATAAATTCAGTAGGAAATAAATTAGATGTATGTGTGCAATCTGTGGCAGATTGTATTTTTCAAAGATGATCACAAAAGTATCTGGTCTTTTTTTTTTTTAATTCTTTTTTTAGTGGTAGAAGGGCACAATACCTTTATTGTACTTATTTTTATGTGGTGCTGAGGATCAAACCCAGTGCCTCACACATGTTAGGCAAACACTGTATCACTGAGCCACAACCCCAGCCCTGGTCTCATTCTTTTCTTGAATGTGATGTTCACATTCCTGCCACTTAGAGGTGAGTCCTGTTTTCCTTTATCTTGAATGCTGGTAGGTCTTTGACTATATTGGAAGTGGTGCTTTATAACTTCTGAAGCTAGACCAGTAAAGGCTGTGCAGCTTCTGCTGGTTCTGTAGGAATCTAGCCATCATAACATGGCTAGAATACAGAGAGAAAGGTGGAGAGCGATGAAGGTTTCAGTGGAAGACAGAGGATCTAACTTTTTGGACATAAGTCATTAAACCTGTTTTCCAGTTCTAGCCTATGCTACATCAGATGCTGAGATGGTACAGACACTTACCCTTCAACTGTGGCATTTTACATCTGGAACTATCTAACTTGACTTGGAAAAATTCACTTTACTACAGCCTTTCCACGAATGTCTTAGGGTGGAAAGTTATCTGCCCCTTTTTTGGGAAAGTAATGAACAATAATGTAACGAATCAACAATGAACAATACGTTTAAGTGTAGCAAAGTCTTAAAGTAAACATGATTAACTGTCAACTCACTTGTTAAGATTCTGCACACTATTTTATAATATTCAAAGTAACTCATAAATACAAGTTTCTGTTTCCTTCTAATATTTTTGGTTTTGAACTTCTGAGACATCTTAATGCTTAAGATAGCTTTTCAGATTTTCTAAGAGTCCCTTATAGATTTATAGATTGCTTGGAACTGACTTTTTATCCATATTCTAACTATATGGTAAACTATTTGCATCCTTTCCCCAGAGAATTCTTCATTTTCTATATAAATTATTCTGCAAAGCCAGGGCTCCTGAGGGAAAGGGTGATTTCTTTTACACATGTAAAGATCCTGAATGTCTAGATTGGCTTTGGATAGATAGTTTAAGTGTTTTTGAGAGGTGGATGTGCCATGCCACACTAGATCTCCTCTTCATTCCCAAACCACCCAAGTGCTCTTTCAGATTGTCCATCCTGTACTTTTACAATTAGGAAAAAAAAATCCACACTCACACAAACCTCTTGCAGGGACCGTAGTAAGAGGTATGGAAGAGATATTTTCTCTCCCACAAAGAAGAGCTCTGAGACTTTGGGAAAATCATGCAGCACTTGATTTACTATTAAATTTCAGTCCCCCAAATTCTATTTTACTCTTCTTTAGTGAATACTTCTCAGTGGTTCCTGAGAAGCTCATGTTCAGCACTGTTGTGCTTGGTTAGTAGAAAGGGTCAAGAATAGATAAGATTTTAAAGATCAATGTTTGGCTTCACCCTAGACCTACTAAGTCAGAAAGTCCTTCTGGACTGACTATTCTTAATTAAGTTAAAAATTTAAAGAATAAAAACATCTGAACCACAGATATCTTAGCTAAGGCAATCTTTTGAGCAGCAAAGTGTTACTCTTAGTATTTCTGTGCTATTCTAGAACTGCCATACTCAAACTTCAGGAGTGTCAGAGTCACCTGGAGAGTTTGGTGAAACATAGATTGCTAGGCCCCAACCCCAGAGTTTTTGACTCAGTGGATCTGGGACAAAGGTTAAGACTTGGCATTCCTGATAATTTCCTAGACTAAGATGCCACAGGTCTAGGGAACCTCTCTGAGGAGCACTGCCTCAGAGAACCCCGATGCTGAGGGTCACTTCTCAGCAAATAATAATGACACTTTTGAAAGTTTTGAGACTTTCAGTAGCATCTAGGACTCCCTTACTTTGCGATTTCATTTTTAATAGTTTCAGTTTCTTGAGTAAGCAACTAGGGTCTCAGTAGCATCTGGGATTTTGTGACTGAACACATTTTCATCTTACGAAAATAAGTTCAGTGACTTAAACAGTAATTTATGTTATCATAATGTAACATGATGATGCAGCAGTCAATATCCCAGGAGCCACACCAGTTTTGGGACTTAATTGTCAAATTGAATATTTATATCACTGGGTGTTTGATTGTTCTGCTATTGTTGATTATTTCATTTTATTTTTATTTTATTCTTTTTATTTATTTATTTTTTTTGTGGTTCTGGGAATTGAACTCAGTGCCCTGCAAATGCTAGGAAAGTGCTCTACCAATGAACTATGTTCCCAGCTCCAGTTACTGACTATTTTAAAAAGAAAAATGTACTGAGTTTGAACATAGGACCTTGAATCCAGACATGTGCAAATTATCACTCGTCCGAATGTCATTTCAATGATCCGAGATGTGTTTGTGAGTCCTCCATCCCCTAGGGATGAAGAAAATTCAATCTTTCACTTTAGGTCCCACCATCCTGGGCTCCTTCCCAGGTTTCTGTAACCATTACATCCCTCTGGGTATTGCTCATCCATAACTACCTAAGTGTCTACCAGGCAGCTATGTCACTTTGGTATCCTGCTTGATTTAATAAAGTTGCTCATTAGAAAATACTTATTGAGTGCCTATTATGTGCTAATACTGTTGGGTCTATCTGTATTTATACTCTGTTCAGTCCACTTGACTCCCCCATTCTGAATTTTGTGTTTTCCATTCCTTTGTTTGTAGTTTATTTTCTGTGTGGCTGTGTGAAACATTATTTTTATAGTTGCATAATTTTCCTTTGTGTGATTCTATCCATCAATTATCCTGCTGATTAACTTTTAAATAGGGATGTTATGAACAATGCCTATTAAGGATGTCTTGAATATATCTTCCTTTGTACACCTTCAAGGTTCTCTCTAGTATTTTTTTATCTTAAACAAGCAATACATTAATGCTATTGACAAGAAGACAACATTAGAATACTCTTTTTGCATCTTTTTTTCCTTAAATCTAAAAGATCTCATAAATTATGTTCAATGGAGAAGTATTTTCACTAGCTGCACTTTTAAAATGTGATCCCTTGTCAGATAATGTTGAGAAGTACTCTCAGAAAGGTGAAATAAAATTGCATATCTATGGCTCTGAGAAGTCTTGTAATAAATAAATGTTTAAATCTTTTGAACTCAGTCACATGTTTTTTCACCATAGAATTGTTTTATTTATTACATCCTTAAATATCCCTTGGAACTAATGATCCCTCGAACTCATTTTGAGATATATTACATCATCACTATATAGAGCTTATTTTTCTCTTTGATACATTGATGAAACTTGATGCATAATATTGATGATTTGATCTATCATCAATATCATAGAACAGACAGGAAATTCCCAAGGAGTACTAGAAAATTCTAGGGCCAATAGAAATTCTCACGTAAAGTTAGGAATTCCATCTTAGTACGAGGTACTGTGGTTGGCTGCCATTTGCTGCCTTGTCCTAGCTCCATTCTCTGTAGTTGGATGACCAGCTCTACTCCTAGCAACACAGAGAATCCTTGAAAACAGTGTATGGTCCACTCTTGTACAACATGTTGAATAGGTTCAAAATTAAACTCTGACTTCCCTATGCGTAGGAGTGAAAATACTGAGATTTTGTCCGTGATCCTAGTTTATCAGTCAGTCCACCATGCCAGGAGTGAAGATGCTCCACAGATCCTTATGAACACTCAGGGCAGTCCCCCTAATGACATTAAGACTTTAGATATTCTTGAAAAACCCACCATTGCTCTATTTTCACTGGCACAGAAAGCAACCCTTCTTTATTTTACTGTCTTCCACTCTAAATCTTTTTTTTTCATGTCTGATTTCTCATTGGCTTACTTTTTGGATGCTCCTCTATTTTTAACTCATCAGGTTGTGGATTTATTTTGATGGTATGGCCAGCATTGAAATATTATTTAAATTTGCATTAGAATTTGTCTCTGGGATTTTCTTTTCAACTCCTTCTACAAAAGCCCTGGAGGACCTGGGCACAGTGGCACATGCCAATAATCCCAGTGGCTTGGGAGGCTGAGGCAGGATGATCGTGAGTTCAAAGCCAGCCTCAACAACTTAGTGAGGCCTGAAGCAACTTTGTGGAGACCCTCTCTGTGCCCCTGGGTACAATCTCTGGTTAAAAAAAAAAAAAAAAAAAAAAAAAAAAAGAAAGGAAAGAAAAGATAGCGCTGGGAGAAGTAAAATCTCATCTCTGAATTCTTGTAACTGAAATTCTAAGCTATCCATCTTATGCTCACCTTCCAAGGTCATCTTAGTGAAGGTATTGAGTACCAGGCACCAGGTTTATTTGTATCTTCCTACTTTACGGTCCCTAGAGCTTAGCATATGAAACCCTTCATTCCATCCAGCTGGACAAGGCCTGCTTACCTACATTCTCCTATTTTCCTTCTCTTGTGGACTTTCCAGAATGACGCTTCTCTCTGATGGATGTTATCTTTACATACCCTGCAGCACATGCCACGGTGTCCTATTACAGCTTCTGAGATATCCTTATTTCTCTTTCCCTAAAATTATATTATATATAAATATAATGTAAACATTAATTTATGGGCTGTAGCTGTAGCTCAGTGGTAGAGTGCTTGCCTAGCACATGTGAGACCCTGGGTTCGATCCTCGGCACCACATAAAGATAAATAAATAAAGTCAAGGTATTGTGTCCATCTACAATTTTAAAAAATTGACAAAAGCATTAATTTAATTGTTTTATAAATAATTATGATCAATCACACTAGGTAATATAAATTGCTTCCCCTGTTCCTAGCCTTTACATACATACTGTGAAATATTCTTGAATGAAATGATCTCTCAGGGAAATCTATGCTTTGATCATTGGCTCTTTAAATACAACATGGATACAGTTCTTTGGGCACAGGTAAATGTGCTTGAAGTACATCATATGCCCTGCAGAATGTGCTGGAAATCTCTCTTCATGAGTTTGTTGGCAGCCTTTGTAAAGGCAGCTATCCTCACGGGTTATGTCCAGTATAGATGGATCTTTACTGTTGCCTATTAATTCTTTATTTAACTATGGTGAGCGTCTTTTTCCTTTCCTTTCTAATTACTCACTGTTTATCCAAATCCTACATTTAACTTCCATTCTACTTTCTCTAGCTGGCTAACCTTACTTTTTCACTTCATAATGAAATCTGAGTGTAGTCATTTGCAACATCTTGCTACCTCCACCTCTGAATTTAGAAAACTGTCTGCCCTCACATGTTGGAAGGAGGAACCAAGCACCTTCAGGCTTCTTTCATAGGAGCATTAATCCCATCTGTGAGAGCACAGTCCTCATGAACTAATCCCCTCCCACTGCTTCTTCCTCCACCTTGGAGATTAAATCTCAGCATAGAGATTTTGAGGGGACACAAACATTCAGACCATAGTGAGGCTTAAATGCAATGTCTCATTGGTTTTGCCTGTCTGTGTGCAATCTTGAACAATCCAGCTGTCACTCTCATTCATATCTTCTTTTATTGCTTTTTGTGACACTTAGCATCATCTAGTGTATTTTATTTGTGTGTTATTTGTTAACTCTCTTTGTTGTTGAAGAGCAACGATACTGTCTTTTATTTAATTCCAAAGTTTCAGTCCATAGGATAATGCTTGCAGTATAGTAGTTCAATAAATACTGTTAAATAAAGAATAGGTGTATCCTTCAATGTCTCCATTTTTACTGACTTTCCTTCCAGATTGTAAACACATGCATTATTTTCTGATTTTAAAAACAACAAAAGTCTACAAGACTTTTGAAAAACTTTTCCTTTAATTCTGACAGCAACATTCTAACCCAGGGACTGCCATATTACAGTGCACCAGCAAGCCAGCTGCTCCTATAAATAAAGCTTTATTGGCAAGAACCATGACTATTTAGTTATGCCTTGTCTATTGCTGCTTTGTGTCATACAATGGCACAAATGTGCACTTTTGGCAGAGACTAGAGTCCCATAACCTTAAAATATTTATTATCTGGAATTTATAGAAATTGCTTATTAACCTATCTCCTACTCCTTATATTCAGCATTCACTAGTTCTTTCCTATAGTTTCTTTTATTCTGCCAAATTTCGTTTTCTTTTTATCCTCCTTTAATCAGATCCCATCTTTAGCACTCTACTACACTGCCTTTTTCTATGTTAAAATTATGCCCTAATTGCAAAATTTAGCATATGCTTCTCAGGCTTTATACTTTGGGTTACTATTCTCTATTTGGCTCTATAGTCCCCTTCCCCTGGGTGGGTAGGAGTTCTCTATTCCTTTGGTTTCCATGCTTCTCTTATTTCTTCCTATAATTGCTTGACTATACCTTTTTTTGTGGGGCCTACTGGGGATTGAACCCAGGGGCACTCAACCACTGAGTCACATCCCCAGCCCTATTTTGTATTTCATTTAGAGACAGAGTCTCACTGAGTCGCTTAGCACCTCACTTTTGCTGAGACTGGTTTTGAACTTGTGATCCTCCTGCCTCAGCCTCCGGAGACACTGGGATTACAGGCGTGCAACACAGCCCCCAGCAACTTTTGTTTTTTCGTAAAGGGACCTTTTTCTTTGGCCTGTTTCTTAAGAATTTATATAGCTCAGGATCCTATTCTCAACCAGAAGTTCCTAGTCTGCATAGTTCTCTGCTGTGAACTCATTCAGTCTGAGTGGTTTCAATTCCTCTGCTTATATTCTGGATCATCATTTCTAAACTTGACCTTTCCATCAGTCTCTTGCCTGGTCTTGCAACATTTAGTCTCATCACAGCCCCCTTCTACATAATTGCCAGAATGTCAGTTGAAGAGAGTGGATCCTACTCGAAACTCTTTGGGGGCAACTAACTTGGCAGGTTAGTTAAAATAGAGTAGTTAGACTCACTGCTGAAATGTGGACCTAGAAAGTCTTGTGTGGGACCTGAGATTTTGCATTTCCATGTTCCAGGATGATGCTGATGTTGTTATTATAGACTTCATGATGAAACACACTGTTTCAAAAAAATTTGAATTGATCATCTCTTCCTTAAAACGATGCAGAAATTTCCCATCACTTACAGGATTAAGTCTAAACATTCTTTTATGTTTGAAATATTAAAATCATCAGTTTTCTCCCCTGTAGGATTCCCCTTCCCATTCTTTGACTCCATTTGATTCTACTGCAACCTGGAGCTGTACTCTGCACGTGCCCCTCATTTAGTTCTCACCTCTGTGCTCTAGCTCTTGTATGCCAATTCTGTACTCTTTCTGCCCACCTTTTCCTTTGTCAACTTTTACAGAAGAATCTTGAGTGTTGTGTTGCTTTCCAAGTTTCTACTGTTCTCAGGACACATTTCTCTTACTATAGACTTTCTCCATTTTCTCGTATCCATTCAGGTTTTATTTATCATCATTTGTATTTATTTTGCTTCCCCTTAAAATCTACACCCCTTGCAGATGAAGATTGCCTAGAACTTACAGCCTTTCCCCACAACCTCTCTCTTTCTCTCTCATGTCACAAAATGAAGATTCATTTTAGCTTACCAGTTTAGAAATATATTTCCCACTGAGGGTGAGAGCATAGGGAAATTACTGTTCCATTACATTACTGATCACCCTATAAATTGGCCCATCCTTTCACATCCTTTCAGAAAGCAGTTTGGCAGAATTCATGAAGAACTAGGGGAAAAAAAAAAAAAAAAAAACCAAAACACTTCATGGTCTTGGACTTACTCATTCCACTTCTGGGAATGCAATTTAAGAAAATAATTCAAAGTATGCCCAGAGATGGATGTCACACACTGCTTATAATAGGAAAACAATGAAAATACATGGAGTATTTAAGGGAGTAATTAAGATGCATCTAATTGATGAAATATTGCATATTTAAATGATGATTTTGAAGCTCATATGGCAAGCATGAAATTTTTTTGTTGTAATGTTAAGTAAAAAATAAGGATACCAAATGTTGACATAAATTATGATTCTAATTATGTTACAACATTTTTAAAAAGGGCCTGGAAGGAGATGCACTTAAGTTCTAAGTTGGAATGAGAAGTTTATAGTATGACTTTTTAAATGTGGTACATTTTAAAATAAAAATTCTAAATTTTGAATATCTATCCTGTTTCATGTTAAGCAGCATTCCTTTGAAAAGTAAAAGGACATGTCAGTGGTGGTTGCACAGACTATACTTAATTTAGCCCAGAATAAATAGCTTTCTTTGTATCTTTCCTCTCTAAATCACTGCAGGATACTAAGTTAGGAACTCAAAATTATCAAGAGCCTTAACAATGAATAATATTTGGAAACAATGTAGCCTAAGTTGTATGCAACAATCAAGGGTAAGATGGAGCTCAATATAACATAAAGATACCAGTTACAAACCAAACAGGCATCACCAATTAGATGGATTAATGCAATCATTATGGCCAAGATTATTGTGGAGTCAAGGTAGTTAGTGGTTAGAATTTTTACTTGAACACCACACTTTGGATTTTAATATGTCCTTGTCTCATTAATTGACCTAACTTCTTGAAATATTTTCTTATCAGTAAAGTAAGTATAGGAATTCTTGCTTATGATAGTTATGGTTGATTATTTTTTCACAGCCATCTTAACGTTCATTCAGTTTGCCTTAGGAACTCATGTGGATGCTCATGTACTGTTAAAGTCTGCCTCTAACTCTAGATTTCCCATGAGACATTACCAGATCCATGTCTGTCTGTCTGTTTGTCTGTTCCCCCACCCCCTGTTTGGTTAGCAAGAATAAACTTCAGTTGAACTGCAGCTATTTTAGGGTCTATTTGTTATTGCATTGAGGCATAGGCAATACTGTGCTTTGTGCTATAAATGAAGTATATGTGAAGTATTCTGAGATACAAGAGAATGACAAATTTACCTATAAAGTGAAGCTATTTCCATGTAACTAATATTTTAATTGTGTAAAAGGATAAAGAAGATTTCAATAGAAAGTTTAAGGGATGGAGCAGTTGAATGGTGATTGGAAAGGACATCATGAAAGTGTATTAACTGAATAAAGGCAACATTCTGAAAATAAAAAATAAATTTTAAAGGCAGAAAATAAAACTATGTGACTGAAAAATCTGGTAGTTACTAGTAAAGTGATAGGTTAGTGTGAGACTGATGGTAGAGAGGTATAAATGAAGATTAGAAACTACTTGTAATAATGAGATTAGAAACTACTTGTTTTTTTTAATTTTTAAAAATATTTTTGTTCTAATTAGTTGTACATGACAGCAGAATGCATTTATACATTTTGATAGATCATACATAAATGAAGTGTAATTTTCCTTTTTTTTTTTTTTTTCTTTTAATTATGGGGATTGATTCTACGGACACTTTATTGGGCTACATGACCAGTCCTTATTTTGAGACAGAGTCTCACTAAGTTGCTCACACTGGTCTCACATTGGGAATTCTGCAGCCTCAGCCTCCTGGGTTTTGACAAATCTAGAATAGGTCTTTAGTGTGAGTTTGTATGATCTGAAAGAGCTATTAAAAGCTTCTGATAGAGATATTTACTGAAAGTCACTCAAGGACATGTATTGAATAAATCATAGTAATTAGACTATTTTGACATGTTTTGTTTAGGTGAATTACATCTAAATGCCATGAAAAAAATACTTTTGGAGATAATGAGATTACCTGACTGTGGAAGATGTATTTTCTTTGGTTCTTTGGAGCTTACAAGGTAGCTAAAACTTTTGGTAGGAGACAGTAGAAAGTATTAAAAGTCCAGGTATGAATGTATGAGAGGCTCACGTGGAACAGTAGAGCAGGCATATCTTGGTGATGCAGTGAGTGGGTCAAGAGCCCTTGAATGTATCAAGGTCTCTGGGGTGTGCAATAAAATGAAAGATACATTTCACGAATTGAAATTGGGGAGGTAGGAGAAGTAGCACATTTGAAAAACCATAAAGGATCAGCTGACCCATTTCAACCTAGGTTTATAGGGGAGGTATCCCAGCTGTTCCCATTATCTTCACACAAGTTTTTCCCTTGAAACCTGTGGGTTCTATGCTTCATTTTGCTTGTGAAAACATCTATTGCAAACCATATTGAAAATGGGTGGTTACTTTTCTCCTGTTTGAGGACTTTGATCCTTTATAGTAAAAAAAGTAGTTTACCATAAATATATAATGACTTTGCTGAGAGCATTTAATTCAACTCTACCAGAATAAGATGATGTCTTTTACTGTTATTTCAGTGAAAAGTCAAGGAAGGTTTAAGTCAATGTTTTTCCAATTAGTCCTATGGGGAATATGTAAATTTTCAGTGAAATAAACAAAACAACACAAAACAAAAAACAACTAAAATAAGCCATTAGCAAAGATACTCTTTCTTAAGAATGACATTTCTCTGGAAATCCATTGTATTATCAGCATGAAAGTTTTCTTACTCTTGTCCTCCTCACTCTGGACAGGAAATCAGTAGGCAGTAAGTAGCTGTGGATTTTGTTTCACTAAACTTTCTTTGTTAATATCTCCAGATATTATTTAAGTCTTTTTCATTGGCATTGAAATTTAATTAAGTATCATCAGTTTGCCTTTGCTTTGACTTTGATTATTTGAATTTCGACTTCCTTTAGGGAGAAAAATATGGAAGTATATTACTCATCATTTCACATCTGTTGTAGCTTAAAAGACTCAGTTGCCAAGAATTTTATGAAGCATCACTTAGTAATGACTCAGGAAATGATTAGTCAATGTATTGTGTACTCAAAGTGAAGGGCACCCTCTGTTGTCCATCTTGCTATGGCATTTCCTTGGTGTTTCCTCAAGATAAGACTCATGCTATGAATTTGTGATTTCTTTTTAATGGTCACTGGTAACTGACAAATAATACACTTAAGAGAATTCTTTTATTTTCTAGTCAAAGTGTTCAGTATGAAGATATGATGGCAAAAATACTAGACTCTGATGTTGGCAATGAAAAACAAAAACAAAACCTGAAAACTAGCTTAATTCTCATCTTCCACCAATTCACAGAAATTTCTAGTCTTTTGCTTTTTCTGCATGTCAGTTTGCTGTACTTATTTAATTTGAGGTGCAAAATGAAGTTTCTACTACTTTTTGCAATTTCAAGATACATTTATTATTAACATTACATTATAAAGGGCCATGGAAATGATGATTGTATCTTGTATGTTTAGGTCTGGCTAAAAACTGATACTTGAAGAAATTTTCTTCTTTAAACATTCTCTTCTTATGGCTTCCATGACCTTACTACCTTTCTTAATCAGTTTTAACTCCTCTGAAATTTGTGAGGCATCTTCTTATTATTTATTCATGTTTTGATTATTGATGACTTCCAATGAATTATTTTTAAGACCACTGCTACTTTTCTTACCTTAGAACAAGTATCAGATATTTATTCTCATTTTTTAAAACCTTCATTATCATGTGAAGTTTCTTATTCCACTTGTGTAGCACATAGCATGTCTAAGTCAAACTTGCCATCTTAATCTGAAATTTACCTCAGGTCTGGTTCCTTTAGAAAGACCACAGATTCTGACTTATTATTTTTAATTGAGGGGGTCATAAAATGTTTAGCTGAGCATTACTGTTTTGCCCTCATTTTTGAACCTTTTCAAAGGACAGAGTTAGTTTATTCAGAGCTAATCTTTTTAGTGGATAATGTTAATAATGAATGTGTTTATATAATATATAAAAACACATTTGTGTTTATAACATGTATTGCATCATTGTATTTTAAAGATAACATATGTCATGAACTCATACAAATTCAAATTTGGAGTTTTTTTTCTTAATTTATTTTATATTATATCTGTTTCTCTTTCACATTGAGAAACCCAGTTCTCAAGGACATTGGCTAATAAAATTAGAATATCCCCAAATTATTTATTTTCTTTATCCCATATCATACACACAATTGTCTCAGGGTTACAATTCTAATAATGTCACCACCAATATTATTTAGAAAACAATTAGTTTTTCATTTGTTCTCCCATTCTTGTCTTTAAAAAACTCACTGTCCTATATCTACATTGTCCTTTATTTACTCACAGTGTTAAATACTACACTCTCTTTCTTTTTTAGTGCTCATTTAATTATAGTTATACAATTTCTCATGTGTTTAATGCTCACCACTAGTTCCTTGTCAATGTCTTATGTCAAGTTTGTTTTCTGGTACATATATCAGGGAGGCCTCATGAGAACAATATTTCAGAGTCCTAGCATATTGATAATATTGTATCTGTGCACTTTATTCTTTTTTAAGAAGTAAATAATTGTATTCTTTTACCTTTATTTTATTTATTTATTTTTATGTGGTACTGAGGATCCCTCCTGTTGTCTCACATGTGCTAGGCAAGTGCTCTACCACTGAGCCAAACCCTAGTCCTGCCCTTTATTCTTGAAAGTCTCTTTGGTAGGTATGAATCTTTAGCTTACATTTTTACATTTGATGATCTTAAATGTGCTAACCCATTAACATCTGTAATATAGTGTTACTGTAGAAAAATCCAATGATAATCCAATTCTCTTTTCCTTAGAAGTCACTTGCCCAAAGAATTTGGTCTTTTTTTTTGTGATGTCAAGTAAATTTTAGAAATATGCCTTGGGGAGTTGGTCTTTCTGAATTTGCATAAATCAGATATATACTATGCTTTTTCAATATATAATTTTGAATCTTTCATTTTATTTCAAGAAGTTTTATTAACTTAGAGAAATTTAGCTTTTCTGTTCCCTTGATTTGAATTGATTTTTTAAAAATTTTTAAATTTTTATTTATTTATATGTGGTGCTGAGAATAGAACCCAGTGCCTCACACATGCTAGGCGAGCACTCTACCACTGAGCCACAACCCCAGCTTATTGAATTTTTTTTTTTAAACTATTTTTTAGTTATCGATGGACCTTTTGTTTATTTATTTATTTATATGTGGTGCCGAGAATCAAATCCAGTGCCTCACACATGCCAGGCAAGTGCTCTACCACTGAGTCACAACTCCAGCCCTGATTTGCAATTTTTATTCAGTGTTTCCTATCATGGATACATTTACACTTCTATGCTATACATTTTTTAATCACTTTTCCTTGTTATTTTCACAGCCTCCTTCATTTGATTCGAAATTGTTCCTTTCTTCCTTTACTTTCTCTCAATGCTTTATTATATTTATTTTCTTTCGTACTCCTTCTAATTTAGTCTTCATTTCTGAAGACTGGTGTTTGACCAAACAACCATGCACCCTGACCTACTCGAGCTGACACATGAGATCACCCATGTGTGAAGGAGCCTGGTGAGATGCTCCTGGGCCCAAGTTGGCCCAACTCCCTGGTGCTTCACTGCCTCCAGGTAGGAAAGGAAGCTGTGCTTTGCAGTTCTGTGGCTGCAGGTCATTTGTTCCCATCTATTTGCTTTGAAATTCATGAACTTGTCTCCAGTCTTTTAAAAAATTATTTTTAGTTATATATAACATCAGGATTCATTTTGACATAATCACAAAAGCATGGAATATAATTTGCTCTAATTCAACCTCCACCACTTCCCCTCCCTTCTCTCTCCCTTTGCTCCCCTTCCTCTCCTCTATTGATCTTTCTGTAATTTATTTATAGTTTTATTCTCAATTAGTGTCTTGTAGATATACTTGATGTTGGTATTCACTGTGGTATATTCATGTATGTACGCATATGAAACCTCAGTCAGATTCATTCCACTGTTCTTCCCTTTTTCTGTCCCTCCTTCTGCTTCCTCATTCCCCTTCATCTACTCATCTGATTTTTCTTCTACTTTGATGAAATTTCCTCTCCCTTTTTTCTCTATTCCTTCTTTCCTTTCTTTCTTTAAAATTTCATCCCCCTTATGTTGAATTTGCATTTACATATCAGATAAAATATTCAACTTTTGACTTTTTGAGATTGGCTTATTTCACTTAGCATATTTCACTTAGCGTTAGTTTCATCCATTTACCAGCAAATGCCATAATTTCATTCTTCTTTATGACTGAATAATACTCCATTGTGTATATATACCACATATTCTTTATCCATTCACTTGTTGAAGGGCACCTAGGTTGACTCTATAGATTGGCTATTGTGCATTGTATTACTATAAGCACGGATGTGACTGTATTTTTACAGTATACTGATTTTAAATCTTTTAGATAATATGCCAAGGAGTGGGA
Source organism: Sciurus carolinensis (assembly GCF_902686445.1). NCBI lineage: Eukaryota > Metazoa > Chordata > Mammalia > Rodentia > Sciuridae > Sciurus > Sciurus carolinensis. The sequence goes on along the minus strand of NC_062218.1, from coordinate 82,873,854 downwards.
TAGTTGGATCATGTGGTGGTCTCAGTTCTAGTTTTCTGCAGAATCTCCACATTGCTTTCCAGAGTGGGTTGCACCAATTCACAGTCCTACCAGCAACGTATGAGTGTACTTTTTTCCCACATCCTCACCAACATTTATTTGTATTCTTGATAATTGCCACTCCGACTGCAGTGAGATGAAATCCCAGTGTAGTTTTTATTTGTTTCCCTAAGTGCTAGAGTGGTCAAACATTTGTCTCCAGTTTTATTGGATATGCTTTTTGTGTGTTTTTGCTATTTAGTTGCTCTGTCAGTTTTCCTAAGGGCATTTGGGGAGATTTAGCCACACTTCACCTCTGCCATTTTCCCAGAATCCTTTTGCTTATTTTTTAGATAATTTTGTTAAGGATCTCTCTTTCTTTCATTTGTTTTCTTAAAAAATTGAATTCTGAAGTGAATGTCTCACTTAAATGATATTCCCCGTTTTAAGAAAAGATATATTTAAGATATAAATGTTCTTCTAGAACACAATTTGGATTTACCAAAACGGAATCTTATAACTGAATTTTTCTTTTTGTTCTAATTAGTTATGTATGACAGTAGAATGCATTTTGACACATGGTACATACACGGAGTATAACTTCTCGTTCTTCTGGTCCTATGCGATGTAGTCATGTACACTTGTCGTGTAATCATATGTGTGTAATCAATCATACATGCACATAGGGTAATAATGTCCAATACATTCTACTATTCTACTGTGCCCCCAGACCCACTATGCTCCCTTCACTCCCCTCTGTCTAATCCAAAGTACCTCTGTTGTCCCCTAGCCCCGACTACTGTAAATTAGCATCTGCATATCAGAGAAAACATTTGATCTTTGGTTCATTGATATTGGCTTATTTCACTTAGCATGATATTCCCCAGATCCATCCATTTACCAGCAAGTGCCATAATTCCATTATTCTTTAAGGCCTAGTAGTATTCCATTGTGTCTATACACTACATTTTCTTTATCTGTTCATCTGTTGAAGGGCATCCAGGTTGGTTCCATAGTTCAGCTATTGCAAAATGAGCTTCTGTAAACACTGATGTGACTGCATCACTGTAATATGCTGTTTTAAGTCCTTTGGGTATAAACTGAGGAGTGGGATAGCTGGGTCAAATGGTGGTTCCATTCCAAGTTTTCTAAGGAATCTCCATACTGCCTTTCATAGTGGTTGCACTAATTTGCAGCAATGTATGAATGTAAATTTTCCCCCACATCCTCGCCAACATTTATTTTTATGACTGAATTTTTATTATAAAACTGCTTGAAAACTGCAAAATGGAAATAACAGTGAAATAATAAAGCAAGACATACATTACAGTTCTGACCCTAAACTATTTTGAATAACTTGTCACCCCTTCTAAGCCTATTTTGTATCCATTAATGAATATTCAAGGTTTTTCACGAAGTCTTGTTGGGTTTTTCAGATTTGCTTTAAAATATTGAAATGTATAAAAATACAATTCCATGAAAATAATTAAGGATACTGGCTTTGTGATCAAGCATACCAGGGTTCCAGCAGTATAAAAAGCAGCAGGGTACAGTGGCTCATGCCTACAATCCTAACTATTGCTCCAAGGCCAAGGCAGGAGAATCACATGTTCAAGACCAGCCTGGACAATGTATCTAGTCTCTAAATAGAATAAAAAGGTCTGGTGATGTTACTCTATGGTAGAGTACTTGCCTAGCATGTGTTAGGTCCTGGGTTTAAGCCCCAGTACTGGGGGGTGGGGATGCAAAAATCAGAATTTTAATATTTGTCGAATGAATGAAAACTCAGTTATTCAGCCCTTGAAAAAGCTCTAATTCTATTCCTTATAGATTTGGTAATATTGGACAAGTTATTTGGAAAACTGAAACAGAAGTTATTTATAAGACAGGGACTAACTCAGAGAATTGGAATGAAGACAACATTATTGTAAAAAGTATCTAGAGCATAATAATTCATTAATAATTGTTTTTTTTTTTTGTGTCTATCTTTTTTGGCCTTTGGGCTGTTTTCAACAATATACTGTCAAGGATACTATCAAACAATATGTGATTTTAGGTAAAAGTATTTATTTATGCATTATCATCTAACTGAACTTCCAGCCAACTCACTCATACTATCCAAAACTAAATCTGGAAAACATCTTGGAGTTTATTTGACTAAGTACCATAGAGTTATTTGAGAATTTTAGGATTGTAAATTATGTGTTTAGAGGGACATTTCTTTAACACGTTGAGTGAAACATAACTTGGGGCTTTTGAAGTCTTTCAAAAGTTATTATTATCACCCCAAATAATTCACATAAACAGAAATGAGTTTTCATTCAATAGGGTTTCTTAAGGAAATGAACATATTTGCTGAACCGGTTTAACCTTTTTCTGAGTGTCAGCATTTATATACTTTCTGTTGGATGAAATCAGATCAGTATAGGGGATTAGTAATGGCTGGTGATTTTTTGAAATCGTAGAAAGAATAGAACACATTCTATGACTGCCTATTATTTCATTTCTCAGCATGTTGACTTTCCATTATTTATATGGAAAAGTTGTATTTTTGACAACTATCTCTTTGTCCAAACCATTGTCAATGCCCTTCTATTCTCTCCTCTTGTACATGGTAGCATTTAAAAACTGTAACCATTTTGATGTTAAATCCAATGTCCTCTCTTGCTTTTTACTTTAAAACTTTTTGCCGTTTCCCTCTGTCGTGCTTCTCTTCCTTCTCAAATCTTGGCTTCCAGAGTGCTCCTGCACTGCATACTGCTTTTATAACTCCAGAAACCCTTTCTCTGCTTCACTCTTCACTACTCACCTCCTTCAGTACAGGGTTTCCTCCAATATTATGTGCTTACCCACCCTGGTGGACCTGTGATGTGCCGCCATGAGCACCTTTTGGGTAAGAAGTCGTCTTTGCCCTCACTGCTGGGTGTCCTGCTGTTGGACCACCCTCGACTGTCAGCATATCTGAGGAATTATCTGAAATGACAAGTCACCTACCCGGAGGTTATGCTTCATTCCCAGTGCAGTCATTTCCAATGGCTGACTGGCAGAAAGGCATAAGGCCAGCTCCGCTCCAATGTGGGAGAACTCTGATGGGCCCACATCCTTAGTCATGAACTTCTCAGGTCAGCTGAATCACACTCCTCATTGACGTTTTACTTCACCCACTCCTGGATAACCATCATGCTCACTAAGCTCCTTTTCAAACCTGCTTCTTTGGGAATCTCATCAGTGGCAGTCATCATTTCTTCTCATGCTCTTCTGCTTCCGGATGTAATCTCAAACACTCTCTGCACTTCAACGGACATTAGATAATTCCAAACTCTTCCTTGAGCTCCTTCGTACCTCTCGGGTACTGATTTCGTATTGTGTGTGGTGCATCTTAATAGAAATATCAGCTCAGAAGCCATAAGCTATCAAATGTCCTCCACCTCAGCTCTCATCATCCTTCACAAACACCTTCTCAACTTAGTTCCCACATTTCCATTAGTGGGAAAACAATCCACCTGCTTATCTTGAAATTTTTTTTTTCTAGTACTCTTGCATCAAATTCTTCCTAGATCATATAATTTTTATTTAATTCGCAGCTCTCAAATCTATCTTTGCTCTAACTTATGTCTACTCATTTTATTCATTCATTGACAAGTGAATTGAAGACTTACCATGCCTCAGACCCAGTGTGAAATGTTCATTGTCTTTAACTGGAGAACTGTATCTTCACTGTAGTTTGTTCTCCCTTCTGTTCTCGCTCTGATTTATTCATTATAGCTGAAACACATTTATGATTATGGGGAGTTATGTTCAAAAACCATAAATAGTTTTTCATTTTCTGTAGAGTATATTCCAAATCCTTCATCTTGTCTTTCTAACTCTCTTATATAAATCTCTGAAACCTTCTGTCTTTCCCTATATTTTTCTCTTCCATATCAAAACCCTACCTAATTATCTGGGCAAAATTTATCCTTCCCTACATGTTCTATTATTGAACTCTCATTGAATTCTGAGTCCCTCTATATTAGAGGTCACATCTCTGTCATATTGGCATTGATATTTTAAAACTTATAGTCTATGTAAGCAAATGAAATTACTTCTATGCCTTTGGTTACAGCAAGATGAATTATTGAATAATTGTGCTTTTTTTGGAGAATTGTCACAATTTAAATAGCACATGACGTTCATCTCACTTGTGTGTAATCCTATGATGCAAGAGTACCTTGATGTTGGAGTAGCAACTCTGGCATTGGGCACCCGATTGTAGCAGCTTTCAAGTCATTTGAAATTAATTATGTTCTCAAGGTCCCAATTATACTCTTTCAGTCTGCTTTGATCTGAAATAACACTATCTTTAAACTATTAGGATATTTAAGGAGAACTCTCATAATTCTGACATAAAATAGTTTATTTTCCTCTTCTAAATTCTGTACAGTATGGAAAAGTATTTTGATGTTACAACAATTTTTTTTTGTGTGTGTGTGTGGTGATACTGGGGATTGAACTCAGGAATGCTTTATATCCCAACTCTGTTCTTTTCTTTTCCTTTTCTTTCCTTTCTTCCTTTTTTTTTTTTTTTAAATTTTGAGACAGGGTCTCACTAAGTTGCTGAGTCTGGCCTTAAACTTGAGATCCTCCTGCTTCAGCCTCCTGGGATTCCAAGAGTGGGCCACAATGCCCAGATCATTTTTGTTTTAAAACAGAGTTTATGAAAATAGAAAATAAAATTAGGTTCTGACTCCTACATACTCCATTGCCATATTCTTCTGATGGAGCTTTCCCACACTTGTTCTTATTTATTTGTCACCACACTGTATGTGCTGCTTTTAATGTAATGGACTTTAAGAGGGATTCTTAGCTGAAGTCTTCATTACAAAGCAACTATTTTAAATTTTTTGTACTTTTCTCACACACAGTTTGTGCCCTTCTTCAGGTATGTGTATAAGTGTGTGTGTGTGTGTGTGTGTGTGTGTGTGTGCGCGTGATTACCTATATGAATTTTATGTGTGACTCATCCACTACCTTATTTATTCCAGGGAAGATTTAAGGTTACTTAAGGAGTCTGTATTCTCAGTATATATGTGTAGTGATGGTTTTCAGGACCTACTATCCCAAATATGGCACCTCAGTCTTGGAAACTCCTCAGAAGCAGGAAGGCCACTCTCACCTTCTCCCTGCTTTTCTTCCCTGAAGTAGATCATTAGCTTAAGTGGGATTTTCTGATCTACCCCAGAAGCAGCACAGAAGACCTCATGTGAGAGTTGCCCTCCCTCTTCCTGGAGGAAAAGAGTGTCTGTATCTTTGAAGATGAAGAGACAGAGAAGGATCTGAACAAACAGACCTTGCTATGTGTCCTCCAGTTTATTAGGAAATACTTTCTTAGCAAATTATATTTCTCCATGATACCCCACTTCTTCATCACACCTAAGGTGAAAAATTACCCAGGTTTATTAATTTCTTCAGTTGTTTTCTTATGAAGGTTTCTGTCACATAAAGCTTATAATAATTTGTAAATTTTTTTCTTATTAACAGGTTTTTTGTTATAGGGAGCTCATCCATGATCCTAAGAAAGGGTAGAAGATTGTCGGGGTCTTAAGCCCCCCTGCTCTTCTCGACCAGCGACAAGGGAAGGGGACACTCCCCAACAAGGTCAGACCGGGATAGGTAGGGCCAACTGACCGCCCGCTCCCAGTCCTCCCGGTGGAGGACAATCAGACGCGTCAGGGAGACCCGTCACAGCAGGAACTTGTTTACTGAGGAAATCACACAGCTTTTATGTAGGGTGGGGGCTAGGCAGGAACCAATCAGCTTAAAGGTCAGCAAGGCATGGGGGGGGTCCACGCAGGGGAGAGTCCCATAGGACTATATGGCAAGCACGAGCTGATCACGTTTGCGGAACTGTTGTTAACCAATCCCTGACAGTGGTCCGATTTATCGTCATTAACTATTGAAACCGCCTTTGAGGCCTTGATCTTGCTCACTCGCCAGGGAGTAAGGAGTCAGCCTGAGTTAGTTAATGTGTCATTATTCCCAACAGAAGATACTTTTACTTCCCTTACAGTAGATACAAATGGGTTTTGTATCTATTTTGCTTTATTGCAATACTTGTCGGCTAGATCTCCTATCCTGTGATTAAAAATACCAACCAAATATGCTAAATTACTTATATGTGTACAATTTCTTTTCCTTTTGTGATAGTTAAAGTGCCATGAGTCCATAAGCCAAGACCCCTTCCCTTGCATTAATGTCAGGAAGTTAGCAGAAGTTCCCCCAAGGACCCACTGACTGTTTCTTTCCTGGTGCTAATGAAAGAACTATGAGAACATCATTAGCAAGTCTCTGTGTCAATAGCTTCTTGACATATTTATAAAAGTCCTTTAGAGAAAAGATCAGTAGTTAATTAAGATTTGTTTTCCCTTCTCTATTTTAGAAGTACATTTTTTTTTCTTAATTGATGAGGATGTACTTAGTTATGAATAACCAGAAATGAAGAAATAAACCTAGGTCAAATAGATGGCTCTCAACTTCTTCTTAACACTGAATATGATTTGGCACATGTTCCTAAAAATCTGTTGTTTCAGTTGGTAAATATTTAGCTAATCAAGAGTCCTCAGTTTCTCTGGGTAGTAAGGATTTAATTTCATATTTAGGAATGAAATAGCCTAAAGGAATAATATTACAACTTAAAGTCCTTAAGGTCTCAGACTCAAGGAGACCTAGACTTTTAATTTTTCTTATTTCATACTAAAGCCTTAATACTATATCTATGTACAATATCTGATTTCTACTGAATACCTTTTCTACCCTTAAATGGGTAACAATTTGTGGAAGAGTGGAGGTGGTAGGGAATTCACCTGGAAGCAATACTTGCTTAGAAAGATATATTTCTTTTAGATTGATTTTTGACATGGCTTTGCATGAGGCCTAGTGGAAATTATTGGGGATAATTTTCTAAGTTACTTTCCCACTGTCAAACTACCCCTTTTCACTAACACTAGTTCTCCATTATTATAAATTGATTGGTTGATTAAAGCCTAGTTATTTTCTCATGTTTTCCAAGAGTCCAATGTAAACATATTCCTATAGTATCCTGTATTTCCCCTATTACAGACTCTCTCTCTCTCTCTCTCTCTCTCTCTCTCTCTCTCTCTCTTAGAATTTAATCTCTGTTAATTTCTCAGTTTTCCTTATCTTGATGGTGAATTCTGCAAGTCAGGAGCAATATTTTAATCTCTTTAGTAGCAGCCTCAGAAATACTCATGTGTCTGGCACATATAATAGTTGTCTCACAATGTTGTTGAATGAAATACTCACAAGGGGATTGCTTTAGAGATATTCCAAGATCTTTCAAGTAAAAGACAAATGTATCCATAACACATAGAGCTTTTGGAACTGGGATTTCTTTCCAATATATTCATTTTTTAAAGTAGGGTTTGAAAGAATGCCTTGAAGCCAGTTATTCTCTAACAGACCTCTTTCCCTACCATGTTTGGTGTTAAACAAGGCGACTAGGCGCGAGTCTTTTTTGTTTGGTTTCTCGAGGTATGCACAAGGATCATGGGTCATGGGGAGAGGGAATTTCTCAAATGGTCTTAGTGACTAACTTCCAGGTCTTCATCAGGTTAAGTATATTTCAAAACCATCATGTAAATAAATTTTATTTCATTCTTTAAGCTAGTTACATTGTTATAAACGTATTAGGAGTGATTTAAAAAAACAATGGAATGAAATACATAAATATCTAGAAAAATATTGTGTTTGAGTGAAAAGGTGGTCCAGGCCAAGAAAATTTTATAAATCTTCAGAAGAGAACATTTATTTCACAACAGTAACAACAGCTCCTGCTTACTGAAAGCTTTTATGGATCAGCTCTTCCATATGGTTTGTTACTTGTCCTTGAACGGCATAAGGAATATGGAATTCTTAATATTGTCACATTTAAAGAGGACAAAACTAAAGCCAAGGGAGGGTAAACAAAACATTCCTAAGGTGACATGACTTATGAATTATGAGTGAAATTTAAACCCAAATCTAATTTTCCAACTTGTATTTTTGAAGACTATCTTATCCTGCATTTAATTCAGATAATTAAATATCAACTTATGAAAATTGCTGAAATGGAATATAATACATTTATAAAATAAAACCAAAAGCTGACCAATTTTAATAAAAATCATATATGTGCTATGGCCTCCTGGAAAATTCCAAGAACGGTATGAGGTGAATAGATGATAAACATTGCCATTTTTGTGTAGCACCAGTTACATGGTTTCTTATGGAAAATTAATTGCACACCTTTTTTCTTCCCTACAGCACTGAGTTTTTTTTTTTTTTTTTTTTTTTAATCCATTTGCCAAGCTTTGCTGTGGAGCCTGGAATATTAAACTGTCATCTTGCAACCAAAAAAGGACAAGAGTAAAATGAAAATGGATCTCATCCCAAATAACTAAAAGTTTTTTTGGCATTGTTTAATATTTGGTGGGAAATAAGTGAGCTGTAATATAACAGAGCAGAAAGCCCCTCACTGTCATGACTGGACTACTGCTTTTAACCCCAGAATTAAACAGAACAGACAAAAACATTTTGTACGGCCCACAATGAAGTAATCGTCAGTCTTGCAGCACCATTTTTGGAGTCAAGTACACCATCTTTAAACCACTCTTTCTTTTCTGAATCTCTAAGCAGGAGACTGAATCCAGTTTATTCACAGCATAATTGTTCTGTTACTTAAAAAAAATTTCCTTTGTATTGGTGGTATCTAGGTGCTTGTTCTAAGACTATTGTGTGAAGATGTTATTAAAGACTATTATATTTGGGACAGTAATGTTTTAAAAGACAGAATTTGGAATGATGTTTCTAAAGATGGAATTTAGAGAGTTGTAGATGAATATTTAAATGGAAAATACTTATCAACCTTCTATAAAAAGATTTTTTTCACTCTTTGCTGTTTTTATTTTTATTTTAATTTATTTTATCTTCTTCTTCTTATTATTATTTTTACTTTAAAGGAATTGCTGCTGAACAGGACACTCTCCAGTATTTTCTGCAGTGTTTTCTTACTATTTTCCATCTTGGTTTGCATTTAAAGATACATTTGCATGCAAACAAGTCATCTTCATTTGAAGCTTTATCTCCTGATGAATGGACCTCCAGTCAGGGAGAGGAGAGCTTCAAAAGACTGCAACCCCCTATCCTTTATCTCAGGCTCCTTTCCCTTTATCTATTGAATCCCCTGCCTCCAATCTCAGGGTCTGTCCTTCCTTTCACTAACCCTAGGAAAGTCAGGGCTTCTCCTCCTTTTCCTTTGACCTTTGGTTAATAAGTTCATAAAATCCTGCTGCAATTGTGAGCTTTTCACTCCCAAGTGTTAGGTGCTGGGGGCTATGCCATACGGACTTTGCCAAGATGGCACCTGGCAGCTAGCCAGAAGTTGTTTTGATCACATCGGTGGTGAGGAAGTCGGTTAACATAGACACACTCAGGTGCTTTATCATTAACCATATTCAAGTGAGTCCACGCACACAACATGTGCACATGTGTTCCTGAGTGCTCCTGCTTGTGCGTGCTCATTTTGACCTTTGCCGTGATTGGGCAGCTGGCTCCTCACCTGATCTTCGCTTAACTGGCGTGGCCCTACCCTCCACCTCCTGGAGGGAATATAAGCGGGCAGTAGGCAGAAGGAAAAAAGGAGTACCAGAAAGCCGTAGGCAGTAGTCAGAAGGCAGATGGCAGATTGCAGAGTGGAGGACCAAGAACACACCTCTAGGTCACAGATCACAGATCACAGTACGCAGGACGCACCACTAAGAAGCACCTCTGATAGACAGCACCTTTAGCACGCACCTCTAGAACGCACCTTTAGTTCACAGGATGCAGGACACACCTCTAAGAAGAAGCAGCAGAACTCTAAGAAGAAATAGATCTCTGAAGGTGTAGCAAGCCTCTCTTTCTCTAAAACTCCCTCTCAAAGCCTCTCTTCCTCTAAAATCAAGCAAGCTTCTCTTCCTCTATAAGCTAGAGAATAAGCAGGCAAGCAAGAAAGCAGCTCAGGAATGGGATAGTTTATTTCCAGTCCACCTCTGATAAATACCCGAGATTGTCTGCGGGTGGCAACAGTTAGGCAACAATCCTTTGCTTGTTGTTCCCAATGACTGCTACCTCCAAATGTGCCCTCCTGTAAAATCTCAGGCTCTCCAGGGTGGCGGCCATGTTTTCTTGGTGTGATGGTGCTTGCTCACTCCTAGTCATTCTTGAAGAATCAACTTGTCTTTCTTATGAAGCTTCCCTGACCCTCAGATGGATTTGCCTTGCACTGCCACAGCACCAGGTGTCTCCACCATTGTAAAGTTCATTACAGTGTTGCAATTGCTTATTTAAAGATATGTAAATTTCATAGAAATAAGGTTTGCATTGTTTATTTATATTCACTATCTTCTAATATAATGCCTCACACTTAGAAAGTGCTTAGTAAATATCCATCCAGTAAAATTTATCTATTGTTAGTGTTTTCTCTGTATATATTTGCTTATATAATATCCACCTGAAACTGTTCAGTTAATTACTAGTAAGATTTGAGTACGCAATTCTTCAAAGTTTAATACAATTTCTTTTACCTATAAATACCTAATACGAAATTAGTTAAACTATATAATATGTTAATTAATTTTACTTTAATCCCAGAGTGACTTTTTGCTGGGTGGTGCTCTATTTTGTGTGAATAACATTAAATGCATTCAAGAAGCAAATGTTTGGCTCGTACTGACCATAGTTCTTGGTCTTGATTTGAGTTTAAGTCTCTTTATTTTATACTGTATGGGGACCACTTTGTGCTTCTGACCTGTAGGCATTTGATGTAATCCCCGACTTACTATGCATCCTGGAATGTCCCTAGGTCACAGCTTGGGAAACACTGGGAGAACAGCGAACTCATGGTACCCTTGCAAGAGGTTACATATGCAGGAACATAAGGTAAGATGACGCAGGTGAGGGTAGAGCAGAATTTGACATACATTGACATTTCCAGTGGATATCTTCTTGAGCAGAAATTACTTTGGGGAAGCAGCCATTAAGACTTGGAAGTCATAGTCTTCAAGTCATTTTCCTCCAGGTCAAAAGGGTTGATCACAGTTGGGAAAAGCATTTTCATTTTCAACCACAAATTGCTCTTCATTCCTGCAAAACAACATGGAAAGTGAAATTGGAAACAAGCCAGGCACTTTGGTGGTTTTGCTTTGGGTGTGAATTTGTTCACACAGCTCTAAGTTCAGAACATAATGTTATGTTCTGGAAATGCCATGGTGCATTGTTAGGGGATGCAATGTCATGGTGAGGACCATTCATTTCACAAGAGGAATTTTGCTGCTAAAATGTAGCCAAATATTATAAGTGTATGCGTGGGTGGGTGTGTATAAACACACACACACACACACACACACGCACACACATTACCTCTATGTAAAAGTCCTATATTTTGGATCTATTTTGTAAAGAGAAAAGATCATTTTTAAAAGCCACAGAACAAGAAGACTGAATTTCTCCACTTTGTATTTAGAGGCAGAATTTCTTTGAATACCCAATGTGCCTCTGGAGAAAAAAAAGAAGCATATAGATTGCTCTTGTTGAATTCCTCCTCATGCCATAACTCTTCGGATTGATCATTGGCTGGTATGCCCCTATATTTGCAACAAAGTCTGCATTTCTGAGCTCAGAGTATGACATAGACTATTTTGTCAAAAAATAACTACCACATAAAGTGGTCTCTATATTTTAAATGTCTGCTTGTATATGTTTCACTAATGTCTCCCTGAACTTCAGATAATGGATTTTGAGCTCATACTTAACATAGTTAGCTGTGGAAAACCATCCCTTTTTGCACCTTCAGAGCATTGAGTGGGCAGAGAGGAACTGAGGGCAAAGCAATGGAACTTAATATCTTTGTTGAAGAAAATGGACTCCCTTGTAGCATCTTTGTGCTTTTTCATACCCATAGATTTTTTTTTTCTGAGCTGAGTTGAAAACTTTCTTGCAACAGATGATTTTTTCAAATATTTTATACACTTTTTCATAGCATTTAGGATATCTGCACACAGTATGGTATTGGGATATATACTTAATAATGAAGGGCATCATTTCATTGTTGGAACAGTATGTATTCTGTTCCAAATATCATGGAAAGCTGGAAATTCTGGCTGCTTGTCTAGTTCCTGCTAAGAAAGCTTCAGGGATTCCTAGGAGTGTCACCAATCTTTGATTCTTGAATAAACAGCTTAGGCCCATGGTGCTGAGTCACAATATTACCAGAACTCCTCTTGAACTGCCAACACCAGAACTCAGCTAGTATCTTAGGCAGTGCCAAATGGTCTTTTCAATCCTCAAAAACACAAAAGTGCAAGAAAAAATGACATTCTTATTTAAAAATGCATTTCCTGCAATACTTCACTGTGAAATCTTGAAGAAAGAATAAATCTTGTTGCCATTTTAAAAGCAAGCAAGCTCTTGGTAACTTTGACAATTCAGTACTTCTCTAGGTATTTCCTGAAGTCATCGCCTCTAGTCCTGCCTATGCATAGCAATTCTTCCTTGACCTGGGTTACAGATTGGATATGGAGAGGGCACTTCCTGAGTGCTAGAGGAAAGAAAAGCATGTAATTTCTACATGGGATTGTGAACAGGGTTTGGGGAAGATTGTGTATGACATCGCAGAAATATTCTAAATGGATGTTAATAAGAATTCCTTTAGGAAACATAACAATGACATCAACCAAACATATATAGTAGTCTATTTTTAATGCAATTCATTATATTTATTCTGAGATGATTCATAAATTTACTAACTCTTAAAATGCCTGTTGATACTTTTTCTATGTTTGCCATACACCAGCTTTTAGACTAAATGTCATAAAACACTTAATGCTGCAATTCTTCAGTTGCATACTTTGACAATCTCTTTTTTGAGAATGTAACCTAAACCTAAGAAATTTTGCAAAGCCTCACTCAGTTTCATAGTACATTCAAAGCTAATTAAGGGAAATTCAGTGGTTTTTAGCCACCACTAAAAGGATGCCTCCACTGACAGGTATAATTCATCCATCAACCAATCAGAGTTCTTGCCTTCTGCTCAGTGGATGGTGTTAATCTGCACAGCTTTTAAGTATCTTTTTAATTTGTAGGAAAACCAAAGAGCCATCTTTAGAAGACAATGGGACTTTAGTTGATCTGTTTTGCTGATCCAGTATAAATTCTTAATGCAATTAATTTACCACTATACATTCTAAAAGAGGACATAAAGTTTAGTTTAGATTGATTCTTTTTATATCTTAGGACCACCAAAATAGATGCTAAAGTATATCTAAAATTGGGCTTTCACAAATGGACCATTCCCTGGAGACATTTGATGGAAGATTCTGAGGATGATAGTTTGCAGGGTACCTAGGGAAAATTTTGGTATTGTGATCTAGGCCAAGGTTCCTTAAACTTTAGTGTGCAACCGAATGATCTGAAAGGATTATTGAAACAGATTAATGGACCTTAAACCTCAAGTATCTGCTTCAGAGGTGAGGTTTAAAGAATCTGTTTTTCTAGCAAGTTCCCAGGTAATGCTAATGCGCAGGTCTTAGACTACACTCTAATAACTGTTGGGCAGACTATATTGTAACCCCATCAGTGATCCCTCTAGCCTCCTTTAGACCTCAAAAAGCTTTAGACCTCAAAAAGCTAAAAGAAGTGAGTGATGGAGTTAGCTAGGCTCAAAAGGCAGAGATGGTCTGAGTTGATTAGTAGGCCACACACAGAAATGGAGGAAACTACAAAATCTAGAGACCTCTTTTTATGCTACTGGGATTTATCTCTGCATAGCACCATAAAAGAAAGCAACATTGACATTTATGTGATGGCAAACTGTAAGGCACCCGCTGCCAGCACGAGCAGTTCTCACTACCCACTGTTATTTTTAAATGTTTCAGACACCCTGGGAGTGAGTGCAAAAAAATGGACTCATGATCTAAACAATATGAGGAAAAGAATTTCAGATAGCACACTTCATACAAAGACATTCCTTTCTACAAAATCAGGTTAGAAGACAGTGTAATGCAACAACTATTATTTTAGTGAGGAAAAAATTACATAAAGGTCCTTTTCATGAATATTTCCAGACTTAAATATCCTTAACACTATTTACCAGTATGGTTGAAATGTTGGCTTTTTCACTTGGGAACATTTCTTACTCATCAAGGAAAGGTGAGAAACAGGGTACATGTGGGTTTCATAAAAAGGTACCTTTGTTCAAAACATGTAAATAATTTGTGCCCACCCTCCCGGACCCTCTACAACCAAGGATGATGATCTTTTTTCTTCCGAAGTAAGGTGCACACATGAACATTTTGATTACATTTCTGGGTACTATAGGTCCAAAAGGAGCACTCTGATTTACAGTCAACAGTTTCAACAAGTGACCCTTGGCAGAAGGGGTCTGCTTTTTCAGCTGGTGCTGTTGTTGAAGTTCAGAGGAATTGCTCATCTGTCTCTATTTCAGGCATCTGGCAAATGGAAAACTGTTTCAGCATTCTCCATTCCACTAAATGCTTACAGATGACTTCCATATTCTGGAGCATCTGCTGGTTATCTCATTTCAGGTTATTTTCCCTGCTGTGTTTTGAAAAGATTCCCTCTCCAGCTTTTATTCTGTAAGCCTACTATTGTTGCTGTCGTCATGTTTGGGGAGATCAACAGATGTGCCTAGTGTTACCTCAGGAGATAGGCCAAACCTGTGGATAATCTGAAAACAGAACTGGTGGTTTTGTCAAAGAAGGAATGAAAGTATAAATAATTAAGTTAAAAGCCCAGCTGAATCACAATTGTAAAATATATTCAGGAAATGATTCATGGGCCCAAAGTAAACAGTCATCAATAATTTTATGATCCTTTTTGAAAGTTCTCATAAACAATACAGTACTCAAAAAGCTTCTATACACATATAATTTCAATGTGTGATGCATATACATAAATAAATGCTATTTATAAATTATTATTTTAAGTCACTATGCTTAGTTTTGTCCTTACTGGTGCTTGCCAGGTAGTGTTTTGCTTCATATCTTGTAAAAGATCAAAATAGTCAAATATCTGGTTTACTCCCGAGGGAAGTTTTCTTCATTTCCATAAAAGACAGACACATATAACTCATAATATATTTATTCCAGCTTCTTCATTTGCCTTTTAGAACACATGAATGGTATTCTGCATATATTATGGTTTTTCTTACTTTCAGTTAATCAGATATATGGGGCACTTACACATGAATTTGAATATTAATGTATTTATTTAAAAGCAGGGTGACTAGTGCTATTAAAATTGTGATCTTGAATTGATTAATGCCCAATGAAAATTTCTTTGATGCCAACTGCTAATTGGACAACAAGGATGGGTGTTCTAATTGCAATCATTTCCTTCAAAAGAGGAAAGGAAAGCACAATGCGCATATGATTAACTAATAGCCTTGTTTTCCTAATTTTTTGAGATCTTAAAATACAGAAAAGATGAAAGAACAACATAAAAAAACCACCATAATGCACAATATTAAAAACATATCACTTAGTCATATTTGCCTCATTGCATTTTAAAGAAGCAAAATATCACAGATTTAGCAAGTCTCCTAAAACCACCCCCACCTTCTATTGCTTACTCTCCCTTCTTACAACTTCCATCACAAGGTTGATGTACTTGATTTCCAGTCCATTTCTCATACTTTTACATAGAGATGCTGCACAATTATCCAAGGTAATATTCTTAACCAACATTAAAAACAGCAAAACAACAACAAAAAATAATCCCTCTATCTTCAAAATATCTTGTGCTATTTTTTAAAGGGCTAGATATACATTTCCTCTTAGTAAAGGAATGGAAAACCTAAATCTGAAGGTGTCAATAGCTTTTCTTATCTTTACAATGCTTAATAGAACACATGACTGATGACCAGAGGAACATCTGTCCAGCCTTCCTTGTGACTTCCCAATGGATAGCAAAGATTAATTTGAGGGGTTGGGCTGTTGCTTGGACACAGAGCGAAAGACAAAGGATGAAGGCCAGCCACATTCAAGAGTGTCGTCAGGGAAACAAAACCATCATGCTCTTTGTATGTGAAAATTAAACAAAATGGATTTTAGCAGCCGCTTGTGAAAACACTTTTGCCATCTTTGGAAACAGGTAGGATTATCATATAGATATTGTCTCCTACTCAGAAAAATATTGATTTCTGCCCTTTACTTCAGAAGATGATGCCATTGACAGTAATCTTTGTCTTTGTATAAGACTGAAACCACAAAGTCTAAAAAGTGAGGCCAAGGGTCCTTGCCATGTTTGTGTGGAAGTGGTCAGATACTGCCCATAACTTACACCTAGACTCTCTGTATATTTGATTGCTCTGGGTCTTACTCATCACTGTTGTCCCTGGAGTATTTTCAAAGAATTGACACTTTGTCTAAGAATGATAAACAGGCTTTAGTTAATCCAGAACTCCTTGTTCAGAGACTCTGAGTTTCCTGGGTATTGCTGTGTTAGTAACTACTTGGCCAGTGAACTTCTACCCTCCCAATATCTCTTTTGGCAATGGTACTGCCCTGGTGTTATACAAGGAGTTGCATGAGTGATTTTTAAAGAGGAGGTTTTTAGGAATAGAGCAAGAAAAATGCAAATACCCGATGGGAGCCAACACCCAATCCAGCCACAATTGTTCCTTCCTTAATTATCTAGCTTGCTGTTGTCAAAAACCAAAAGGGGAAAAACATCCATCTCTTTATTATTCCTTTTAGGAATAAAGCTAAAGTTAGAGGACTGCTTTGGACTACTCATTCTTGTTATCTACGAATAGTACTACTTTAAGTATTTTATTTATTTAAAAATTTTATTTTAAATGTACATAATTATATGTGTTTATCCTGTACAACATGATGTCTTAAAGCACATATACACTATGGAATGGTTAAATATACCTAATTAACAGACATTACCTCACATGATTATCACTTGTGGTGAGAACACTTAACATCTACGCTTTTAGCATGCCTCAAGAGTATAATTTATTCTTGTGACTAAAGTTTGCCACATTATAAAACAGGTCTCTTGAACTGTTCCCTCTATCCAATTGTAATTTTATATCCTTGGACCAACATGTCCCCAATTCTTTCACTCCAACCACTCTTAGCCTTGAGTGCCTACCAGTCTATATTTCTATATGATCAACTTTTTTCATTTTTTAAATTCCACATGAACAAGATAATATGGTATGTCTTTTTGTGTTTGTTTTATTTCACTTAATAGACTGTCCTCCAGGGTCATCCTTGCTATCCCAGAAGACAGGATTTATTTCTCTCTCCTCTTTCTGGCTGAATAGTATCCCATGGTGTATATAAACTATACTTTCTTTATCCATTTAACCATTTTTGGATACTTAGGTTATTCCATATCTTAATTCTTATAACTAGTGCTACAGTAAACATGGGGTACAGGTATCATTTTGAAATATTGCTTTAATTTCCTTTGGATGTATACCCAGAAGTGGGATTTTTGGATCATATAGTTGTTCGATTTTTAATTTTTTGAAGTGCCCTACTATTTTCTGTGACAACTCTACTAGTTTATATCTCCTTCAGTGATTTGCAAGGGCTCCCTTTTCTCCACATCCTTGCCAACACTTCTTGGTAAGAGCCATTCTAAGAGGAGTGAGGTAACATCTCATTAAGGTTTAATTTGCATTTCCCTGATGATTGAGCATTATTTCCACGTGCACTTTATGTCTTCTTTGAGGAAGGTTTTAAATTTGGTGTAATCCCATTTGCCTGTTTGTACTTTTGTTGACTGTATTTTTTCATATCCAAGAAAATCATTACCTAGATGAATGTCATGAAACTTCCCTCCATAATTTCTTCTAGTGGTTTCATACTTTCTCTTCTTACATTTAAGTCTTCAACTCAGTTTGAGTTAATTATTGTATCTAGGGTGAGAGAAGGGTCTAATTTTATTCTTTTGATGTGGACTTCCAGTTTTCCCAACACCATTCACTGAAAAGACTATCTTTTTCCTGTTTGTTTTTTGGTATCATTGTGGGAAATAAGTTGCCTCTAAAGGCATTAATTTATTTCTGACCTCTCTATGTCCTATTGATTTTTGTGTCTGTTTTGTGCTGTTTGATTACTAAAGCTTTGTAAAAAGAATACCTTATTTTTTATCTATGTATTCTTACAACCCACATAGCAGGAAAATACCTTGTAAACTGCAACTGGTATACAATTTCAATTTAAATTGAAAACAAAGTTATTGTGGATGTTTAGTGACAATTCTAATCTAGAATTCACTGGCATATTCCAGTCATGTATTTATATATGTCACTCAGAGAGACTGAAACAGAACCATGGTACTGAATGGAAGACACTGAGATTCAACAGGAATGTTGAAGGGAGGTGACTATGTGGTTGCATTCTAAATTCTCTGATGAAGAAACTCACCTATTCATTATATGGTTATTCTTCTCAACCACACTAAAGCCAACTTGCTCAGCTTGCTTTGAAACATTACCCGGAGGTGTGATATTACTGAAAAAGTATTTTTACAAGACTATAAACTTTGGTCTCAGTGTTTTTGATTGATTTATGGTTAAGAACTTCAACATACTTCTTTGGGGTCCTATAGGTTTAAATATTAAGCCTCCTTTGCTTGACTCAGGAAAGAGTCAACTTTTATCCAATTTGTATTCTCATTATAGTTCTGTGACATAGATCTTATGCTCATAAATATCTGGAAGTTGATCTTAGAAAACTTAAATGGAGACACTAGTGTTTGTCCCTCCCTCCTTCCTTCCTCCCTCCCTTCTTTCCTTCCTTCCTTCCTTCCTTCCTTCCTTCCTTCCTTCCTTCCTTCCTTCCTTCCTTCCTCCCTTTCTTTCTTCCTTCCTTCCTTTCTTTCCTTCCTTCCCAAATTCCAGAACTGTAGTTTGGGAGGAAATGCTCTGCCAATATAGATTTTTGGCATCTGGCATCTGGATATTTAGGCCATAAGAATCTTCACTGTTCTTGGTGATGCCTGAAATTTTAGTTTTGTTTGTAAATGCAACTTTCTTGAATGTAACATCTTACACTGCCATTCTTTTATTCCAAATATAACACAGGGCAAAAATTTCCTTGGATTTCAATTAGTTCTAAACTTGGGTAATTGGAAAATTTTGTAGATTTTCTCAGGAATGACTTAAGTTCAATACAATATTTTACCTTTCTCCTCCTCTGTCTTAGAAAACCATTTATCATGAGAATGGGAAAGCCTCAACCCTGGACTCATAGTAGAATCAGTGAAAGCTTTGAAAAAAAAATTCCAGTTTTCCATTCTGGTCTAGTCAAATCAGAACTGAGGGGTAGAGTGGGGCCTGTTCAAAACAAAACAAAACAAAAAACTCTTTAGATGATTCCAAAATACAACTAGATTCTAAAAATCCCATCTTGGCATTTTAGTGTCATTATATTATTTGTATATTGTAATTACTATCCTACCCTATATATAACATTATTTTATGATATATTTATATACCTGAATTTCCCACTAGAAAAATAATCTCAAGGACCTTATTATCTGGGTCTCAACAAATGTCTGAATATACAGAAGTATTATAATATAGGCCATATTAACCCATCTTCAAAGGGAATTACATCAGGTGATAATCAATACATGTCATTCGAATCAATGAAAGGTTATAGACCCCTCTCCCACCACTGTGGGTTGAACCCAGGGCTCTGTGCATGTTAGGTATGTGCTCTACCACTAATCTACAGCAACAGCCTCAAATCAATGAATGGAAATAAAAGAAGAGCAGATCTTTGCTTTTACCAGTACAAACCTTAGAACAATATCCTGTTTGCTTATGGACCTATTAGTCCCTATTATACTTTTATCCTTGGCTTGAAATTTAAGTCTCTTAAGCAAATAGCACTGATGATTTTGTTGGATTTACTGCTCTTAATAATTTCTCAAAATGTTCAGCTTCAAGGACTATTGAATATATGTAATTGACTGACTAGAATTGATTAAAAAAACTCATTGAATCAGACTTTTAAAGATTTTGTTTGTTTTGTTTTTTTTTTGATTTTTGCAGGGCTGAGGATTGAACCTGGGGCTTTGCACATACTAGGAAAATTCTCGACCACTGAGCCACATTCCCTGCAGGATGTTTTTAAGTCTACGTTTCATTTTCCTTCCAATAATATTCTTTCACTCTTCCAACCTTTAAAATCAATGAATAAATTCCTCCTTTATCCTGATGTGGTCAAGAATTTTCTTATATACTAAGAAATGCCTGTCCGGGATACTAGAAGTATCATGGATACAACCATTAAACATAGTTATTACTCAATAATTCAAACATTATTGATTCCAGTTCTTTACTAAATTTCATTTATCAACTTCATGTAGGTGATAAGACCTTGGAAAGGAAGTTGGATCTTCTGCATTCTGATATCCCACATAACTGAGATTCAAATGACTGGGCAGTTCCACCTTGTGCTTGCAGAGCTTCAGTCTTGGAGGATTTTAGAGCTTTAAAGTCAGGGTTAATATTCACAATATCCATTGTAGGAAGCAACATGACATTTTAATGGAAGAAAATCCAGGTGCAGAGTGAAAATTGCCAACCTGCCTTACTGAAGAGAATTTTTTAAAGATTAGAAATCTCTTTAAAGATGTTTCCGTTTATGCATATCAGACTTTAGGATTCAGTGCTATGTTTGCTACCTGATAAACCTGAAATAATCCAGATGGTATTTTCAATCCAAAGGACACTTGTTTTCTTTCAATATAGACTTGGATATACATGTATTCTTTTTATTTTCTTCAAATTATTATGTACAGATGGTGTGACTGTAGGTGTAATGTGACTGACCTTCAAAATTTTGACTAATTAATTTCAGTTGCTTTAGTAGATATATGGCTTTCTAATGTGTGAAGACCAGTATAGGTTGTAACAGTGAGAAATATCATAATGAATCCAGCAATCCAGGCCATTTTTTGATTTGTTATGTTCCTTTGCCTTCATATTAATCATACTCAAATCCACTATCAATACTACTATCTAGATGCTTTTTTCAAAATGCTTAAAAACTTTCAGGATAGCCTTGTCTGCCACAGTGTTATGTTAAAGATCCTCAGTGTGACCTGTCCTCAGGTAGTCATCCTGCCACCTGCAAACTCACACCCATATGTATCACTTCCTTTATATATAGTTAGTGCTACCAGAAAAAGTCATCATACTGATTTTTTGCATGAATCCACATACATTGTTCCCCTCTGGGCAATGTGTCTTTTCTTCATATGGCTGAATTCTACTCAGCTTTCCAGATTTAGATCAAGAACCATCCATAACTGTACAGGTATTGTTAATTTAGTTCTTTCTCACTGCAATAGACACTGACTTCTTGAGGAAAAAAAAAAACAATGTAGGTTTTATGTATGACTATTAATATCTAGCATAGTAACTACCACATAATAGAGATGTTAAATGCCTCTTGAATAATTTTTTTCTTCTAATGTATATGCTTAGATAAATTTACAAGTGATTGCTACTAATATTAGCCATCTGATTTTCCTATTAACAATAATACTTAAAGAAAACAACCAAGAGAAGATAATTAGTGTTTTAATCAGTTTTTTCACTGCTGTGACTACAGGATCTGACCAGACCCATTTTAGAAGAGGGAGAATTTATTTGAGGGCTCACTATTTCAGAGATCTTAATTCATAGAAGGCCAGCTCCATTTCTTGGGGCTAGAGGTGAGGCAGAACATCATGGTAGAAGAGTGTGGAAGAGGGAAGCCATTCACACATTGATCAGAAAGCAGAGAAAGACTTCACTCAACAGATATAAATATATACCCATATCCACACCCCAATTCCCACCTCCTCCAACCACAACCTACCACTTCAGTTACCACTGATTAACCAATCCCTATCAGGGGATTAATTTACTGATTGGGCTAAAACTTACAACCCAATAATTTCTCCTCTGAACCTTCTTGCATTGTTTCACGCATGAGCTTTTGGGGGGACACCTCAATCCAAACCATAACATTTAGTCATAGTGATTTTCCTTATAATAGTAAAATTTTCATATTGTGCAAATTAATGTTAACTAATCAATAGAGAAGTGTTGTGCTCTTGGCCACATAATGAACTTTATCTACTGAATGCAACTGATATTCAATAAGATAAATCACATCTTAGACTCCACATAATTAAAAGATAATGCCTAATGCCTTCATTACTCATATTATGTAGATTCTCGAATACAATCTTGGCCCTTTTCAAAGGTTTTCTTTTGGCCCTTTTCAAAGGGTTTCTTTTAGTACAGTTTTTTGTACTTTTTGGTGTAGTGTTTTATAAAATTTTATCCCACTTATAGATTTGTGTCAACTGCTTCATAATCAGTGCACAAAATTGTTGCAGCAACTCCAAAGACCCTGCTATGTTTACCCCTATAATCACACTCTATCCTGAGTCCTAACCTGGTGACCACTAACCTCTATTTCTACAGATTCCTTATTTCAAGAAGTTTATATAAATCAAATCATAAGGTTTATAACTTTTGGAATTGACTTTCTTTACTCAGCATAATTAAGTTTAGACCCTTTTAATACCAAACAACAGAAATTAAACTCCAACAGAAGTTGAATATGGACAAACCATATTCAAAATATAGCAATTGTTTTTAAGCTTCCAGTTCTGGAGTTCAAGTTTAGTATCATTCTGATACCTTTGTGTGGGCTATCTCCCTCTCTCTCTCTCTCTCTCTCTCTCTCTCTCTCTCTCTCTCTCTCTTTCTCTCTCCTCTCTCTCTCTCTCTCTCTCTCTCTGTGTGTGTGTTTGAACTCTCTTCTCTGTCTTTGATATCATAAAATTTCATGGTGATATCTTTTAATTGAGATTCCCTTAATTAATTGTGCCAATACTCAAAATTTTCTTATTTGTTCTAATTTGTTGAACATGACAGTAGAATGCATTTGTACATTTTGATAGATCATACATAAATGGAGTGTAATTTCTCATTTTTCTGATTGTACATATTGTAGGATCACATCAATCATGCAGTCATATATGTAGGTGAGGTAATAATGTCTGTTTTCACTCTACTATCCCTTTATGATCTGGAGTCTAGCAGACTTATGCTATGACAAATTTTCTTACATGCTATTATTTTTTGAAAATAAATTCCCTTCTTTATATTTATTTGTTTTCTCTTTCTGGAACTCTCATTGGTTGAATATTTAGCATTCTAAAATGGTCCACTAATTTCCTTTCTTCCTTACTTGTTTCTGAGTTCTTAGTCTATTTTTGTAAATAGCACCTTGATTTTGGACATCGATTTTAAGATTTCAGATATATTCCAAACACTTCAGAAGCTTTTCCTTATTCTCTGATTATTTTCATATTTTTAAGAATCTTAATAAACCTTTTGAGCATATAATATCTTTTTTAGGATATTAATGGTAAAGTTCTGAAATTTTGATTTTTGCACTGTCTTTGCCTCTTCTTGATTCTCTTCTTATTCTTATTTCTTTTCTCACTGTGGTCTTTTAGGTGGAGATTTTGTGCACATCTCTGGTAATCCATGTCTCCCTGTTAATATTGAAATATGAGAAAGCAAATAGCAGACCTTGATCATGTGGATAGTATTTTTCTAAACTGGGCACATGGGTTGTTAAAGAACCAATTTTCTTTGCCATGGAGAGTATGTCAATCTGTCTATTGCCTGAATAAGTGTACCTGTTTTTGGTTTTGGTTTTGCTCTTTGATCTGGACCTGTTCTGTTTTCCAGTGGGTTACACCTCAGGCCTCTTGCATCAGTGTGTCTGTCTGCCAGGGTTTGAGCAGCAAGAGGAGGAAGGGGCTCAGAGTCTCACTGTTCAGTTACATCTGGCTTCTTCACTCCCTCATATTTTATATTAAGCCCCACTCCTAATTCTCACCCTTTGCTGGGCCTTTGAACTTTGGAGGGAAGATGGTAGTAGGACAAATAGTCCCCTGGGTAGAGAAATAAACAACAAGTCTAATTGTTTTTTTACTTTACTTTTCTTTTTCTTTTTCTTTTCCTTTCCTTTTTTTTTTTTTTTTTTTTTTTTTTTGGTGCTGATGATCAAATCGAAGCTCTTGGACATGTTGAGCAAGTGCTTTGTCACTGAGCTGCATTCCCAGATCCCTAACGTCTTTTTGCAAAGGTTTTGAATAACTTGTTTCAGCCCTGGCTCTTACCCCCTCATCTTTATCATACTTGATACCCATGAGCATTGAGTCTTCTGCATTTAGCCCAACTTAATCACAGTGGTGTTTCTGAAACTTTCTGAATTTGCTGTCAGTTTCCTCTTCTTCCTTTGCTCTCCAAAATTTTGTGGAAATTTCTCACCTATTTTCCATTATTTGCCCACTTTCTATTCCCAACAGCTTGGGAGCCTGAGGCAGAAGGATCACGAGTTCAAAGTCAGCCTCAGCAAAAGTAAAGCCCTAAGCAACTCAGTGAGACCCTGTCTCTAAATAAAATACAAAATAAGACTGAGGATATGGCTCAGTGATTGAATGCCCCTGAGTTCAATCTCCAGTATCCAAAAATAAAAAATAAAAAAAGCATTTTATTTACTATCATTTAACTTTGTTTTTTTTTTTTGGTGGGGACATAAATGCCTGTGGTCAACCTGCCATGTTAAACTGGGTATACAGTTATGTCAGCTCTGTGGTGCTTTCGACTGTGGTGATTTTTCACCTCTGGGTCTTTATCTAGGATGCATCCCATATTATCCTGACTAGAACCAGCCAACGAGCAGGAGAAGCCAGCTCCTGATTTGTGGTTTGCAGCCTTTCTATGGCTTTGGTTCATATTTCTATCCTTATTTTTACTTTCCCCTGGTTTATGTTTCTATTTATTTATCCTGCAGCATTATACACTGCTTTTGTTAAAAATACCTTGTGTCAAATTTGGAAAAAGATAATTAGATGGACAATGACAAAGAAATAAAAGAAGATAGCTAGATAAATCTTTATACTGGTTGAAATCAGTTTAAATTAAGATGGATATTAACATACCAATGATATTCATCTTTAGTTAATTAATGAAAAATACTGCCTTCCCCTTCTTCTTTCAGCAGTAGCCTTGTTAATTCTTAGGAGGCACAGTGGGGTTTATGGGTGTGTTTAGGCTTAAGAGAGGTGAAGAAATCATGGTCTTTACTTTTTTGGACATACATTGAGATCTTGAGGAAATTTCTTTATTCAGAATATTCTAATTCTCCTATTGCAACATAGAAGCTTAATTATATATTAATGATATTTTAGATTCTCAATCAAATATCTTGACTATTCTTACTTATTCTGGTCATTTGTCTTCATGAAAAAGTAATGTTCTGGGTGATAAGTTCTTCTCTTATCTTCTAAAGATCTTATTAATATATTGTGTTGAATAGTTCCAGTGAGTGTTTAAAACCCAGCTCATGTTTAAGAACCTCCATAAAATATTCCTTCAAGTTAGATATATGAATCATTTTATACCTTTCTTCCACTTTAAACCTTCCATTACCCAGGAAAAAATTCAAACTTCATTAAAATAAAGCCACAAACCTGTCTAAAAATACAAACTCTTCCTCTCTTGTGTTATCTAGGTATGTTTCTACTGTATGATATGCTCCAGTCACCCAGGTCCTCTGTCTCTTCCTTAGTCCTGCAGGTTTGTTTGCGATCTAGATTTGTTGCATCAGTTGGTTCCTTTTTGTGGACCTCTGTCTCCTTGATGTTCATGTGACTGCCTCAGTCTAGCCATTTGGATTCCGGATGAAGTGTCATCTCCAGAGTCTGTCCCCAGCCTGCATAGTTAACATAACCTCACTGTCCACTCTCATTCTCCATGGTACCACCCAATTCTAGTTCTTTCAAAGCAATTATTATATGATACACTTATATTGTTTTTGTCTTATCTTCCTTTATTATTAGTATTATTTTAATGGTTGGTCTCTTTAGCTGTTAAAAACCAAAGTTTTTGCCTATCTCTTTTACTCCAGGAATCTCTGTGTTTGCAACACTGCCTAGAATTTATTAGGCATTCAGTATGCACAAACAATAAATTAAAGAAACACAGAAATCTTAAATCAGAGTAATTGATTAGTCAATCTAGGTGTGATTATTAGAGGAAATTGCTAAAAGTGCAATCACTGAAACATTACTAGAACTAACAGACATTTGCGTCTTTCAGCTGATGGATAGAAGGCCATGATTTTAAAAACATGGAATGAAGTAACAGCTTTTGTGCTTTTTATGGTATTCTGAACACATGCCATTCTGGCAACTTGCAAAGTGTTCAGATCCTAGTTTCATGGGCAGATGGAGTTAATAGATTTTAGATGAGTACAAATCATTTCACATGTCTTCACATGTGATTTGGCACTTGCTTCTTAGATTTACAAATCATGTAAAAATGATTCAACCATTATATATTAAAAGCAAGACATCTTGGAAATAAAGTTGATTGTATCTGTTCCACTGAGTTTAGAAAGGCTTCCTTTAACCCTCCACACAGTCCCACAGCATTACATGCCATTTTCATCCTTCCTTGTAGAGGCACCACATAAGTACTTATTTCACAAATATCACTGGAGAAAGCACGAGAAATGTTTTAAAGTGTTATTTTGGTTCTGATATGATGTGATCAAGGATGACTTTGATATCAGCTGCAAATTGTAGTCATTTATCATTTGGGAAAACATTTCTAGAGCATACTAGTCAGCAATATTTTTGTATATTGATCTCAAAGAATTTATACAGGAAATTGAAAAATGCATATTATATTAGTTATTTAGAACTTCGCTCAGTGACTTAGGAGAGGTGAGCTGTGTTTTATAGAATGTCATTATTTAAAAGGTAGCCTGGATAAGAATAAGGATAGGGTGTGTTGCATCTCCTTTCCATTCAATCCTCGCAACCACATTTCACATGATGACCTAACTAATAAATCAAAATTGAACTTTTTGACACAGCTTGTTTTAAAATATCTCTATCAAAAAAGTATGCGAACTGCTGGAAAAAATGTAGACTAATTTTTAAAATCAGCAGTTGTCAAATATCAGAATTGCAATTCATTTGAACTTTATTGCTTGCTTATATCACATTGTCCATGGCAGTCTGGAATCTATCCTCAAAGTGGAGGCCCATGCTTGCCCTTCTTCTCATGATACTTCTTCAATTCATGGACTTCAAGTTTGCATCAGAAGTAGAAATAGAGGGGAGATTTAAGGCATCAGGCATAGAAAGGGGCCATATTCCATCATATGGAGCAGTCATATGGCCCCACTAACTTCAAGGAGACAGGAAAATGTAGTGCTCAGGAGAGACAGGCAATGGAAATGAGTTTAGTTAAAAAAGAGTAGTAAAATTCTAGCCTCACTCCTT
Organism: Sciurus carolinensis; assembly: GCF_902686445.1. Classification (NCBI taxonomy): domain Eukaryota; kingdom Metazoa; phylum Chordata; class Mammalia; order Rodentia; family Sciuridae; genus Sciurus; species Sciurus carolinensis. The sequence continues at coordinate 82,846,398 of NC_062218.1, read as the reverse complement.
AATCAAGTTTAGATATTAATATCTACACTATAGAAGTGGGACACTCAAATCTCCAAGAAGACCCAATATTGGGAACACTGTTGATTGACAGCTCCAGCTGTTAAGTCTTTGACTCCACACTCCAAACTGCTGTGAGTCCAATAATTGATTTTGGTGGGGATATAAGATCTAGACCATTATGTGTATAGAAGAGTCCTCCAATAGTCACTTGTGTTTAATATCTACACACAGTCCAGGCCAAGACTTTCTCAGAACTATACTGTATTCAGAGGCGGATCTTAACCAACTCTCTCCTTTCCCTTTCCTTTCATAAGGGTCAGCCTATAGGGTGGTCTGAAGGTTCTCGGTGTCTCCCACTTTATCCTTAATAGAACCACTACAACAAGTTTCTTAACTATCTGATTCCTGATGTTTGTTTACTGGAGGGCCTGAATTGACACATATGGTACTAGGATTGATTGAGTCTGTAAATCAGACAGGAAGTTGAGTTCTGAGAATGGCTCACTCATTCCTTACCTCATCAATAAGAAAGGACCATGTCTTACGTGGAACATGCAGCATGGGTAACCCCTGGCCCAAAACAGTGGTCTAATCCCTGAAGATTTCAGCAGGGTGCCCTGGGAAAATGTACTGGCATGAAGGAATGACTTCATCGATGCAATGATGCAGGCATCTGAAAGATATGGCAAACAATTCCTTCAAAGACAGTGGAGTTGCCTAGTTACTACTAGGTTGTACTGACACCTTGCAAAGAGATAATAGGGAGTTGAGGATGTCTGACTGACAATGAAATACTTTGGGAGCTTATAAAAAGCTCCTTGTCTTCCTGAGAAAAGCCAGACAGGAGTGTGGTATTAGTCAGCTCAGCTGTCATAACAAAGTGCCACAGGCTATGTGACTTAAACAACAGAAATTTACTTATCAAGTTCTTAAGACTGGAAGTCTAGCATCTAGGTGCTGGAGGGTTGGTGTCTGGTGAGGGCTCTCTCCTTGTGTTGCAATGATAGCTTTCTCACTGTGTTCTCACATGACCTTTCCCCTGTGCATGCTTAGATTTTAGTTTAGATTAAAAGAGTTTTGTTGAAGGGGAACAGCATATAAAACAAAATAAAAAAAAATATTTACTTGGTGAAACTTTCTCAGGATACCTTGTAGGGACTTTAGGGTGCGAGACAGAGTACACTGCTTAGGTGGTTGCTATGGGTATAGAAAGTCAAAGATCCATGCTAAGTGAAGTGGAAATTTCAGAATTTTCCTGATAGGTGGTATAAAAGGGAATAAAAGGTCTCAGGGGCATAGACATGATGGAATGGCTATATTGCATAAGGCCAGAAGTCCTACCTGAGGTTTAGACTCTACCACCAAGGCCATGAGAAGTGTTCTGGTGAGAGCAGCACCAGCTGCGCTGAGGTGTTTGGAGGTGGATCTTCTTTGCAGTTCAGGGCTGACAGCAGGTGAGGAGCTCATAACATGGATTCTTTAACATCCACGTGGATGATGATAATTGATGGTAGGTATAGCTTACAGCCAGAAATCAGGAGGTTACAACTACAATAGCTACTAGAGAGGTCAGAGGTTCAGTCAAGAAGATTTGGAAAGATAGTTAATAGAAGATAGTATCTACAGGAGCTGAACAGATAAGCTGCCAACAAGGGTGCTTCTACCTATAAACAAAAAATGTTAGTCATGGAAGAACAATAGCTCGAGGACTGTCACTTCAATGAACAGTCATACTTCCTTGATCAGTTTCTATAAACTTTTGTTTTTCAACTACAGTAACTTTTGATAGAGAGGCAACTGGATTCCTTCACAGCAGAGACTTGCAGGTACATACTGTCATAATTCCTCCAGTTAATGTCAGCAAAAGGCCCATGGTCACTTACCTGAGTGCCTTCACACTGGGGACAGAGGTATACCTGAACATTCTGAGAAGTATTTCATGGAGAGTTTGAGTTGCTATCCAGACTTGGAAATTTGAAGTTTTCATTATGGCCTCCTGTGAGAGTAGGAAGAAATGGATGGGGTTCTGACTAATGGGAACTGAATGATATTCTAGACTGGAATAACTATCACCTTCAATTTGTACAGTAAGAGTTTTATAGTGAGGAAGGCCAAGGCCAAATGGAAACCTAGGAAAGTGTTTTTCATTGATCTCTAAACAAGATATAAAAAGTTACCATGTCTTAAAGGCAGTGGTAGAAATTAGTACTTTAATTACAAACCTAAAGGTTATAGGGATGGTGGTCCTTGTCCATAAAATCATTTATTTTCCAGGATTCACCTAGTTTCTCTGAGGATCTGATAGTCAAATTAAGCAGTATTACTTAGTACAACTTTTTGTAGACTACCACAAGTTAAACAAAGAAACCCTCCACTTATAGGTGCTGTACTGAATGTGGTATCATGGCTAGAACAGATTGAACAGATTAATAAGACCTTAAGTGTATGGGATTCAGTCATTGAAAAATTGGACATTGGGAAATAACTTCTTTTGTATTTCAATTATAAAAAAGGAGGACAGAAACAGTTCCAGTTCATGTGAGATGAACAAAAATATTCAGTAATAGAGTTGCCCCAGGGTTATGCCATTTTAAAGTGATCTGGATTCTCTGACATCTCACAGACAGCCGCGTTGATCCATTATATTGATGACATCATACTGACTAGAAAGGATAAGAAGAGGTGGTTAGTGCCCTGAGACTTGGTAAAGTATACAAACTCCAGAGGGTGGGGAGATGAACCCTAGGAGATTCAGCATCTAGTCATCTTTGATGGAGAATTATAAGCCTTCTCAAAACAGTCCCTGGTAACGTCTGCCTGTTCCTTTTGAATTGAATGACACCTTGGCCTGATATATATTATTGCAAGTTTCAGTAAACTTTTTCTGGAAGGAGCAAATAGTAAATATTTTTAGCTTTGTGAGCTTTATGGTCTTGGTTGCAACTATTCAGCTTTTTTGCTGCAGTGGGAAAACCACCATAGACAATTTGTAAACAATGCACATGGTTGTGCTTTAATAAAATTTTATCTATCAAAACAGATGGTGGTCAGATTTGGCCCATGTGTTGTGGATTGCTGACTCCCATTTTATTGGTTCATACTATCCTTCATGACATTTTGAACACATGTATTCAGCAAATATTTGTTGAGTATGCACCATGTACCAAATCATCTATGTGCTCAGTACATATTAGTGAATAAAGCAAAAAAAAAAAAAAAAAAAAAAAAAAAAAAAAAAAACAAACTTCTGTTCTAGTAGAGAAACAGGAAATAAATATAAAAAGAAAGAAAAGAAAGAAAGGAAAAAAAACAAGGAAGAAAGAAAGAAAGATGGTAATAGGGAAGAAAGGAGGAAAGGAAGAGAAAAAATGGTATGTGAAGTGGCAATCAGATGATTTGGATAGGGAACATTTGAGGCATCGTCCACAAAATACTTCTCCAAGGTAACAATGAGAAAACTTCAACTATGAAAAGATCTGGCATAAGTATTCCTGTAATGGGACAAAGCATGTTCATAGGCATATGGTGTGATTGAGGAAAGACAAGAGTGCAATATGTGGAACAAATGAGTTGAAAGGGAGAGTGGTAAGACTGGGAAAGAAAAGCATGAAAATTATAAAGCATTTGGATTTTATTTTAAAGGCAATGGGAGGCCTACTGGAAAGTTTTGAAGTAAAACAATTATAGTATCTGATTTATGCTTTTGAAAAGATCACTGTTTCTATTTGAAGAGTAGATTCTGGGTGAGAAAAATGTAAGAAAGGAGAATTAAGCTCCTCCCCAAAAACCAAAGGCTAAATGTTTTCCCTGAGAAGTGGATGATGATATATAATGGGCATGGGGGGGGGTAGTGAGAGAAAGAATGGAGAAACTTTAGATTATGTAGAAGGAAATGGGGGGGTATGAAAAATGGTGGAATGAGACAGACATCATCACCTTATGTACATGTATGATTACACGAATGGTATGAATCTACATCGTGCACAACCATAGAAATGAAATGATGTACCCCATTTGTGTACAATGAATCAAAATGCAGTCTGTAAAAAATAGAAAAATAAATAAATAATTTAGAAAAAAAGGAGAAATAACTTGTGGGGTTCAGATAAGTGAGATGGCAGAGACTTTGAAGGAAAGTGTATCCATAAAGAACATATTTGGAAGTAGAGCCGGTAGGCTTTGCTGATGGACTGGATTAAATGAGTAAGGAAGAGAGTGGAACAAATGGTGACTGCCTGGTTTTTATCTTAAGAAAGCTGACAGTGCTTCTTACTGAGATAAGATAGATTAAGGATATAATAGTCTTTTTAATATCAGTATGTGCCCATTTGATAGGAGGAGAAAGGCATGAATTCACAAAGGAGGCAGTGAAATGTCCAAGTCTGAACTGCAGGATGAAGTCAGGGATGGAGTTAAAAATTTAGAAGTCATTAATATCCAGAAGGTATGTGGCATTTGAGAGAAAGATCATAGAAAGGCACAGAGAACTTAGGAATACATTCTGCTATCTCAATATGTATGGCAAAATAAGGTAATGAGATGGCATGTGTTTGGTAGAGAGGGGGCAAAGTAGGAGAAGTACTAATTAGAAAAATAAAAGGAGACCCTTCAGTGGGGTCTGGGGAAGACAAGGAGATACAGGGTTACAGAGTTTAAGAAAGAGAACTTCAAGGAGAGAAGCAGGAAAGAAAAGAAAGAATATGGTCATGGTTTCTTGTTGACTATTTTTAATTCTCACAGCATACCTATGGTCTATTTTGATTGTATTTCTTCCCTGATTAATAAGGGAAAGGGGTTAGTCTAGCCAGTGAGGTTAAACTGGAACTTGGGGGGAGGGAACACCAAGTATCTCATTTGAGATGTTGGATATCAAAACCTGAGGAGCCAGCAGAGCTGAAACTATTCAAAGTTGAAAGTAGGCTGAGAAGTCAGAAGTGGGCATCTGGTTGCCAAAGGCAAGGTGCCAGAATCAGATATCAAAGCTGAGTTATGGAGCCAGGAAGACAGAAACTACAAAGACTAGGACAAGCATAAGCAAGTCAGGAAAAGAAGGGAGGTGTCTGGAACTTCTTCCAGATCAGGATCTTTTTTTTTTTTTTTCATAATAGCCCAGGTGTGACAGCAGCAGCATTGATTGGTTCGGGCTCTGAGGAATAACAGACTACAGTCCTAAACAAATGTGATAGTAAAGAAAAAAGAAATAAATGTAAAGAGAAAGAAAAGAAAAAGAAAGACAAGGAAGAAAGAAAGAAGGAAGGTAATAGGGAAGGAATAACAGACTCCAAGCCAGGCTGTCTTCTCTAGTTGGAGTGGGCTAAGGCTTTTATGGTATTATTGAGTAGAAAGTCCGACATGTTGTGATAGATTCTTGGCAATTTGGGAAGTGGAAAATGATTCCTCAGTCAGAACTGGCCTCGAGTGTGTGCAGCTGATACAGTTGCACAAGGCCCTAGGCTTAGATGGGACCCATGCTGAGTCCACTGTTCTGCTGTCACCATCTTGATATTCTTAGTGGTTTTTAAATCAGGGGCCGCACATCATTAGTTCACACTGCTGCTGCAAATGATGCAGCCATCTTGACCATAATAGCTTTTCTTACCACATATTTCACTTTGGGGTTAATTTGAGTGGGCACTCTTTCAGTCACCTGGGTGCATAAATGTACTCCATCTAGTCATGGTTTTGAAAGTTAACATACAAGAGAATAAAAAAGCCAAATAATTTGAACAACATCTTTCAGAATATGTTTTAAACTTGGAATCATAGTTATAACACAGGTGTCCAGATGGCATGTGGAAGGAGGAGTCTTCCCTGGTGAACACTGTGGTGGTAACCACAAGGGATAGAAGAGGCAGGTAGAGTGGGAACATGTTGACGAGTGGCCCACCACCACACAAATGGCAACAAGCCATGGAGGAGAGACAAAGCACGGGCAAAATCAATTATGGTGATATCTTGGGAATAAGCAGTGACAGCAATTTTATTAACTTGTGACAGAAAGCAATAGCATTTTGTGGATATGATTTGTAGAAGACAGGGATTTAAGGCAACCTATTTTACTCTTTGTTTTTCCTCTTACAAAATTAAGTTTTTGCATGGTGGATTATGCAGTCACTCTCATGAGTGATTTGACCGTTGAACTATTTATTGTGTGTTCTCATTTTATCCAGCAAAGACTCAGTGTATTCAAGGCTATAGTAGTACAGTAGTGCCTTGATAGAATAGTACCTGACTTTCATATTTCAAAGGCAGTTGTAATGACTCTTGCTTCCTCAAAAGGCAAGTATCCATAACTGAAACCAAGCTCGCAAAGATGCATTTCCATGTGTACTTCTAAAAGTATGAAGGTAGGATACTCTCCCCTCTGATGTAGAAATAATCAGGATCATCTTTGGTATCTGGGTTTGGTTTTAGACTAGAATCAGGGTGAAGTAGACAGGTATGCCAATTGGGTGAATGTTTTGTTTTGGGGTATATATCAAATAAATTCCTACCCTTTCAGAAAAACCTGAGTGACTTGGGAATTTGAGTATTTAAGGTGCTCACTTAGGGCAAACCCAAGAACCACTGGATATTGTGGAATATGGAGAGCTTTGCAATTCAGATTGCTTGTCTTTTTTTTTCAAAAGCATGTGAATCTCCAAGATTATTTTTCAAGGCAGGAATTCTATTTCTAGAAAATGCCTGTCCCAGCACCTGATGACACAAGTGAGGGCCCTGGACCAGGATTTTGAGGGAGGATTAAGCCATCTACCATGTTATCTTGTCATTTAAATTTTAGATATGGTTATGGACCAGGAGATTGAATGGGATCCTCATCAATTAAAGTTATCCAGGGGTAGTATGAAATTTATTTAAACGACCTGAGAAACATCTGTAAGGGTGCATTCCCCTCAGTTTTATTGTTTTCACAAGTCTTAACTGTTCTAATCAATATTGTTTCATGTAGCACTGAGCTCCCCAGGTTCTGGTGATGAAACTCACTGGGCCATGCACTCTCTCACATGATTATCTCATTGGGTTGTAATCCTCTCATACAAGGATCCCTGGTTTTTGAAGAACTACAGAAATAAAGGGTCTGGAGACTCCTTTCCACTGTTTCAGAGGATTGATCTATGTGTATTCAGAGGTTCTTAAATTCTGGCCCCAAAGAGCTTGTGTCACCATTAGGTCTATCCTGCGATTGCTTTCTAGACTCAGCAGAGTTTCTGAATGTTCCTTCTAGTAGATGACACCATTACAGGGCTTAACTGGTAAAGCAGAGGAGATCTGTGGATGGCATTCCTTAGGATCTGCAAGTGGTACAGATGGCAGCACTCAAAGAAGTGTGGCTGTGGGTTCTTCAGATGACGGTGTCAGGGATCTGCAGTAGGGAAATGTTGAAGACCAGGGAAAATGTGTCAAGGTCTTGGTAGACATCTTGGCCCTGAGTGTAGCTTCGTGAGGACACTTTATGGGAATAGGTCCTTCTGAAGGTAGGTTCTATCAGTAAAAACCTGTGTTTGTCAAAGGAGATATTCTGTGGAGTCATTGGGGCTTCTAATTACCTATGAAAACTAAGGGCTAGGGTATTGTGGGATTCAGGAAAAGGCCCTGCCAGATTCTTGTTAGGAATTAAAGCAAAGTGATTTTCTTCAGTTTATGTGGGGTGTTCATTCTGGGTGCCCATACCCAGAGGTACACCTTGAGGAAGGGTTAGGGAACTGGAGACAGTACATGCACCCGTATGTTCAGCTCTGGACTCTTTCCCCATTGAGACCTCCACAAACAGGCCATGAAAACTGAGTCATGAGCCAAAAATTCCCTCTTCTGCCAACCTCACTCTACAACAGTTAGGGGTCTCCTGCAATGTGCAGTCGAGTAGTTGCAATTTCTGGATTTCTATGATGTCCTCTTGGAGACCTCTGCTTTTATGTAAGGAAGGAGATCTGTTCATCATTCAGTTTTCAGCAGAGTTTCTGAATGTTCCTTCTGGCAGATGTAAGTGGGTCTCTAAAATCTCTAGTAAAATGCTTTCATTTAAATAAAATAATTGAGGCCACTGTGGTTAGAAATATTCTTATGATTTGTTTCATAGATTAGTTCTGATTCTTTAACAAATCGAGTACTTTCTTGGGAGGAATACATATTTTGGGTAATAAGTATTTTTGCTTTACAAGTAGTTCTCTTTACCATGAATTCTAAGAACTTTGTTTAAAATTGAATTTCATGGTCAATTCAGCATGTAATGAAGAGTTCAAGGAAGGCTTGGGGTGTGTAACTTTGGGATTGGGAGATGAAGATATGTTTTATATTCCTTAATTTATGCCTATTTGTAGAAATGGGTGGGGAATACTAATTCTCTGCAGGAGTAGAGTCTCTTTATGATCTACCCAAATCCATGGACTTCTATGGATACAGTGGTGATTTTGCACCCCAGGTTCTGGTTATACTAAGGAATGTTACCTGCAAGGACCTCCCCTCTTGCTGTCCCTTGGCAGGATCTGTACCACAGTTGTGTCCTCCCAGCTGTGCCTACACCTGGAGGAGGGATAGGTCTTCTTAGGAAGAATAACCTTTTAGCCAAGTCTTTTGTTAGGTACAAGTCTTGTCTTTCCCTGTATTCAGACAGCTGTGCTGGTTACTCGTTTGTTGAAGAAATTTCAAGATAGTTGATCCATCTTGAAACACTTCTCAAAATGCTGAAAGAACTGTACTTTTAAAAAAAATTTTAGTTTCCTATCACTGGTGTAATGAATTGCTATGAATTAACTGGGGGCTCAAAACAGTACAAATATATTCCCTTACACTTTCAGAGGCCAGAAATTTGAAATATGATTCAATGGACTAATGTCAAGGTATCAGCAGAGTTGTTTACTTCGAGGTTTAAGGGGATAAACCATTTACTTTACTTTTCCTTTCCCTGATTTATGGCCCCTTTCCTCTGTCTTCAAAGCTGGCATAGGGTCTTCAAATCCCTTTCTCTCTGTCCTCTGTTTCCATCCTCACCTAACAATGCCTCTTTCTTATACCTCCTGTGTCCCTCTTATAAAGACTCTTGTGATTACTTTAGACTCATTCAGATAAAAAAGAATTTTCTTCACATTTCAACATCCTTAATTTGATCACATCTACCAAGTTCTTTTTCTGAGTAAGTAACATTAATTCTCAGTTTCCTAGGATTGGGATGTCTTTGGTGGGAATGGACATTATTTATCATATTGCAATAAAGCATAAATGCTGAAAAATGATTTGGTCTTCTTGCTTGTGATATGTCTTTATGGAAAGCCTTTCATGAATTGTTTTCAGGAAAGTCCTTATTTTTGGCAGAGATCTTTTATAAAGCCATTTCAGTATAAAATTGTCCTATTTTGCAACTGCCAAGCTAACAAACAGTTTACAGTTTAATCACAGGCTGTTTTGCAAACATGATTTTTAACAGCCAATTACTTTGGATATATTTGGTATTTTGCTGTTTAGTGTTATGGCAATAAATAATTTAATATTCACATAGTGTCATGTACCATTTCTAAAGAGTACTACTTCATTCCAATACTCATTAGAATTTCCTAATAAACATGGAGAAGTCGCATGCACAAAATCCAGTAGCTACATATAGGAATCTTGAGAATGTTTCCACCTCTGTTTCTGTCTCAATTTCTTCCATTCCTCACTCTGACAGAGGCCAACTGCCACATTGTTGGCAAATCTTTGGAGAGACCCAATTTTTGATGAACTGATGTCTTCAGTAAACAGTCAACAAGGATCAGAGGCTTGTAAGTAGCCATGTGAGTGAACTTGGAGTTAGATCTTATGCCAGCTGACCTTGAATGTAACTGTACCCCTGTACACCACCTTGACTTTAATCTAAGATAGACCTAGCTAGGCTACTCCAAGATTTGACTCACAATTGTCTGTGAGATGGCAATTTTTTTTCTAGTCACTAAGTTTCAGAGTAATTTGTGATTCAGCCATAGAAAACTAATATATCAGTTTGGAGTATCTTACATTCTCTTAAAATTTAGTAAACAACTCATGGCTGTACTTTCAACAAAGGGTTGACATTTCAGAACTTCACAGGAGTAGGTAAAGGTAGAGGTGAGAAAAGGGAGATTTGAGAATAAGGCTTATCTCTGTCTCCCCTAAGAATTGCCCAAGACTGAGTATGCCCATGACACTGATAAGATAGATGAGCTGAGCACATTTGCATGGGTCACCTCACAGTCTCCTGGGAACAGACTGTTTCTAAGGAGGTTTGATCCATTACCTAAGCCCTAAGAGCAGAAAAGGAGTGGACCCAGCTTAGCATTTAGATGGGCTATATGGCTTGGGAAAACGGGACTATGGAGAGGTTTGCTTTGAGGAAAACAACAGTAACAAAAAATGCTTCTAGAAAGTTTCATCAAAATTTTTGGGAGATGGTGTATTGATCACAAAGCAGCACTGCTTTCTTCTGCCAGGATATTACTCTGTCACAGGAAAGAGGGGGTTCCCTGCATGATTGGGGAACCTGAAGTATTATGTACCCTCATAGGCAAGAGTGTGCAATGATACTACTTTCTATACCAATACAGAAAGACCCAGGTGGGATTTCACAGACAGAAGTTATCTGGGCAACTGTAGTGTATCAGAGCCAGAGGAGCAAAGGCAGAGTCAGAAGAGGCAGCCTGAGAGTTCAGTTGTCTCTGTTTAAGAGAACCCAGGAGAAGTAGGAGAAGGGAGTATGTCATCTCTACAGTCATGAGAGCAAAGTGGAGAAATAATACACTACCATTATGACTCTAGTTTTTAAGTCCTCAGACTGGTGTGGCCTATGAAACAGCATCCATATTCTTAGGGATTCTCTAGGTAATTAATAATCCTGATATAGCATTTATTTTAGCAGGTACTGATTACTATTCCCAAACTGTCTTGCTTATAGGGCAGGATCATGGACAAAATACTGTGTACTATCAGAGATTATTCACATAGCTCCATGTCTGGACATGCCACTCAAAAACTGGGTTAAAATATTGTTGCCAGTAGTAGGAAAGGCTGTTTAGACTGAGGGAAAAGTGATGATCTTCTCCAGAGCCCAGAGAAGTCCCGATCAGTCTTAGATGAAGAACCTTTGACTCTAGCTGGAACTTTCCACCAAGACATTATGTAAGAGGAAGTAGGACGGGGCAGTAGATAAGTGTGCTGATTGAAGCCTACAGGACCCACAGAAGATAACATCTGCTCTATCAGAGCAGAGGATGTCTTACAATTGTGGCAGACTGCTTGGTGATGTGTATATAGGTGTTTCAAACTTTGGAAAGCTAAATGGCAATAAGGATTGAATTACCTAAGCTATTTCAGAGTGCAGGAAGGTTCTGCTTATAGGTTGTAGGGATAAAACCTTCTGTAGACAGTAATAGAAACAGAAGGCAAGATGAAACTTTCTCTATACAAATGATTGCCATGGTAAATGTTTTATTGGTCACTTGGATTACAGGAGGGAAAGTACAATAGCCTAAGATTCCCACAGTTAATAAGACCTAACAGAGGAGAGGAGGAAGAAGAGGAGACCCAAACTAGTAACTGATCATTAAGCTCCTTCTTGGTGCTGTGCAATAAATGTATAAAACTGTGAGTTGGCCTGCCTTATCAACCATTTCATAGCCGTTACAGTGGTACCTTTTGTCTTAACAGGACAAGATCCCAGGAAAAATTGATTCTCAGTATTTAAAAGTCCAGTTTTATTTGGTGAACCATGTCAAGCCTAGTTTTTCTGGTCCTTTAAAGATAAGACTTAATTAATGATAATTTGATCCATGGTTCTGAAATCCTGTGGGGCTGGGGCTGTAGCTCAAAGCAAGGTAAAGCCCTTGCCTAGCATGTGTGAGGCCCTGGCTTAGATCCCCAGCACCATGAAAAAAAAAAAAAATCAAACTCTACACAGTGGATTATTGCCATACAAATATCCAAAGTTTGACCCAAGCTCTTTGCATCTTGATCCCTAAGGAGTATATTGAGAGGGAAAATAAAGAAAAGATATTTTTGAGCCCTACCTCCTTAGATTCTAATTCAATAAGTTTGTGGGGACCAGGAATCTAAATTTTAATTAGAATGCTTTCCTTCTTAAAGTCTTGTTGGGATCATACTTCACAAAGCATAAACCCAGGGTCTTTTAGATTGAGGAATTTGGAGAAAAACAAGTGGCATGAAGATAATCATCAGAAAAAATAAAAGTGTATAGCAGAGAATGTAACTAGGAACCCTGGTAACCTGCCTGTATAGAAACCACAGACAGAACTCCACCGTTACTATTCCAGATCCCATAAAGACAATGCTACAGGGTATGGGTGGTGAACTGGATTTACTCTTCCAATTACTTATACCTTGAGGATCCAAAAGTGAAGTTTGACTCTCTGGGACAAAGTGGATAATAGTTGATGGCATGATCTGAAAAACCAGCTCCAGGGTAGACCTCAGTCCACTATCCATCTCCAGGTTATGAAAGGGATTTTTCCAGAATGATGAGAACCTTGTTAAGGTTCAGTATCAATAATGATTATGATTATAATGATAATAGCTAATGTTCCTAAGCACTGATTATTAAGCCCAGAGGTAAATAGGCTTTAGTAGTTCTAATGATAACCATGTGATACCAGATGAGGGAAATGAGACTTAGTAACTTGGCCAGGTTTGTTTAGCTGCTCTGTGAACAAATTGGGTTTTTAATCTTAGTCTGACTTGTGAACTATATTAGTAGTCTCTTGCCTCCCTAAATGGTAGATAGAATAGATGAGACTCTTCTTAAAGGAATTAACTTTCCATGGGAGAACATAAATCAAGGTTTATTATACTATTCCCATCATTAGAACGTCAATAAAGTCTTCACACAGATGATGCCTGACTCCTTACTATATGGGTCTCAGCATCCTTCAGAATCAAACCCAGCAAAAGGTCCAGTTTATTCCAATAAAAATGTTATTCGTTTCTTGGGTAGAGACCTTTTAAGGTTAATATTAAGAGGAATGTGGCAGGAATCCCTGTTGAGCCCAAATTTAATGCACTTTAGTACTCTTGTTGTAGAGGTCACCGAAGGCAGGTTTTTATGAGAAAGCAATTCTCCTGTGAAATAATTGCTACAAGGGATAAGGGTATCTGACACATAGCTATTCTCCCAAATACCATAGGTACTGGAGAGAAAGAATTATTTTTAATATAGAATGGTGTCTATCACTCAGGTCATCCTTTGGTCCTTGAAGGACTCAGGTTGAATGCCAGGAAAAACACATTAGTACTTTAATGAAAGTATTCTTTCATCAAAAGTTCTGAAATCTCTGGGGGCTTCATACCCATACAATGGAACGTGCCCCACAGTTGATTGCTCTACGCAGAGGGCAGAGTCCAGCATGGCTGACTTTTGATGCTGTCCAGCACACAGGTGGCCTCCATAGTGTCAGTGGCTTTGGGCAACAAATCATGTTTGGCATGCAAAGAGGGCTTTGTCCTGAAGGACAAGTGCATAGTGCACATTCAGTCATCATTATCAGAATCTGCGCCTGATGCATATGACTGAGGTCTTCATGCAATTTGACAAACCTGAAGTCTGAATTGCAGACTTCACCACAGAGAGGGAGAGAGAGAGAGAGAGAGAGAGAGAGAGAGAGAGAGAGAGAGAGAAATGACAAACATTGCAAGGTATCTGAAAGAATTCTGTTCTTGAAACCATGGGAGATAGTTCCAGAAATAATTAGGTGAAACTTGGAGCAACTCTAGTTTTCCCAAATAGTGAGTAAGGGAAGAGCACCAAAGAGACAGCTTATTATGATTAATGCTGTGGTACTCAGCCTTCAAGACACATTCTAATACTTCTTGGCTCCTGATGTTCATACCCTTGTGTAAAATTCAACATATTCAACCAGTGATGAAATACGTGACTGATAGAATACCATTCAAGTGATGGTGTGTGACTTCTGAGGCTAGGACATCAAAGGTACCCTATTTTCTTTGATTGCTTTGTCTCGGGGAAAACAGCCTCCTTATCTTAAGGATATTCAAGCAGCCTTACAGAGAGGCCTATGGGGAGGGTGAATATGATTCCCCAACAAAAGCCAGTAGTTGCCAACCACTCAGGTGAGCATCTGTGAAAACAGATTCCCATCCTCGGGCCTTCAAATGATTATATTCTGTCCCCATCTGACTACAATTGATGGAGAGACTAAGCCAGATCTGCTCACATAAACCTTTTCCAAATCCAAACTTGCAGAAACAAAGAAAAATACTAATGGTTGTGGTTTAAATGCCTAAGTCACTAATCTATAAAATGGTATGTAGAAATAAGAACTAATGCAAATATGAACTCCATTTTTATTCCTAGGTTTGAAAGACTGGAGGAGAGTTTGGGAAGACTTGAACTGCTCCTTAATTGACGAATTGAATTTGGATGGCTATTGAGGCAATGAGAACCTTTGCTTGAAAGAGGGATGAACATTAACAAAGGAAGAAAGGCAGATACATCTGTGTTCAAAGGGAAATATTAGTCCACAGTGTTGACTGTAGAATGGGAAACTGAGAAATTAGGTGGGATAAACTTGCTAGATCCAGGTTAGAGAGGTCTTGATTACCAACCTTTTGATCTTAAAATTACCCTGGAGGCATTGAAAATATGAAGCAGAAGAATGATGGACTAGAGGTTGGTTTTCTGGAATATTATTTCATCTGGAGATTGGAAGTTGAATGAGGTAAAGGCAAGAATACATTGGGTTGAGGAAATTGTTTGAATATTTTAATAATTGCAGATGTAAATCTGAATGAATCAATACACCGATATATAGAGAAACTAGACTTACTTTTAAATCTGACGTTATTTAATAGGAAGACTAGACAACAACAAAAATTACTTGCAAATCTTCAGCTTTGAAAGTTTTCATTTACTCACCAATAAAATGTATATCATGTATTTATTTTAGAAGTTGGCCATGTATAAATTGATAAATTTAATTCAACAAATGTTACAATAAATTTTTCTTACACAGTGTTATAAGTATTAAGTTAAATAGTTTAACTTATTTATTGTCCCTGAATTTGCAGGTCTGAGTTTAAAAAAAAATAAAAGAAGTATTCCTTTTTATAACTTCTTTCATTGGTTTTGTTAATTTCCACTTTGAAACTATAAGCAGATCTTGTCTGAGGAAGAATTTCATTTTTCTCCATAAGAATAGGTAGTGGGGAGTTTTTCAAGATGGCGGACTAGAGGGCGGCTGCGTTTCATGTTGCTCCAGGACGCAAGATTCCAAAGAGGAGATAGTGAGAGACTTGGGACCAACTCAAAGCCGCCGGGTGAGACTCTCCCGTTGGGGAGGCGTCCCGGATGGGGCGGTAGCCCCAGAACGCAGGGAACTTTGTGAAGTAGAGGTGCTCGGCGAGATACCCCTCCCCCCGCTGGAGCGGTAAACACGGACAACTGGGATCATCGTAGAGAAGGTGACTCAGCACAGCGCTTGGACTTGGAGCAACCACTGGGGCTCCGGGCAGCTGCCTGAGGAGGAGCTGCATGACGAGCTGTTTGAACTCAGAGTGAGCACTCCTGAACACCGGGGGGTTGCCTGGAGGAGGAGCGCGGTGGGTTGCTTGATCTAGGAGTGACTGCATCAGAGCCACAGGCCGTTGCCAGAGGAAGAGCTGCATGGCGAACTGTTTGGACTCAGAACAACCGCTTCTGAACACCGGTGGCCTGCCTGGAGGAGGAGCGCAATGGGTCGCTTGATCTAGGAGTGACTGCATCAGAGCCACAGGTGGTTGCCAGAGGAGGAGGCGAGTGGTGAGTTGATTGGACTAAAAGCGACTGCTCCTGAACACCGGTGGCCTGCCTGGAGGAGGAGCACGGTGGGTCACGTGGTCTTGGAGCCACCGCTCCTGAACACCCGGAGGGCTACCCTGAGGAGAAGGAGGAGGAACAGGGCAGGTCACTTGGACTTGGAGTGACTGCCTAGGGCTACGGGCGGTTGGCAGGAGGAGGAGAAGCGAAGTGAGTTTCTTGGACTCCTAGTGACTGCGTCGGAAACCGGGCGGCTGTCCGGAGGAGGAGGTGTGTGGCGAGTCTCTGGGTCTTGGAGCTATTGTACGGGGCTCCAGGTGGCGGCTCGAAGGAGGGGCCGCATAGCCAGGTGATTAGGTGCAGAGCAGGGTCCCAGGAGCTAGGTGGCTTCTTGCTGGAAGAGCCGCACAGAGACACGCCTAGGGGCGGAGCGAAGTTTCCAGGACTGCGGGCAGATTCTCTGGGAGAGGCAGCCTAAGGAGACTCGTCTGGGAAGGGTGAGGCTCCGAGGCCCAGGAGGTAGGTCCAGGCCCCTGGGAACGTTGCAGAGGAAGACAGAGCAGCCCAGGCGGTAGTTGTAGATTGAGGGGAACCTCTAGGAGGGGAACCAGCAAGACGTCCCCACTGGGTGAGTCTTCCCTGCCGGGTGAGGTTTTCCCACAGAGACAGTAAAACCAGAGACACAGGCACAAACAGGCCTTGCCTCAGCCTGCAGCCTAGCTCCCCGTTGGATGACCATTGGTCAACAAGTGGAGGCACCTCTGCCCACTAGCAGGGAATATACCCAACCTGAAGGTCACCACCCCTAGAGAGGCAGCTTCCTTGTGGAGCACCACATTATCAACTTCCTCCAAGACTTCAGGTTACTGAAGGATAAGAGGGGATATACTAGCAATCTTCAGGGACATTATAAGTCGATAGAGGAAATCTGCAATATCTTAATGACCCACTGATTCCTGAACAATATGAGAAAACAAGGGAAGAAAATGCCCCAAACAAATCTAGATGTTACATCAATAAAATCCAACGACAGCATGGCAGAAGAAATGACAGAAAGGGAGTTCAGAATGTACATAATTAAAATAATTAGGGAAGCAAACGATGAGATGAAAGAGCAAATGCAGGCATTGAATGATCGCACCAATCGACAGTTAACAGAGCAAATACAGGAAGCAAAAGATCATTTCAATAAAGAGTTGGAGATATTGAAAAAAAACCAAACAGAAATCCTTGAAATGAAGGAAACAATAAACCAAATTAAGAACTCCATAGAAAGCATAACAAATAGGATAGAACACCTGGAAGACAGAACTTCAGATATTGAAGAAAAAATATTTAACCTTGAAAACAAAGTTGAACAAACAGAGAAGATGGTAAGACATCATGAACAGAATCTGCAAGAACTATGGGATATCATGAAAAAGCCAAATCTGAGAATTATTGGGATTGAGGAAGGCTTAGAGAAACCAAAGGAATGAACAATCTATTCAATGAAATAATTTCAGAAAATTTCCCAAATCTGAAGAATGAAATGGAAAATCAAGTCCAAGAGGCTAATAGGACTCCAAATACAAAAAATTACAACAGACCCACACCAAGGCACATTATAATGAAAATACCTAACATACAAAATAAAGACAGAATTTTAAAAGCTGTGAGAGAAAAGAACCAAATTACATTCAGGGGGAAACCAATTCGGATATCAGCAGATTTTTCAATCCAGACCCTAAAAGCTAGAAGGGCCTGGAACAACATTTTTCAAGCTCTGAAAGAAAATGGATGCCAACCAAGTTCTTATACCCAGCAAAACTTACCTTCAAATTTGACGATGAAATAAAATCATTCCATGATAAACAAAAGCTAAAAGGATTAACAAAAAGAAAGCCAGCATTACAGAACATTCTCAGCAAAATATTTCATGAGGAAGAGATAAAAAACAAAGAAGCAAATTAGCAAAGGGAGGAATTATACTAAAGGAACTGTCAAATAAAGGAGGAACCAAGATGTGTCAAAAAATAAATAAATAAATAAATAAATAAATAAATAAATAAATAAATAAAATTTTAAATATGAACCAAATGACCGGGAATACAAATCATATTTCAATAATAACCCTGAATGTTAATGGCCTGAATTCATCAATCAAAAGACATAGACTGGCAGATTGGATTAAAAAGAAAGATCCAACAATATGTTGCCTGCAAGAGACTCACCTCATAGAAAGAGATACCCATAGACTAAAGGTAAAATGATGGGAAAAACATACCATGCACATGGACTCAGCAAAAAAGCTGGAGTATCCATCCTCATTTCGGATAATGTGGACTTCAAGCCAATGTTAGTCAGAAGGGATAAAGAAGGACATTTCATACTGCTTAAGGGAAGCATAAATCAGTAAGATATAACAATCATAAACATCTATGCCACAAACAGTGGCTCATCCTTGTATGTTAAACAAATCCTTCTCAATTTTAGAAACCAAATAGACCATAACACAATAATACTAGGTGATTTTAACACACCTCTCTCACCACTGCACAGATCTTCCAAACAAAAATTGAACAAAGAAACCATAGATCTCAATAACACAATCAATAATTTAGACTTAACAGACATTTATAGAAAATACCATCCAACCAAGAGCAAATACACTTTCTTCTCAGCAGCACATGGATCCTTCTCTAAAATAGACCATATATTATGCCACAAAGCTAATGTCAGCAAATACAAGAAGATAGAGACACTACCTTGTATTCTATCAGATCATAATGGATTGAAGTTAGAAATAAATGAAAGAGTAAAAAACAGAAACTACTCCAACACCTGGAGATTAAACAATATGCTATTATATGATGAATGGATAACAGAAGATATTAGGAAGGAAATTAAAAAATTCTTAGAGGTAAATGAGAACAAAGAAACATCATATCAAAATCTCTGGGACACTATGAAAGCAGTACTTAGAGGAAAATTTATTTCATAGAGCACACTTAATAAAAGAAGTAAAACTCAACAAATCAACGACCTAACACTACAGCTCAAAGCCCTAGAAAAAGAAGAACAGACCAACACCAAAAGTAGTAGAAGACAGGAAATAGTTAAACTCAGAGCTGAAATCAACGAAATTGAAACAAAAGAAACAATACAAAACATTGACAAAATAAATAGTTGGTTCTTTGAAAAAATAAACAAAATTGATAAACCTTTAGCCACACTAACAAAGAGAAGAGGAGAGAAAACCCAAATCACTAAAATTCAGAATGAACAAGGAAATATCACAACAGACACAACTGAAATACAAAACATAATTAGAAGCTATTTTGAAAATCTATACTCCAACAAAATAGAAAATTTCGAAGACATCAATAGGTTTCTAGAGACATATGAATTGCCTAAACTGAACGAGGAGGACATACACAATTTAAATAGACCAATTTCAAGTAATGAAATAGAAGAAGTCATCAAAAGCTTACCAACAAAGAAAAGTCCAGGACCAGATGGGTTCTCATCGGAGTTCTAAAAAACCTTTAAAGAAGAGCTCATTCCAATACTTTTCAAAGTATTCCATAAAATAGAAGAGGAGGGAACCCTCCCAAACTCATTCTATGAAGCCAATATTACCCTGATACCTAAACCAGACAGAGACACATCGAGGAAAGAAAATTTCAGACCAATATCCTTAATGAACATTGACGCAAAAATTCTCAACAAAATTTTAGCAAATCGCATACAAAAACATATTAAAAAGATAGTGCACCATGATCAAGTGGGTTTCATCCCAGGGATGCAAGGTTGGTTCAACATCAGGAAATCAATAAATGTAATTCACCATATCAATAGACTTAAAGTCAAGATTCACATGATTATTTCAATAGATGCAGAGAAAGCATTTGATAAAATACAGCATCCCTTCATGCTCAAAACACTAGAAAAAATAGGGATAGTGGGAACATTCCTTAACATTGTAAAGGCCATCTATGCTAAACCCATGGCTAATATCATTCTAAATGGTGAAAAACTGAAAGCATTCCCCCTAAAATCTGGAACAAGGCAGGGATGCCCTCTTTCACCACTTCTTTTCAATATCGTCCTTGAAACTTTAGCCAGAGCAATTAGACAGACCAAATAAATTAAAGGGATACGAATAGGAAAAGAAGAACTCAAACTATCCCTATTTGCTGATGATATGATTGTATACTTAGAGGAACCAGGAAATTCCACCAGAAAACCTTTAGATCTCATAAGTGAATTCAGTAAAGTAGTGGGATATAAGATCAATGCGCATAAATCTAAGGTATTTTTATACATAAGCGATGAATCTTCAGAAAGAGAAATCAGGAAAACTACCCCATTCACAATAGCTTCAAAAAAAATAAAATACTTGGGAATCAATCTCACAAAAGAGGTGAAAGACCTCTACAATGAGAACTACAGAACACTAAAGAAAGAAATTAAAGAAAACCTTAGAAGATGGAAAGATCTCCCATGTTCTTGGATAGGAAGAATTAATATTGTCAAAATGGCCATAGCACTACCAAAAGTGCTATACAGATTCAATGCAATTCCAATTAAAATCCCAATGATATACCTTACAGAAATAGAGCAAGCAATTATGAAATTCATCTGGAAGAATAAAAAACCCAGAAAAGCTAAAGCAATCCTTGGCAGAAAGAGTGAAGCAGGGGGTATCCCAATACCAGATCTTCAACTCTCCTACAAAGCAATAGTAACAAAAACAGCATGGTATTGGTACCAAAATAGAAAGGTGGATCAATGGTACAGAATAGAGGACACGGATACAAACCCAAATAAATACAATTTTCTCATACTAGACAAAGGGGCCAAAAATATGCAATGGAGAAAAGATAGCCTCTTCAACAAATGGTTGAAGAATTTCAGTGGTTGAGAATTGGAAATCCATATGCAACAGAATGAAACTAAACCCATATCTCTCACCATGCACGAAACTAAACTCAAAATGGATTAAGGATCTTGGAATCAGACCAGAGACCTTGCACCTTATAGAAGAAAAAGTAGGTCCAGAGCTTCAACATGTCAGCTTAGGACCAGACTTCCTCAACAGGACTCCCATAGCACAAGAAATAAAAGCAAGAATTAATAACTGGGATAGATTCAAACTAAAAAGCTTTCTCTCAGCAAAGGAAACTATCAGCAATGCGAATGAAGAGCCTACAGAGTGGGAGAAAATCTTTGCCAATCATACTTCAGATAGAGCACTAATCTCCAGAATCTATAAAGAACTCAAAAAACTCAACACCAAGAATGCAAATAATCCAATCGACAAATGGGCTAAGGAAATGAATAGACACTTCACAGAAGAAGATATACAAGCAATCAACAAACATATGGAAAAATGTTCCACATCTCTAGTAATAAGAGAAATGCAAATCAAAACCACCCTAAGATTCCATCTCACCCCAATTAGAATGGCGATTATCAAGAATACAAGCAACAACAGGTGTTGGCGAGGATGTGGGGAGAAAGGTACACTCATACATTGCTGGTGGGGCTGCAAATTAGTGTAGCCACTCTGGAAAGCAGTGTGGAGACTCCTTAGAAAATTTGGAATGGAACCACCATTTGACCCAGCTATCCCACTCCTTGGCCTATACCCAAAGGACTTAAAATCAGCATAGTACAGAGATACAGCCACATCAATATTCATAGCTGCTCAGTTCACAATAGCCAGATTGTGGAACCAACCTAGATGTCCTTCAATGGATGAATGGATAAAGAAACTGTGGTATATATATATACAATGGAATATTACTCAGCCATAAATAATGATAAAATTATGGCATTTGCAGGCAAATGGATGAAACTAGAGAATATCATGTTAAGTGAGATAAGTCAATCTCAAAAAACCAAAGGACGAATGATATCGCTAATAAGCGGATGATGACACATAATGGGGGGTGGGAGGGGTTAGTGTTAGGGTTAGAATTAGGGTTAAGGAGGGAGACAAGAATGGAGGAAGGAAGGACTGTATAGAGGGAAAAGAGGGGTGGGAGGGGTGGGGGGGAAGGGAAAAACATAACAGAATGAGTCAAACAACATTACCCTATGTAAATTTATGATTACACAAATGGTATGCCTTTACGCCATGTACAATCTGAGAAACAACATGTATCCCATTTGTTTACAATAATAAAAAAAAAGAAAAAAATTTTGTATCTCACAGTATAAACATGTAAAAATTAAATATTTATTTAAAAATTAAAAAAAAAAGAATAGGTAGTGAATTAAATGAAGGATTTGATTAGATGATTCCATTTGCTGGGACTGGGGAAGGAGAAGTTAGTTATTAATTTTACCTTTGCTTAGCTGCCTCTCATAATCTCCCTTCTTATCTAGTCTATTTACTGTTTATCTCAAAAACTCATCTCTGTGGAAAAAAAAAATCTCAATATTTGTGTCTGTAATGAACTTGCCTGGCTTTACAACTCTGAATCAAAACTAATATACCACACATCCAAAATGTGAAGTGTTTATATCACCATTACTGGTATTCATCTCAGTTACAAATCTTGTGGTTTCACTGACATGTGAAGGGGAAATTTTTGGAAATGTGTAAGGAATTTCTGAGGGAAAGTATATATCTAAGGATAGCTCAGTTCTAGTTAATATTGTCATTATTCTATTGTTTATGGCGTTAAAGAACCTTGAAAGATGTAACCCATTAATGATTATAAAATCAATTTAGGGTTATAAGAAACATTTTAAAAACAGAAAGTAGAATATCTTTTAATAAGAAATATCAAAATTATCATACATAAAATATAAAACATTTTATCAATCTTTTATATATATATGTATATATATACATATATATATATATATATATATATATTTATCTGTGCCTGCACCACAGTGTAAAATTTATCTCTTATCAAGAATTACACATAACATTTGAAAGCTACTGATATTTGGAGACACCAATCCCAATGTTTACATAATAATTTGCTATATAATTTGTTTTTCTTCCAAATTAGAAATAGTATGTGGTGAAAAATGGAAACAGATATTTTATAAATAGCTACAAGAAGTTGTGTCATGTTACTCTAAATTTTTCTATATCTATAACCTGTAGTTACATAGGAAAGAAAGAAAAATTTATAATTCCAACACTCGTTCCAATACTGATACTATTATTGACTGTGGAATAGCATTATCAAAACTGCCTGTGCCATTCCTTTCAGTTTAAAAAGACAAAAAGGGAGCAAATGGTAAATATACTTTCAAAAGGTAGTTGCAGAATGTGACAGAAAGTGACTGCAATGATTTTGTAGTTTTAACATATTTTGTATTGCTAAGTATCATACTTTGAACAAGTTCCTGAGAAAGTTACTTTCATTTCTTAAGTCTGTTTCTTTCCCAAAAAATTAACTCTCCAGGTTCCCGGTGCAGTTCAATGCACGTTATATATTATATGACGCAAAGTCATTAAATGCTATGATCCAGGACAATACTTATGAAATAAAAGTATTAATGAGGGAGAAAGCATCAGAAATGCTTGTTAGAGTAACATTTTTATGATTTCAGTATAATAAACTTCTCCCATGACCTGGTATTAATTATGGCATTTGTAACCAGGTATATTCATATCTAGCTACTTGAGAGTCATATGCATGGGAATCTGCACTCAATTTTATACCCTTATAGCCTCATATTCTTAGACATCTACTCTTAAACAAGACAGATGTGGGTGATAACTTTCAAACTTTCAAATTGTAGTCAAGTAGAATGTGGAAGGAACTAATCAGCTTAAATTTAGAGCCATATGTATGTCATGGTAATTGAGAATATGTTTGAGCAGCAACTTGCTAATTAATTCTTGGGTAACCAGGTTTTTCTTTACACATTGACTATTTACATTTCAATTCAGATTAATCCAGTCCAACTCATCAAATATGTATTGATTCTCACCTATGTAGCAAGTAGCATTATTTTGTTCCTGAGCTCAAGGTGTTTAAAATCAGGATAAGTAGCAGAACTCAGAAATCAAGGCAGAATATGCCAAGTGCCTTGGAAAAGATTGCCAACAAAGTACTTTATTCAAACAGAATGTAGTGGCATGGGTTTTGACAGACAATAATAGTGTATACTGCAGAAGGGTTACTGTAAGGATTAGGTGCAATAATCCACAGAAAACAACTGAAACAATCTCAATAACTATTAACAATCATCATTTTCATTTCTATAGCTGCTGCTATGTTTGCTCTCCAACATAACTTGCTTAGATAAGGATAATTACATTTGCAAAGCTATCTTCATTTGTCATTTTGATTGCCTTGAATTATCTGGATCAGAGAACCAATGCAATCAAACATATTGATTCCTAATCAATACATGAGTGTAGCACAGTAGATTTTTGACACCTCTAGTGAATTAGAGGTAGTTGACTGTTGCTATCACCATCCTCTCCTGCACTCCACAAATAATTTCTTCTTCAGGTTCTTTGGGATTTACAAAAGGAGAAATATTTGAGGGTGAAAATTCCTCCCTTGATTCCTCCATCATCACCATTATCTTTCCCTCAAGTTTCACTATCAGCTCCCCTTGCCTGCAAATCTATCCGTCTCAATGACTTCATGAAGAAATTGTTGCTTGACCACATAGAAGTCACACCATAGATGATCTGAAGCTTGTCTGCTTTGACTATAATACCCTAAGAACTCTGGAGGCTCACTCTTTAATTCCTACAATTCATATAATTATAATCGAAAATCATTTTTTTCTTCTTAATTTAACTCTTAGTTAAAATTACACATTGACATTTTAAATATTCAATTAGTTGCTATTATGCACGTAAGGTGTGGTCTTCCAGAACTAACTCTTCTTTTCATGGGCTGTGATGAATGTCTTACGATGCATTGCAGGGAATGAGCAATTAGAATTCCCTTTAGACTCTTATAATCCCATTATTTTTTAAAAATTTCTTTTACATACAAAATCTAGCAAAGCTAATTATTAATCAAGTTTTCTGATCAACTAAATGAAGCCAATGTATTATTTTTAAATTTACTCTTTCATACTTATACTCTACTTGAATTCTATTCTAGATAGTAAATTTGCCTAATAAAGCCTTGTGTGAATCAATTTAGGAAAAAATCTCAAGTACCTTTTCTTTCTCCATTATTTACTCTAATAATGTTCAATAGTCTTGTGATTATTCAGATTATTCCATCCAAGTCTTAGAAAAATATTCAGACTTTTTCCATTTGAAAGTAAAAAGGACATGTTCTATGTGGAAGAAAGTAGATATAGCAAGGTTCATAGGGTTGCATTAAACCATGCAATCAGATTGTTGTGATGGGATTTAGTGTGATTCAGAGAGGAGAGCACCAGAATTCAGGACTGAGGTTAGTTCTAGATTTACCACTTAGCCGCACAACTTTAGAATACTCTCTTATCTATTACAGCCTCAGGATTTTCATCTGGGAAATAAACAGTGGCATCCAATGACTTCTGAATCTGTGTGTGAACTGTGTAATTTTGGAAATCTAATGTACTATGACCAGAAAGAGAAGATTAACTGGAGGGTTGAAATTGATAAAGAATCTAGCCCATATAAAAGAAAGGACCAAGTAGATATATATTTAGCATTTACTATGTCCACGACTGTGTAAGTGTTCTGCATGTGTGTGTGAGGGTTTGTGTGTTGGGTTTGTGGTGTGTGTATGTTATTTGTGGTAGGAATCCTAGTTTTGAGGGGCTTAGAGTCTGGTAAGGCAGACTGCATGTGAGCATGAGTAACCCTCATGCTAGATACTGACAAGCACTCTCCATTTTTAGGGAATTATCTAGGCAATTGAGCCACAATTCATTTTATCTTTTAAGACAGCACTTGATGTTCTATGATAAATGGCTCAATCTAAATTTATTTCTCAGTGAGAATAATTTTACTGCATATCAGAGCATCACAATGTGTAGGCAAAAGGCTTGCCAAGTCCACAAGAATGTGTGGGTGTACCTATTTAAAAAACATGTGATTAGACCAAAAATTCTTCTCCCTGGATCTGCCTTTCCTGAAGATAAATAAACCAACCCCAATCCCTGACTGATAATAATAATTTATAAAACAGGTGGTAGGGCTGAACAGACAGATTAGAGAAAGGTGTTAATCAAATTCACACTGGCATGCTTTTACAAGAAAGTGGCAAGGAAAGAGATGATTGGTGTCTCTGACTGCTGGGCTCTGTTAGGTAATTTTTTAGCTTTGATTAATGATGCTACCAAACAACATTTTCTAATCTCATATTGCATATTAGAAACCCATATCTTTATACAGACTCCTCCCATTCAGATTGCAAGCTGTTCACAGTGTCTTCATTTCTGAGGCAGCCAGGTACCTGAGCAGATTTTCCCAGTTCAGGTTTTGATTTTTCTTAAATATTCAGTAATAAGTAAAAAGAAATTTATGAATATGACTGTTCTTGATTCAGAATAACAGTGTTAAGATAATTGTTACAGAAACAAGCTGAAGATGCTTTTGAAAATATGTGGGTATGGATTGTGCAGTTCACATACTGAGGTAGAAGGATTCGGACTGTCTACATGAGCATAGACTTTGCTCTTTCAGGCATCTCTAGAGCATCGAAGTCTTTTCTTAGGAAGTGAGGGACACGAATTGATTGGTATATTAGAAAGGCAATCTAGTATTAGAAAGAGGAATGGGAAAAGCAATTTGAAAATATGTTAACTTCAGTGATCCAAGTGAGTGACCATCAGTACTAGTGCTAGGACAGTGAAGGTGGGCCTCCGGCTCCTCTCAGGATATGGGGACTGGTTGAGTGTGAGGACAGGGAGGAGGGGTTTGTTGGTGACCAAACCTAGGGAAATTAAAATAAAGACCATTTTGAACTGACTGTGCTGAAAGAAGAAAGAGAAGAAACAATTTTATTATTTTATATAATTTTTTATTTTAAACATTTCAGATTTACAGAAAAGTTGCATGAATAATAAATACTCAACATGATACTTTTCACTAGGCTCACCAGTTTTCATCTTACCACATGCTCATGTGCTCTGCCCTGAGTGTGCATTCTCTCTCTTTCTCTCTCTCTCTCTCTCTCCTTCCCCCTTTTCCACTTCTCACACTTCATCTGAAATACTTTGGCATGTATTGCCTACACATCCAAAATAAAATTTATGATTCTCAGGAAAATTTAAATTATTTTATTATCTAATATGAAATTTACACATATTTTCCTAACATTCTCAATAATATCATTTATAATTCTTTTTTCTGGCAGGACATTCATATTGGGATTCTGGTCTGAAGCTACACTGTTGTACTTGTAGATTATAGAATCACTCACCAACTGGGAAGTGATAGTACTAAGCCAATAGTATAGGTGAAATAACACTGGAAAGAGATTGTAAGAAGTGAGATCAATCAAGAACTGAACTTTGAGGTACATTTAGATGAACTCTTTTTATGTTACAACTATTGTAAAGAGGATTTAGTATTTTCTGTAGTCCAGAAAAAATACTTTGATTAAGGGACTTGCTTAAGACAAGTTATAAAGATAATAAGAGGAATTTGACTTGATTTTCCAGTTCCTAAACATGTGGTCTTTTCATGCCAACACAATGATAGCAGGCATGCAGTTTTAGAAAACACTTTGGTGTGCCTAATTGAATTTTCTGAAAATGGTTATCATAAAAATTCCTGCCACACATATTCTTCTGCAATGTGACTTCCTGTTCCTCCATGAAAAGGTATAGCCTATCTGTTGCCCAATCAGGTCATGTCATGGAGATAGGAACATCTTTTTTGGCCTTTTAAAGGAGATATATAATATAATCAGCAGATCTGATAAATGTTTTTTACAATGTCACATTATTACAAGAAACATTTAAAGCAGTTGGAGACTTTGTGAGGCAGTTCTGCTTAAAATCCTCACAATGTGCACTTAGATCACGGAAGCTATTTTCCTATCCAAAGGTATGGATGTGTTTTCACATTGTGTTTTTTCTTTTACTGTTCCAGCTGCTCCCTTTCAGAAATCTCTTTTCTCAAGAGTTATTATACCTGCCATCTTGTAGATGAAGTGTCTAGCATAATTAGTCTCGTGGGTTGATTCAAATGTTCGTATCATATGGATAGTGTTTCTAGATTCCCTAATCAGAGCTTAATCAAGACTGTGATACCATATATTTTCAAAACAGAAAAAAAGTTTTTTTTTTTTTTTACTTGGAGTCTCTGAGAAATAGTGGGTAGATATGGCAGAGAAGTTGTGTAGAAGGGAGGCGGGTGAAACAACTCTATGTAATTTGTTGACGGGCACCCAATTTGGTGATACATCGTCAACTTGATATCAAGCAATGTGCTCTGGATGAAAATGCATAGTTTTATGCAATCTATAAACTCTAATATAATCTTCATTTTGTTGATTTATGACTATTGATATTCAACAGTTCTCATAAAATTTAAAAATTAAAAAATGTGTCAATACTGGCATGTTAAACCTGAAAAACCAAAGGCTGAAAGTTTTCTCTTATATGTGGATGTTAATTCACAACAAGGAGGCAGGAAAGGAGCAGATGGCAATAGGGGAGAATAGAGTTACTTTAGATTAAGTAGAGTGGAGTGAAGGGAGGGGAAGAGGTATGGGGGTAGGAAGGATGGTAGAGTGATACAGACATTATTACTTCATGTACATGTAAGACTGCATGACTGCTGTGATCTTACATGTACAATCAGAAAAATGAGAAATTATACTCCATTTATGTATGATTTATCAAAATGCATAAATGTGTTCTACTGTCATATATAACTAATTAGAACAAATTTAAAAATTAAAAGAAGTAAGGGTATTCTACTAGATCATGAATCAGATTAGTCCATTTTTTCCAGTTTTCTTTTTGGTAATTATTATCTGCATTTAGTGAGAATTTAACATTGCCAAGGGAATACAACTAACAGAATGCATGTTGCCCTTTAGTTTCCTCTAAAGTCAACCACTGATTTTTTGCATATGTGTGTATACATATTCAGAGATACTCTAGTCTCTAAGGTATCGTGTATGTAAATATTTGTACATTTTATATCACTTTTTGCCCCCTTGGTAGTAAAGACTTCTTACATTTGTGCACTTTTTAATGTCTTTTGTTTTTTTACAAGTTGACCCATATCCATATAAATATTCATGCATATCATGGTTGTATTGCGTTCTGTTGTGTGCCTGCATCACAGTCCATTTACCTGGCTTCTGATGGAAGTGTGTCCCAACTGTTGCACAGTGCTGTTTAGAGTTGTAAAAATGCAGCAGAACTTTCAAAGTCTTTGCGTGCTGAGCATAGTGTGCCACAAGGTGGGGGTACCAGGTCACAAAGCCAAGTTCCATCTTTATACCTAGGTGGTTAAAAGTCTATTTTACCCTGTTTCTGCGCTCTCTATGCTTTTCCCCTTTTATCTTGGCTTCATCTATTTATGCATGTATGTTTCTAGTTACTAATCCTCTCTCTGCATCTCCTGTTATGTGGATGTACCTTAGTATGTAAATGCGGAATGGTGAAACGTATGATAAGCGATCTGTGATTCAGTTTCTGTTTCTGCCACTAACCAGATCTCAGACACTTGTTCACATCTAAAGGCATCAGCGTCCCATTTTTTGAGCTAAATAATCACTATAACTCCTGTATGGTTTAGATATTCGGTGTCCCCCAAAAGTTCATGTGTGAGACTGTGGAAGAAAGCTTGAGGTGAAATGATAGGGTTATGATAGTCTTAATTGAATCAGTGCATCGAGTCCTTGATCAGGATTAACTGGGTGGTAACTGCAGGCAGGCAGGGTATCACTGACTGGAAGAGGTGGTCATTGGGTGGGGGGATGTGCCTTTGGTGGTGGATATTTTGTCCTTGGTGGGTGAAGCTCTCTCTGTTTCTTAGTGCCATGTTCCCGGTTGCCTTCCTCTGCCACACCCTTTGACCATGCTGTTCTGCCTCACTTGGACTAGAGCAATGGAGTGGGCCAGCTGCAGACTGAGACCTCAGAAATCATAAACCAAATAAACTTTTCTTCTCTAAATTCTTCTTGTCAGGTCCTTTGGTGACAGCTGGTTAAAACAGCTCCCTTTGCTATCAATTTTGTGCATTCATTCTTTTACTTATTGACTTGTTAGTCATCTTCTAATAAATTTTATTAAATTTAACTAATAAATATCTAATAAATTTTATTGAGAATTTACCATCCACCAATTTTTGTGATAAGCATTATTAGGAGCATCATGAGATATTGTAAAAATAAATGTTCCTTAGTTTTGACTCAATGTAGGAAAGAACATAGAAACAAGTAACTACATTACATATAATTAAAAATAGCAATTTTAAGATTGTTCCTTAATTTAAAAAGTGAACCACTGCAGCATTTAAAGTACATGACTCTTTAAAAATTTTAGATTTCAGTTGAATTATTATTTTCTCACAATCATTTGCTCTCAAGAAAAACAAAATAATTTCTAATTATATTATTATTTCAGAGGGAAAGTGCTATGGAGCTGTAAATTAGGTTGCTTAATATTTTAACCTTTTGTTCTCAGTTTTCATTAATATACAATAATTCATATGGTTGGTCATTTTGGGAAGCAGCTGCATGTCTCATCTTGTTTGGTAAGGGAGAGATGATGTACCTGGCAGGAGTGAAGTTGTGTAAGGGCCATGAGGGAGAGACTTTGTAGGTCCCTGACGAAAGCCAGGGTGAGAAAATAAGATGTGGAGCTCACTCACATTCCTAACTACATAGGAGTAAGGGCAAGAAGCCAGAGTCATAAAGAGAAAAAGCACCACCTTTATGGGAACGGTAAAACATAATGCCTCCTTGGAGTCCTGCACCATTTCAAAATAAACATGAAGAATTCTTTCAGATTGTTTGCTTGCTTCTCTTCTATCTATCCACTCTGTGCTGCTATTCTGAATGAATTTTAAAAAAAATTTTAAATGGTATTTAATTAGAAAATTAGCATTTATATTTGTAAAACAATTACAACTTATAGGTTCTGCTAATGAACTATGAGGACAGCATATAAATCGTCCATTGGTTGAAATATTATTAATATTGCAACACACATAATTTTGTGACAGTGATTGTTTTTTAGTCCTGTTTTTTTCCTAAGACAAAGGAAGCACCAAGAAAATTGCTCGCATATATTTCTGTGGGCAAGATGACAGATTAAAAGTGGGATCATGTCAGTTCAAGTATACAGTTAAAATATCAGAAATTACAATTTGAATTTTATATTTTTAAACATTTAAGTTACATTTAATATGTGAATCCAAATCATATAAATACATAAAATAATAAAATTACATAAATATATACTTTTATAAATATATAAAATAACAAAAATAATATGAATACATATCTTATAGAATTGTTATGAGAAATATTGAGTTTTAAGGATTAGCTTCATGCCTTGCACATGGTTAGTGCACAATTCCCATTTGATATTATTAGATAAACTTTAATGTTGACTGAATCTGAATATTATAACTTGTTCCAGGAGAGAGAAATAAAAATGGATACATCTACTACATAGGTGTAACTTTCAATATTTGTATAAATGAAAATATAGGTATATTATGCTGTTGAGAATGGCTGAAGGAATTACTTCTATGGTTAATTTCTGGGGAGTTAATACCCTATTATTTGAGCTCTAGTCAGGGGTTCTTAGCAAACTGAAAAATCTATACACTGTATTTTAAATTAAGTTGCATACATTTGATGAAACTTAGTATGTACTATACTGCATGGATACCTTTTAAATATTAAAAGTCAAGTCTCATATGCACAGATCTCTTTTGCAAAGTAACTTCAGCTCTTTCTCATTTTTAGCAATGATAGGATTGAGGGACTCATTATATACTGACAGGTTCAGGAGCAGCCTTGCTCAGACGCTCCCACAGCATAGCTACAAGAATCTAACACAACGTGTCTCCTAGAAATGGCTCCTATTAAAAACAACGACAACAATTTATTTATGGTTGACAACAATAATTATATAGTTATGGGGCAAAAGGTGATGTTTTGCTACATGTATGCATGGTAGAATGATGAAATCCTGCTAATTAGCATATCCATCACCACAAATACCTATCATTACTTTGTGGTGAGAATACTTAAAATCTTTTATTTTACTGTTTTGAAATATACATGTTTATGAATTTGACACATCTCTGCCTGAATTCTGAGCCTTACCCAGTGGTCTTTTTTCAACTCACTAGCCCCAGTCTTCTCTTTTCTTTCTTATTTTTCCTTCCTTTTTCCCTCCTGCAGGGAAAAGAGCAGTATGAAACTTCTCTCTGGAGACCCTCAACCTCTAATAGCCATATGGGTTTAATGCATAATGCATGAGAAGCAGCATGAGCTGAGATGATTCAAAAGAGAAGCCTTGGAGCTGGGCTCAGGAGGCATTCTTTAAGAATAATTAGAAAATCAAACAGAATCTTACTGTTATTCTAGTCATTTCATTGCAATGTAATAGCCCTGGTTCTAATAGTGCCAGGGAGTAATATATCGTTCTAATGTAACCTTCTCAACATAATTATTGTGCAAATGCACTTATTCATTTGTAATGGGTCCATTGTCCTCAGAATTTCCTGCTTAGATTTGATGGAAATCTATGGACACCTCTCTAACATAGGCCATGTCACTAAGGTCTCAGGCAGGGAAAATAATATGAAGTGTAATATGGATGTTAAATTTTCAGTATCTTGTATTAAAGAACTCTTTCGATAGAGGCAGAACAGGGCAAGATTTTAGCATGGTCTTTCTGCCAGTGACATCAGCTTTTGAGAGGTGTCCTCTCTTTTTTCTTTTGGCCCAGGAATAATACTTGAAATTAAGATTTGTGTGCTTTTCATTCTACCACCAAATACAATATTTTTACACGTAATTTGAGCTTTTTTTTCTGAAAGCCTTAAAAAAAGTAGTAAACTGTAGAAATATGTGTAAAGAGGTCTTGACAATTTGCAAATAAACAAACAAAGTTTTCTCCAAATGAATGAATGTGCCTGACTTAACGTTTGTCTACAGGAATAATACTACAATTCTTTGGAAAATCTTGCAGGAGCTGCATTCTTTACTTGAAGAATTTTACCTAGAAGTTTGTTAAGGTGAATAAAGGTATACCTGATGCATTTCGTTCAGGTAGTAGTTATAGTTATTGTGAATTGTATACATAGAGACATATGCACAATTATTTTATAAGGTACTGTGGCAATAGCAGTTGCTGCAATTATAGGAATACTCCAATAAGGAACATAATAGGCAAAGGTCATATACAGATAATGGTGTGACAGAAAGAGAAAATGTAGACGTGGATAGCAAACTGGTGAAAAATAGGTGTGAGATTTTCAAGGTAGCTTATATTAAAGAATCTCAAGAAATTATCAAGCAAAAAAATGTTTAAATTCATTTGTAATGCTGAAAAAGCAAATCAAAAGAATGATGACCTATTATTTTATGCCTATATTCCTGGCAATAAGTAGAAAGCTAAGTAATGCCAACTCTTGACTACGTTACAGAAACCCAGGAATTTATATTTATTGCAGGTATGAGCAATAATACAATAATAATAATGGTGCAGCCATTCAGAAGGGCAATATGAGCATACTTACACAAAATAAATTTGTATTTTCTTGTATCTACTGTATTTCTTTCCTTAGTAAGTCTCAGCATATCCATGAAGGGATGTGTACAAGGATGTACATTGCTGCATTATTGTGGTGAAGGGGGTTGAACCATCCATCACTGGTAGAAGGTGTACAGACTATGGAATACTACGCAGTGGCCAGGAACAGTGAGTTATGTTTATGTAGCAAATTTAAAGGATTTTAAAATCCTACTGCATATTGAAATAAAATAAGCAATCTGAGCAACAGACACAAAAATATTTACCTAAATAAATTAATATATTCACATTTTATTCATTCAAAAGAAAAAAATGTATTCATTCAAAAGAAAAAAATCACATTTTTATAATGAGACATATGAATAAAAAGAAATACATTGACCAGAATGGAATGACTGCCTGGAAAGACTGGAAGGGAGGTAAGGGAATAAAAAAAAAAAAAACTGCAAATAAATAAAGCAAAAGAGCCTTCTTAATGGCCCCATGTTAATAACATTTCATGAAACATGGAGCCTGATTAACCTAACCCTCTGCACCTGAGTGGCATGGGAAAAAGATATCTGACAACACCATGAAAGAGCCTTAGGACCTTTTGAATCATGCAAGAAGTCATAAATATGTGTAGTATCAGTTACTTTTTTATGTACCCTAAATATTTGGCATTAGAATACTGAATGAGAGTATGGGAAGTTTATTAGAAATTATTAAAAAAAACTGTTAAAGCTATTCAGATAACCTGATAAAAGTTGAAGTTTTTCTAAAACAGGTATATTTGGGAAGAACAAAGTTAAAATGCTGGCACAAAAACTATTCAATATATATTCCTGCCACTTTCTCATTATTTTTTTCATTATTTTGCATTTCTAACTCAATTTGGGAACTGGCCACTGTTTAATTATTAAACCTCTGCTTCAGCTTCTCATGCATTGTTGCCTGAATATATTGTGCCTAATAGGTTAGAAGCCATTGTCTTTTGTATACCCTTTTATTGTTGTTATTATTCTTATTCTTATTGTTATTCTCATATGGAATGAATCCATTCAAATGCTTCCTTGTCAGGAGCAGAAGTGACTGCTTATAGACAACTGACAGCATGAGTATAGGTGGGTTTTCTGGGCAAGTAACCTATGACAGTTGCACAGTGTCCCAGGCTCAGAAGCATTGTTTGCATGCTCTGTTGTCACTATCCTGATAAAGATTTTTTAGCCAGGATCCCCACATTTTCATTATGTACTGGACTCTTAGAAATTATGTAGATAGTCTGGTGTAAATAGATCCAGAGATCAATTTATTCAATAATACTTTATTGAACATTCATCTTTGTACTACGTAACAGCAACTCAAAGGTAAATAAGGAATACTAATAATACTCCTCACTATGAACTCATCACATCAAGAGAGATACATATTATCAAAAACTAATTTGCAGGGGAATCTATATTCACAATTTTGAATGCTTGCTTCAGATGAACTCAGTTTTTATTTGTTTGAGAGGTATGGGAATTTGCAGATGAACAAAGGGTAGAAATATTTGTCCTGTACTAATACATAAAATCAAATAGATATCAAAATTGCCTCATTTAAAAAACAAAGAGAGTAAATCATTCCCATCCAGAATAGCTCTACAATTTCACTGGGGGATAATACCTAATGTGATTTCTGAAATGTGTAACTACTTATCTTTTGCTTTTTTATTTTTTATTTTTATTTTATTGTATTTATTTGTTCTTTTTAGTTATACCAGATAGTAGAATATATTTTGATATATTTATAAAACATGAAGTACTTCTTATTCTAATTAGGATCCCAGTCTTGGGCTTGTATGAGATGGAGATTCAGTGTGATGTATAATATATGTACATAGGAAAGTTGTGTCAGAAAAGCTTTTGCTTTTGGTTTGAATAGCAAAGAAAAACTGTTTCCATTTGTTGATTTGTGTTCTTGGTCCATTCATTTATTATTCTTCCATTTTCAAATCCCAGTTTTAAATTTTCCTCTTTCATGCTCACGTAAGTTAATCCTCTAGGCTTCTTTGTTTGAAAACTCTTATTTCTATTTGATCATCATGAACTAAAAGACTTTTTGTTTTGTTTTTTAGTTCTTCCAGTGAATTTGTAACATTTAAATCTCTTAGTTTCAACATTTAGTCCTCTCTCGCATCTTGTTAAGCACGAATTCTAGATAAAGAACTAGAATTTGTTCAGGGGTGATAGGAAGCCACAGCTTTCCTCTAATTCTATTCCAGTGCTGAGTTTTACGAACATTTGAAAACCTCTCCAAGACGGGCTGTGTCTACAGCCCAGTTAGAATATCAACATCATCCAGCTACACTTTTGTTCTTAATAAAATAGAAATAATGATTTTGCTTCCAGACACAGTGGATAGAAGGAAGTTAAGAATGTTAACCCTCATTGTGTTACTTTGACACAAAGCAGACGACATATATGCATCTCATTCTTCTAATTTTTGCTGCTTTTCTAATTTGTACCATGATGTTACCTAGGCTAATTACCCTTTTAAGTGTTTTAAACGTCAACTTTCTTGAGGTATAATTCACAAGAAATAAACATTTCTGATGACCTTTATCTGTTGTCAAAGACCCATGTTTCCCTCTGACTGCATTTCCTTACCTGGCTTAGCATTTTTAAAATGTGTTGGTGAAGAAGTATTTTCTGAGTTTTCTATATCTGAACATGTCTTTATGTCACCTTCACTTTTAAAGGATATTTTCACTTCACCTAGAATTGTGGGCTGGCAGTTTTGTGCTCTGAGTGCTTTAAAGGTGCCGATTCTATTTTCTAGCCTTCATAGCTTCTCATGAGAAAGCCTGTGACATTCATGTCTTTGTTCCTCTGTATAACTGTTGTTTTTTATTGTCTTCTACTTTGAAAAAAAAATCCCCTTCATCTTTAGTTTTCAACAATTTAACTTTGATTTGTCAGGCATGATTTTCTTCATGTTTATGCTATTCAGGAAATAGCACTTCTTGAATTCATAAATTTATACCTTTACCTAATTTGGGAAGACTTTAAGTGTTATTTCTTCAAATATTTTTTAACTCATCTTTTTTCTTCTGAAACTCCAATTATCCTTTTTATATTGTCCCATAGAATCCTGTTGTTTCTATTTTTCATAATCTTTTTTTCTCCCTATTTTTCAAAAAGGATAATTTCTTTTGATCTTTTTATCACATACAGATGCTTTCTTCTATAATCTTCATTCTCCTATATAGTTCTTTTAGTAAATCTGAAACTTTAATCTATGGTATTTTTTTTCAGTGCTTAAATCCCCATTTCTTTTATTATGTTTCCTTTTTCTCCTTAATTTCACATTCATTATTTCATTACGTATTTTCCTTGACTCATTGGACATAATTATAATAGTTGCGTGTGGGTTATCTTGGAGTTGAGCTCCGTGATTATCTTTTGTTGAAACTTGTTCATATTTTTCTGGTTCTGGGAATATCGAATCATTTTGAATTGTATCGGTCCTTATTGAGGCTTTGCAATTTGTCATAAATACTGTTTTAAATAAGGGGAAAAAATAACAGAATGAATCAAACAGCATTGCCCTATGTAAATGTATGATTACACAAATGGTACATATCATGTTTCTACGTCATGTACAAACAGAGAAACAAGTTGTACCTCATTTGTTTACAATTAAAAAAAAAAGAAAAATAAATAAATAACATTCACTGACCAGGGTGTATCTGTGAAGGAGCAGCCCTAGAGTGGGGGAAGAACTCCCAGAAAGAAATAGAGAGAAGAGTGCTTGATGCCCACAAGAGGTTTAGGATAGTGTGTTTTCCTGAATAAGCGGAAAACTTCATGATTGATGGGTAGAGAAGAGAGTATTCATAAAGGCTGTGCCCCAGTGATGGGAAAACATTAACAGTATTCTAGTCTCATCTTTCAAATCTTAAGAGCAAAATGCATAATGGTTAAACTGTTTCCAAATATCTTACCTGTGACCTAAGGGACAATATAGGAAGATAGCATATCCACTTTGATAAAATTGTAATGTTTGGCACCCAAACAAATATTATCAGGCATAAAAAATAGAAGAAAAATAGGACCCATAGTGAGAAGAAAAATCAATGAATTAAACCATCTTAGAATTGACACAGATGTTAGAATTAGTCAAGGAGATATATGATTTTTATAACTATATTCCATATGTTCAAATTTTAAGTAGAGACAAAAAGTATTAAAATCAAATTCTATAAATAAGAACTACAATAATTGATACACACATGTTATATATATGTGTGCGTACAATGATACACATGTATATTTGGAAGAATTGTCCATTCAATATGGAAGAATTAATACATTAATACATCCATTCCATATGAATTCATATAATCTACAGATTCTGAAATTGATTAGATGATGCTTGCACAACTTTGAACAAACTAGAAATCTAAAAACTCAATAAAGCAATTTTTAGAAAAAATAAATGAATTAGAAAAACAATATAAGAACAGAAGTTTATTACAGAAGAAAAGATTAGTGACTTTGAGTCCATAACAATAGAAGATATCCAAAATGAAACGCACAGAATTCCAGATCTATGGAGCTTTCCTAAGCTGCTTCTGTCTTCTCAGGTACTCTGTCCTGCAAAGTCTAGTCTCCTGAGTCTTCCTAGATTCTCAGTTTTACCTCCTCACCTTGGAGAGTCTTCCAGGCCCTACCCTAGTTATTGCTCTCTGTACCACCACCTGGAAGCTCTTTTCACCAAAGCAGGAATTTGGGGCAAAATAGTGATTGCGGATTTGTTTTCCATCTCTCGGAGATCATTTTCTCCACTGCATGATGTCCGGTGTCTTGAAATTCATTGTTCATATTATTTGTTCAATTTTCTGGTGGTGTCAGGTGACAAGATAAAACCAGTTTCTGTTACATATCTTGGTCAAAAATGAAAGAAAACTCCTTGGCTTAAAATTTCTTTTTAACGTGGAAATGTTTATTATTCAGTGAGTCAGGTTTAGTATTTCATAACGATAGTGATAATTTCTGCAGTAGTGATGTTAACCACATGATTCATGGTATACCCTTAAATAGTAAAATTTTGGTGAGGTAGAACATGGTTGAGCCACAAGGATCAGTTGTTTTTCTCTTTATATAGAACTTGCAAGTTATCCTGAACAGTTATTTGTTTTACAAAGAATCCCCTGAGTAGCCCCTTGTAATTTTATCTATTTGCATCAAATAAACTTAACTTTATCTATGTTAAGTCAAATAAATTAGAAACTTTTTCTTGATTGAAACTTCTGGTACAATTGATGACTTTCCTGAACAATTGTTGTCTTGTGTGCATAAACCGAACTGCTGTAATCTTGGGACTCTCAGGTGTGAATGTGGCCCAGGCAGGAATCTACAACAGTGAAGTCCTTGCTGCAACAGTAAGAACATCATGCACGTTGGACAGGTTTTGAAAAACAAAATTGTATGGCTTGACAGAAAAATATTGGAGAAAATATGATGACTCACTAGTGACCAAATCTTGTTATTTAATGCACTCTCTCCAGAATTTACAAACGGGGATGATAATTAGATGAACATTCTCTTAAATGAGAGAGAACTCCTTTTCTATTTTCCTCTTTAAAAAATGAGAGTGGTGAGCAGGCTAGTGAAGTAGTACTGTGTATAAATTTTCATATATTTTGTGCAGCTTTGTAGATTCACTTAAGTTCAATTTAAGTGTAAAAAATGTTATTTCCTTTAGAAAGATTTGACATATTTCATCAGAATAATTTTGTTCACTGTTTTTGCTAATATGAGTACTTCGGTTTGCAAAGACAGAAGGATATTTATACTGTCCAAAACAATAAATGTATTTCAAAAATATATGGGGAGGTAAAGAGGCAAGGGGAGGCCTTCCAGCAGAAGAATGACTCACTTCTTGGGCAAGTTGAGTCATAGTCTGTGGCTCCATTGACCACTCTCTCCTCCTGTCTCTAATTTAAACCCTGTTGTTATCATCTACCTGTGTGCTTGCTTACTCCTATGGTGGTCTTGTCTGGGCTCTTGAATGGACAGCTACTATTGACACAGGCACCAATTGGGAATCATTCCATTGAGATCATAGGTCAGGGACTCTCAGTCATTGGCCTCTCAAGTTGGAAAGCAGAAATAAAATAAAGGAATGAAAATTAAGGAATGAAAGGTGACCAATATTTTCAGATGCAGATTGGGGTCTGGCGGGCTTCCAATTTTAAGCACAAAATTGTAGCTGTCTACATTTATTGCTGATTTAGTAAGAGAAGGAAAACTAACAAAGCTTGAGGTTCATAAATATTTTGGCCTTAATATTTTATAAGGCGGCTTGATCTATGAGACCATTTTTTCTGTCTGAGTTTGAACCGTGGCTCTGCATTTTGTCAACTGTGTGATCTGGGTCCAAGTATTTTGCCTCATTTATGAATTAGGTCTGATAGTGTCCATCCTAGGGATTGGTTATGAGGACTAATGAGTTAGATAAAGGCACTTAGAAGAATGCTTGATTCATGTTTAGTATTTAATAAATTTTTTTTTTTTTTTTTTTTTTTTTTTGCGGTGCTGGGGATCAAACCCAGGGCCTTGTGCTTGCAAGGCAAGCACTCTACCGACTGAACTATCCCCCCAGTCCTAAATATTGACTATTGTTGTTGTTATTATCACCCATAAATTTGGGAAAAGTAAAACAACTAACCCATAATTGATGATTTTCCACAAGTTGAAAAATGTATGAAAATAAATATTTATATTTAATGTGTTCATATAATATTTTACACTTATCTTTAGTATTTATTTCAATAGCGATACCTATATCTCTGTCTAAATTTTTCTTTTCCCAGAATATTTTGAAGGTCTCTGAAAGATGAAGGAGACTGTGTTTTATTAATATATCTCCAGTGTGCAAAACGGAATACCTAGCATATAGTGGGCACTCAATTCATAGTTAATGAATAGAATTAAATTCAATTGAAAAGAAGAAAATAATATTTACAGCTATGTTTTCCCCTATTGTGGAGGCAGTGAGCCTGGAAACACAGGTTCTGGTTTTGAGCCTTTTGTGTGGTTTTGGACCTCTATGTCATTGAGCCCATCATCTAATCACTCTGTGCTGCAGTTTTATCATCTCTTGAATGGACAACTAAAACCCTGGATTATCATAATAACGATTAAAGTTAAACTAAATGTGTATAGAG
Source organism: Sciurus carolinensis (assembly GCF_902686445.1). Classification (NCBI taxonomy): domain Eukaryota; kingdom Metazoa; phylum Chordata; class Mammalia; order Rodentia; family Sciuridae; genus Sciurus; species Sciurus carolinensis. The sequence goes on along the minus strand of NC_062218.1, from coordinate 82,805,776 downwards.
CTACTCACACCTTAAGAATTGTTATTGTTAATTTCTTAATAGTTATTATCCTTTCTTTTGAATTCCAACTTTCTAGAAGATGTAAGAAAATATTACCAGTATCTTAGTACTTTCCATATTTCCAGGGTCAAGTCAGCCCTTGGAACATTTCCTTCTCTTCTGTTGCCAGCTTGACCTATGGCTTATTACTTCCTGGTCTTACTCCCCTGCAGATAACTCAGGGTAGAGGAGATCAGTCATTTCTAGATCTTACATTCTTCCTTATCTAATTTTATATCTTTTTATTTGAAAACAACACAGGGGGCATGATCCATAATTCTGCTGTCATGACTTATGTGGATCCTGTTACACTTCTTCCTTATTCTTTGTCCAGCCTGGGGCAGACAAATCTCATTTCATTTCCATCTGGATACTGCATGTGGAATGAAAGGTATATTCTGACTGACATCTGGCCCCATTATAGAGGGAACAAATGAAGTCCATCCAGCTAGTTGCAAATGCCACACAAAAGAATAGGACCTTTTTCAGGCAGTGCATTTTTTTTGTCATTCTCTAATGTGTTTTTGTTGCACATTATTTTTCTCAGTTGTAATTCCTTTAGTCTTCCTTATTATGAAAAGACCAACTGTCATAGCATATATATTTTTTAACACTGGTGTGAGGATAAAACTCAGGAATGCTAGACTTCTGCATTGAAACTTGGAACAAAGAAAACAAAAGAAACTAAATCTTCTTATATACTGTAAATTACTGCTTTGTTTCAGAACACAGTGTTTTTCATAATTCATTTTGAAACTGATTCAGTTAATTGTTGCTATCCTGACATTACCTGATAAATTTCTGTTCCATGTTTTTTTTCCAAATATTGTCAACTTACTGCAGACTGATCTGTAAGTTTGCTGGGCTAACAGAAGAGTAGATCAAGAGCAGTCACTTAGCAGACAATGAATTTCTAACGGCAGTAGCTTTGACAAAGAAAGAGTGCCTATTCTTTCTTAAATAACTTAAAGACCACTTGGAAACCCTTGGCCTCCATGCCCACTGAATTTGTGGCTACCAGAAGGTCCATGCTGACAGACCAGTAACTTTAGTGAAAGTTCAGAGGAGATGATTTTTCCTGTTTTTTCTTTTTTTGGTTCTTTCTTGTTTTAGGAACTAGCTCATTTCAGAACGCTCCAGTGAGTCTCAGCTAATGAGGGTATGGGGATAGAACCTTGACTTAGACACTAGCCAGGTGAATCAGTGAAAGCTATGCCCTGATTAATCTGTGCAAATTCAATTAACAATTTATTTTGCATTTGGGTAAATAACGAAATAAATTTCTTCTCTATATATTAGGGACAGTACTAAGCAGAGCTTCACATTCTTAAATTTTTAACAAATAATTTTCAAAAAGATAACAAATTCCTAATGACTTTATAGGTTTCATTTCAAGTCAGTAAATCTACTGTGAGGTTACATAAAATTTCACTGAGTTTCCCCAAATTTCATCAACATATACACTTAGGCTTTAAAATTTGTTCTCTATGAGCTTCATTACTGAAATTGGAATTTTAAGTTGGAATATGATCTATAAGGAAAGGGTTAATCACTTTTATTAGTAAATTTCAAGTGACAAATTACAGAAAATATATTTTAATAAATTATTCAGTTATATCAGATTATATGATGTTTTATAAACATTCTGGAAAGATAGTTCTTCCTCTTGTCTCTTGGGAAATCATTTATACATATTTTATATATATATGTACTTTTTATTTATATAAATCATATATATACTTTTTTTTTAATGCAGCAACTGATTTGGGAATTTTGGTATAAACCTAAATAAACAGATTTTTAATGACCTGACCTATCAAAAGAGATCTAAATGGAACTTTCAAAGATACATTCAAATGCCATCATTTAGGAGAGATGTTCAATTCTGATTGCCTCTGGATTTGATCTAAACTACCTGATCAGCTTATGTGACTCTCTTTCAGCTCTCTCTGCCTGCTTGCCTGCTGTTGCTATTAACAGACATCTAGCCGAGAAGGCCCTCCCACCTCCTGAAGGCAAGTCAAGTCACGTCTGGGGTGCTGTTTTCTGATCTGTATCTTATTTTGAAAATCAAAACTTGAACTTTAAAGTCTGGCTTGATGAATGACATTTAAAGATTTTAAACATATTTTAAGGCAGTCTAGAGGATGGCAGAATTTGGATTCAGATATGTGAGGATTTGAAAATTAGTTTATAATGATTCATTCTTTCACTGGTTTCTGAGATCAGAGCTGGGAGTAGGCCAGATTTTAAAGTTGAAGCTGTGAACTAAATCAACAACTAGTACCTAGGGGATTGTCAATTACCTTTTAGTCATGCACTCTCAGATAATTGCAAAGTAAATAGATCACCTGGTACCCCCATATGCTCAGGGTCCCCTAGCTCAGAACCAGTGTCATTCTTTCCCAATGAAGCTTGAGCTTTTTACCAGCTAATTGTCTAGAATATTTTTAGAATGTGAAGGCATGGACATCTTTGGAACCCTTCTTGTTTGAGGGACAAAATAATTTTATAAAAAGATTCTAGCACTTATATTACACTGACTCTAGTTACTGCAAGGAAGGTTGGGAAGGTGTTTACGGCAGCCTTTTCTAAATATAAAGTGGCATGCAGAGGCAAATCTCTGTTATAATTTGATAGTGCTGTGGTGGATATTTAATTTCAGTCACTTATGGAAGCACAGAAGCCACCTGCCTGGTCTGGGACCCATGATCTATTATCTGCCTGGATTTGTCCCAAGGTTTGACCTGTGGGGCATGAAGAAAGAAAGCTCCGCTGGCTGAAGGAGCTTTCTCTATTGCCCCCAGGCCCGAGCAGCAAAACTTCTCTCTGGCTGTAAGCATGGGTGTGTTGCCACAGCACCCACTCAATGTACTGTACTCTTCATTTGATGCTCGAGGTGTTTGTTGGCTAAATCATCCCTTCTTATTTTATTTATACTTTCTTTTCAAAACTCTGCCATGATTTCCCATTCTGTAATTTATTGGAGGGCTTCCATTGATAGTCCTTTCCTCTCATTTACAGATCAGATTTTTCCACTTTTTTTGCATATATACTATTATTTGACTATATATTAGACATAATGATTGGTATGTTGTACAGAGTCTGGGTTTCGTTCCTTCTCTAAATGTGTTGAATTTTGATCTGTTGGGCAGTTGACTGATTGTTGAGACCTGTGGGTGGCTGGTTAAATGTGGACTAATTTTGGTTTATCCTTATAGGTAAGGGTACAATCCTTGCTGCTGGCCTTATTTCTAAAGATTTTCTCAGATTTTAATGGAAAGCTTGAGATTCTTATCTAGCTCCTCTAATGTGATAGGACTTAAAAACCTAACTATGTGAACTGGAAGACTGATGAGATTTCTGCCATGGGGATGCTTTCTTCTAGATTATGAGTTACCTCTTACCTACAAACAATGAACTGTTAGACAATCATTTGAAGGTTCATACTGATTTTATTCTTCCTCTTCTGTGGGTTCCTCCTTTCCAGGATTTTTCTAACAGTTCGACCTATTTTTCTTTAACCTAATAAGACTAAGAAGCCCACAAAATTATGTCCTTGGTTCATCTTGACTTTCTAAGATTAGGAATTCACACTGAACATTGAATCAAGGTCACTAGAGTAACAAGAATGCTGGGAAGTCACAATGCATACCTCTGAAGACACACTATAGTGCTTTTACATACATTCATGTCAGCAAATACATGGCACATCCACTACTTATGTGATGGTGTTTGGGTTATATTGGTGAATAAGAGAGACAAAATTTCTGTTTTTTTCTTTAAACTTATGTCCCAGTGCATCAGTCTGAGTTATCCTGTTTATTATAGCGTGACATTCAACTGGTGATTACTCTATCCCCCCAGGCCCAAGATGTTACCTGATGCCAAACCATATTGAGGATTAACTATTTTTTTAACATGTATTTTATAAATATCCAAAAAGAAACTGGGTGCAGTGTTGGGCACACTTCTAACTCCAGTGACTTGGGAGGCTAAGGCAGGAGGATTGCAAGTTCAAGGCTGGTCTTAACAACTTCCTGAGGTCTTGTCTCAAAATAAAAAATAAAAAGGGCTTGGAATGTAGCTCAGTGGCAAAGTACCCCTGAGTTCAACCCCAAGTACCAAATTTGTGTGTGTGTATGTGTGTACACACAGAAATAGTTAAAAGTAATCTGCACAGAGTTAAATAAACATGAACCAACAAGATATATTTATGAACTCTAAGCTCCTTGCTGTACCCTGCCAGCAGCATAGGTTTTACTCCATGTAAAAAGTGAATTTGGAAATCATGGAAGACTGTATATTAAAAGACCTTGGAAACAAAAAGAATTTTAAACGTTTTTATAGTCTAATGGTATGTAACATAATATCCAAAGAACTTTTTTGTTTATCAACATGGCTAATGAAGCAGGATAAATGCTGCTATTATTATCCCTAAAGTAAAGGTGAAGATCATAGGACATGTAAGTTTTGTCCCCGCTATAAAATGGGTATTTGAGTATTATAGAGTGAATATCATTATTAATGTTAATTTATCATTCTTTTTGGTTTTTGACCTGTATTCTCCTGATCCAATATACAATGGTGGATTAAGATTGATTTTATTTTATTCCAGTAAACAATTTATATTTTTTTCTAAAATTGGAAAGTTAATCTCTCTATACTCCTTATGATAAAAGTCCTCACCATCTGCATAAACTTCTCTTCCTAAATCCTAGATATTTTCCTACACTTCTTTATTTTTAACTTTCTCATATTTTTTTTAGTTACATATGACAGTAGAATGTATTTTGGCAGAATATACACACATTGAGTATAACTTATTCTATTAGGTTCCCACTTTTTTAAAAAAAATGGTAGCTGTAGATATACAGAATGCCTTTATTTTATACACTCCCTGAATCACCTTATTTCCACTATCTAAACTCTCTTACCAGCTCTCATTCATCTCATTGGCATGTTTGACCACTCCCTTGCATTATAGGCTACCCTCTTCAGACCTGGCTCTGTAGTACCCTTGCTCAGTATTTCCGCAACCAGAGGAACAGATTTCAGGATGGATTTAAGGCTTCAATGAGGCACCATAAAAGAAGTTAAACACACTGTAAACTTGGGGTTGACCTGTTTCTGTCACTTAGTAACTATTTTAAGGTATTTATGTGAGCTAGGTATTTATCTTCTCTGAACCTCTATTACTTAATCAATAAAACTGGAATGGCAATGTCCTACCTCCCAGGATTGTTGTGAGGAATAGAGAATAAATAGGTAAATCACCTACCTAAACTGAAAACTCTGGACTAGGGTATTCCCTCTGAAACTTTGAGTGCTTATGGGAAAATAACTAGGTAGGAAAAGAACTCAGAATAAAATGTGGTTAGTATTTTTATTGGTAATGTTGGCCCCCAGACAGGCCCAAGAACTATTTCTTTGACTGTGTAGAGTAAACCTCCACAAACACCGTAGTTCATAAAAGAAAATCTAACTAAATAAGCAGAAGACATTATCCATGTAACCCAGTATCAAGTATTAGGTGAATGAATGGGAAAAGAGTGATAAAGAGGAAGTAACTGAATATTTACTTTCAGATTTGTTGCTTAATGAAAATCCTTTCTACTGGTAACAGAATCGTCCTATTTCTTTGGGTAACCATCACACCTACATTTCTAATCTGTAGAATTGTAGAGGACATTTCTCCTGGTTTCAATAATAAACCTGAGACCCAGGCTTGGTTAATAGAGGTAAAATCCATATCTAGGGACATAGATTGATTCGGAGTTGGCCCCATGACTCCATTCAGGCTAATGGAAGAATCCTGGATCTTCCTACAAATATATTTTTGCTTGATCTTCTAAGGTGAGAGTAAGTTCTTGGCATTTCGTGGGAAGAGCCTGCCAAAACAGAACACAGAGCCAAATGGAGTAAAGGAAAGAAGGAAGAAAGGAAGGAGGGAAAGAAGGAAGAAAGGAGGGAAGCTTAGATGAATTTCTTTAAAATCCGGCACTAGATAGGCAAAAGTCAAATTTATTAATTTAACTTAGCCATTATTTTTGTGTTGCTTTGTTTTAAGCCAAATGAAATGAGGAATTCTGACATTTTCATCAGAATTTCAAGCAAGTGCATGGCAGACTGTTTGTCAGACTTTTTTGCTGCTGTGACTAAGAGATCTGACCAGTACAAAAAAAGAAAAGTTTATTTGAGGGCTCACAGTTACAGAGGTAGCAGTCCATAGGCAGGGGCTCTGTTCCTCGAGGATTGACATGAGGCAGAACATCAGGCGGAAGACTGTGGCAAAGGGAGGCAACTCACAGGATGATTGGAAAGCAGAGAGAGCGTCCACTTGTCAGATACAAATATATACCTCAAAGCCGTGCCCAATGCCACCTCCTGCAGCCACAACCCCACCTGCCTTCAGTTACCACTCAATTGATCCCATCTGGTGATTAATTCACTGAATGGGTTAAGACTCTCTCAACCCAATCATTTCTCCTCTGATCCTTCTTGCATTGTCTCACGCGTGAGATTTTGGGGGACACCTCATATCCAGACTGTAACACAAACCAACTTGGAATCAGGTGATATTTACAGAGGTGACCAAGCAGAAGTAAAAATGATGGACATCATCAGGAAAATTCTCCCAGGGGCAGAAGGGCTAAGTTTGTCAATAGAAAGGGAGTGAAGAAAGCAGAATGGATTCCATTCTGAAAGATATGGTTCTCTGCATCAAAGAATCATCCAGTAATCATAAGTGTCATAACTGGGTCCAAGATGAGAGGTTTCTCTATTTACCAGAAAGGGGTAAAGTGAATTAAACAAAGGGAAAATACTGATTGTTGATCCTGGGTTCTTTTTAGAAAGGGTTGAATTGTTCCTAGAGGATAGCTTAAAATCAAGGGCACAATTGGAGGTAAAAAAAATCTCCTGCTATGGAGAAAACATAAATTTGTGATCAGAGAGTTGGCAAGCAGTTAATAGTAGAGTAGAGGGAGGAAGAGATTGGAGAGGAGGGGAGCAAGAAGCACAGAGGTATTTATTGCATCATGCTTTGGGTCAGGGTCAATTTATCCTTTAGGGCTGTAGGTTAATAACAAGTAGTACTTTTAGGGTCTTCTAGAAAATATTAATTTCTTTAAAAATGAGAAGATAAAAGTAAACTTTTAAGTTGAAAATTTATTTTAATTTTTTACCTTTATACAAATATCATCACAAATGCAGTTTTGTCACTATTTTCTCTCCTGTTTCTCTCTCTATATTTTTCTCTATATATTCTGTATATATTTTACTTTTTGAATAGAGGAAGATATCCACAAGGCAAAAGTACTGAGGGCCCATGAAAATCCTAATTCTGCCCTACCCTCATACTCTGACAGAATCTCTGATTGTTAGCATGTGCCAATAGCCATTTAGTCACATTTCTTCGTTCTCTGAAAGAAAAGCTGAATGACTGGGAGATTTGCCTTCTAGATTCTCTGGCACTTAGAATTGGAGAGTGCTCAGTTACAGCTACCATGATAGAAAAAAAATTCACCAAGTAGTGCATGTGGAAAAACATCTTAAAGAAAGAAAAACTCAATTCTGTTCCATTTGCTTAGAAAATACATGAACCACAGTGAGTACTCAATAAATGATAGCAAGTATTAGTAATAAAATAGCAATAAGTTTTGTTACTTTAAAGGTCACTAAACAGAGCAAAGTGTCAACTACTAAGATTAATTTCCCCTTCCCTGCTTATTCCTTGGACTCAAAAAGTTCTTCCCAGCATGGAAACAATAGTGGTCAGACCCTCTTCCAGAAATTGCAGAAGGTATCATAGGTAGCCAATCACATGCAAGCCTTCAAGAGACAGGTGGATCCCTCTAGAGGAAGGTGTTTTACACGGAGGACTGAAACCATTACTTGCCATGGAATTTGGGGATGGGTTGAAATTCTGAGGACTGAATTATGCATCTGTCTAAGGATTTTGCAAACTGTTATTATTCAGAATTTATGTGGATATTTGAAATACAGGAGCTCTAATCTTTCTCAACTCTGTATGGTGAAAGAGGACTTGATTAGAAATGTCAGCATGGTGGGGTGAATTGGTTGAATTGTATCATCCAGTTTTATTCCGTAAAACTTAACTTGCATTCTTGGATGGTTGTGCAGTGCGTATAATATTCCATCCTTCCCAATGATCCTTCCACTTTCAAATCTTTTTTCTGTACCTAAGTCATATATTTTTTATTTTATTCCAAGACATAAAAGCACTCTTGACTCCCATTACTTACATAAGGAATTTTTGTCCCCATCCTCAACGTAAAAGTCAAAAAAACTCACAATTAAGTCTCATTCTAAACTTATTTTCACTTAGCCTTTATAAATGTTTTTCTCTCCAATCATCATGTTTTCTTGAAAGTGCCCCAAATAAACCACACTATGTTCATGCTGTTTGGACTCCCCTTCCTTGACGTCTTCTCAAGTTACAATGATTTTTGTCTCCTTTGACCATTTATGATTTTCCTCCTAATTTTATGCCTATAACCTCATCTAAGCAGATAATATATATAAACTCCTTAACAGGAGGGAGCAGCAAAGGAAAGGAAAATAAAGAACTATCTTAAGATGTGATTTGATTTTGAATATTTTTAATATTTTGAATCTCTTTCGCAAGGACATGAACTTTTTGAAGCTGTTTTGTATCTTGTTTTTCTTAGGTGCCCCAGTATATATAGTATTGCAGCACAAATTCTTGGTAGGCAACAAATGAATTCTCAAGGACAACAGTTTTTTTGTGGGTTCTGGAAACAGAAACTGAGATGCATGTGATAGGCAGTTACCCTATAACTACCAGTTATAGTTTTGATGAGAATATCATCTTTCTACCAATCAGAGCTTGTCCCATTCTTAATTTATTATATTTCAATTGTTTTAAAGACATTTACAGTCTTGATAAGATAGTCTTTAAGAAAAAACACTATATTCTACTTAACTTGTAAACGATCTATTTTTAGTTCAATTTTGTAGGAAATAAATATTTCAAGAATTGATTTTTCTTTATTAAATAAAGATGCATGAAATGGTAGATACTTTATAAATTATATTTCTCCAATATTAGAGATTTAGTAAATGTACTTTAGTTCTTCTTTGGAAACAAAATTACTTTCTCCAGTTAATCTGAGAAAAGTTAATTATCAATAATCTCCCTTTAGGATTTTAACTCTGTGTTGTGACAACATCACTATATTCATCATGGTGTAGACCTGAGAAAATAGTGCAATTAATATTCATAAACATGAATGTGAAATTTATTCTATGATGAGAAGTGTCATTCTTAATTGAAAATATGCCAACTTTACTGACATCATCATTAATAGGATTTTAGGCAATCTGCCAGTAGTTCCAGATATGAGATTCACTTTTATTCTAGAAAAAATTTATGACAGCACCTTCATTATTTTTTAATTTTTAATTTTCTCTTTTCTCATTATAAAAATTCTTTGAAGTTTACATAAACAAGCAAAATTTAGAAAAATACCTCATGTCTAGTCATTGTCCAAACCTTTTGTTATTTTCTATTTTCAAACTAAAGCACCTACTCTAATTGTATGAACTACTTTTTTTCTAAGTTAGTCCATCAATTTGAAAGTTTCTTTTGTGGCACAAAAATTTTATTATTACTTTGATATTCTAAAGAAATAAATCTGTCTACATTTAAAACTGCCCTTAGATCCCTGTCTCTGTAATGTAGTTGCTTGCTTCTAAATCTTTTCATGTTATAAGTAAAAATTGTTCTCTGAAGAAGGAAAAATATGCTAAAAATATGTTCTCTATAGAAGAAATGAAAATTAACTTGTAAAAAGTATGTTCAAAACTAGAAAATAGATCAGATTAGGGTGGAGAAGAAATGAAGTTAAAAAGAAAGACTGGATAGGAAATGGATATTAGGACCACTGGGAGATTATAATCTGTTTTGCTGAGATCACTTGCAAAATAGATAAATAGATAGATAAAATGATTTGAAAATAATAGATAAAATGATTTAAAAGGTTAAAAAAGAAAACTTAAAAAGCAAGTTTATTTCTTAACAAAAATTTTTCTTTTTAAAATATTTCTTCTATTTATCAATTAAGACCTTTTCTCTTATTAGTCTGTGAATCTAGACTGAGATTTTTTTTCAATATTTAGTTAAAAACTGCAGATGACTTGAGGACTATCTCAGATGTGTATTGTGACTAATGATTTCACTTCCTACTCATTTCCAGAATGATTCTTTCTTGTCTTTACTATCTCATTTGAAACCTTGCTTTTTAGGTAAGTTCCTTCTAAGTATTCAATTTAAAGGAGGTCTTTATTTTCTCCCTCATAAGAATTTTCTTATCTCCTATTACACTAATTTTGTAAGTTAAAATTTCATTGTTTCTTATTAGGCTTCTTCAGGATAAGCACTGTTTAATTTATTATTATGTGTCCATGACTAGTATAGTGCCTGGCACATAAATAGCTCTCAATAAGGACTTGATTTATTAAATAAACAAACATTCAATGAGCAAATTTGCTTCCTTAATAACTGGCTAATGAATTGAGTGAACTGAGTGGGGCTAGACTATATTGGACCTGGGGAAAAAGCTAGAATTTCCAGGAGTCCCATATACTTACAAAGGAGAAAGGAGGTAAAACTTCAAAATCAAGGCAGGAACCTTAGTTTGTTGATAGGGAACTAATTACATTTCTTCCCTGAAGAACTCAGGAAATAAGGAAGAAGCTAAGGTAGTTAAGGAGCTGGAATAATAGACTTGCAGCACAGGCCAAGCCAGAGGAAGTCTTCTTGGAGAATAGGAGGAAGAGTCTGAATTCCTAAGCCCAGTTAAATGCCTTGAGCTGGGACAGGTCTGGATTCAGTCCACTGCAGAGCATCTGGTTCAAAAGGAAGTAGAAGGTAACAAGTCCCATTAGATGGTAAAGATCAAACATGACCCATTGTCATTCACATGGATTTTAAAGATTTGTGATAACATCCTTTTACATTAAAAAAAAAAAGTAAGGAAAAGAAATATCTTTAAAACTATAAACGGAGTGTGACTTGATTTGACAGAGAAGGTCACTGAAGAGATGGGGGAAATAGTAGTTTCTAAGGCAAAAGAAAGTCTTTCTGAGGGTTGTGGGTGGGGAGACCCCCAAAGGAGGGTGAATGACCCTGGTCAGGACCCAACTTGATAGGCTCTGCAGGAAATAGAAAGGTGAATGGAAATTCAGTTATGCCCAAAAAGGAAGTTCCTCTGCCCAACCTTTAGACATAGACTTATAAGGGACCATTTATCACAATAAATTATTTCCTTAAAAATAAGTCCAGTTGATTAAATGCTGGTTGGGAAAGATAGCACCAGAATAAGATTCTGTGAAGCTATAGCATTTTTATTTGATTGTACATTGACATATTTCTATTCAAAGTTTGTGTCATTCAGAATTTAGTGTTGAGATAATAAAAAACAATTTCCTGATAGCTATATTAAACTCGGTAATCTTATTTCCTTTGCCTAAATGATTTATTTCCAACTCAATTTTGATACTTCAAAAGAGACTTGTGTTTGATGACAAATTTTTAGTTTGTGGAAGTAAAGTTTGGTATTTTTCTCAACACTTTTTTGACTTTTTTTTAAAAAACAAAATCTAACTAACCTTCTACAAAATCCATGCAGTAGATCCTCTTATCTCAAGAAATTTGCAGAAAGTCATCATATATCATATCTATATATCTATATCTATCTATATCTATCTATCTATCTATCTATCTATCTATCTATCTATCTATATTTGTCTCAGGACTTGAACAGGTATTTACTGATTAAAAAGCCAAATGATTTCTGTTCATACTCTGACTGCCCAACTATCAACCCTTTGCTTCCTTTTCTGGAGGATATGAATATTCTGCTGCTGCTACTATATTCTACTTTTTTCTTGCCCTAGTTTCAGAATCTGCTCACCTGTTGTTTAACTGTTTTTCATTCCCTTTGACCATTTTTTGGGGGAACTAGAGCACTCATAAAATGTTATGTCCATTACCTGTGCTTCCTGTGAGTTGGGTAAGTCAAGGTGCCTACTACACTAAAGTTATAGTGGGGGAAGAAAAAGGCATGAGATGTGGCAGGTAATCCTATTTAGTCTGTGGCCTTCAGTAATTCAGGGTATCTGGTGAGTTGTTGTACTATTTTTTAGATTCACTGATGGAAACCCGTGACATGTAAGAACTGTTTCCTGAGATATATAGATCATTTCCTCCATTACATAGCAAGACAGTGACCTAGTACTTTAGATTTTCAAATGTAGTTTAATAATATTTGTTAACACACCATTTTTAATTATTAAAAATTATAGACTATGCTATTTCAAAAGGAGTAAATGCTATTTTTCCTCCTGTCCTTTTACATGAATCATGTCCTCCTGTGAAAATTTTGCTCCTCTGAAAATTAGAATTCAAAGTGCCAACTGATCTTTAGAAGGATTCAAAGTAGAAAGAAATGATTCTAGGTGGGATTTTCAGAATTTAAAGTCGTTTGTACTTTTTTTTTCCCCTTTCAGTACTAGGGATTGAATCCAGGACCTCATATATGCCAGGTAAGTGCTCTACCACTACTACATCCCAAGAGAGTGTCTCACTAAGTTGCCCAGGCTGGTCTTGAACTTATGGTCCTCCTACTTCAGCCTTGGGCATATCCGGGACTATAGGTGTGCACCACTGTGCTCTGTTTAGAATTTAAAGTCTTGACCAGGTAGCTTCACCTACATTACTGATTAGCAAGCAATGAACATTCTTTGGGTCACACTGTTACGGAGAAGGTGGAGAAGCAGAAACAGAGGCAAGACAAATGCCTTTCATTTTATGAGTAAAGGAGTCACAGTAGGTTAACATGGCACACTAAAGTATTATTTTAGCAAATAACACATTTTGAGAAATACATATTTTTATTTCTATGATCTCTATAGTTTGGTAATATAAAATCATTAGGATCTTAGTATGTTGGAACTTAAGGGAACTCAAATAATCATCTGGTCCAACTCCCATGTTTTTAAGATTTGAAAAAAGTTAGCATTCAGGCTACAAGAGTAGCTTCAAGTTCCTAAGCCAGTATGGGGCAAACTCAGCTATTGAAACAAAGCTTCTCAAAGTTTAATTCAAGATTCTTTTGTGTTTAAATTAATTTATTTCAAAACTTTTCTTTTTTTCATAACAGACAGAAGTTACTCTGCAAAATACTTCTGATTTATCACCAGGTTTTCTTTCCACATCTGCAGTGTAAAGCTTGAGATGGTTGGAGTAGTGTGGCAGTGGTATGGTTTAAATATGAGGGCGAATGCAAGAAATCAAAGAAATCAACAAATGTCACTCTGATACTGTGGATAGGAGCATTGGAATCTTGTTTGTTTGATTTTATTTTTGTGCTTGGGGTCAGATCTAGTGAACCATACTCTCAGCCTGGAGCATTGGTTTTTAGAGGGAGAATATATATATATATTTTCAGTGTCACAGATCCATCCAACATTTACTCACTCATGACAAGGAATTTTATGAGATAAATGCCTGAGTGGAAAGAGAGTGCTTATTGCTCCTGGTCACTTCTCTGAGTAAAATGAAGTTTAATAGGCAAGGTCATGTGTAGTTTTTACATATGTAATTGCCTGATAGATTCTTCTAAACAACCATCCATGTCTTTGGATTTTTGTCATAGGTACTGTGTGGACAAAACAATCTCAGATGTAATGAGTATTAAAAGTAAAAATTTCACAACTAAGTACAAGCATAATCTGTACCATTATGTTATTCTAATTTCTTTTATCCAGACATACTTCCCTCTATTATATATAGTATATTTTTTTATCTCTGTCATTTCAAACTTTCCAACAGAATACTAACTGATATTTTCAAACTCTTTGTCAATGTGATGTAGTACACAGGAGAAGCTGATAACCCCAAATGATTAGTTTGTTCAATACACCCAAATTACCCCCTTTGATACCCCAAATACCATCTGTGTTCTTGGAAAAAATGATAGTTGATATAAACTATAATCTTGAGGTTAGACATGGATTTCTAAAAGGGACAAATTCTTTCTGAAGTGAAGTGGCAATGTGCACAAAATTTCATTTATTGAATAGAAAGTCCATCCAAGGCTGGCATTAAATACAAGAACCAATGCTTCTAGCGTGGAATAAGATGATTTATTCTGGTGACCATCTAATGCTTTGCTTAGGTCAACCATAATAAAGATTTCATGCATAACAACAGCCCTGAGGCTTATTGGATATGAAAAAGAACACTGGAGTTTATCCAGTTAAAATGTATCAGATAATCAAGTGTCTTAATGGAAGAAATTATGAGGAAATGTGCAAATAAGATTGTGGATATCAATGGTTAACTTACTTCCATGGCCTTTCTCTTTCTTCTTCTCCCTCCTTCCCCTCCTTCCTTTCATTCTTTTTTTTTTCCTGCCTATTTTTCTTTTCTTCTTTCATTTCTTCAAGCTGAGTCCTGTGACTTCAATTATTTGTTTCTTTCCTGGGGTTCTGGATTTGGAAGACTGTGCTGAGACTGTAATACTGCATCCTAATCTCACTTCCAACTTAAAAATTATGCTGGTTTTTATTTCTAAATGTATGGGATTCATTAGAAAAGATTATCTGCTTGAATTCGAGAATTTTAAACAGAATAAATTAATTGATTTATTAATTTTTTTTTAAATGCTGGGGTCTAGACCCAGAGCCTTGCATGCCAGGCAAGTGTTCTACACACTTGAGTTATACTCCCTGTCATATTTCATTTTTAAATTATATTTATAACATATGTTTTATGAATAATGAATATAATTACCCTTTTTAAGGGTATACAGTTCAGTGAGTGTTGACAAATATATGTTGTTCTCTAATCTATACAATAACACATATAGAACTTTTTATCACCCTAGTAAGTTTCCATTTGCAATCAATTGCCTCTCAGCTTCAGAAAAACATGTATTTTTATTTCTGTTCTTATGGCTATATGCTTTATAAAATGTCATGAGTTTTTCATCAACATAAAACTTCTCTCAAAAGTTACCATTAGCCACATGAAAAGATAAGTGATAGGCTGGGAGAAGATGCTTCCAAAATATATTCGAAAAAAGATTTGTATCCAAAATATGTAAAGAATGCTGATAACTCATTCATAAAAATACTAACAACTCCGATAAGAATTAGAAAGCATTTCAACAGATATTTTAGAAAAAGATATCCTTGAATTTTGGCATCTGGTGTAGATGGGTTCCTGGACTTAACCCTCCGTGGATATTGAGGTATGTCTGTGCCACTTGACACCCACAAAAGGTAAAAATGAAAAAGAACAATAATAAAAAGGGTTGATGTGGAGCAACTTGAACTCCCATGCATTACTAGTGGAACAAAAACAACAATATAAACTTATCCTTTGGCAAGTTCATTGTGTGTATGTGTACTCAGTCTCAATAATCAACCACGCAATCACATCCACATAGAAGTAAAAATCCTTTAACATGTATGGAGTCAGTCATGGCAGCTTATTAAAGGTAAGAGAGTCTGAAAACTGAAAAATTGTTCATAATCTCAGTGTTTCCTCTGACTTTCTCAATGGTGAATATGTATATTTTTATATATAAACCCAGCATATAAGCAAATGCCACTGAATCTGTGAAAATCATCTTTTCCTCTATGAATGGAAGACTTTTGAAACATGACAGTGATGAGGTTGAAGTTGTCAAGCAAATTTGTTTCCACTTTAGTTCTCTTTGGGATGATTAGTGATTGGATAGCTCATCATATTGCACAAAGTGATATCTGTTTCTTTTGTTTTCAGAATGATTTTAATATAAGATCAAGGAAGTTACTCCTACATTTATTCCCCATTTCAGTCTCATTTTTACTTTATCTAAACATATACAGAGGTACTGCTACTTTTAGAACCACAAAGAGCAAGATGAAGATGGGAAAATAATGAAATGACTCAATTTGCCTATAACATATATAAAATAAACTATAACAGGAAACAAAAGCAAATAATTTAAAGCAAAGTAGTTGTTTCATCCCACACCATTTCAGATCTTTAGAATCTAAGCATTGATATTGCTTCTTTAATCCAATATAAAGATAGTATATTCCTCCAGGTGTTTCTGTCTCAGTTATCAAAAAAAAAAAAAAAAAAAGAAAAAAGAGGAAAGTATTAGATTCCCAACTTTAAGTTCAGTTACAGTATAGTTACAACTCTTATTTTTATTTAATCGGATAAACTTTCTCTTATTTTCATTAAATTGGATAAACTTTCTCAGGGATGTGCAAACATAATGAGTCTATTTCTCACTCTCTCTTTTATCCTTTTGGTGTTTTTAAAAGACATCTCACCTATTTCAGAGTAGAAAATTGGAACTTCATTGATAGCAGAAAATAACTTTTTTTTTTTTTTTTTCTTTTTCTGTGCTGGGGATTGAACCTCAGGCCTTGCACATGCTAGGCAAAGTACTCCACCACTCAGTTGCATCTGCAGTCCAGAAAATAACTTTTATGAGTTTTAGACTCCCTGGGAATTTTCCAAGCAATATTGTTTGTTGTGAGGGAAGAGGGAAGAAAAGGGTATGCCATTGCCCTAGAAAATCTCTATTGTTTTTGCTTCCCTGAAGTAACATGGCAACTCTTGTCTGTCTTAATCCACAAACAATAATTATTTACTACAAACACCCTGGAAGTGAATTTTTAATATATCTTTTGGGACTTTTAAGACCTCAAGTAAAATTGAAGTGTTTTTGGGAGCGGTGATTCATGACACTCACTTCTTGGGAGTCATGGGAACAGATGTTCTCAATACCACCCACGATGGAAACGTCAACTCCAAAATGAAATGGAGAACCGAGGCAGCTTTCCAGATAGAGCTGGTCACAAAACCATCTATGCCTCAATTATTCGGATGTTCCATGGGGCCTCCCATCTTTTAAATGCTCTTCTTGGCAAGCAAAACACTCGTGTAGAGAATTTTCATAGAGAAAAGACAGGAATAGGCACAGTTCAGATAAGTTAATCTACTTGATACAGATTTAAGAGTTGATTAAAAGTTCTGCTAATAGAACTTCTCATTTAAGTTAGGAAGCTATACTAGAACTTCACTGGGAGAAGGGGAAAAATTAAAAACGACCAAGAGTGGAGAATTCCTAGAATCTCAGGTTGAAGCTCGCATTAATAAGCAGTGTACAATAAGTCCTATTTCTTAGACTATTCCTGGTGGACCTTATTTGTCTTAGCATTACTAACAGTTTCCCCATAATGCCTTGTCCCCCTTCATTCTGGTATGAATTAAATGGCCATTCTACCTAAGATCACTGAGTCCAATACCAATTCAAATTGTTCTCTCAGTGTGATGGTCTGAAGTATAGAAAATCAGAACAGATCTAGAGATTTTATATATGTGACAACTTACTAAAAGATATTACCAACCAAAAGCCCAAATTTCTTACCCAGAACTTATATATAGGTTGCTTTTTGTCTTGTTTTGCTTTTTACATAATTATAACCTGAGACTTCAGAGCAAGAAATTGGGAAATAAGGCAAGGAATAAAACAAATAAGAAATTTAAAAATCACATATAATCAATAAAGGTAAGTTGTAAGTGGTAACTAAGTGTGACAAGCAAATGATTTTCCTAATATTAGTCCCCAGGAATGAGCCACTTTAACCAGTCCTAGATTCTGGATCTGAGCAGGATCCTACATTTGATAAACCTGACCTTGCTTGCAAGCATTATAGAGAATTCCTGTTTCATGTGGGAAAACCAGTGAGGTGGAGGATAGAGAGATAGAAATAGAGATAATAGAGATGAGAGACAAAAGAAGAGAGAAATGTTTTCAGTCATGGAATCGAAATCATCTTTTGTTGGGGTTAGCTCCCTGCACTTAGACAGCCTGGACCACAGGGAGTACTACCATGAGAATCAGACCTGCGGAGATCACTCAGCCCCAGGAGAGAGAAGGAGCTCAGCTTAGGGGGTCTGCTTTATTCTTTTCAACTCTATGAGTCTCAGACAGGAGGAGGGGTAGGCTTGTCACCTCATGAGCTCCCAGGAAGTAACATTAGGACTGGAGGAAAAGTTGTCTTTCTCCTCCAAAGAAAACTTCAATTATCTGAAGTGGAGAAGAGAGAATATAGAAAGATTTTAGCAGTTCGATTCTTGCGATATCATGGTAAAGCAACATTTTTAGATATGACACTAAGTTTCCAGAGAAAGTAGATGAATTTCCCAGCATTTTTGTGAAGGTGGGGTCCCTTAGAAGTTGCTCTCTGAATTGCAGATTAAGTTTCTCTTCCTAGCACCTAATCCCCCCAAACATCTTCACCCTGAAAATGTAGTCTTTTCTGGAGCTCACTTTTCCATTTTGGTGCAATTATCATAATGATCCTATCAGCAAATGACATCATTGGAGCCAGTTACCTGTGGTTAGAATGGCCTTGTGTGTGAGCTGTTTTCTGTGAATTTGATGAGTAGAACTGTACCTGAAGAAATTTTGTTTTGCAGATTGTTCACATCACTCACATCACACTGTTAAAACCAATTGCATTATCTGCCACAAATCATTGTGACTGCAGGGTGTTCATTCTCAGTCAAAATTACAGACTTCTTATCTATTTGTGGGGAAAGTGAAAACAGGGGTGTGCTCATGAGTTTCAAAGCTGAACACAATGATTCATTTCCAGGGAAGGGAGAGGTAAGAAGATGACATGTTTCCCATCAGTGGACTGAACCCGGGACTGGCAACAGTATGTTCTGTTTTACATTTAGATTAAATGTACCTTTTTCCAGCAGCTGCCTAGTGATTACCACAGAGAGGATTTCAATCAGCATGGTGAGCGGGTGATTGCATTTCCCCCTCATCCACGTGGCCTTCCCTTTGGCTTCTAAGATGTGCTGCGGACTGAAAGGACAGTGCTGATAGCTTTCCTGAGTCAGCCTGTGGGCATCAGTCTGCTTTGGATGGAACGGGGGTTATAACAGTGATGATGCAGCTCACGGGGATTTGGGGATAAGCCACCTCAGGGGCAAGGCCATGTACAGAAGCATGTACCAAAGTAGCTCTTTGAAAAGCAAACACAGTCCTCTGTTTCTGACTTATATATTTTTCACTTTAATTCATTCAAATTCTTTTGTGCTACTGCTTGAAATATTAGCATACTCCCCACTTAAATACAGTGTACCTGAAATTTCAATTTTTTTTTTTTTTGCTGAGTTTAAGAATTTAAGAATTTCTTAAATTCTTTTATTGACTGTTGATGGTTCATTTTTGTTTATTATTTATTTATTTATTTGTTGAACTGATAAAATAGATTGTTGGAATTTCCTGCTGTGATCCCAGACTGTTTTATGGTAACCTAGCAACTTGAATGTAATACATTCTGAATTACATGGAGTGGTTTTGCTTATGTTCTACATTACATTATGTAGTTTGTTCCAGAAAACAAGAAAAGGGGAAAAAAAGAATCAATAGCAAAAGTGGAGAAGCATTCCATTGTTCCTTCCCCACAACTCCTAGGAACATCTGGTCTCATTAATCTCTAGTGCCTTGGTCTATGTGATAGACACATCCTGAGTTTCCATTCATCTCCAGCATGGTCCATTGAAAACTGCTGTTGCATAGCAATATGGGCAGATGCTTTTAGTGCACGTGTTTTTCAAAGCATTCAGAAGGAGCAGCATGTACAGCAGAGGATGGAACACAACATCCTTTACCTTATGGTCACTGGTGTGAGTGTGTCTCAGGTCAGAAATAACTGCAGGATCAGTTCAACAAATTGGGTGGTCTTAGCTTAATTTCTTACAGATTACCAGTGTGGAGTAAATGTTGACAACCCCATAGTAAATTATGCTTGAGCTTGCCTAATGTGGTTTCTGAGAGTCCAGGATTGCCATATGGTGCAGACACATTAGAAAATCCTCTATTAGGAATTCTAGCAATTAAATTACTTCAAAATTCAAAATGGAATTCACCTTGTAAATATTAGGGAATAATGCTGACTTTGATAGAATTATTGAGTTTGCTAGGGATTTTATAGTCAAAAGATGATGAACCTTGGAATCAGAGGGTACAGGTTGGATTTACACTTAGAACAAGTAATTTAAGCAACTGCAACCGTGAAAAAAGAGATTTAACCTAAAACATAAAATTGGGGTTAAGGTCAGAGGTCACTGTGGGACCAGTGAGGAGCAGGGCCCTTGCATTCCAGCAGCCGAAATGTGACCTGAGTCTGCTCCCCTGGGGCCTCAGTTTCCCCACTTACACATGAGGCAATGGAGGGAGATAGAGGATGCCATGGGCAGCCTTCCTGAGACCCTCCCTCTCACGGGATGCTGTGGATTTCCGTGAATTCAGTGGTGATCAGTCTATTTTAAGTTGTGCCCCCTAATATTTGGAGGCCTCACTGCCTGGTGGATAGCCACCGCTCACCACTGACCCGGAAACTCCTGCAGAGGGGAGAGGCTGCACCCTTGCTCTTAGAAGGCCTCTGAGAGATGTTCCTCAGCCCCAGGCTGCCATGGTCTGTGGAGCCCCACCCCAGGACTGAACTAAATTCTCCGCGTCACCTGTTTCTGCGTCCCTAGGGACACCAAATCAGACTTTTACCTCTAGGTGGACCTGATTTCTAAAAAGGGACTCCAAACTGCTTGCCCCACCCCACGTCGTCCCTTCTCAGTTTTGAAGCAACAAGAGCGATCCTCACCCTTTTTCCTTATAGCAGTGAGAAGTCCCTAAAATTAGAGGGGTAATAAAAAAATTAAAAAGACAGTCAATGTAGATAGGTAATTGGATTAAATCACATAAACAAAGGTCAGTTTGGGTTCAGAAAGTTGGCGGCAAATGACCTCTCAGAGTTTAAAATGTCAATGCTTCCAGAACCCTTCCTCCACCCTTACCAAGAACCTGCTCCTGTTCCACCCTGTTGTTAAGTCTCTCCAGCAGGTTCAACTTAGGAGAACCAACCCCAAGAGACCACTGATTTCAAACACCCATTCCAGTCAGGAGACTATGTCTATGTCAAATGGTTCCAGAAAGAAGGACTAACACCACCTGAAATGGAGGGGACCTTACTTCAACATGGATTCATCACATCTGAGTCAAGACAACAAAAAATGGACAGCCCTCAGAGGCCCCAGCCACCCTCTAAAGATAAGACTGAAAAAATGTTAATCATGTTTTTTCTCTTGCTTCTTTTTACACCTCTACTGTAGTACTCGGGACTTCCTCAAGTCCATATGACAACCATCTTGTGGCTCCTGAGGGAACTTGGTTGTTTGTATGTCGGGAGTAACTCCATGCTTGGCCCTTCAACTTTTTGAGATTGGGATGAGTTCTGTGTTACTGTTCACATCAGTCCCCAAGAGTACTATTATGATGGGGAGGGAGAAAGGGAACATATGGGGCTGATATCTAAACTAGTGGCCCTTGTCTTAGTTCCCCTCCTAGTGGGAATAGGTACAGCCAGCTCCACAGCTGTAGGGACCACTGCACTCATTACAGACACCAAAATTTCAAAACCTTCAGTAGACAAATAGATCTGGACTTAAGTGAATTAGAGAGCCCTGTGAGCTACTTAGAAAACTTCCTTGATTCACTTGCTGAGATAGTTTTACAAACCAGAAGAAGATTAAATTTGCTGTTTTTAAAATAAGGAGGATTATGTATGGCCTAAGGGAGGCCTGTTGTTTCTATACTAACCACTCAGGTGTCATTCGTGATAGTTTATCTTTGATTAGAAAAAGGCTCAAGGAGAGGGAGGAAAGCCAAAAACCTGAGGGAAATCGGTACACAAATCCGTTCTCTTGGTCCCCCTCGTTAACTACTTTCATAACTGTGATGGCAGGACCTCTCACTCTAATTATGTTGGGGCTTTTACTCAGGCCATGCATGATAAACTGTTTAACAAAATATGTTAGAGATAGAATCCAATCTGTTAAACTAATGGTGTTACACACCCACTACAATCATCTCTACACTAATAATGAATCGATGATTTGATTATGTGTCAGGGACCAAGAAGTTCTCATTCTGAGAACATTCTGACCTTTACAATAAGCAGCAGCGCCCCTCCCCCCTCCTGGCTGATAATTCTGACAGTATGGCGCCTATGGTGCCGTCCCTGCTTCTCTTCCGGGACTTCACCTTCCCGCCGTTGCGAACCTCACCTTCCCGCCGGCGCGAACTTGCAGCCTATCAGGAGCCCAATAGAAGAACACAGCCAACCAGGCTGCACCTCGTCATACCCCTCATTCCCTGAGCATATAAATACCCCTGTGTGAACAATAAAAATTTGCAGCTTGATCAGAATTCCTGTCTTGCTGCCTCTCCCTGCGTCTCTTGTCCCTTCATTCCTTCTCTCTTAGGTTTGCCGTTCTGCGTTGATGTCCCGCGGGTCGGGACAATTATGTACATAAAGCCAGTGGGGAATGTGACAGACTGACAGATTTGGCTCCATGGAAATGTTACAGGCCAGACTATAAGGGAAATGACTAAACAGACTCCATTTTGCTCTGAGATCCCCATGTTATGTAGGAAATGCTTCCCCCATGGGAATGCCCCACCTCTGTACCCATCATCAGTTATTTAGGATGACATGTTTGGCAATACAAAGTGACAAAATGACAATTCTTATATAATGAAAAATTGTTCTCTTTTTGATTCCTATTTTTCTTAAACAATGTATCATGTTAACGGTGATGTCAACAGTGATTGTTTAGATGTTAGTAACCATTCTTTAGTTTGCACCTAAGTAAGGTCATTTTGACCCACTTCCCCATCTGCTAATGAATTCAGACCTCATGATATTAGTTTGTAATTTTAAATCATAGCAACAGACACTTAGGATTGATGTGTTGACTTATGGTATAAAAACCCCTGCAACCCTATGGTCAGGGTTGTTCTCCCAATAGCCAGTTTTGAAGCATTGTGTGAGATTGTCAGCCAGTTGGCTAATAAAGACTTTAAAATTTAGAAAAAAAAATTGGGCTTAAATTGTCCATCTTCAGGGATTATGAGGATTAAATTTGAGGACAGGGGAATATTTAAAAGAGCAGGTGTGTATTTTTACTCACTTTCCTCAAAACAAACAAAATGGTAGGTTTTACTATATATTCTGAGCTGATGGTATTAAAAGACTACAGATGAAATTGCTCAGTCTTTTGGGGGTCCTTGGGGAGTGGAATGGAGGAATCACAGTGGCATCAGGAATTACTCCCACAGTGAGGGTGGGTTGTAGAGGGGAGGTTTGCCACAGCGGTGATGAAGTTAGGTGGTGTGGTTTGGGTGTAGGGGGGTCTTGAAATTGAAGGAATGTATTTCATCAGGCAACCTTAACATGGCGATTCTGACCCCAAGCACTTTTCACCTCACTGAACTTTGCCATTCAACAAACCCTTTCTCAGTTTGTGAGAGGATGTTTCTTACCTTTTGAAGCAGAACTCACCTCTTTAATCAGGAAACCACTTCCGTGATAACTCATTCACCCCCATGATAGAAATATCAATCCATTCGTGAGGGTGGAGCTCTCTCAACCTAATCACCTCTTAAGGTCTCACTTCCCAACACCATCACAGAGACAATGAAACTTCAAAAATGTTGGCGAGGACATCCAAATGATAGCAAGTCACGAGGTGGATTTTTATTTTCCCCTTGAGGTAACAGGGAGTGACGATCCCAGGGTCTTGTGCAGGTTTATCTTATTCTCATCATGGAGGTAAATTTCTCTTCTTCATTTAAATTTTCAGGACTCAGTTTCATCTTTTTTCAAAGTGTCTTTTCTGACTTCTCCCCTCTTTGATATTTCTTCCCTATATTCTGATATTATTTAGAATCAATAGTCACAGTTTAACTTTTTAATTACATATTTTGCCTTGAAAAACTTATTTTGCAAATATAATCTTTTCTCCCATCCAGATTCTTAATGCTCTGTTTTCTGCTTCAGTTTGTCAATATTCCTAATGTAGTAGCGTTGTTACATAACATGTGATAAGCAAGTACTTATTAATTAATTTTATTGACTGATATTTTATGTTTCAAAGTAATCTATATAGGTATCCCAAAAGAATATATGGGTGTACTTCTATATTGACCCTTTATCTAGTTCTCTTTCCTGAAGGAAACATACTTCATAGACATCTTATAGAGTCATGTGGTTAATTCTGGCCAATAAGCTGTGAGTAGGTGATGTATTACCTTCAGACACAGGTGATAAAGCTCTTACAGAACTGTGGATTTCCCATGGGGAAATGATAGAGACACAAAGTGGAGCAGCATGGATCACTAAGTCACTGCTTAGAGGACAGCTGCCCAAGAGAATTACCTGATGCCATTGGCTATGTCATGTGAACAAGAAATACACCCATGTTGTCATGGTCTTCAGTTTAATTTTTATCATAATTCAAAGTCATAGTCTCTGGTTCTTTTGGTTTAATTTGTTATCACACCATATCTTAGATTTTCTAGACTAATTATGTCAGAGCCTGTGGTGCAGCATTCAGAACTCCACATCTGGAAGTTTTGTTCACTTAACTAATGAGTTACAGGCTGTTCACAATAGATTACCTCTTTGGGAATTGCATTAGCTAAAGGGATTCTCTTGGCCCAAAGTTACTTTGTCTCTATAGAGCACTCTGCATTCAATGACAGGCAGAAAAGGTGGCTCAGAGGCCAATGACCTTGCCTCAACACGGAATAATTTTAAAGAAGGAGCATCAAGTCTCCTATGGTAAGTACATTTAAATTCAGCTTCTTCCTTTCCCCCAGTTGTGCTTCTCTCACTTACATAGATGCCATTCCCAAGGTGATTCCCCATAAAACATGTTGCAGGTACACATCTGCCTCAAAATCTCCCAGGTAACCAGAGAAAAGATATTAATACAAAATTGTCTCAGATTTCAATAATCCTAAACTTACAGAAGAAAGGTAAAAAGGGTACAATTTGAGTCCCAGGGGTATTCTTTATCCAATCACGTTAAAAATATAGAGATAAGATTCAGGACACTATTTTCTGCTAGCAGTCATTCTGCAAATAACTTGCTGTGACTCAGTTTCTTTATCTGCTAAATATGGATAATAATACATGTGCTAAAGAGAGCAAAAATTATTATAAATGAATAAATAAATAATAAATAATAAATAATAAAAAATGAAAGTGTATTAAATGCTATGATGTTTTCTAAATAAGTTGTGATCCTACTAGGTAAAACTAATAATGATGCTTTAATATTATCATCATCATCACTATGATCTTATTTAATAGAGAATAATTCTAGACTAATGAAGAATGACAAAACACCTGTCTAACATTCTTTCTGGATTTCATTTCACTTTCACCTATAGCGAGATTGCATTTATAATGCACTTGTTGACTTCTTTTGGTCAGGTTTCTCAGCAGATAGGAGCTCTCTGAGGACAGAAGACATTAAAATACTTTTAAGCGTTCCACAGTATCAAGCATAATGCCTCATAGTGAGTAGGAGGCTAATGCATATTTATTAAATGTTCCTTTTGGGGACTGCGTGCCAGGGGACATACGTAGGAACTGTTTTTTCAGAAAATCTTTTGATGATTTTTGAAGAAAAGTGAGACAGAAGGGAATTTAAGATTCAGTAAGCCAACATCAGTCCCATCTTCCATTTTCACTTTAACTTGGAGAGGAAAGAGTCAGTCCCCCAAGGAGATATCAGAATTGGGTTTTAGTGAAACATGCTTAGAAATGGAGGAAAAGTGAAACTATTTTAATTTAAAAAGACATAAAGGTAATTCTGGCCTTAAGGGTGAACAATTAAAAATTTAAAAACACAAACAAAGAAAAACAAGCAGAACTTTAGGCTTTGGGCGGTTTGAAGAGAAAGTTATGAGTGATGGTGCAATTAAGAATTAATCTCATTTAGAGCAGTGCTACCACTTCACTAATCATACCCCAAGTAAGCATTTTTTCCCTAGAGATTTCTGGCTATAGAGTCTTTGAAGTAGTTAATACCAAGGTGTTTTGTATGCAAAATGGAATTATATTCCTGGTTTAATGTTTTGTTTTTGTCATTGCCTGTGCTACATCTGCTAGAAAAGGCTGAGAGAGGTCACCATAATCCCAAGTGTGTGATTAATAACCAGCTGAGTGTGAAGCAGGAAAAGCAATGCAGAGATGGTCTACCTCCTCCGCTGCAGTCCTGCGTCTCAGTATGGGCAGCAGGGCATTTCAAGGTAGCACGACATCCAAAGTTTTTAGTAATTTCTTTTTTTCCAATCAGAGTAGGCTTCCATCAGTATGGGAGAAAGGGGAGTTGACTAATCTTTTAGCAATTAAAGAGTCACATTTGTTGGTAAGAAAGAGAACTGGTCATCATTCCATAGCTCCTTTCAATGACATTGCTTCAAAATGACTTCTACTATTCCAGGGATTATCTCACAGGATTCACTGAGATAAATCTTCAAACAGAAACAGGAAATAGAATGCCATTACATGATGTTATCATAGTGCTCCACTCAAGCAGTTAGGATAAAAGGAGCATAATTTACACTTCTGAAACACCTTCCAAAGCAAACCTTCTGAATATTTTGCAACTACTCAATTACAGTCTAAATCATTTTGCAAATCATTTTGCTTTACACACATACCATTTAAATGCATTGGCATAAGTTATACAATCAAAAAATGGACCATTTTAGTGACTTCCCCTCAAAGTTAACCTTCATTCTAGAACAAATATAGCTGTTTTGAACACTATGGTCTAGAGCACCTGCAAATATTCAGTGAAGTATATTTTGTTAATTATGGAATACTGGGAAGTGGAGAGTAGAAGTCCAATCTGTGGGAAAATAATGGGAATAAAATAGTAATTTTGGCTAAACTTTTAGGTTGCCAAGATGGCAGGGTTTAATTACATGTGGAGGAAAAAAATCACCCATCATACTGCTTCATCACAAATCCTCTCTATATTGATTATCTTCTCTGTTTTTCCTTGTTGAATATGTACTGCCTTTGGTATTAGGTAGATTTAATTTGCACTTCATGTATCAAAACATATAACATGGTGACATGATATGGGGGCTTTGGGGCTTGTCAAGTGTTGGCAATTCACTGTGAATCAGACTAAGTCTTAAGTCCACACTCAAATAAGCTTGGCATCATCTTTGAACCCTCTCTAGGACTCATCTTTCACATTGGATCTATTATGGGTATCTTCAAAATATGTCTGGAATAATCCAACCACTTCTTACCACTTCCACTGCCATCCCCGCCCTGTCCAAGTACGACCATCACCATCGGCCATCACTGTATCTGCTGACTGATATTCCTCTTCCACATTTTCCCCTTCAGTATATTCTCAATGGAGCAGTCAGAGTGGTCCTGTGAACACATAAACCAAATCATGTAATTTCCCCATTCAAAAGTCCCCAGTGGTTTCCTGTCTCATTTTGTGGAAAAGCTAGCTTTGGTGCTATTGCCCAGGAAATCTTACATGGTTGGTGATGTGGACTGCTCTGTTCCCTGACTTCCTGTGTGCCAATCATGCTGGCTCCTGGTTCATCCTGAACTACGAGGCAGGCCTGCCTCAGGGGTTTCACGCATTGCCTTCCCTGTGCTTCAGATACTCTTGCCCAAGATTCCCATAGAGTTAAATCCTTCATTTAATCATATTTTTACTCAAAGTTCACTGAGTGAGCCCTTGCCAGGCCAGCCTAACTAAAATTTCAGCACATCTTTGTCCTTCTAATTGACTAGGATCTTCCCCTGATTTGTTTTTCTCTGTAGCATTTATTACTATATAAAAATTGCTGAATTTAAAACAATTATTTTGTTTATTTTCTGTTCTGCCTCCCTTACGTCTACATTCCTTGAGGACAAATGTTTAGGTTGTGTAGTTCATGGGTGGATCTCTTATGCTGGAGGAACGCTTGGGCATGACAAGTACTCCACATTTTGTGAAGGAAGTGAACATATTCTGATTTTGATACATTGCTTCATTGCTTCTTATACCAAGTCAAACTCCAATTTTACAGGATGCCTTTGTCTCTCATAATGGTAATCATTTATCCACTAGCCTTGGCAAGTTATTAAATGAAGATATTTGGGGAGAAAGAGTTACATCTCTAAATAAAACCAAAAAAACAAAACCCCAAGAAAATGGAGGTAGACAGCATTCTTGTGGATAGTTAATACTTTGTGGAGAAGCTTAGCAGTTATTTAGCTATTTGGGGGCTTTTTTTGAAAGCTTAAGTCGAATTTGAATAAAATGAAAATACATTATTACTTTTGTTTCTTTATTATGGTATTGATTATTGAGTAAGCCCTTTAAGAATTATTAGCAGGATAAAGAAATTTGAAACATTTCTTGAAGGAATGACATATATTATCATTCACTTCTGAAGGGTTTGCCTGTGAACCACTCCTCCCTGAAATAGCTGAAAGTTGAGAATTGAGCAGTTTCAAGGTTCAGTCTTATTGCTAACTCCAGTTACATCTTCGCAAGTAGAAACAGGTGAATCTGGTGACAATTGCAGATAGAATTAGAGCCTCTCACAACAGGAAGGTGTCACAGATATGACTTTTTGGTAGCATACCTTGGTGAGAGGACAGTCTCTTCTTCTATGTCCTTTCATGTGGTCCTCCAGCACACTCAATAGTAAAACTCATTCAGCGGAGGGGGCACATAATATTCTAGGTGGTTTATCTCTGGACATTTTTGTTAGAAAGCTCACTTATGTTGACTTAATTTATCTCCTTGAAGTTTCCTTAGAAGATATCCAGTAAACATTGTTGAATAAATGCGTCTTTGAGTTGGGTAGAATTAATTTGTGAAGAAGGTGCACAAGGATCACAGTGACGCTTGTCTAACACATAGTATGGCAGTAATCAAAAATGCAAAAAATCTACAAAGAATAGATGATACAAATTCAAAGACCACAATAACTTGGGATTGTTTCTTGTAGAGACAAATAGCCCTTCCTCTCATAGTTTGAGAAGAATCAGAAACAACTGTATCTGATACACTAAACATAGTATACAACTGACATTTATAAAAATAGCTAGGTATTACCAAGAACAAAATTATATTCTTTAAAGCATATTTTAATGCAGTAAAGAAGGTAGTTTGCAACACAGTTCATAAATATTTCCAACTCCCCCAAGCACTTAAACTCACAAAAATTGGTTGTTTAATTTGGTAATTTTTAGATTGTCAGGAAAAGTATTTACAATGTAATCATTGTTTTCTAGTGATAGGAAATAAATAAGACATTATTGTAGTGTGCAAACAAATCAGACATCGAAATGTTGTAAGCATGTTATAGTCAAATTATATGTTTTTTAAATTGGTACAGAAATAAGAATGTGATAACAATAGTGCTTTAAATGTTATATAGAAGAGTGAATCATTAGGAGCATGCATTGAATTTGAAGTATAATGATATTGAACTGAACAAAAGAAAATATGTCTATTTCTAGAAATCATTTGTATGGAATTATCAAGTCAAATGTTCACAGTTAATTAAATGAAACCAGACTAAACTTTTGAAATTGTGCCTGATCATTTCTGAGGCTTCTCCTCACATGCCACATTTGCACTCTGACCATTCTAGCTTTGATAAAATCTATATCTATGTATCTGTCCCCCTGCATTTACATACATATCTACACGTGTATGTTAAGAAGGGGGAACACACACATACATCACAGAGAACATGTTGTAAATTGTATCTGCAATTTTAGATTTTCTCATTGGGCTGCACTTTAGGAGATCTGGTTTCTTTTCTCAAATCCATCACTGTACAATGGCAAGCATTTAATTTCTTCAAATGCTTGAGCCTTTTTCTGAATAAATGAATATTAAGGTGTTAGATAGCTTTGGTAGTTTGTAATATCAATTTATGATTATTTTGCCTTGGGAACATTCATCTGTTAGATGTGAGTGTTGACCAGAGAATAATGGGAGTGAAATGCTGTGAAGACATGTGCAGAATATCTTCCATTTGCTGCTCTCACTCCCTCCTTCTCTGTACTGCTGGGCTCTAGAGGCTGCAGTCTTTATGCAAGGCATCAAAGAGCTCCCTTGATCTCAGAGCAAGGAAAGGAGGAAAGGAGGGGTAGACAGCGAGACTGGGTGAAGAGTGAGCCTGCTTCTTCCCTGCAGGTAATCACTACAGGCTGGTGCGATGAAGGCTGCAGCTTCTTTCAGCCAGCCCTCTCTATATCACAGTGACTTCTCTCTCCTGGCACCTTGACCCTCAGCTGCCCCATGTTATTAGCCCTTTGCCACTACATACCTCTTTGTAATTCCCTTACTCTCTGACTTCATCTTTGCAAACATTTTCTTTTTTAAAATCATTACAATTTTTTTCCAGGAGCTGAATAATATCACCTTCCTGCTGGAATATTCACTGATTGGAATACAAACCCTTGGCTTGCTGCAGTAGAGAGAACACATATTACATAGCATGAGATGGTACTGGAGTTACTGATTCTGCCTCAGTCAACAACCTGGAACTTTCTCTGTCTGACCAAAGAGATCAGAAACAGTACTCGTCTCATTGCCATTGGACAAGCAAAGGGAAAACAGTGACACAGGAGACAGGACACTGAAAGAAGAGGAAAAGTTTCTCACAGGTTCACACAGAGAGAAAGGAAAACCCATCTCAGGGAGGAAACAGTATTTTGTGGTGAGTGAATACGAGAATAAATCACTTTAGAAATGCTGCTCAACTGCAGAGTGAACTCTGCAGTGACAGATGAAGAGACTAAGGATTTTCCACAATAGTTATAAGTCCCTTGAAACAAAGGAAAAACAGCCCACATACAACTTGTGTGCAGGATGCAAAGTCTATCAGCAAAGTTGGGCTGCCCAGTCAGCAATAGCTGACTGAGGTTCTCATCAGTTAATAGTGGAGAAAACAAACACAAAACCTTGAACTTAATGCTAGAATCTACTAAAACCTTTGACTAGTTGTATGAACATTTCTTTTGTTGACTAGATATGGGTGAGAGCTAGCTTGCTAGCTAACTAGATTGAGTAGCTTGAGTAGAAGATGTAGATAGATTAAGAATTTAATAATAACTGTTAAGACTTTATATCCGTATACTCTTATACAGTCCCAAAATTTAAAAATCTAAATTTAGTCAAACCTACTGACTGTTACAGGTAGGATACTTATATTCAAAATAGAGTTTTTATGTCATTTGTTTTTTATCCAGTGCTAAAGGAAAGAAGGAGGACCAGGACTCAGGAGACCTTGGAAAAGGAGTCATTTTTCCATTCGAGGAGAGGTCAGGAATGGTTTGGTGAAGGTCTTACCTTTGGTCTGAGTCTCGAAAGATGAGTGCTTTGCTTTTGGAGGAAGGATATACTGTTGAATAAAGAAAGGCAATGCTCCAAATGACAAGTCAATCATCTTGAAGTGAACAAAGCTCAAAGTTATTGGTGTTTAATGGAACCCCCACATAACAGGAATTTCTTTATCACTAGGTCTTTTCAAGCAGATTCTGCAGGAAAATACTGGGGGAAGGCTTAGTGCAGTAATTTTCAACCCAGGTGATTTTGCCCTCCAGAGGAAATTCTTAAATGTCTGGAGACATTTTCAGTTGTCATACAAATGGAGAATGCTACTGGCATTAAATGAGTAGAGGTCAGGTAACGCTACTAAGCATCCTACAATACCCAGGACAATGTTTCACAGTATAAAATTATCTGGCTCAACATAACAAGAGCGCCACGGATGAAGAACTCTAGAAGGATTTGGTGAAATCCGGCCTGTTTTCCAGTATGTGCTAGCACTGACACTAAGGTGTATTTTTAAGAGTAGGATTTTTTAAAAATCAGTTTCATTGCACGTATGCAGAATAATCAAGTACATATTAGTAATAATGGAAAAAACCTGACTGTCCCTTGAAATAATATGTTAGCATTTTTTGTGCATTATCTCCAAAAAGTACATCGGGCTTAATATAATTCTGCAGTACCTTGTTTGTCTTAGTCTCTTTTGTGCTGTTGTATCTGAAACTGGGTAACTGATAATGGACAGGAATTTATTGGTTCACAGTTTTAGCAGATAGGAAGTCTAAGATTAAGATGCCAGTGTTTAAAATATATTAAAAAGATAGTGAACCATGATCAAGTGGGGTTCATTCCAAGTATGTAAGGTCGGTTCAATGTATGGAAATCAAAAATTGTAATTCATCACATCAGTGGACATAATGACAAGAATCATATGATTACCTCAATAGATGAAGAAAAACTATTTGACAAAATATAGCACTGCTTCAACTTCAAAACACTAGAAGCTTAGGGATTACTGCTATTTTCTTTAGGAGGACTCCTAGTTATCTTGATTGCTGGCAGTGTGGACAACATCACTATTTTCATCTCCAGAGACATATGTCCCAAGTGCTGAGACAGCATAAATCTAATGTTTGCAAAGTCATTTCAAATTTACATTTTTATTTTTAAAATTAATTGATTTATTTTGGGGCATACCAGGGATTGAACTCAGGGGCACTTGACCACTGAGTCACATCTCCAATCCTATATTTTTTTTGTATTTTATTTAGAGACAGGATCTCACTGAGTTGCTTAGCACCTTGCTTTTGCTGAGGCTGGCTTTGAACTCCTGATCTTCCTGTCCCAGACTCCTGAGTCACTAGTATTATAGGCGTGTGGCACTGTGCCTGGAATACATTTAAAAAAAATTTTTTTTAAAATATTTCTTAGTTATTGATGGACTTTTATTTATTCCTTTTTATGTGGTGCTGAGGATTGAACCCAGTGCCTCACATGTGCTAGGCAAGAGCTCTACTACTGAGACACAGCCCCAACCCCTAGCATACATTTTTAAACATTTTATTTTACTACTGTAAAAATACCTAATATGAGTTCTACTCTCTTTTCAAAATTTTAAGTGAGTAATATTATCGGGTGTTGTTGACTATGGTTACTATTCTGTACAGTAGATATCTAGAACTAAGTTATCTTACATACCTGAATCTTTATATCCGTTGAAAAACAACTCTTTGCTTCTCCTCTCCTCAACCCCTGATAACATCCACCATACTCTGCTATTGAGTTTGACATCCAGATACCTTATGTAAGTGGAATCAGGCATATTTGTTTTTCTGTGTTTGTGTTTGACTTAACCACTTAGCATAACATCCTCAAGATGTTATATATTGAGCATAACAAAATATTTTGAGCATAACATCCTCAAGATATTGTCATAAATTGCAATATTTCCTTCTTTATATGACCAAATATATTCTATTGTCTATACACACCCCACTTTCTTTATCCCTCCATGCATCAGTGGACATTTAGGTTGATTCCACATCTTAAGATTCAAAATTCAAATAAACTTTGGACAAGGATGTAATTAACTATGTTAGTTAAAATGAAATTTGATTTTCAGCAAAAATGAAGTAGTAAAGTTTTCTTTGTTGATTAGAAAGCAGTTTGCCTGTTTTGCTCAACCCAGTTAGGAGACTGCACACAGAGTGATAGAGAAGATACTATGAAGGTAAGAACCTCTGAAATTTAGCATGTTATCACAAAGGAATTAGGTGACTGGGAAGGTGTATTTTTAAGAATCATTTCTTTTTGAGTTCTGCCATGTGCAGGAATCTATGGGGAGATTCTAAGTTATTTTTTAAATATTTTTGGCTGTAAATGGACAAAATATCTTTATTTATTTGTTTTTTTGTGGTGCTGATAATTGAACCCAGTGCCTCACGCATACTAGAAAGTGCTCTACCACTGAGCCACAACCCCAGTCCCGTCTATGTTATTCTTGAGTGGTTTATAGCAGGCAATATTTTCCTATACTGCACAGACTCAATCCTCAGCTTGACAGCTTTCTTAAATTGAAATGCAACCTGTGTTGCAGTTCATCTCTCAGTATCATCCCTGGCTCACATCTTCTGTGATGTTTATTTATGTAAAGGTATAGATAGGGATCTGAATCTGTTTTCCTGACACCAGCTCAGACATGCCCAAGGTAGTCATTACAACCTAGATTTCAGCACTAATCTTTGAGAGACAAAGAGATTACCAATATGCAGTCAGTCTGAAGTGTTTTGGGTGCAACTAGCAGACTTTAAACTGAACAATCTGGTTTAATGTCTATATAATAAGCAGGACAAAGCTGACATTGACAAGGCTGAAGTCCTTGAAATGAGAAACTACCTTAACTCAAACTAAGCACAATTAACGTTTGCTCCATTCCCTCTGTGTCTTTCTAAACTTTGGACAATTTTATGAATTGGTTTGGGCATAATTTTCTTCTGCTCTTCCTACTTAAAAAAGATATCATGAAAAATAATTATTTAGAATTACTTAGTGAGCGAGTGTGGCAGGGTGGGAGGTAGCTCATACTGGAGCATGTGTTTCACTGCATGAGGTCCTTCGTTCAATCTCCAGCACCACCCAAAACAAACTATCATAGAAAACTTGGTAGGAAAAAGATAGTCTATAATTCAACAGGAGAATAACAAATATGCACATGAATTTGTCACAAATGATAGTAAAAATATGCTCGCAGGATTCCAGCACTTCTCCTCCAAGCTTTCTTTTTCTGTCTTCCATTTTTTAATTTAGGCAATTCAGTTTTAGTCTTACAAGAAAAGTAATCACCTCCCACAGTTTCCCGTATCATTAACATCTTGCATTAGCATGGTACACCTTTTACAATTGAAAAAGTAATCCAGACAGAATGTTACTAACTAAAATCCCCAGTTTACCTAAGGGCTTACTCTCTCTGTTGCATATTCTTAGGGTTTTGTCAAAGGCATAATGGTCTGTATTCGCCATTATAGTATCAGACAGAATAATAGTTCATTACCCTGAAAATATCATGTGTTGTACTGTCCTGAACTCTTGGCAACCACTGACCATGTTCATTTTCTGTAGTTTTGCCATTTCCAGAATAGTTGGAATCATATAGTGCAGAGTCTTTTCAGTTTTGCTTCTTTAATTTAGCAGTATGCATTTTCATGGCTTGACAGCTCATTTCTTTTTTATTACTGAATAATATTCTATTGTATGATGGACCAGAGCTTGTTTGTCTTTATTTTGAGTTAAGGAAAACAATAGACTTTTATAAGATGAATAATCTTTCTTTCTTTTTTCTTTTTTATTTTTTTTAGGTTTCAAGGAAAAAAAAAACGTGCTGTCATTGAATGAAACAATCTGGTATG
This sequence comes from Sciurus carolinensis, assembly GCF_902686445.1. Lineage (NCBI taxonomy): Eukaryota > Metazoa > Chordata > Mammalia > Rodentia > Sciuridae > Sciurus > Sciurus carolinensis. The sequence continues at coordinate 82,770,529 of NC_062218.1, read as the reverse complement.
TTGGCTTCTAAGTGTCTGACAAGGTTTGGTGTGGAAGTTATTGGATGACTTAAAGTGCGTCTTCCTTCTTAGAATGATATTCCCTTGTGAAAACCTTGGTTTACATAATACAAAGCAGAAAAGTCTATTTTGTATGGAAATGGATTCTGAAAACAAAGTTTTTTCTGTTTTTAGGGATTCTGCCCATTGGTCTTTAAAGCACAATTTGATTGCTTGCTTCTCCAATGCTGAGTATCCTTCTGTGATCAAACTTTTCTCACTCTTACAAATTCTATAAAAAGAAAATTAAGTGCCTTATTGTATTATAATAAGATATTAGAAATTCAAATCTTTATCAAATTGTCCAAGTTTAATATATAAAATTTGGTGCCTTGTGCAGGAGATGAGATTAAGAAAATACTTTAAAGATATTTGTTAAATAATTTGAAATGTGAATTTCAGATAAAATATGAAGAAATTTTATAAAGTTTATGTGAATATGGATATCTATGTATGCACACACAAATACCCTTACATGCAAGAAATAGAAAGTCTTAACAGCTAAGGACAAAATGTTAACAACCACAACCTTGGGGATGGGATTAGTGTGGGGTGAGGCTTTACCTTCTAGATCATATTCTTTCAAATAAAGATGCATTAAATATTTGTGACTTGAATTTTCATTTTGTTTTTATATATTTTTCAAAAAGGTACTATGTATACATATATTTTTAAACATAAAAGCTGTACTAAATCTTAAACCAGCTTCATAATTTGGGAAATATCCTGAACTTTACATTTGAATATAAAAGAAAATGCAGGTGCACGACAAAATTTAATCTTAATTTCAAATTACATTTCTACTTATATAAATTGCTTTCTTTAAAAGTTGTTCAAATGTTCATTGCTGGGCTTCTTTGAGAATTCACAAGAACTGAAAAACAGTATGCATGGAAGGACCATAATATTTGACACTTTTTAAGGCTGTGGTCCAAAGTGTTGTCCATGCACATTTTCTGAGGATTTTCTTTCCCTCTCTTAATACATAAAATGTCCCCCTACTTACCCAGGAAATGAGATTCATAATGATCAAGTATAAAATAATGTTAGTATTTTGTCATTTAAGGAGAGCAGGGTGAACACAGAGACTGCTGAGAATCTGCAGCACGGATCTTGGCCTGGATGCTTGTGAGTCTGGTCTCAGTTCTGTCTGATACAAAGAAGGTCTGTGGAAGAGCTCAGTTGGAGCAAACAGGAATGTGTTGTGTCTCTGATATTTCCTGTCCACCCCCATTCCTTTTTTTCCACAGAGATAGGTCCTTTGGTGAAAAGACATCTGTGCTTTCTTCTTTCTCTTCAGGACTGAATGTCATGATTTAGGACATACAAATGTAATTTCAACTTTGACTGCCTGCTGGTTTATTTCATGCACCTGCTCTTGGAGGAAGGAGAGACAGGATTTTAAGGGGCCATTTTGAGGCCAGAGCTGACATTTGACCTTAGATATCCCACAGGAACATGAGAAACAAAAGCACTTATTCATAATGTGTGACTTAAACAAGGAGGAATATATTTGAAATTATATATATCAACACATAGACTTGTTTCTTTCTTTATTGTTATTATTTTTATTTTTACTCAAGTCACAAAGAGAAAAGGTAAAGATTTCTTTTTTATGTCAAATTCTGTACTGATTTATACATTAAACTTTTGTTTCTTGGACTACAATTTTTAATGTCCTACATAATAATTTAACTTTTAAAGTAGGTATAAACTACCTATGAAAATCTATAAATATGTTTCAGTATCTGTGATTTTAGTTGTTACTGACTAAAGTATCTTTTGTTTGAAAATTTTCATTCATATCTGAATATTAAGGGATTTCAAAGATTAAATTCATATTATATGGCATCCTAGCCAGTTTTACTAAAAGTCTAAGACATCTAATAAATTGAGGATTGATTTAACAAACAATCTTGTTCTCTTAAATTGCTTCCTGTGATGAATGAATATGCAGTCCAAGTCAATTACCAAGTTTAATTTGTTTCAGGGAAATAAATATCAGAATTTTAAAAAAGATTAAAAAACTTATCCAAAGTATGATGGTTAATAAAAATAGCTTATCCTCTGCTACTTCTTTTCCTTATTACAGATCATGAATTTCACCATCTTTGATCCCTTAAATTAAGGGAGTTCATTTCTATCACCACAGAACAAAAGCTGCCTAGAATAATTAATTCCTTATGGATTGTAAGTCATAGAAGCAAAGCAGGAGGAAAAAACGTTGAGAACCGCCAGGTTGTAAATATAGGAGTAATGCTTTGGCTTTATGGTGACACCACATATTTGCTGGAATTGATGAACAGCAGATGTCTCAAGACTTGTGAAAACATCTGCAGCAATCACTTGAAGGTGAGAAAATAATCTGATTAATTTCCTTTTTTGGTTTGTTCTGTGATTTCCTTATAAATTATTTTTTTAGCTAAATTGCTTTTCTTTCCATCATTCCTATATGAAATGTGTTAAAATAAGCAGTTTCGCAGTTCCAGAATATTATTACAGATGAGACATAACAGTACTTCTTTGAAGAGTTCTGCTGCTACCAATGATAATAAGCCTGACTTTTAATTTGCAAATGTTGTCTGTGTTTGTTTGATAAATTGGTAAAACTCAGTGACATGAAAACAAAGATTAGGCACTGACAGAATATTTTCTTAATATGTTGTTGCCTTCCTGTGGTGCAATCCTCTTTGTTGACAATTATGCCATGTAGGTAAGGCAGAAGCCAATTTCCAGCAAGTTCCACCAAGGCCTATTGCTGAACAAACTGCTAAGAGTGAGCTTACATCAAACCTCCCAGAGGGTCCTTTTCACTCTTTTATTTTGTAAATTTTAGGGGCTCTCTAGCTTCTCAGAAAAGCTAATAATGTGTTGGGTTTAGTTGTAGATTCTCTGGGAATCTGTAAAATACAGGCATTTACCCTGAGAGGAGTTGACCATATTCTAATACACATGACTTTAGGGGAAGCGTGTAAAAAAAAGAATTCTTCAAAGAAGTACCATTTTGTCTCATGCTGAGATGGGAAAGTAAACTAAGAATCCATGGAACTACACAGAACTAAGTTCTGTTCACTTTTATGCAGCTTTCTGTTCACTTTTATGCAGCTTTTCTTGGGCAGGAGTTCTCCACTTGTCTACGGCCACAGTAAAAAGTGACTTCAGAATGGTAACCTCTGAAAATCACTTCTATTTTTTAAATTTTTTTTTAAATTTAAGACCACTCTTAAACCTTTATTTAGTTTATCCTAGTCATCTTCAACCTGAAAAAGGATTTGAAGATACAGTGATTCATGTTGGAAAATTTGCTAGATCTGTACTTAAGCTTTTTCTGCCCACATTTTTTTTAATGTTCTACTTCTTTTCCTAATTTATCCTCCTAACCCTTTTATGTCAATGACTAATCTTAACTTGAAAGGACAACCATAGGGGTCAACTCTATAATGTATAAACAAATAGACAGAATAACCATTTGCACAGTGACTGCTACTGCTTTTGGAGGGTCTCTCTGATACCCTCAGGGGTTGGGCTAACTGAAACCTCAGGTTTCCACTACTTTGGAACAGCTGGAGTTGTGCTGTGCATCTATTGAAGGTTTGTCTGAATAACAGCTGGTTTAGCTATGGAACTGAATTCTGATCAACTAAATTCCTCAAAGAGAATAAAAAATGAAAAATATCCCTAAAAACTATTCAAATCAAATGAAGCAGCTCAGGGTATATCTCCTGAAGGGGACAGAGTTTGCTAAGACTTCTCTACAGAAGTTCAGGGTAGAGAACAGATAGAGACAGTACAAAAATAACTAATATGAGGGCAAAATCCTACCTACCTGTAGCCAGAAAAAAAAAAAAAGAAAAAAAAAAAAAGTCTTCGGAAGAACTGAAGAACAGTCTGAGGCTTTCTCAGCAGAAAGCTGAGGAGGAAGAGAGCCAGAGGCTATAAACTGAAAGCTTTCACAAATTCAAAATGAAATCAAGTCTTTGATTTGTTTTGTACCCAAGTACTGTCAAAGTACTGTTCCATCCATCTGTGAATGACTTGCAAGGATTTTTTTTTTTCTTTTCTTTTTTTTTTGCCTAAGAGACATTTTGCCTTGGAGGGATTTTGTATTTCTATGTCCCAAATTATTCAACCTGAGACTGTACCCAAACATCACAGTATTGAGCGAAGATACTTGGAAGAAGCTAAAGAAGAGAAGAAATAAATGTTTAAGGACTTCCTGAATTTGAAAATAGACCTGGCATGGAAGGAAAATGAGAAGCATTAGCAAAATCTAATCAAACCCAAATGATAATTGCTTACTACATGTCTGCTATTTGCAAGTCACTGGGTGAGAGGTAAATAGAACCAAGATGAATACAACACAGGTACTGACTCAGAGAACTGAGTGTCCAGCAAAGGAAGCAGACATAATCACATAGAGACAGAAAGGAGACACTCAAAATTTTGAAGGAAGGAGTTTAGAATGAAAAAGCTGTTAAGGCATAATTCAAAGTCTACAAATTCCAACTAATGGAATAAAATTTCTTTCTTACTCTCTCCACTGAACCAGTTTTTTGTGATGTTTATACTGAATAGTAGATTCTTGTTCTAATATATCCTTCTTTCCTCTACCCATAAGATAAACTTCATATAATTGCTTCTCCAATTCAATCATAAAATACATATTGAAGGAACATCATGTGTACAAAACTTCACTAAATTTTTTGCATCAATCAAAAGAAATGGCAGCCATTTTGTATGTGTGTGTTTGTTATTTTTCTTTTTCTTTTCTTTTTTTTTTTTTTTGAAATAGGGGTCTTGCTATATTCCTAGGATAGCCTTGAACTACTAGTCTCAAGTTATTCTTTTGCCTCAGTCTTCCTAGTAGCTGGGACTATAGGCTTTCATATATAGTTTTTAAACTAAATATTGCTTCAACATTCCCAGAAAAATACAATGTAGGAATTAGTAAAGTGCTTAAGAAATATTACAGAGTGGATAAGATTTGGTTATTGAGGTGTTCTGTTGCAACCAATTCACCAGATGTTCATATTAAATTGTAAAGCATATCTGTAGTTTTTTCATCTATCAGTGAACACTCACACACACAAACACAGACACCATTTTGCTGCACCTGTTGGTATAGTAAAAACAATCTTAAAATGAATATTGCTGCAATCTTCCTTTTCTAATTATTTAGTTTTTATCTGAATTAATCAATTGAATATGTTAATTTTAAAACATTTTTGAAACTCCTGAATTGACAATTCACAGATGGATACAAACTCAATTAGATTGCTGAAGTGTTCTGACAACTTCATGAAAGAGATAGTATAAATATTGTGACTAAAAAATTGCACATGAAACGTATCAGTCTTACTGCAGGAAGAGTGAATTCTTTCTAAATTTTTAAAATGTACAAAATTTCAAGCTTGTCACATTCAATCTATTTTTAATACTTTATAAATTCCCTAAAAATACTTCTGAGTTTCTGTAAACTTCATGTATAAGAAGACGGCAACGATACTATTGATACTTGCACATGAATTAAATAGAAATGATTTATAAAAGGTAATATTGAAGTAACAGAAATCAGATTGAACATTTCCTGATTCCACGTTCCCATTCTGATCACATTCTAGCTTAAAGAGACATTTCTCTTCAACTTTCTTTATGTAGTTTAGTCATATGTGTGAAATGTCTTGAAAGATAGGCTGGAGTGGTAGAGAGAATATTAATTTATGAAATTTGGGAATTATGAACTTTGAATTCCCTAAACCTGACAGACAAAGCCAGGCAGATGGATTTCACCAGCTGGGGCTGTGGGCGATACGTGGAATGTCAGTGAGCTATGGCAGGAGTCCGATGACAATGCAAGAAGCTAACCTGTGCTTGGACAGAGTACTCCAAGTGGCCCGTTGATCACTTCCACTTCTGACCCTACCATGCCAATGACAAGAGGTAGGAAGCAAGGCAAGGCACAGCCCTAAGAGAGCCATCAAGGGAATGAAAGCGCAGCTCTCTCTTGCCTAGAGATCAGAAGCGTATCATTGACTTAGCGGTTTTTTGTTGCACCTAATTATTTTATTTTTTATTCTTTTTGTAATGTTTGTATTCACCTATTTTTACACTTAGCATTAAATGGCAAGGTAATCAATCCAGTGAATACACTGTTTTTAAAAGTTACTTGGATCGGTTCCTTTCTTTATCACCTCCAATAGTTTGGATGTTTCATTCTTTATAATACAGATTCAATTGTCAGAATTTACATTTCATCTTTGGTTCCTTTGACATTCTAACTTATTTTTAAGTTTTTAATTTAATTTTATTTTGTGGTACCAGAGATTGAATCCAGGGACACCTAGCCACTGAGCCACATCCCCAGCCTGTTTTAAGTTTTTAAAATTTTTTTTAATTTACTTTTTATTTTGTGACAAGTTCTTGCTAAGTTGCTTAAGGCCTCACTAAATAGCTGAGGCTGACTTTGAACTTGTGATCCTCCTGTCTTAGCCTCCTGATCTGCTGGGATTACAGGTGTGTACCACTGCTCTGATTTTCAAAAAACATTTGCATATAATAAAATTCCCACTTTAAAGTGTATAGTTTTATGGATATTCACAAAAACAGAATTATGTACCCATTTCCCAACAATATACCAAACAAATTCATCACCTCCCAAATTCCCTTGTGCCACCTCTTTGTGGTCACTTCCCTCAGACCCAACCCTGGTATTAGCGATCTACTTTTGCATTTTCCTCAGTGCAACGTAACAGGAATCATACAATATGGAGCTCTTTTAGTCTTTCACTTAGAAAAATTCCTTTAAGATTTATCCGTATCCGTATCTCATGAGTGCATAATGTCTTTGTTTTTGTTACTGAGTAGTATTCTAATGTATGGATGTGCCACTGTTTGCTTATGATTATTATTGAAAGATATTTATATTGTTTCCAATTTTTGAACCTTATAAATTGTTTCCATGAACATATTTACACAAATGGTTTCCATGAATGTTATTTTTATTCTGCAGGGTAAATACCTATATGTAGGAGTACTGAGTTACATGGCACATATACATGAACATTCACATATAAATGCCAAAATATCTTCCAAGGTTGGTACACCATTTTGTATTCCTGCCAAGTTGCTCTTTATCATCTTCACATTTGGTACTATTCTTTATGTTTTCTTTTAGTCATTTTAATAGTATTTTAATAAGAGTAGAAATTTTTAATTTGTACTTCCCTTATGACTAATGTTCTTCTGCATCTTTTTTCATATGCTTATTTTTAACTCATATATTTTTTTATTCAAGTATTACTTTTTAAGTCTTTACCTTCTACCCTTTTTTTAAAAAATTGTTTATTTTGTTATTACTTTTTGAGAGTCCATTACATATTTGCATACTGGTCCATTATCAGATATGTGACCAGTGCCTTGATTATCTTAATGCATGACTTGAATATCTTAACATTATTTTTTATAAAGCAAGACATTTTAATTTTGATAATTTATCTAAGTTACAAATATTTTCTTTTATAAATTCTGCTGCTAGAGTCATGTCTTAAAAATTCCTGCAAAACTTGAATTCACATAGATTTTCTCCTATTTTTATATCTAGATGTTTTAGTTGTAGGGTTTAAATTAATGTCTATGACCCATTTTGAGTCACGTGAGTTACATGCTAAGGTTCGATTTTTGTATAGAGAGATTGAGTTATTTTAGTAGTATTTGTTAAAAAGGTTATCCTTCTTTTCTTAATTTTTCTTTAACTCTTGTCAAAACAAATCATTTGGATCTATTAGAATGAATGCATTTTTAGGTTCCATATTTTGTTCTATTCACCTGCGTGTCTAAACTTTTATTGATACCCCATTGCCTCAAATACTATAACATTACAGTAAGTCTATAGTACGAGTCTTCCAACATCATTCTTTTGCTTCAAAATCATTTGTTATTTTATTTCCTTTGCTTTTTCATACAAATTTAAGATTCAGCTTGAAAAGAATTACGAAAAATATTGCTGGGATTTTGATTGAGATTGTATTAATTTTATAGATTGATTTGAGAAAAACTAAAATCTTGATCATATTGCCTTCTAACCCATGAACATACTATTTTTTTAAATTTCTTTCATTGATGTTTTGTAATTCTAAGCATAGAGATCCTTCACATATTTTGTGAGATTTATATCAACATATTTCATTATTTTGGTATTATTATACATTTATAAATTGAAATTCTAATTTTTTGTTGTTAGTATGTAGAATCATGTTATGCATTATCTTTGCATTGTATGACTTCACTAAATTTACTTACTAATTCCTAAGGATTTATAAATATGTGCTTTGGAGTTTTCTACATAGAAAATTGGGTCATTTATAAATAGAGGAGTTTTTCTTTCATTTCTTTTTTTCTCATTGCACTGACTAAAGCCTCTAGTATGATTTATGTGGAAGTGGTGAGAGAGGACATTTTTACTTTGTTCTTGATTTAAGGGGGAGAATATTCATTCTTCATTCACTAAGTATTATGCTAGCTATAAGCTTTTAACTTTTTGAAGTCTTTTACTAATTTTGGACATACTCTTCTATCCTAAGTATGGTGAAAGTATTTTGTTTTAATCATGAAATGGTGTTGAATTTTGTCAAATTCTTCCCTAACTATTGAGATAATCATATGATTTTTCTTTCTTGTTAATTTGATGAATTACATTGATTCTTTTTCAAATATTGAAACAGCTTTTCATTTCTTCAATGAACTCCTCTTGGTAAAGATATATTATCTTGTTTGTATAGTGCTATAACCAATTAGCTAACATTTTGTTGAGGATTATTGTGTCTATGTTGATGAGAAATAATATTCTTAGAAAATTTTCTTCTGTTTGGCATTAGAATGATGTTGACCACATAAAATTAATTAAAAACATATTCTCTTTTATTTTCTGGAGGGTATTATGTGAACAAGATAGAATTTTGTTCTTATATATTTGGTAATATTCACCAATAAAATCACTTGAATGCAAAGTTTTCTTTTTTCTTTTTGGAGAGGATTTCAGCTACAAGTTCAATTCCTTTAATAGATGTAGGACTATTTTAGATACCTTATTTCTTCTAAAGTTTTTAATCTGAATCTTTTGAGAAATTGGTCCATTGTGTCTAAGTTTTCGAATGTATTAGCATCAAATTCTTCATGATATTTCTGTATTATACTAAAAGCATTTGTAGGATTAATAGTGACCTCCTTTAATCATTCCTGATATTGGTAAGGTGCATTTTCTCTGTTTTTACTTTCCCTTGATTTACCTGGACAAAAGTTTATCAATTTTTATTGTCTTTTTAAGAAAAAGTTTTTGGTTTCACTGATTTTCAATTATTGTTTTTCTCTTTAGAAATTCATTTATTTCTGCTGTTATTTTTAGTATTTGTTTTCTTCTCTTTGCTTTAGGTTTAGTTTTTCTTTCTTGTTTGTTAAGGTAGAAACTTAGATTATTCCCCTGAGACCTCTGCTTTTCCAATATCAAAGATCAATGCTATAAATTTTCCTATAAGTACTGCTGTTGCTTCAAACCACAATTTTGTTAGATTGAATTTTCATATTCATTAACTCCAAATTATTTGTTAATTTCCCTTGAGATTTCTTCTTTTTTTAAATATTATTTTTTAATCTTTTTACAGACTGCATGTTGATTCATTGTACACAAATGGGGTACACCATTTCATTTCTATGGTTGTACAAGATGTTATTTAGAATTTTGTTGCTTACTTTTCAAATATTTGGAGAATTTCTAAAAACCTTTGGTATTGATTTCTCTATTAATTTCAGTATGATCTGAAAATGTAGTTTGTGTGGTTTCTATTTGAGTTAGTCCGGTAAGCAGTTGAGTTGTTTCTGAGGTTTATTGCTGCTATAATCATGCATCCAGTGTACAGATGACTACAAATCCCTGCATTCATTACTCTGTTTGACTTGGGAAGTTGTATGCCAGAGTAACGTATCATCTGTGTGCTACACTTTAGATCACCTTCGAGGCTTTTCCTCTGAAAAGAACTCTTTGCGCATTCAAGTTCTCTTTCTGTTTTCCTTCTACTGTAACATTCAGTCATAAAGAATAATAATATTATGGCATTTGCAAATAAATGGATGGAATTAGAGAATATCATGCTAAGTGAAGTAAGCCAGTTCCAAAAAACCAAAGGCGGAATGTTTTCCCTGTTAAGTGGATGATGATATATAATGGGGGTGGAGTGGTGGGTAGTGAGAGGAGAATGGAGGAACTTTAGATTATGTAGAAGGAAATGAGAGGGAGGGGGGGTATGAAAAATGGTGGAATGAGACAGACATCATTACCCTATGTACACATATGATTACAAATTGTATTAATCTACATCGTGCACAAAGAAATGAAGTGATGTACCCCATTTGTGTACAATGAATCAAAATGCAGTCTGTAAAAAAATAAAAAATAAATAAATAATTAAAAAAAGTATATTGCTAGTGGAAGGCATAAGTAGCAGGGCATTCTCTGCTGCTCTGATTAAACCTCACTTTTAAGTAGGTAGTGAATCCTCTTTCTCAGAGGTCCTCACAGTTTTTGTTCCACCTTCTCCACAGTTGTGAGCCCAATGTGTGCATAATCATGCTCCTTGGTCAGGGTAGGTATATTTTTCTCCCCTGTGGTTTATTTTTCAATTTGACCTGAGTTTTAAACAGTGCCCTAAAGCCCTAAAGATGAAACTTTCTTTTTCTTCTCTCATGGCTCCTGTTCCCCAGCAAAATGCTCAAGATTTTCTTTTTTTTTTTCAGTACCAGGAATTGAACCCAGGGGCACATAACCATGGAGCCACATCCCCAACTCTTTTTTATTTTTTTATTTTGAGACAGGATCTTGCAAAGTTGCCAAGGCTGGCTTTGAACTGGTGATCCTCCTATTAAAAAAATTAGTCTGGAACTTCTCTCAGCTTCCCTAGAGTGTTGACTTTCCTCTCTTGTGTCTGCCATCTGTGTCTCTCATCTGCTTACCTCCAATCTTTTGGCAACCAGCTTCTCTGACAAGGCTCTTAGTTTCTGTTCCCTCCAAATGGAATTGTACTCAGCTCTGTCTTGCATGCTTCTGGCTATGAATCCAACTTCTACATAATTTCAGAATTATAAGAGAGAATTCCAGAATCCTATTTAAAAGGATGAATCAGCAGTCTGAAGGCTGACAAAATATCGGTACTGACCTTGTGCCCTGACCAAAAGAGTTCTACTTTGAGTTACTTTCTTCCACCTATACTTTATAAATTTAATTTACTTACATTGATGTGTTGGAGAAAGATCAACCAAAGTTCCTCTTGAAAAAAAAAATGACAATTACAGTTTCAATTTTGCTGTATCAATGTTAGGAAAACTTTAGTAAAGAGAATATTTCATGTACAAAAATAATTATATGAAAGATATATACAACTACAAAAATTAAATGCTACACTAATTTTCTCCAGTTTGTTTACCAAAAGAGATTATGCATGTACCATATTTGGTGAATTAAAAAGTTTGACATTAATTGCCATTTTATCGAACAATTAATTGGTATTTATTTTTATCAATTTACTGTGCATCCATATTATTGAATTTTTATTTAATTATTATATTTAATGTAAATAAGAAATTAAGCTAAAGCAGTTATAGATTGTGGTCACTTTTGACTTTCTTATTGCTTTGTTGAGGAAACAAGATCTTATCTAATATTTTGAGAAACTAATTACAATTAACTATATTTTTACTGAAATAACTTTCAATATTTTTCAGGCTATTTAAACATCATTTCCAGTGTTTACTCATCATAACTAATTTGTGAAATATGTTGTTTATAGTTTTTCCTACTTAAAGGAAAGGAAACAGGGTGGAAGGATTAAAAACCTTGCCAAAGGTTCCACACTTAGGGTTGGGACTGACAGATCCTTTGTGCATTTTCTGCAGTAACATGCTGCCTCCTTGTAACTAACATCCTAGGAGCATCTGCATGTTATAAGATATCTTGATTCACAAGGACTTCTATAATGTATTAGTCAGATTTTTGTTATTGTGACAAATGTCTGAGAAAAGAAACTTAAAGGAAGACAGATTTATTTTGACTCATGGTTTCAGAGACTTCAGTCTATGGTCGGCTGGCTCCATTGCAGAATATTATGGTGGAAGAATGTGGTTCAGTTCATGGTAGCCAGGAAGCAGGGAGGCAGGGGAGAAGGAGTCGAGGAATAAGAAATACCCTTGCAGAGTTAGTACCCAGTGACTTATTCCTCCAACTATGTCCCACCACCTACAGGTAATCTATTCAGCTATCAGTAGACTAATCCACTGCTGAAGTAAGAGCCCTTATGTTCTAATCACGTCCCTGAAATCTCACCCGTGAACATTGCTGCATTAGGGGACAAGCCTTCAACACATGAGTCTTTGGGGAACTTTTCAGAACCAAATCTTAATAATTACCAATATTTATGTCTATTTTCTTACACAAAATGAGTATTTATTATTAGAATGTAATAGTGTCTTGAAGTTTCTTTTTCTCCTGTATTTTCTATTTCAGGAAATCTCTGGATTATGCAGAATATCATTTAACTAAAGACTATTTCATTGTTTAAAACCATTGGTGATTCATGTGTGCCAAAGTTGTATTAGATCTGTAGTATTAGTAGTAAATACCTACTTTCTATGGTTTGAATGTCCCCACCAGATCTGATGGCAAAATTGAATTCCCACTGTGATGTATTAAGTGGGTAGAAACTTCATGTAATTACAGTATATGGAAATGGGACCTTTGGGAGATAATTCAGGTTAAATAAGGTCATAAGGTTTGGACCTTAGTTCAGTGAAACTGTGGCTTTATTTGAAGAGGAGCAAAGACATGAACTAGGACACCGTCTCTCCATAGGATGCTCCTTTCTACCTTGTGACTCTGCAAATTATCCCTACAGCAAGAAGGTTTTCAGCAGGTATGATCTGTCAACTTTGGACTTCCCAGGCTCCGGAACTGTGAAAAATAAATTTGTTTTCTTCACAAATTACCCAATCTTCATCATTCACTTAAAGCAACAGAAAAAAATACTAAGACTCATCTCTGTCAGTCAACAAAAGGCTTTAAAAACATGAGTTACAATCTCAAAAATGAGCTGAGGGTTATAGCACTTTAGAATAGAAGGCATTGTTATTGGGGAATTTCTGGTCACTTATTTTGAATTCCACTTCTCCTAACATTCTGACTAGCATCAAAGGAGCAGTATGCAGCTGAGTGTGGTGGCGCATACCTATAATCCCTGTAACTCAGGAAGCTGAGGTAGAAGGATTGCAGGTTACAAAGCCAGCCTCAGCAACTTGACAAGGCTCTTAGCAATGTTAGTGACACCCTGTCTCAAACAAAACAAACAAACAAAAAAAAAACAAATCAAACAAAAACAACATAAAAAGAAAAAAACAAGATTTGTGGATGTAGCTCAGTATAGTATCCCTGGGTTCAATCTTAGGAACCCCCCAAAAAAAGTAGTATACATTCAACTCTGACAAATGCTATGAGTAGTGGTAAGAACTATGCTACACTTTCGGGACCTTATGAAGATAAGACAATAACAGATTTCAAAACAAATAAAAGATGTTGCAGTCTCATCTTTAATGGTAAGACTATTGGTCTCTTAAGTCTTTTAAGACAGTAAGAACCATCCAACCACTAACTCACTTCCTACAGAATCAGAACTTTATTTTCCAAGAGCTTCCTTCCCAGGAATATAAAGTTGAAAATTGAAAAATCCATTATTTGTTTTTTTTTTAATTTTTAATTTTTATTTTTTTATTTATTTATTTTTATTGTATACAAATGGGATACATGTTGTTTCTCTATTTGTACATAGAGTCAAGGCATACCATTTGTGTAATCATACGTTTACATAGGGCAATGATGTTTATTTTTTTTTCCTTCCCCCCACCCCCCACCCATCTTCTCCCTCTTATAGTCCTTCTTTCCTTCATTCTTACCGCTCTCCTTATCCCTAACCCTAAAACTAACCCTAAACCTAATGCTAACCCCTCCCAACCCCCATTATATGTCCTCATCCGCTTATCAGCGAGATCATTCGTCCTTTAGTTTTTTGAGATTGGCTTATCTCACTTAGCATGATATTCTCCAATTTCATCCATTTGCCTACAAATGCCATAATTTTATCATTCTTCATTGCGGAGTAATATTCCATTGTATATATATGCCACAGTTTCTTTATCCATTCATCAATTGAAGGGCATCTAGGTTGGTTCCACAATCTGGCTATTGTGAACTGAGCAGCAATGAACATTGATGTGGCTGTATCTCTGTAGTATGCTGATTTTAAGTCCTTTGGGTATAGGCCAAGGAGTGGGATAGCTGGGTCAAATGGTGTTTCCATTCCAAGCTTTCTGAGGAATCTCCACACTGCTTTCCAGAGTGGCTGCACTAATTTGCAACCCCACCAGCAATGTATGAGTGTTCCTTTTTCACCACATCCTCGCCAACACCTATTGTTGCTTGCATTCTTGATAATCGCCATTCTAATTGGGGTGAGATGAAATCTTAGGGTAGTTTTGATTTGCATTTCCCTTATTACTAGGGATGTTGAACATTTTTTCATATATCTGTTGATTACTTGTACATCTTCTTCTGTGAAGTGTCTGTTCATTTCCTTAGCCCATTTGTTGATTGGATTATTTGTATTCTTGGTGTAGAGTTTTTTGAGTTCTTTATAGATTTTGGAAATTAGCGCTCTATCTGAGGTATGGTTGGCAAAGATATTCTCCCACTCTGTAGGCTCTCTCTTCACATTGCTGATAGTTTCCTTTGCTGAGAGAAAGCTTTTTAGTTTGAATCTATCCCAGTTGTTGATTCTTGCTTTTATTTCTTGTGCTATGGGAGTCCTGTTAAGGAAGTCTGATCCTAAGCCAACAAGTTGAAGATTTGGACCTACTTTTTCTTCTATAAGATGCAGGGTCTCTGGTCTGATTCCGAGGTCCTTGATCCATTTTGAGTTGAGTTTAGTGTAGGGTGAGAGATAGGGGTTTAATTTCATTCTATTGCATATGATTTTCCAGTTTTCCCAGCACCATTTGTTGAAGAGGCTATCTTTTCTCCATTGCATATTTTTGGAACCTTTGTCTAGTATGAGAGAATTGTATTTATTTGGGTTTGTGTCCATGTCCTCTATTCTGTACCA
Organism: Sciurus carolinensis; assembly: GCF_902686445.1. Lineage (NCBI taxonomy): Eukaryota > Metazoa > Chordata > Mammalia > Rodentia > Sciuridae > Sciurus > Sciurus carolinensis. The sequence goes on along the minus strand of NC_062218.1, from coordinate 82,755,299 downwards.
TTGATCTACCTGTCTATTTTGGTACCAATACCATGCCGTTTTTGTTACTATTGCTTTGTAGTAGAGTTGAAGATCTGGTATTGCAATATCCCCTGCTTCGCTCTTGATACTGAGGATTGCTTTAGCTATTCTAGGTTTTTTATTCTTCCAGATGAATTTCATAATTGCTTGCTCTATTTCTGCAAGGTACATCATTGGGATTTTAATTGGAATTGCATTGAATCTGTATAGCACTTTAGGTAGTATAGCCATTTTGACAATATTAATTCTGCCTATCCAGGAACATGGGAGATCTTTCCATCTTCTAAGGTTTTCTTGAATTTCTTTCTTTAGTGTTCTGTAGTTCTCATTGTAGAGGTCTTTCACCTCTTTTGTGAGATTGATTCCCAAGTATTTTATTTTTTTCGATGCTATTGTGAATGGGGTAGTTTTCCTAATTTCTCTTTCTGAAGATTCATCACTTATGTATAAAAATGCATTGTATTTATGAGCATTGATCTTGTAACCTGCTACTTTACTAAATTCACTTATGAGTTCTAAGAGTTTTCTGGTGGAATTTCCAGGTTCCTCTAAATATATAATCATGTCATCAGTGAACAGGGATAGTTTGAGTTCTTCTTTTCCTATTCGTATCCCTTTAATTTCTTTGGTTTGTCTGATTGCTCTGGCTAGAGTCTCAAGGACGATGTTGAATAGAAGTGGTGAAAGAGGGCATCCCTGCCTTGTTCCAGTTTTTAGGGGGAACGCTTTCAGTTTTTCACCATTTAGAATGATATTAGCCATGGGCTTAGCGTAGATGGACTTTATAATGTTAAGGAATGTTCCCCCTACCCCAATTTTTTCTAGTGTTTTGAGCATGAAGGGATGCTGTATTTTATCGAATGCTTTTTCTGCATCTATTGAAATAATCATGTGATTCTTAACTTTAAGTCTGTTGATATGGTGAATGACATTTATTGATTTCCAAATGTTGAACCAACCTTGCATCCCTGGGATAAAACCCACTTGATCGTGGTGCACTATATTTTTAATATATATTTGTATGTGATTTGCTAAAATTTTGTTGAGAATTTTTGCATCGATGTTCATTAAGGATATTGGTCTGAAATTTTCTTTCCTCGATGTGTCTCTGTCTGGTTTAGGTATCAGGGTGATATTGGCTTCATAGAATGAGTTTGGGAGGGTTCCCTCCTCTTCTATTTCATGGAATAGTTTGAGGAGTATTGGAATGAGCTCTTCTTTAAAGGTTTTGTAGAACTCGGCTGAGAACCCATCTGGTCCTGGACTTTTCTTTGTTGGTAGGCTTTTGATGACCTCTTCTATTTCATTGCTTGAAATTGGTTTATTTAAGTTGTGTATGTCCTCCTCGTTCAGTTTAGGTAATTCATATGTCTCTAGAAATTTGTTGATGTCTTCGAGGTTTTCTGTTTTGTTGGAGTATAGGTTTTCAAAATAGCTTCTAATTATGTTTTGTATTTCACTCGTGTCTGTTGTGATGTTTCCTTGTTCATTCCGAATTTTAGTAATTTGAGTTTTCTCCCTCTTTCTCTTTGTTAGTGTGGCTAAGGGTTTATCAATTTTATTTATTTTTTCAAAGAACCAACTATTTATTTTGTTAATTTTTCCAATTGTTTCTTTTGTTTTGATTTCGTTGATTTCGGCTCTGATTTTAACTATTTCCTGTCTTCTAATACTTTTGGTATTGGTCTGCTCTTCTTTTTCTAGTGCTTTGAGCTGTAGTGTTAAGTCGTTTATTTGTTGATTTCTACTTCTTTTTCTGAATGCGCCCCATGAAATAAATCTTCCTCTAAGTACTGCTTTCATAGTGTCCCAGAGATTTTGATATGACGTGTCTTTGTTCTCGTTTACTTCTAAGAATTTTTTTATTTCCCTCCTGATGTCTTCTGTTATCCATTCATCATATAATAGTGTATTATTTAATCTCCAGGTATTGGAGAAGTTTCTGTTTTTTATTCTGTCATTTATTTCTAATTTCAATCCATTATGATCTGATGGAGTACAAGGTAGTATCTCTATCTTCTTGTATTTGCTAACAGTAGCTTTGTGGCATAAAATATGGTCTATTTTAGAGAAGGATCCATGTGCTACTGAGAAGAAAGTGTATTCGTTCTTTGTTGGATGGTATATTCTATATATGTCCGTTAAGTCTAAATTGTTGATTGTGTTGTTGAGATCTATAGTTTCTTTATTCAATTTTTGTTTGGACGATCTATCCAGTAGTGAGAGAGGTGTGTTAAAATCGCCTAGTATTATTGTGTTGTGGTCTATTTGATTTCTGGAATTGAGAAGGATTTGTTTGACGTACGTGGATGAGCCAATGTTCGGGGCATAGATATTTATGATTGTTATGTCTTGCTGATTTATGCTTCCCTTAAGCAGCATGTAATGTCCTTCTTTATCCCTTCTGACTAGTTTTGGTTTGAAGTCCACATTATCTGAAATGAGGATGGATACTCCAGCTTTTTTGCTGTGTCCGTGTGCATGGTATGTTTTTTCCCATCCTTTCACCTTTAGTCTATGGGTGTCTCTTTCTATGAGATGAGTCTCTTGCAGGCAGCATATTGTTGGATTTTTCTTTTTAATCCAATCTGCCAGTCTGTGTCTTTTGATTGATGAATTGAGGCCATTAACATTCAGGGTTATTATTGTGATATGATTTGTATTCCCAGTCAATTGACTCATATTTGTTTTTGACATGATTTGGTTTCTCCTTTATTTGGCTATTCCTTTAGGCTAGTGCCTCCTGTTGCTGATTTGCATCGTTGTTTTTCATCTCTTCCTCATGGAATATTTTGCTGAGAATGTTCTGTAATGCTGGCTTTCTTTTTGTAAATTTTTTTAGCTTTTGTTTATCATGGAAGGATCTTATTTCATCGTCAAATTTGAAGGTAAGTTTTGCTGGGTATAATATTCTTGGTTGGCATCCATTTTCTTTCAGGGCTTGGTATATGTTGTTCCAGGCCCTTCTAGCTTTTAGGGTCTGGATTGAAAAATCTGCTGATATTCTTATGGGTTTCCCTCTGAATGTAATTTGATTATTTTCTCTCGTGGCCTTTAAAATTCTGTCCTTATTTTGTATGTTAGGTATTTTCATAATAATGTGCCTTGGTGTGGGTCTGTTGTAATTTTGTATGTTTGGAGTTCTATAAGCCTCTTGTACTTGGTTTTCCATTTCATTCTTCAGGTTTGGGAAATTTTCTGATATTATTTCATTGAATAGATTGTTTATTCCTTTGGTTTGTTTCTCTAAGCCTTCCTCAATCCCAATAATTCTCAAATTTGGCCTTTTCATGATATCCCATAATTTTTATAGATTCTGTTCATGATTTCTTACCATCTTTTCTGTTTGGCCAACTTTGTTTTCAAGATTAAATAATTTGTCTTCAATGTCTGATGTTCTGTCTTCCAGGTGTTCTATCCTATTGGTTATGCTTTCTATGGAGTTTTTAACTTGGTTTATTGTTTCCTTCATTTCAAGTATTTCAGTTTGTTTTTTTTTCAGTATCTCTAACTCTTCATTGAAATGATCTCTTGCTTCCCGTATTTGGTCTTTTAACTGTTGATTGGTGCGATCATTTAATGCCTGCATTTGCTCTTTCATCTCCTCCTTCAATGCCTGCATTTGCTCTTTCATCTCCTCATTAGCTTCCCTGATCGTTTTAATTACGTACATTCTGAACTCCCTTTCTGACATTTCTTCTGCTGTGCTGTCATTGGGTTTTATTGATGTAGTATCTAGGTTTGTTTGGGACATTTTCTTCCCTTGTTTTCTCATATTGGTCAGCTGTCAGTGGGACCCTGAGATATTGCAGTTTTCCGCTATTGGCTTATAATGTCCCGGTAGATTTCCAGTGTATCACCTCCCAGCCGTCAGTAGCCTGATGTCTTGGAGGAATCTGATAAAGCAGCTCATCCGAAGAAAACTGCCCCTAGCCCCCTACTGGTTCCACGGTTTGGAGCTGGTTCTGTGTGGAAAGGCTCTCACTGTGGGCCTGCACCGTGCAGCTGGCCACGTGGGAGGAGCCCACTGCCGGAGTGTGGAAGGCTACCTTGGGAAGACTCTAGCTGCCCTGCCTGGCTCCGATAAGCAACCTCTATCTGGGCCTGCCACCCGGGCTGAGCTTTACCCAGTGGGCAGACTCACCTGTGGCTCTATTTCAGTCCGAGTCTCTCAATGCCTCCCCTTCTTAACTCCTGGGTTCTGGAGCAACTGGGGGTGCAGTCACGCTCTAGACCGCCATCTTGGATCGCCCCGTGAAGAGAGCCTGCGGCCAGAGTGGGCAGAGCCGCCTGAAGAGGTCTCTGGCTGCCCTGCCCTGATCCCAGAGGCTGCTTGCGGATCGAAGCTCTCCGTTGGTTCGGGGGCTTGTGGCTGGTTCTATGTAGAAAACCTCTCACTGGACGGTCTGGTCTGAGAAGCTAGCCTTGAAAGGCACCTCCCACCGCAGGGGTCCAGGCTACTTGGGGAAGTCTCTGGCTGCCCTATCCTGGTCCCTGAAGCTGCTTGCGTTCCAGAGTACGCTGTGCTGCGCTGGCTCCAGGACTTGGAGCTTGTTCTGGTCAGAAAGGCTCTCACTAGCGGGCCCGTTCCGAGAACCTGGAGAAGCTGGCTGTGTGGGCGGGGCCCACCGCCGGAGTGCGCAGGACTGCCTGTGGAAGACTCTAGCTGCCCTGCCCGGCTCCGATAAGCCACCTCTATCTGGGCCTGCCACCTGGGCCGAGCTTTACCCAGTGGGCAGACTCACCCGTGGCTCTATTTCAGTCCGAGTCTCTCAATGCCTCCCCTTCTTAACTCCTGGGTTCTGGAGTGACTGGGGGTGCAGTCACCCTCTAGGCCACCATCTTGGATCCCATTATTTGGATAATAAACTTCAATAGTTTGCTCCACTGGGGTAATCAAGTGTTTTTTTGATCTTCCAGTTTGCTTTCAAACTTATATCTCTGTGTTCACTGTCATATCACAACCTTAACTTAACCTCTCTGGTTCTCTCTCATTGAAAAGCCTGCCTTTAAACTAACTCTCCCTGTCCCCAAACTTCAACTGTTCCAAATCTGCCCTCTCCATCTAAGATGCTCTTAAGACTCTCTCAAGGTATTGGTCTTTATATTGCTGTAAACCATAGCTTTGGTGTTGATAAAACAAACAAAACAAAAAACAAAAGAAAACTCTTTTTGTGGTCTTGTTGAGGAGTTACAGTAGACTACAATTTTCTGACAGATGAAAATCAAAAATACATTTACTGGAAGTTCTTTGAGACTTTCTCCACTCCAGGAAGGTCCTAGCCTCAATTTGGAAGGAGGAATAGCTTGTCTGCAATGCTCCTTTTCTGGCAATTCCTGTCTTCTTGCATCTGCATCCACTCCTTCCTCCTGAACTCATTAAGGTGAATCAGGCAGGGTCCTTGGGCTGGCTCATCTGCACAGTCCCACCTGCCACTGTGCAAAGAACAGACTTCACCACATCACGACTGTCCAGTGGGAAAGTGGTAGGTAAGGGAACTCATGAAGAGCTGCTAATAATTGATGTAACAATTGTTCCTCTTCCCCAAAGATTGTCCCTGTGAAAGTTTACCTAGTGATAATGGAATTAGAGTGGATACAAAACAGGTATTGCTGAGGGTCCTTTCTTTTTCCATTGTGTTTACAATCTTTTCTTTTTCCACTGTGTTTACAATTGTTTTACAATAAAATTTACAGATTGTTTGAACTTAGAATACAGATATTCTTGTGGGCTTGTGTATTTTGCCTCTAAAAAAATCAAGTACTCAGTTTACTTAAAATCTTCAGAGCAAAATCATTTTTTCTTCTCCTACTAAAAATCAGAAAAATATTTAGATATGTTGTAGCCATGTTTATTGAATTTTTTCCTAAAATGTAATGTAAGGCAGAAAAAACAGTATCAAAGTAAGTATTATTTATACCCAACAGTTTGAGGGCTTATCTATGATTTTAAAATTTAAATGGACTCATTTATTATAATATCATCATTATAAATATAAAATATTCAAATGAAGATCAGGTTTGCATTACATAAGTGTCAATAGGAAAAAAATTGAGCTGTTATAATTAATAGAAGATATTTTATATAATTCTTTTATGTCATTTCTTGCTCTTTATCACATTACATCTCCAGTGCATTTTTAATTATGCTACAGCTGTTAGGCATACCTTACTTCTTGTGTTAAGGTTTACACCATCTGAAATATGGAGCCTGAATTTATCAATTTCTTCTAAAAGAAAATAGAAGTCCAGGACATAGCTATGGAGTTCTCTGCCAATGAAATTTATGTTTCTCAATTTTATTTTAATGTAAATTTCAGCAAACTCCACAGTGCACTCTTGCTCAATAAGAAATAATCATGAGATTCTGCCTACTCTTAAAGAATTCTGTTCCAGGAGTTCTTTTTCAGCATTACAGAGGCATTTTAAATAACAATATAGATCACTTACAGGGAATTCATCTTTAAATACAAGTTTAATGGGAGTGTTTTAGAAAACAAACTTGTCAGAGTGAAAAATGTGCTTTGGAATACATTTTATTGTTTACTAGCAAAGAGAGTTTTTTTAATTTGTAAAAGGATGTTTCATAAATGATTGGATTTCTAGTTTTCCGATATCAAATTTATAGTCCTCTGAGTTGTGATAATAGCCATTGCTGTAGAGGCACAAGAGCTGCTGGCTTAAGCACCCACAAAAACATTAGCAACATTAACCTTAAGACCACACTTACCTCATTTATTTGATGTTACCAGAAATATGTCATGAAATGAGAGCAAAAGGGTGTCATTGTCTTTTCTCAATTTTGTTTCTTGAAATTGAAAAGCCTGAAATAATTGACTAGCAAAATACATTTTCTTGTTTTAAATTTTATAAGAACTTTTCAGACTCTCTCTCTCTCTCTCTCTCTCTCTCTCTCTCTCTCTCTCTCTCTCACACACACACACACACACACATACATTCCAGCATTGATTCACCTCCCAGCTTCTTTAAGCTATGATATATTTTTTTTTATTTTATTTATTTATTTATTTATTTTTTTTTTATAAAATTGTAAACAAATGGGATACATGTTGTTTCTCTGTCTGTACATGGCGTAAAGGCATACCATTTGTGTAATCATAAATCTACATAGGGTAATGTTGTTTGATTCATTCTGCCATTTTTTCCCTTCCCCCCCTCCCCTCCCACCCTTCCCCTTCATCTATACAGTCCTTCCTTCCTCCATTCCTGCCCCCCTCCCTAAACCCAACTCCAACCCCAACACTAACCCTTCCCACCCCCCATTATGTGTCATCATCCACTTATTAGCGATATCATTCTTCCTTTGGTTTTTTGAGATTGGCTTATCTCACTTAGCATGATATTCTCCAGTTTCATCCATTTGCCTGCAAATGCCATAATTTTATCGTTCTTTATGGCTGAGTAATATTCCATTGTATATATATACCACATTTTTTTATCCATTCATCAATTGAAGGACATCTAGGTTGGTTCCACAATCTGGCTATTGTGAACTGAGCAGCTATGAACATTGATGTGGCTGTATCTCTGTACTATGCTGATTTTAAGTCCTTTGGGTATAGGCCAAGGAGTGGGATAGCTGGGTCAAATGGTGTTTCCATTCCAAGTTTTCTAAGGAATCTCCACACTGCTTTCCAGAGTGGCTGCACTAATTTGCAGCCCCACCAGCAATGTAAGAGTGTACCTTTCTCCCCACATCCTCGCCAACACCTGTTGTTGGTTGTATTCTTGATAATTGCCATTCTAATTGGGGTGAGATGGAATCTTAGGGTGGTTTTGATTTGCATTTCTCTTATTACTAGAGATGTTGAACATTTTTCCATATGTTTGTTGATTGCTTGTATATCTTCTTCTGTGAAGTGTCTATTCATTTCGTTAGCCCATTTGTCCATTGGATTATTTACATTCTTGGTGTAGAGTTTTTTGAGTTCTTTATAGATTCTGGAGATTAGCGCTCTATCTGAAGTATGATTGGCAAAGATTTTCTCCCACTCTGTAGGCTCTTTCTTTGCATTGCTGATAGTTTCCTTTGCTGAGAGAAAGCTTTTTAGTTTGAATCTATCCCAGTTATTAATTCTTGCTTTTATTTCTTGTGCTATGGGAGTCCTGTTGAGGAAATCTGGTCCTAAGCCAACATGTTGAAGCTCTGGACCTACTTTTTCTTCTATAAGATGCAAGGTCTCTGGTCTGATTCCTAGATCCTTAATCCATTTTGAGTTTAGTTTCGTGCATGGTGAGAGATATGGGTTTAGTTTCATTCTGTTGCATATGGATTTCCAATTCTCCCAGCACCATTTGTTGAAGAGGCTATCTTTTCTCCATTGCATATTTTTGGCCCCTTTGTCTAGTATGAGAAAATTGTATTTATTTGGGTTTGTGTCCGTGTCCTCTATTCTGTACCATTGATCCACCTTTCTATTTTGGTACCAATACCATGCCGTTTTTGTTACTATTGCTTTGTAGTAGAGTTGAAGATCTGGTATTGCGATACCCCCTGTTTCACTCTTTCTGCCAAGGATTGCTTTAGCTATTCTGGGTTTTTTATTCTTCCAGATGAATTTCATAATTGCTTGCTCTATTTCTGTAAGGTACATCATTGTGATTTTAATTGGAATTGCATTGAATCTGTATAGCACTTTTGGTAGTATGGCCATTTTGACAATATTAATTCTTCCTATCCAAGAACATGGGAGATCTTTCCATCTTCTAAGGTTTTCTTTAATTTCTTTCTTTAGTGTTCTGTAGTTCTCATTGTAGAGGTCTTTCACCTCTTTTGTGAGATTGATTCCCAAATACTTTATTTTTTTCGAAGCTATTGTGAATGGGGTAGTTTTCCTAATTTCTCTTTCTGAAGATTCATCGCTTATATATAAAAATGCCTTCAATTTATGTGCATTGATCTTATATCCCGCTACTTTACTGAAATCACTTATGAGATCTAAAAGTTTTCTGGTGGAATTTCCTGGTTCCTCTAAGTATACCATCATATCATCAGCAAATAGGGATAGTTTGAGTTCTTCTTTTCCTATTCGGATCCCTTTAATTTCTTTGGTCTGTCTAATTGCTCTGGCTAGAGTTTCAAGGACGATATTGAATAGAAGTGGTGAAAGAGGGCATCCCTGCCTTGTTCCAGTTTTTAGAGGGAATGCTTTCAGTTTTTCACCATTTAGAATGATATTAGCAATGGGTTTAGCGTAGATGGCCTTTACAATGTTAAGGAATGTTCCCACTATCCCTATTTTTTCTAGTGTTTTGAGCATGAAGGGGTGCTGTATTTTATCAAATGCTTTTTCTGCATCTATCGAAATAATCATGTGATTCTTGACTTTAAGTCTATTGATATGGTGAATGACATTTATTGATTTTCTGATGTTGAACCAACCTTGCATCCCTGGGATGAAACCCACTTGATCATGGTGCACTATCTTTTTAATATGATTTTGTATGCGATTTGCTAAAATTTTGTTTAGAATTTTTGCGTCGATGTTCATTAAGGATATTGGTCTGAAATTTTCTTTCCTCGATGTGTCTCTGTCTGGTTTAGGAATCAGGGTAATATCGGCTTCATAGAATGAGTTTGGGAGAGTTCCCTCCTCTTCTATTTTCTGGAATACTTTGAGAAGTATTGGAATGAGTTCTTCTTTAAAAGTTTTGTAGAACTCGGCTGAGAACCCATCTGGTCCTGGACTTTTCTTTGTTGGTAGGCTTTTAATGACTTCTTCTATTTCATTACTTGAAATTGGTCTATTTAAATTGTGTATGTCCTCCTCGTTCAGTTTAGGCAATTCATATGTCTCTAGAAACCTGTTGATGTCTTCGAAATTTTCTATTTTGTTGGAGTATAGGTTTTCAAAATAGCTTCTAATTATGTTTTGTATTTCGGTCGTGTCTGTTGTGATATTTCCTTGTTCATTCCGAATTTTAGTGATTTGGGTTTTCTCTCGTCTTCTCTTTGTTAGTGTGGCTAAAGGTTTATCAATTTTGTTTATTTTTTCGAAGAACCAACTATTTATTTTGTCAATTTTTGTATTGTTTCTTTTGTTTCAATTTCGTTGATTTCAGCTCTCAGTTTAACTATTTCCTGTCTTCTACTACTTTTGGTGTTATTCTGTTCTTCTTTTTCTAGGGTTTTGAGCTGTAGTGTTAGGTCATTTATTTTTTGAGTTTTACTTCTTTTATTAAATGCGCTCCATGAAATAAATCTTCCTCTAAGTACCGCTTTCATAGTGTCCCAGAGATTTTGATATGTTGTTTCTTTGTTCTCGTTTACCTCTAAGAATTTTTTAATTTCCTTCCTAATATCTTCTGTTATCCATTCATCATATAGTAGCATATTGTTTAATCTCCAGGTGTTGGAGTAGTTTCTGTTTTTTACTCTTTCATTAATTTGTAACTTCAATCCATTATGATCTGATAGAATACAAGGTAGTGTCTCTATCTTCTTGTATTTGCTGACATTAGCTTTGTGGCATAATATATGGTCTATTTTAGAGAAGGATCCATGTGCTGCTGAGAAGAAAGTGTATTCGCTCTTGGTTGGATGGTATATTCTATAAATGTCTGTTAAGTCTAAATTATTGATTGTGTTATTGAGATCTATGGTTTCTTTGTTCAATTTTTGTTTGGAAGATCTGTCCAGTGGTGAAAGAGGCGTGTTAAAATCACCTAGTATTATTGTGTTATGGTCTATTTGGTTTCTAATATTGAGAAGGATTTGTTTAACATACATGGATGAGCCACTGTTTGGGGCATAGATGTTTATGATTGTTATATCTTGCTGATTTATGCTTCCCTTAAGCAGTATGAAATGTCCTTCTTTATCCCTTCTAACTAACATTGGCTTGAAGTCCACATTATCTGAAATGAGGATGGATACTCCAGCTTTTTTGCTGAGCCCATGTGCATGGTATGTTTTTCCCCATCCTTTCACCTTTAGTCTATGGGTATCTCTTTCTATGAGGTGAGTCTCTTGCAGGCAACATATTGTTGGATCTTTCTTTTTAATCCAATCTGCCAGTCTATGTCTTTTGATTGATGAATTCAGGCCATTAACATTCAGGGTTATTATTGAGATATGATTTGTATTCCCAGTCATTGGGTTCATATTTAAAATTTTTGACACATCTTGGTTCCTCCTTTATTTGACAGTTCCTTTAGGATAATTCCTCCCTTTGCTGATTTGCTTCTTTGTTTTTTATCTCTTCCTCATGAAATATTTTGCTGAGAATGTTCTTTAATGCTGGCTTTCTTTTTGTAAATTCTTTTAGCTTTTGTTTATCGTGGAATGATCTTATTTCATCGTCAAATTTGAAGGTAAGTTTTGCTGGGTATAAGATTCTTGGTTGGCATCCATTTTCTTTCAGAGCTTGAAAAATGTTGTTCCAGGCCCTTCTAGCTTTTAGGTTCTGGATTGAAAAATCTGCTGATATCCGTATTGGCTTCCCCCTGAATGTAATTTGGTTCTTTTCTCTCAAAGCCTTTAAAATTCTGTCTTTATTTTGTATGTTAGGTATTTTCATTATAATGTGCCTTGGTGTGGGTCTGTTGTAATTTTGTGTATTTGGAGTCCTATACACCTCTTGGACTTGATTTTCCATTTCATTCTTCAGATTTGGGAAATTTTCTGATATTATTTCTTCAAATATATTGTTCATTCCTTTGGTTTGTTTCTCTAAGCCTTCCTCAATCCCAATAATTCTCAAATTTGGCCTTTTCATGATATCCCATAGTTCTTGGAGATTCTGTTCATGATTTCTCACCATCTTCTCTGTTTGTTCAACTTTGTTTTCGAGGTTAAATATTTTGTCTTCAATATCTGAAGTTCTGTCTTCCAGCTGTTCTATCCTATTGGTTATGCTTTCTATGGAGTTCTTAATTTGGTTTATTGTTTCCTTCATTTCAAGGATTTCTGTTTGGTTTTTTTTCAATATCTCTAACTCTTTATTGAAATGATCTTTTGCTTCCTGAATTTGCTCTGTTAACTGTCGATTGGTGCGATCATTCAATGCCTGCATTTGCTCTTTCATCTCATCGTTTGCTTCCCTAATCATTTTAATTATGTACATTCTGAACTCCCTTTCTGTCATTTCTTCTGCCATGCTGTCGTTGGATTTTATTGATGTAACATCTAGATTTGTTTGGGGCATTTTCTTCCCTTGTTTTCTCATATTGTTCAGGGATCAGTGGGTCATTAAGATATTGCAGATTTCCTCTATCAACTTATAATGTCCCTGCAGATTGCTAGTATATCCCCTCTTATCCTTCAGTAGCCTGAAGTCTTGGAGGAGGTTGATAATGCAGAGCTCCACGAAGAAGCTGCCTCTCTAGGTGTGGTAACCCTCAGGTGGCGTATATTCCCTGCTAGTGGGCGGAGGTGCCTCCACTTGTTGACCAATGGTCATCCAATGGGGAAGTAGACTGTGGGCTGAGGCAAGGCCTGTTTGTGCCTATGTCTCTGGCTTTACCGTCCCTGTGGGAAAACCTCCCCCGGCCGGGAAGAGTCACTCGGTGGGGACGTCTCGCTAGTCAGTTGCCCTCCTAGAGGTTCCCCTCAATCTACAACTACCTCCTGGGCTGGGCTGTCTTCTTCTGCAACGATCCCAGGGGCCCGGACCTACGTCCTGGGCCTGGGAGCCTCACCCTTCGCAGGCGAGTCTCCTTAGGCTGCCTCTCCCAGAGAATCTGCCCGCAGCCCTGGAAACTTCGCTCCGCCCCTAGGCGTGTCTCTGTGCGGCTCTTCCAGCAAGAAGCCACCTAGCTCCTGGGACCCTGCTCTGCACCAATCGCCTGGCTATGCAGCCCCTCCCCTGAGCCACCACCTGGAGCCCCGTACAATAGCTCCGAGACACAGAGACCCGCCACACACCTCCTCCTCCTCCGGACAGCCGCCCGGTTTCCGACGCAGTCACTAGGAATCCAAACAACTCACTTCGGGTCTCCTCCTCCCGCCAACCACCTGTAGCCCTAGGCAGTCACTCCAAGTCCAAGTGACCCGCCCTGTTTCTCCTCCTCCTCCTTGGGGTAGCCCCCCAGGTGTTCAGGAACGGTGGCTCCGAGACCAGGTGACTCACCACGCTCCTCCTCCAGGCAGGCCACCGGTGTTCAGGAGCGGTCGCTTTTAGTCCAATCAGCTCACCACTCGCCTCCTCCTCTGGCAACCGCCTGTGGTTCTGATGCAGTCACTCCCAGGCTAAGCGTCCCACCGCTCTCCTCCTCCAGGCAGGCCACCAGTGTTCTGGAGCAGCTGCTCCGAGTTCAAACAGCTCGTCACGCAGCTCCTCCTTTGGCAACCGCCCGCAGCTCTGATGCAGCCACTCCCAGGTCAAGCAACACGCCGCGCTCCTCCTCCTCCTCCGGGCAACCTCCCGGCACTCAGGAGCGCTCGCTCTGGGTTCAAACAGTTTACCACGCAGCTCCTCTTCTGGCAACCGCCTGTGGTTCTGATGCAGTCACTCCCAGACCAAGCGTCCCGCCGCGCTCCTCCTCTTCCTCCGGACAGTCCCCCGGCGCTCAGGAGCGCCCACTCTGAGTTCAAACAGCTCACCACGCAGCTCCTCCTCTGGCAACCGCCCGTGGCTCTGATGCAGTCACTCCTAGACCCAAGCGACCCGCCGGGCCTCTCCTCCTCCTCCGGGCAACCCCCCGGTGTTCGGAAGCGGTCACTCTGGGTCCAAACAGCTCGCCACGCAGCTCCTCCCCAGGCAGCCACCCGGAGCCCCAGCGGCTGCTCGAGTCCAAGCGCTGTGCTGAGCTGCCTCCTCTACGATGATCCCAGTTGTCCGTGTTTACCGCTCCAGCGGGGGGAGGGGCGTCTCGCCGAGCAACTCCACTTCACAAATTCCCCGCGTTCCGGGGCTACTGCCCCATCTGGGACGCCTCCCCAACAGGAGAGACTCACCCGGCAGCTTTGAGTTGGTCCCAAGTCTCTCACTATCTCCTCTTTTGAATCTTGCGTCCTGGAGCAGCGTGAAATGCAGCCGCCCTCTAGTCCGCCATCTTGGCCCGCCTTCCATTCAAGCTATGATATTTTTTTCCCCCGATTCTTTCTTCCATTTTGTGCTGCTTTGGCTCAGGCCAGCAGTAACAAATCATTCCTTCGACCTTGAAATTTGCTGTATGTTGTTTGCCTGAGTCAGTTTCTCCAACAAAAGTGTAGTTCCAAAACACTTTTTCTTATTGTTCACTTACATCTGTGGCCAATGTCCTAGAGAATAGAAGTTGCCTATCTTTCTGTGCTTGCTTTGGATCCTTACCGGTGACAAAGGCTGTCTCTCGATCAAACTTAAACCAGGTCCTCTGAGTCCTCTTTTCAGATAGACTTTTTCCTTGGGTCCTTCTTTCACCTCATTACTCAGTTTTAGCAAGAATTCTGCTGTCACTTTAGAGAAGATTCTGCACCCTTGACATCAGATCAGATTCTTCATCTCTACCCTTGATCTTTGATGACCTTGACCTATCTTCAGAAAGAATCCTAAATCCATTTAGCAAGAGTATCCCTAATCTCAATGTCTTAATGGGGTAGAGCCCCATCTCTTTCCCCTGTTGTGAGAGTCATGAGGCCTATCCCAGTAGTTTTGAATGCAGTCCTTACCATTATAACAAGTGTCAGAATAATTTAAAAATCTGTACCATTTACACTTCACTCTAATTCTGGATCCCACGAGGAGACATCAAAAGCAACTGGTCTGCTGGTGTGCACCGTCGTTTTGGAATTTGCACAAGGAGGTAGAGACAATGATATTACAAACACACTCAGCATTCTATAGTTAACACAAATGTAGGAAGGAGAATGGAAGCAGTTTTTTCCCAACTTTCCACTGCAAAGATTTAAACAGATGTCTTGCTATCCCTTTTGGGAAGGACTACTAGGTGTGATGCATTGGGAGAATGTATAAGTCACAGAGTAAGAGTTAGAAAGCATCCAGTTATTCCAAAGAGAGAGCAGAAAATGGTTAAGTGATAAAGCCAAGTACTCAGGTGGGAGGAGTAAATTTCATGAATTAAAGATGAATAATTGCTTTCACAGATCTCTAGAACATAATCTTTTACTAAGTTTTTATCTTTTCCTTCTTCCTTTTTCTTTTATCTTCCACTATTCATTTTCCCTTATTCAGACAATCAATCATCATATTGTTTATATATTCTACAATTTGCAGGTCCTTCTCTACCCTGAAAAACATTTTATATGTATTATTTCAATAATCTTCAACATCATTCTTAGCATCAGTATTATTGTATTCTTTTTATAGATGAGAAGTTTCAAGTATACAGAGATTAAGTGATACATTCACAATCAGATAGCTTACAAGTATGAAATTCAAACTTCAAACTCTGCACTACTTCAAACGTACTCTCTGGTATGCTATCTTTGTCTTTAAAGATTTCATGTGCACCTACAGATGACCTGGGGGTCTTTTTAGGATGCTTACAGGAGCTCTGGGTTGGAACCTGAGATGCTGCTTTTCTGGGGGGTGCTTGTAGTGTAGCACTCTAGGCCATGATTTGAGTAGCATTTGTGGTTGCTAGTTTGAGTTAGAAAGTTTTCACAGGTAATGGGTTTACTTATAATTCCGTCTCATCATCTTTATTTATGTCCAAAATGCTACATGTTTAATTTCTACTCAAGTCCTTTCTCTTTGCTTAATTCAAAGCTTGGAACTTTCTGATATCAACAGAATTTACATAACAAATTCCTCTCAAGTCTTCATTTAGGCAGAAATCTCAAACGTACCACCTTTTGTCTTCAGTCCATCCATCAAATTTTTATTTCACTGATCACTTTCTTCTTTACCTCTTCTGAACTTTCAATTTATCTAGATCTTTCAGGCACCAGCAAGCACAAAATTGAATGTTGGATTCCAGGTGCAGGCCTATCATTCATTTGGAAAATGCTATCACTTCACATCTCTCTGTTCTGTGACACGAATGATACAATCTCCCTCAGTATTGAGTCCAAAAGAACCCTGCATGATTTTGTCTGGACTATATTGAAGATTGCTATCTAATTTGACATTGTAATTTATAACCTCAAATATCTGTGCGTCTTCAAAAGAACTAATTTACATCTTTGCATCTTTGAAGCTGGATGACATGTGTTTTCCTATACCATGTGTGTTTCAGCCTTTTTTTTCTTTTTCTTTTTTTTCTTTTGGATACTGAGGTTAGCACACAGTCATCTCCATTTTCTAATTTGGATTGGTTGTTGATGGGGAAGGCTCTTTAGTATTATGCACCTTGTCAACCTTTACTAAGCCAGAAACAGATTATATCCAAATGCCTCTGAATTGAAATGATGGATCACTAGGACTAGAATTTTAAATTGGTTGAGAGTAAGATAAAGTGTCATTGACTTCTATTTTGGGAGACCCTATGAGGAAAATTGCATAGGAATTAATTGCCAAAAAGTTGGTTAAAGCATTTGAACTTCTGTGTATTATAGAACTTTCATATTTCAAATGTTCATTTTTTTCTCTATCAGTGTACTTATGGTAACAACTACCTAGAAATGTTCCTTTTGAAAAATTAATCAAATACTAGGTGAACCTTGAGTAAAAGTACCAGTTTATGTCTTTGTTGGGAGAACTAAGTGGGGAGACTTTTCTGAGCACAAGATCTCCTTTCATAAGATTCACACATATTCAAGGAGTAGTAGTACTTCCATGTAAGACGCTTGCCTTTTCAGTTTATAGCTAAGGCTTGATGAGTTGCCCTTTGCAAAGATGACTCCACTGGAGGTATAATGGAGTCACTCAATAAAGAACTGGAAAAGACTACCTAGGAAGATCTAGTTCAGCGTGTGTGTGTGTGTGTGTGTGTGTGTGTGTGTGTGTGTGAGAGAGAGAGAGAGAGAGAGAGAGAGAGAGAGAGAGAGAGAGAAGAGAGGGGAGAGAGAGATTTGAAATATTTTTAATTAAACAACATACTGGGCTCTCCTATGAACTGTTGACAAGTTAGACATCAAAAAGATAAAAACTTAAAAATGTATTGTTCATATCACAAAAAGTTCACATTTATCAAACCTGATAAATTTTTTCAATTCAAATGCTTCATATCTGTAATACAGTCCTAGTTTCATTTTGCTCTTTTGTGCCAGAGAAAACTTATAAGAAGGGGAAAGAGATTGTTTGGGGTAATTATGGGAAGGTCAACCATGGAGAAACATTTAGTGGGACCCTAAAGACTACCGCTGACATTTTTATTGGATAAGGATAGGTAAGACAAGATGCCATAGACTTGTTTTCGAAGAATTTGTGAAGTAAATCCAAAACAGGGCTGAGTCGCTTGTAAATTAAGGATAGTAGAGCTAAACTTCCATAAGAGGTAAAACTTGTATAAAGTTTTAATATAACCAAGTGATGTTTTTCTGGAGAAAGTATATTTAGGATACAAACAAGTGCATGTATATTGTTCCTCTCACATAAATAGATTCTTGAGATTTAAAATGGATGTTTAATTCTTGATTGAGTTATATTGGTTTAAATATTATTTTATATAAATTAATAGAAAGGAATGTTTACCAATTAACATGGGACAGGAGTGGGATGAACTGGGCTCACTGAGGATGAGACATTCTTACATCATCGCGGGGTCTTCTGTTCATTTCCATATAGTTTCCATAGTGTAAACTGAAGTACCTAAAGTTACATGTTACATGACATAGATTTGGCAACTATGACACACATATGATATTTCAATTCCATCAAATATTTGTATATTGTATTCTCTCTCATTCTGTTTTTTAATGATTTGTTTTAAATAATGATTATTTAAAATTATGAAAATAATCCTAATGATAATAACAAGTATTTATGGAATGCTTCCTATGTCAGTTACTATGCTAAATGTTTTACATAAAATAATAGAGTTTAATCCTCACAGAAACCTTTTGGGTGGGATGCACTTCAACTCATTTCATTGATGAGAAAAGTAAAGGTAAAATGGGTTAAGTAAATTGTCAGAGTCTAGGAATTATGTAGCTAATCAAGGATTTTATTCTCCATATTTTTGATACTAAATATGAATATATATAACTTATATACCATATTTTTATGGTTGTCTAATCCCTGTGCTATAAGAACAATTAGTTAAGTCCATGTAGCAACAAGTCGATGTTCAATGAACTTATTCAATGCAGGTTCTGTAGAAGAAACCTAAGATGACTATTGTGTGATTCAATACAACCTACCTAGAGCATTAATGTTAGTAGGGTTAGCATTTTCACATCTTTACACAAACATAATGCTCTGCTAAATGCTATATTAGAAGAACAAAATAATATTAGTGGTGGATACAGAGGAGAGATTGATTTCCACTGGAGGTCACTGGGATGATTTTCAAAGAAGATAAGAGCTAAAATGAGATTTAGGGAAAATTTAAAGCTTCTGAACGTGGTTATAGAATTATGCATGAGAGAGAGGAGTGGCAACTGGAAAACATAAAAAACCATTAATTCAGAGATTTGAGGGCACGTGTGCATAGTAAGAGTTGAATTAGATAACTGCACCATAGGAAACGTAGGGGAGAAAAGACCAATGCATGGGAAATGGAACTGAAATTTCAATTGAGGATAAAGTCTAAGCACAATGATTTAACTTTATTAGAGAACTGGAGACATGAAGTGGTTGTAGTGTCATGTGATGAGATCAAATCCTTGTTTTAGATGGACATGTAGCCACTCAGTGTAAATAGTGACTTGGAGAGTACAGGGAGTCCAGATAAGTCCCTAGAGGAAATGAACTACTAAGGTACTGTGACTGTGGACTGGAAGAATAGCGAATGACTCACTGGTGGGTACTCTGAAGTTAAATGACAGTATGTATTTTAAGTTGCAAATACATCATATTTATGCTTAGGCAGAATTGGAATGATTTTTTATATAAAACAACCTCTATGTAGAACACTTGCTAACTTTAATTTGAGTCTTAGGATGCCTTATAATATCAGATGATATACAGTTTCTGACTTTCATACCACAAAACTTGTTGCTTTGGATTTATATTTCATTCCAAACATTTTAACAGAACATTACATTCTAACTTCTGGCATTTGAAAGATTGTTAAGCCATGCAAATTATAACATAAGTATAATAGCTTAACATGGGGATAGAGGCCTGAAACAATTTTTTAAAAAAATGAATGAAACAAGACACATTCCTTTAAATTCTTGAGGAAGTGATTCTTTCTCTGAGAAAGAATGACTTATTGGGTCATTTTCAGACTTTGGTTTTCATGAATCTGTGATTCATACACAAGAAAAATTGTTTTATCTTCTGACTGATGGTCCTTCCAATCATTGTTTTCCCTTTGCCACCAAAAACAAGATTCCTTCAAACATAAAAATGTTTCAAGCAGACTTTTTGGCTCTGTAAGGCCCGATGATAAATAAAACCCTCAACATTGCTGCTTCAGATGGTAAATCATCCAAAGTTAAATTTATAAAATTCTGGAGATACATTTTGTTCAGCCTCCAACTATTATATATATAAGTATAAAATTCTTTGACATTCTACTAGAAACAAAGTTCAAAAAATTAAGGAAAAAACTTAATGTATTGAAAATCCCTTTAAGCAAGTTCTATAGGTTTTCAAATGTATGAAATTACATTTATTTCCAATACCACCCAGTTATCACTAATTATCTGCATGATTTATTAAGAAAGTGATTGGTATTGGCAATGTGCTGCTAGAAATATTTCAGACCAAATATTATGAGGGGACTTTCTTGCTACAAAATAGTTAGATCATACATCAATTTTGTATTTGTATATAGGTGTGCATATGTACTCTCAGGGAGTAACAGTACACATGTAGCTAAAATACATGCTCAGAAAACACAGAAATATGATTATCTGACATCAGGTGCTGATATCAGCACAGTGTACCTAATATTAGATCTTGGGTCAATAACACAAAGTAGGAATAGCTGAATATGAGACTTCATAACAACCTGAGAACAAGAAAAGGGTCTGAAGTCCCTCCAGTTTGGTACATTGAGTCTAGCAGAAGCAAATGAGAAATTGTGTCAAGAAAGAAAACACCCTTGATGTAGGTTAACATATTATCCATACATTTAAATTTGGCAAATATGAGTTCACAATTATAGTCCACTAGGCACATGGAAACCAAATAGCAATGGAACAGAGACATCAAAACTGCAGACATCAGAGTTTTCTACTCCTAAAGACTCAAATATTACAAAATGAGGAGTGGAAAATTTTTATGTTAGAAATGTTTACAAAAATCAAAGTGAAAAACCAAAATAATAATACAAAAATATAAAAATGCCCTGACTCATTTGATAATTAGATTAGTTAGGATTCTCTAAAGGAACAGAACCAATAGTGTCTGTTTCTCACTCTGTCTATATTTTGTGTGTGTGTATGTGTGTGTGTGTGTGTGTGTGTGTGTGTACATTTTATTTATTATTTATTATTTATTTTTTTAATTTTTTATTTTTACAGATTGCATTTTAATTTATTGTACACAAATGGGGTACATCATTTCATTTCTATGGTTGTGTATGATGTAGATTCATACCATTCTTGTAATCATACATGTACATTATCTATGCTCAATCTACAACTATCAATCTATCTATCTCCATCTATCATCTATCTAGTTGTATTTTAAGGAACTGCCCCATATTATTGTGGAGGCTTTCAAATTTGAAAATTATAGGGCAGGCTGGAAACTTGGGCAAAAGTTGATGTTACAGAACCAACCTATATGAAACCCATAGAAAAGCTTGACTGACTAGAAACTCTGGCAGGATTTCTGTGTTACAGTTGAGGCAAAATTCCTTCTTCTAGTAGCCAATTTTTGCTCAACAAATTGGATAATCAACAAATTGAATGAGGTTTAGCCACATTATTGGAGTTAGTTTCCTTTATGGACCTCAATTGGTTATAAATGTTAATCACATCTACCAAATGCTTTCACAGCACAGGCAGGCTAATGTTTGACCAAACAATTTGGCACCATAGCCTCATCAAGTTGACACATAAAATGGGCCATCACCACTAGGAATAAAATAAACTTAAAAAATAAAAATATAATTATTGAAATTTACTACCTTTCAATAAAAAAAGGTCAAAAAATTATGAGGGATTTAGTGACACAGTAGACAGAGTTATACTGAGGATTACTGTCATGGAAGATCTACTTGAATCAATTACCCAATTGTACAAGAAAATTCCTGTATCATCCAAATACGAGGAGTGAGTGTACTTATCCAGGCAGAAGAGTCAGAGAAAACTTTCACCTGCTGTGGTGTTCTCTTATTAGAAGTCACCCAAGGCTTGTCCTCATATGTCATCTACTCCATGAACTCTGTTTGGATTCTCCCAAGTGGGTAAAAGCCTTTATTTTTCTTGAACTTTGGCAATACTTTTACCTTCCATTTTCTGGCGTGTGCATTCTGACTATAATGCCTGGTTACAGATTTACCTTCCTAATAGAGTGCATGCTCTGCTCACTGAGAAGGCATTCTCATTTTCATATTCTTTGAATACATAGTAATAAAGTGTTACATGTTGAATATTTCCCTCCCCTACATAGGTTTAAGCCCTAACCTGTAGTACACAGTAACACTGTGTCCAAAGTACTACCCAGTGCATTTAAAGAAGTAATTGAATCAAAACGAGGCTGTTAGGGTGGTCCCTAATCCATGTGACTATTGTCCTTATATGAATAGATTAGGACACACAGAAAGATACTGAGAGAGCATAAATGTAGAAGGGTTGCCTGTGGAACTACACCAAGCCATTACACTGCATTGGTATCTATAAGCCAAAGAGACTCAGTGGACAACAGACCTGCTATTACCTTGATCCTGGCCTGCTAGCCTCCAATTGGTGAGAAAACACATTTCTGAGTTTTAAACCACTAAGTCTGTAGTATTTTGTTATAATAACCCTAGCAAACCAATATACAAGGTATACAATAAATATTTCTATAATTATAAAATTCCTGCATGACATAGAAAGATGGCCTGATTGTATCTACACTACCCTAATCTGTCCTAACCATAGAATGTATTTACTAACCACTTAACATTGCTTGCAGGGAACCAGAGGTGTGAGGTAATGAGAAAGCTGGAGGATCACAATGGAAGGCTCCTCCTATTTTTAAATCTGAAGAGCACGGAATCCTCTCTTGATCAATGAAGAGTTACCATGTTATCTCTTTTAATAACTGCCATTCAAGAAGTTTTATATCCATTATACTGATGTTTACCAGAAGCATATCACGTAACTCAGAGGAAGAAAAACTGATATCCAAATCTGACTTTCCAAATAAAGAAAAATAATCATCAAAAACATGTGAGAACTTTAAGGTCTAGATAATGAGAAATCATTTTACATTTTAAATTTGTGGTAAATAGGAATTAAGGAGTACTTGTGTATGCACTCACATTGTAGATGGAACCTGCCGTGGGATATAGAATAACAAACTGGAAAATTCTTATCTTTGAGGAGCTACAATGTTGTTTGAAAAGAGAAATGATAAAAATATAAACTTACCCATATTAAGTGGTTTGAGCAGAGAGCCCAAGTATTCTGTGACTTATCACAGAATACTGCAAGTCACATGGTTGTTCACACATCTAGACTAGAAAGTCCAGAATTGAGGAGTCCAGAATTGAAGGTCTGAAAACTTTCCCTATATGTCCTTGGAAAATTGGAATGTGGTCAGTATTTTATTTTTGCCTGATATAGCATAGCTAGTAATAAATGCTCAGGACATCTTTGGTGAAATTAATTGTACCAAATTAAGGTGGAGAAAAATCGATGTGTCCTCTGATGATTTTGCTATCTTTTCCCTTCCTTGAAGAGAAGAGCATTTTCTGTGGTCTCTGAATCATATTGAACTTGTTGCTCTGAGACAAATGGTAGCACTATTTTTCTAACTGACCAAATGAGCCATTGTCAAGAGTGTGTACTATAGGAAGAGGTTGAGCTGTGTGAGGGTGATGATCAATCTAGAGTAAACATAAATAAAGCTGAAGTGGCTCTTAGAGTTTTGGCAGGTCCTGTGCAGACACCATTTCTCATGCTCTGATACACATTCCCACATGTACCTCAGTGCACGAAAGCTCCAAACTGATATTTGGTAGAGAAGAGCTAAAAGAAGGAGCTGGAATGTTCTCACTAATTTAAATATTTTACACTTCAGTTGTTTAGACTGTTTCTATGACTTATTTTCAGATGCTACAGTGCAGGCTCTGTCTTCCTCTCCATCCTATTTGATATTGTCTGAATGTGTGATATTGTCTGTTGCCATGGTCCTGATAAAAATGATGCCCACCCAAGCAGGTCCTCATCATGCTGCTTCTGAAGCTGTATTTTTCTTTTTATTATTGTTTGAGTGTACATGACACCAAAGTCAACCATCTGGATCTTCAAATGAACAGATATTTAACCTGGAGGTTCATTAAGAATAGCAGCATGCTTAAAAGAAAGGGAGGACTTTTAACTTTCAAGGATAATATGCTTGTTATTTTCAATCCTGTATGGCCGCTTATCCCTTTCTGTTCAGAGTTAATTTTAGTTCATCACTGCTGTTTACTGTGTGGAGGTCATAACTTCAACAGAATAAGTAAATCTTTAGAACCAACAATTGTAAGATTACTGATCTTGTTGGAACACAGGACAATGAAGAATAAGAACATATTGTTATTTTCTAACCACATGACAACTTTTTACATAAGAAGAAAAGTATATCATATTGGGTAAGTTTAGTTTGTTACTACATAGGGGAAAAAAGGAAAAAGCTTTTGAAGATTTGTTGAAATGAAAAATGTGACTTTTAAGTTTTTTTTTTGTGCCTAAGAGTGTAGGTTGTTACCATCATTCTCTTTGCTAATTGCCTAATAACCCAACAGGTCTGACAAGCTGTCACCAGGACTACAGTTATATGAGGCAGAAACTTTTCTTTTGTTCTTTTTATTTTTTTTAATTTAGATTCATTGTACACAAATGGGGTACAACTTTCGTTTCTCTGGTTGTACATGAAGTAAAGTCACACCATTTGTGTAATCATACATGTACATAGGGTAATTGATGTTTGTCTCATTGTTATTTTTCCTTCCCCCACTCCCTCTCCACTCCTCATTTTCCTCTATACAATCCATCTTTCCTCCGTTCTTGCCTCCCCCCTGCCCCTTTATGTATCATCATCCACTTATCAGAAAAACCATTTGGCCTTTGATTTTTTGAGATTGGCTTATTTCACTTAGTATGACATTCTCCAACTCCATTCATTTACCTGAAAAATGCCATAATTTTATTCTTCTTTATGACTGAATAATATTCCATTGTGTATATATACCACAGTTTTTTATCCATTCATCCATTGAAGGGCATCTAGGTTGGTTCCACAATCAAGCTATTGTGAATTGAGCTGCTATAAACATTGATGTAGCTGTGTCGCTGTAGTATGCTGATTTTAAGTCCTTTGCGTATAGACCAGGGAGTGGGATAGTTGGGTCAAATGGTGGTTCCATTCCAAGTTTTCTAAGGAATCTCCATACTACTTTCCAGAGAGGCTATACCAATTTGCAGTCACACCAGCAATGTATGAGTGTACCTTTTACCCTACATCCTCGCCAACACCTATTGTTGGACTTTCTAATTGGGGTGAGATGAAATCTTAGGGTAGTTTTGATTTGCACTTCTCTTATTACCAGGAATATTGATTATTTTTTCAAATATCTGTTGATCGCTTGTAGATCTTTCTTCTGTGAAGTGTCTCCTCATTTCCTTAGTCATTTATTGACTGGGTAATTTATACTCTTGGTATAAAGATTTTTGAGTTCTTTATAAATTCTGGAAGTTAGCACTATCTAATCTGGCAAAGATTTTTACCTGCTCTGTAGGCTCTCTCTTCACATTGATGATTGTTTCCTTTGCTGAGAAAAAGCTTTTTAGTTTGAATCTATCCCATTTATTGATTCCTGCTTTTATTTCTTGTGCTTTGGGAGTCATGTTAAAGAAGTCTGATCCTAAGTGGACATGTTGAAGATTGGGACCTACTTTTTCTTCTGTTAGGTGCAGGGTCTCTGGTCTAATTCCTAGGTACTTGATCCATTTTGAGTTGAGTTTTGTGCAGGGTGAGAAATAGGGGTTTAGTTTTATTTTGCTGCATATGGATTTCCAGTTTTCCCAGCACCATTTGTTGAAGAAGCTGTCTTTTCTCCATTGTATGTTTTTGGCAACTTGTCAAGTATGAGATAACTGTATTTATATCAGTTTGTCTCTGTGTCCTCTATTCTGTACCATTGGTCTCCCTGTCTATTTTGGTGCCAATACTATGCTGTTTTTGTTACTATTGTTCTGTAATATAGTTTAAAATCTGGTATTGTGATACCTCCTGCTTACTCTTCCTGCTAAGGATTGCTGTGGCTATTCTGGGTCTCTTATTTTTCCTAAAGAATTTTGTGATTGCTTTTTCTATTTCTATAAGGTTCATCATTGGGATTTTAATTGCAATTGCATTGAATTTATATAGGGCTTTTGTTAGTATGGACATTTTGACAACATTAATTCTGCCTATCCAAGAACATGGGTGATCTCTCCATCTTCTAAGGTTTTCTTTAATTTCTTTCTTTAGTGTTCTGTAGTTCTCATTGTAGAGGTCTTTCACCTCTTTTGTTAGATTGATTTCCAAGTTTTTTTTTTTTTTTTTTTGAGGCTATTGTGAATGGGGGAGTTTTCCTAATTTCTCCTTCAGAGGATTCATCACTTATTAATAAAAACACATTAGATATATAAGTGTTGATTTTATATCCTGCTACTTTGCTGAATTCATTTTTTAGTTCCCAAAGTTTTTTGGTGGAATTTTGGGATCCTCTAAATATAGAATCATGCCATTGGCAAATAGTGATAATTTGAGTTTTTCTTATCTGATTTGTATCCCTTTAATTTCTTTGGTCTGTGTGATTGCTCTGGCTAGAGTTTCAAGGAAGATATTGAATAGAAGTGGTGAAAGAGGGCAGGCATTCCTGCCTTGCTTCAGTTTTTAGGGGGAATGCTTTCAGTTTTTCTCCATTTAGGATGATGTTGGCCATTGGCTTAGCATAGATAGCCTTTTCAATGTTAAGGACTGTTCCTACTATTCCTACTCTTTCTAGAGTTTTGAGCATGAAGGGATGCTGTATTTTATGAAATGTTTTTTCTGAATCTATTGAAATAATCATATGATTCTTAACCTTAAGCCTGTTGATGTGGTGAATTATATTTATTGATTTCCAGATGTCGAACCAACCTTGCATCCCTGGGATGAAACCCACTTGATCATGGTGCACTATCTTTTTAATATGTTTTTGTATGTGATTTGCTAAAATTTAGTTAAGAATTTTAGTATCTATGTTCATGAGGGATATTGGTCTGAAATTTTCTTTCCTTGATGTGTCTTTGTCTGGTTTTGGTATCAGGGTGGTACTAACTTCATAGAATGAGTTTGGAAGGGTTCCCTCCTTCTCTATCTCATGGAATACTTTGAGGAGTATTGGTATTAGTTCTTCTTTAAAGGTCTTGTAGAACTCGTCTGAGAAACCACCTGATCCAACACTTTTCTTGGTTGGTAGGCTTTTGATGGCTTCTTATATTTCATTGCTTGAAACTGACCTGTTTAAATTGTGTATGTTTTCCAGATTCAGTTTGGATGGATCATATGTTTCTAGAAACCTGTCAATGTCTTTAATATTTTCTATTTTGTTGGAGTATAGATTTTCAAAATGGTTTCTAATTATGTTTTGTATTCCAATAATATGTCATGATATTTCCTTTTTTATCAGGAATTTTAGTAATTTGAGTTTTCTCTCTCCTCTTTGTTAGTGTGGTTAAGGTTTATCAATTTTGTTTATTTTTTCAAAGAACCAACTTTTTGTTTTGTCGATTTTTTCAATTGTTTCTTTTGTTTCAATTTCATTGATTTCAGCTCTGATTTTAATTATTTCCTATCTTCTACATTTGCTGTTGATCTGTTCTTTTTCTAGAGCTTTGAGTTGTGATGTTATGTCATTTATTTGTTCATTTTTTCTTCTTTTATTGAATGTGGTCCATGAAATGAATTTTCCTCTTAGTACTGCTTTCATATCAGAGACTTTGATATGTTGTGTCATTGTTCTCATTGACCTCTACAAATTTTTTTTTATCTCCTCCCTTATGTCTTTTGCTATCCATGTAACATTCAGTAGTGTATTATTTAGTCTCCAGGTGTTCGAGTGGTTTCTGTTTTTTATTTTGTCATTTATTTCTAATTTCATTCCATTATGATCTGATAGAATACAAAGTAGTATCTCTATTTTCTTGTATTTGTAAGAGTAACTTTGTGGCATAGCATATGGTCTATTTTAGAGAAGGATCCATGTGCTGCTGAGAAGAAAGTGTATTTGCTTGTTGATGGATGAAATATTCTATATATATATCTGCTAAGTATACATTATTGATTGTGTTATTGATTTCTATGGTTTCTTTGTGAGTTGGACACCTCTTAAGTCCATGGAAAGTTGGATGTGGAAATTAAATACATGTAGTTTTAATTTATTCACATAACAAAAATTCACTATATATTGTGAACACATAATTTAATTATTTCTTACCTTATGAATGGTTATAAATATATATAATTCCTGTTGCAAATAAATAATATTGTTCACTTTGCATTGAGATTTTTGTGGAATAAACTTCTTAAAGTTATTTTGCTGATGATAAATATGTGTGAAAATTTAAAATTTAGAGAAAAGTTTCAAGTACTAAGGATTTAGATTAGATTGTGAAATTATATTCTTATAACTCCAAATACTTGTATTTCCTACAAGCAAGGTCATACTCCTTGCAAAACCAAAATGCGACTGTCAGCATCAAGAAATTAATGTTGATTAATATTATCATATAAACTATTACCTAATCCTGATTCAAGTTTTGCCAGTTATCACTGTAATGTCCTTCAGAGCAAAAAGATCCAGTTCAGAATCATACTCAAAATTTAGTTATTCTGCATTTTTTACCCTTCTTCTTTTCTTTTTTTCCAAAGCTGGGGATTGAAACCAGGGTCTCATAAGTCTTCATTTTATAATAGTTCCTAGTCTTCTTGGTATTTGTGAGGTTGTCAGTCAGTTAACATTCTGCACAAACTCAGCAATATTTGCTGTTAGCATTTAAAGTTTTTTTCCCCACAAATGAATACAAAGTAATGTCCCTTTGTTGTTTTACTTGCACTTTATTGACTACTAGCAAAGTTCAGCTAATTTTGGTGGTCTGCATTTCCTCATGTCTATTTTTCTATCACAGTTAGTTTTACTTTTAGATTCTGTAGGAACTTAGACGATTAATCACAGAGATTGCAATATTATTTACTTTATTTTTTCCTCTGGACTTTGTGATATAATTTAAAATATATCAGTCATTGAATTTATCAGTCTTTCTTTAGTTTTAGTATTTGCTAATAGGCTTTTCAAAGATTTATGAATATTTTCTTAAACATTATCTTAGCAATTTTTATTATTCTTTTTCATTTAGAATTTTACCAATCTAGACATTAATTGTATATGATATAAAGAAGAGTGTCTAAGTTTTGATTATTTTAGATTGCTAATTATGCCAGTACTATTCATTAAAGAAAGGTTTGATTTATTTCTAAATTAAGGTTATAATTTTATCATCTTAAATATATTTTTCAATCGACAAATGGGCTAAGGGAATGAATAGACACTTCACAGAAGAAGATCTACAAGCAATCAACAAACATATGGAAAAATGTTCAACATCTTTAGTAATAAGAGAAATGCAAATCAAAACCACCCTAAGATTCCATCTCACCCCAATTAGAATGGCGATTATGAAGAATACAAGCAACAACAGGTGTTGGCGAGGATGTGGGGAGAAAGGTACACTCATACATTGCTGGTGGGGCTGCAAATTAGTGCAGCCACTCTGGAAAGCAGTGTGGAGACTCCTTAGAAAACTTGGAATAGAACCACCATTTGACCCAGCTATCCCACTCCTTGGCCTATACCCAAAGGACTTAAAATCAGCATATTACAGAGATACAGCCACATCAATGTTCATAGCTGCTCAGTTCACAATAGCCAGATTGTGGAACCAACTTAGATGCCCTTCAGTTGATGAATGGATAAAGAAACTGTGGTATATATATACAATGGAATATTACTCAGCCATAAAGAATGATAAAATTATGGCATTTGCAGGCAAATGGATGAAACTGGAGAATATCATGCTAAGTGAGATAAGTCAATCTCAAAAAACCAAAGGATGAATGAATAAGTGGATGATGACACATAATGGGGGGTGGGAGGGGTTAGTGTTAGGGTTAGAGTTACGGTTAGGGAGGGGGGCAAGAATGGAGGAAGGAAGGACTGTATAGAGGGAAAAGAGGGGTGGGAGGGGTGGGGGTGAAGGGAAAAAATAACAGAATGAATCAAACAACATTACCCTATGTAAATTTATGATTACACAAATGGTATGCCTTTACGCCATGTACAAACAGAGAAACAACATGTATCCCATTTGTTTACAATAAAAAAATATATATATATATACATTTTTTTTCCATATATAGGAGCTATTTAAAATTTTTTTAATCTTTTTATTATTTTAGTTATATATATCAGGGGACATTTTGACATAATCACAAAAGCATGGCATATGTTTTACTCTAATTCAGTCCCTAGCATTTCCCTCCTCCCTCTTTTCTCCTCCTCCTGATCCCCTCCCTCTACTCTACTGATATTTCTGTAATTTATTTATAGTTTTTTTTAACTAGTGTTTTGTGAATATAGTGGATGCTGGGATTCACTCTGTTATATTTTTGTATGTACATATGAAAGTTCAGTCAGATTCATTCCACTTTTATTCCCTTTTCCCATCCCTCCTTTCTCCACCTCAATTCCCTTTGCCTACTCTTCTGATCTGTCCTCTATTTTGATGAAATTCTCTCTTCTACCCCCTTTCCCTCTCTTTCATTTTTTCTTTCATTCCTCATCCCTTATTTCTCTGTTATTCCATATAACAGAGAAAAAAAATTGCACATTTGTTCGACTTTTGTGGACTGACTTATTTCACTTAGCATGATAATCTCCAGTTTGATCCATTTATCAGCAAATGCTAACCTTTCATTCATCTTTATGGGCACAGTAATATTCCCTTGTGTATAAATACCACATTTTCTTTATCCGACCATCTGGTGAAGGGCACCGGAGTTGATTCCATAGTTTAGGTTTTGTGAATTGTGCTGCTATAAACAATGATAGGGCTGCATCCTTTCAGTAAGTTGATATAAAACCCATTTGGATATGTACTGAGGAGTTGAATAAGTGGGTCATAAGGGGATTCCATTACTAGTTTTTTGAGAAATCTCCATAGTGCTTTCCAGAGTGGTTGCACCAACAATGTATGAGTGTACTTTTCCCCCTACATCCTTGACAACATTTATTAGTATTTATTCTTGATAATTGCCATTCTGACAGGAGTGAGATGAACTCTTAATATAGTTTTGATTTACATTTCCTTAATTACTAGAGATGTTAAACATTTTTTCATATATTTGTTGACCATTTGTGATTTTTTTTTTTTTTTGGATTTGTCTATTTAGTTCGTTTCCTTATTTATTGATTGAGTTGGCTTTTTTTTTGGTGTTAAGTTTTTTGTATTCTTTGTATATTCTGGATATTAGTACCCTATCTGAAGAGCAAGTTGCAAAGATTTTCTCCCATTCTGTAGACTTTCTCTTCACACTCTTGATTGTTTCTTTTGCTGTGCAGAAGCTTTTAATTTGATGCCATGCCATTTAGTGGTTTTTGATTTTACTTCTTGTGCTTTAGGAGTTTTCTTAACAAAGTCAGTTCCTGAGATCACATGTTTGAGGGTTGGGCCTACATTTTCTTATAGCATTTACAGGTTTTTTTGGGCTAATTGCTAGGTTTTTGATGATGGACCTATTTCTAAACTCTGGTTTTACTTCATTGGTATATTTGCCAGTCTTTTTTTTTACATTTTTATTATGAGAATTTTATAATAGATTTGTAATGGAAAGCCATTCTTTATGATTATATTTTATTCCTAATATTTAAGAAGTTTTTATTCATTCTTCTTTTCATATTAATTTAAAAATATTAATAGTGACAGGAACAACTATAATAATATTGGATTTCTAATTAGAATTATATTAGATTTTTGAATCATTTTAGAAAAGATTATGTTTAAGAAATGCTGATTATGTCCTCAGTTTTACTCTTTGGACATTTTATATTATTTTAATGGCTGCCAGAAGACATACAAATGTTCATATGATCCTATACTTAGAAGACCCAGAAGACATGTAGAGCTGATAAGCAAATTCAGTAAAGTAGCTGGATCTAAGAATCAACATAAAAAAGCAATAGTTTATCTATACAACAATCAGGAAAACAATTTCATTCATGATCTCAGAAAATAAATTTAGTTGAAGCAAAAAATTTCTAAAATAATTATATAATATTGAAGAAAGAAATAGAAGAAGACATTAGAAGACTGAAAGACTTCCTATGTTCTTCATAGGCAGATTTAATATCATTTAAATGTACATATTATCAAAAGCAATATACAGATTCAATGCAATCTCATCAAAAATACCAATGATATTCTTCACAGAACTATGAAGAAAGCCCTGAAATTCATACAGAAGAATAAAATACCCAGAATAGCCAAAACAATTTTGAGCAATAAGAGCAATTCTAGAGACATCACAATACTTGATCTGAAATTATTCTACAAAGCTATCAAAACCAAAATGGCATGCTAGTGACATCAAAACAGACATGAAGATCAATGGAATAGAATATAAAACACAGAGAAAAATCCTCACAGATACAGTCATCTGAAACTTGACCAAAAGGTGTCAAAAATATTCAATGAAGGTAAAATAGCCTCTTTAAAAACAAATGATGCTGGGAAAACCTGACAGCCATATGTAAAAAAATGAAACTAGATTCCTATCTCTCATCCTGTACAAAAGTCGACTCATAGTGGATTAAAGACCTAGGAATTAGACTAGAAAGTTTATAATTGCTATAACAAAAAATAGGGCCATCACTCTAGCATATTGATGCAGGTGCCTTAACAAGACCTCTAAAACTCAAGAAATACAAAGAAGAATCAATAAGCAGGATGATATCACGTTAAAATATTTCAGTATTTTAATAAGAAAAGGAAATAAGAACATGAGAAAAGAGCCTGCAAATTAAGAGAAAATCTTTTCCAGATATTTTTCTAACAGAGGATTCATATCCAGAATATAAAAAGAACTCAAATAGTTAACACTAAAAAAAAAAAAAAAAAAAAAAAAACTCACAAATAAACCAATCAATAAATGGGTATAAACAGACATTCTCAAAAAAATAAATAAATAAATAAAAAAGGAAATAT
This sequence comes from Sciurus carolinensis, assembly GCF_902686445.1. Taxonomy (NCBI): domain Eukaryota; kingdom Metazoa; phylum Chordata; class Mammalia; order Rodentia; family Sciuridae; genus Sciurus; species Sciurus carolinensis. The sequence continues at coordinate 82,722,835 of NC_062218.1, read as the reverse complement.
AAGTTTTCAACAAATACATGGAAAATGTTTGATGTTAGCAATCCAGGAAATGCAAAACAGAACACATTGGAATTTCATACCACTCAAGTTAGAACCGAAATCATAAAGAATACACATAATAAATGTTGACAAGGATGAGGGAAAATGCACACTTATACGTTGTTGACTGGTAAGTTAGTATAACCCCTATGGAAATTAGTATGTAAATTCCTCAAAAGACTAGGAATGGACCCACTATAAGAACCAGCTCTCCAACTCCTTGATTTTTATGCAAAAGAACTTTTGTATGTGTGTATCACACACTGAAGTTTATAATAGTGCAACTCACAATAACCATTCTGTTGGACCAACCTAGGTGTTTGTCAATAGATGAATGGGTAAAGAAAATGTGGTATATAGGCAAATGGAATGTTACTCACTCATAAAGAAGAATGAAATGATTATGGATGTAACTGGAGAACATACTGCTAAGTGAAACAAGCCAGACTCAGAAAATCAAGGGATGAATGTTTTCTCTTCTATGTGGAAGCTAGAGAAAGAAAAAAAAAAATAAAGGAATTTTCAAAAGGTTGACCAACGGAGTACAAGAAGGGATTCAGAAGGAGGGAGGAAGAGAAGGAATGGGGACATATAGGAGAATGAAATCTACCAAATTATGCTGTGTGCCATTTATGAATACACCACAACGAACACTGTGTTTGTATATAATTGTAATGCAATAATTAAAATGATGATGATGATGATGATAAAGATGAGGTCAGTAGAGTAGAGCTAGCAGATCAGGGGAAAGGGGAAGGGAGGGAAAGGGAAGGTGCTGGAGAACAAGATTAATCAAATTTTGTTATGTGCATATACAAATATGGCATAACAGATACCACTACTGTGAATGATTATGACATACAAATTACAAATTCTTTAAAAAGAAGGCATACAAATGGTCACCAGTTATATGAAAAAGTACTCATGAAATCATGAGTTATTTGGGGAGATATCATCTGTCCTCCTATGTTTATTTCAGCATTATTCACAATAGTCAAGCAATGGAAACAGCCTGTGTCTATCAGTTGTTGAAAGGATGAAGAAAATATTGTAGATACATTGTGTGTATCTATGATATCTATATCATCTATAAAAAATATTAAAATCTGTCACCTCTGACAACATGGGTGGATTGGAGAGCATTATTTTAAATGAAATAAGCCAGGCACAGAAAGAAAAGCATTGCATGATCTCACTCACATGTGGAATATGAAAAGCTCAGCCTCAGGGTTGAGTGTAGCATGGTGATTACCAGAGGCTGGGGAGGAAGGAATGGGGAAAGGTTAATCAATGAGTACTAAATTAGTGTTGGGAGCAGGGTGTTTTGGGGTTCCATTGTATTCTAAATGACAGTACATAATGATAATATTTTGTATATTTTCAAAAGCTCGAAGAAATGAATTTGAATGTTTTCATCATAAAAAAAAGTGTTTAAAGAGATAGATATGTTTACCCTGATTTGAACATTATACAACATGTACATGTACCAAAACAGCATACCATACCTCATAAGTATATACAGCTTTTATGTATCAGTTAAAAATAAAATAAATTAGCAGCCGGGTATGTGGCGCAGGCCTGTAATCCCAGCAGCTCTGGAAGATGAGACAGGATCTCGAGTTCAAAGCCAGTCTCAGCAAAAGTGAGGCATTAAGCAACTCAATGAGACCCTGTCTCTAAATAAAATACAAACTAGGGCTGAGGATGTGGCTCAGTGGTTGAGTGCCCCTGAGTTCAATCCCCAGTACCCTCTCCTCACAAAGAAAGAAAAGAATAAATTAGACTAAAACATGACATTCCTATTTTCTTTTCCTATTATGAATTTTCAACACAATTTATTTTCCACTTTTCTTTTAACTTCATTTCAATATGTGTCCTGTACATATCTAGTAGCTGAATTTTGTTTTATAACCCAGCTTATCATAAGGGATTTGCCATTAACCATATTAAACAGTAAGTTTTGTTTTAATTAAGACTGAGCCAAGAATTCCAAATTTTATATCCAGATGGCAGAAAAATTAAATTATCATCATTGTAATTATATAATATTAATGTTTATTCTTTTCCTGTTAATGCTGAAATTGGAAATCAGGGTACTCTTCAATAAGTTCAATAGAGTGTCGTAAGGAATGAACTGATGTTTCTGGCTGATTTTGTCTCTCAGTGAAATCTTTTATGTATCTCTTGTACTCTGATGCAAAACCTTTTAATTTGCACCTTTTAATTCTGTAAATATCAAGGTTTTTGTCTGGTGTTTGCTTACGAGAATCCACACAGCACATCTTGCGAGCTCTTTTTTCTCATAGTCCTTAGTACATTCCAAATCCAAAAGCTGAGTTAACATTTAGAACTCATTAAAGAGTAATAAAGATTTAATTATTTCTCCTAAAGGGTACCAAGTAGACTTGATAATGATATAATGACAAACAATATTGTGAGATTAATGGTCTAATTATTAGTTTTAGTTGATGACAACCCTCCCTCAGGAAAAGAAAATGTTTATTCTAGGCTTCCCAGTTAAGACTAGACATATACTTAAGGAATAAAATAACATCCTCTTTTATGAATGTCTATACAATCACTCATGACTTCAGTATAAAATACTCTTACAGAAGACTTAAAGTGTTCATCAATTGAGGTGTTTGAGCCCCTCTAGAGAATAATTTTTAAAACAACGATTGCATGGAATAATAAATTGTTTTTGCATGCAAAATCAAAGTCATGGCATTGCTTTTGGAAGTACAAGAACATGAATGGGAGAATATGAAGTATTTCACATTCTAATTGGCTTATATTTCATGTTTGAAAACTATAGGGAAGGATCCGGATACATTTTGTCTGTTTCCTAAAGCAGCATTTTCTGAATTATCTCATGTACCCAGGAAGATTCTCCATGTCAAAATCAAATGTGTCATTGCACTTTTGCTTTATATTCTGGAAAAGATCAGAATCCATAGGCCTGTTCCAACAAGCCTGTATAAGGACATCTGTCAGACCATCAGCCCTTTGGAAGCACTGGTCCCTGACAAAGAGGCTTAATTTATACTGATTGTCAAGGCTCAGCACTGGATTGCATTGATCTGATGACTTTCTTCATATCTAAGATAAAAATTCAGGGCTAGTGAATTTCCTTACACTTCTTTAGCTATCTTTAGCTATCTATAAGCTATCTATAAGCTTTTATATTTCATCCAGTTTAAAAATATTTTCTAATTTAGAGTATGATTTCTTCTTTAGTTTTTACACTCTCTACAAAAGTTCTTCAATTCCAAGAGTTAGTTTTTGTTTTTAAATTTTTACTTATCTATATGCTATTTGATTTCTATCTTAACAGGCAAGTACCTGGAGAGAAGAAAAGGGTCCAGAACCTTGGGCTAACCTTAATGATCTTTTGATCTCTTCAGGATCTGTGTTGGTCCTCAACTCCTAACTGCCTCAGCTTCTGTGATATTAGTAAGCATCCTTTTATTCTCTCTTTTCTTGTTGTTCTTAATAGAAAGTGGTGTTTTGCCACAAGCTATTCTAAGTCAGAGGTAGAAGCCCTAGTGGATGCATTTTTAAAATCTTTTTCATTTAACTGAATACAAACACAGAAAAAACCAGAACACCTAAATACAGGCACTAATCAATCAGTTATGGTAATTTGAATACCCTTGTGACCACCTCTCCCAGTCTACACAGGGTAGAAAATCTACACAGGGTAGATTTGCATGGCTGCCACAGAAACCCTGCCTGTATTTTTTTCCAAAAATAATCTTCTCTTTCTCTCTAATGGTAGCCACTGTGCTTACTGTCATAGAACTGTAAAGGTTTCTGTACCTTTCTTAAAACTGTTATCAAGTGGGCATCCCTACGTATCATAATTCAGTTTACCCTCCTGCTCATATTTTTTGTTTCTTATAATTTATTTGTTGAAGAAACAGGATCTTTTGTCTAGTAGTGCTCCCAATACTTAAGACTGTGTTGACTTGTTCACATGGTATAATTAAAAATGATCCTTATTTTCTGTAAATTGAGTTGGACTCAGAAGCTTGTTTTTTGACTTCCATATTGAAGAGCTTGGTTTTCTGTCTTGTTGAATTAGAAGTTGAAAAAAATTGTAGTTTGAGCACTTCTTGATTTAATTGTTAGAATACTTACCTGAAGAGAAATATCACTTTATGTACCATTTTATTATCTAGAGGTATAGCTTGTATGGGAAAGACAGGATAAATATTTGATTCTCTACTTGTATTTTCCAGTTTTCAAACAAAGACTTATTTCCCAACATCACGCAAGGATAGCTAATTTTTTTTGTTCTGTTTTGGGTTTTATTCTGTACTTGGTAGTTTAAAATTATATGCTGTGCTTTGATATACATTACAGTTACTATTCTTATGGATTCTCACAGGGTCTCATTCTGGCCCTTAGGAGCTCTTTAACTTTGCTCCTTGGTCCTTGAATAGCTTCTTGGCCACCTGGCATTTGAAAGTTGTTCCAGATTATCTTGCACATTTTATGTTCCAGTCCTTCAGGTAGCACTAGCCAAACACAAATATGTGTGAATCTAACTAAGGCCAAAGTACCCAGGTGACCCACAGATTTAGAAGCAATAATCAATAATTATTGTTTGAGCTGCTGAGTTTGGGGTAGGTTTTACACAGCAATAACTCCTAACATAAAAGTTAGACAAAAATATAAAATACAAGAACAACAACAAAAAAATAAAGCCACATGGAAACTGAATCCACAAACATGGTGTTTTATCTAATATGAGGCATGAGAGAAAAGAATAATAAAGTGGTGGAGATAATTTGGGAATTAATAGGACATTATTTACCTGAAGCTAAAGATTCAAGTTTTCAAATGGAAAAGGCACATCTAATGAATTTAAGATAATATCCCAGTACAACTGAGATTGTGTGGTTCGATATCCACTTATATTTGCTTGATTATTGGTCCTCTATTACTGGTTCCCTGTTCTCCTTCTGTAAGTTGTACTTTTCTGTGGTATTAGGTCTCCTGGATCTATTCTCCAAGGTTTAAACTCTTACTGCATGAGATGTTTATTTTTCCTCAACCTTCCAGACTCACATGATTCTAAACAGTGACTTTATTCTCTTTCATTTATCTATTGAATTATTGATTTTAGGAAAGCATGTTTGCTTGTTTGTCTTCTCCAGAAAGTGTCTGGTATGTACCTATTGAGCTTGAATCTCTGCTAATATTCTCACTGTTTCAGGTCACATTGTCATCCGTCTCTTCCAGCCGATCTGTTTTGTTGGTATGCACTATTTCCTCTTATTGACCTTCCTCACTCTGAAACTGTGTAGGGTTCATGGTTTTGTTGTTTGTTTGTTTTTGTTTTTCCATGTTTACTGGAATGAAGTTCAGATTTCATTTTGATGAGTGCTAAATGACTCTTGTCTGTACAAGAGGTAAAAGAGGAAGCAACTTTTTAATCCTTGTGTACCAGTGATGCTGAAGTAGGTGGGTTTCCGGTTTCTATTGAGGCATATTGGATAAACAGCCAGTAGGCTCTCAGGTTTAGAGTCTTGAATAACTCAATTTATCCAGCTAACTTCTTCTTGGTCTCTTGAGGACCAAGGAGAATTGGCACATTTATTGGCACACCTCCACTATTGGCTTAGGTGGGTTATCTAAATACTATGTGCTTGAGTTTCTCAGAGATAAGGTCTAGGATCTTGTTCTTCTTGTATTTATATTTACAGGTAATTTCAAAGTTAACATTTCAGAAAAGTGGATCTTAATTGTTTCTTCTGAGGACTCTTCCTTTTGTGCTTAACCCATGCCAGTAAAGTATATCATTACCCATGTAAACTAGTCAGTTACATACACCAGCTATCTGCCACTGTTCTTTTACCTTTACCTCCCAAATATAATCTTATAACAAATTCTTTCCTGTCTTTATTCCTTTTCTCCAAATTATTGCCACGCCTTCAGTTCATTCTGTTATATTTTTCCAGAATTACTGCAACACCACCATAGTTGGCAAAGTCTTTAAACAAGCTTCCTTTATCTGCCAAGCATACCCCTTTCTCCTCTTGTGGATGCCTGCTTTCCTTTCTCTTAGAGACCCCCTTCATTTTTCATCCCTATTTAGTTATTCATTGACCTATTTATTTATGTTATGGCAAATAAAAGACATCAGCAGGTTTTAAATATTATTTAAGAATGTTAACTGCTTTCCTGATTAATAGGAAAACTAAATGAATAAATACATGCAAAAGGTTTAAAACAGGGATCACTAATCTTTCTTTTTTTTTTGTAAAGAACCACATGGTTCATATTTCAGGGTTTGCAAGTCATGTATGATCTACCTCTCATACAATTTGTGCTTCCTTCCCCCCCCCTTATAATTAAAATGTCAATTTAGTCTTAGCTTAAAGTCTCTATGAAACCGGGTGCCTACTGGATTTACCACAGGCATTAAATTGACAATGCCTGTACCCCTGTCCAGTATGTATTAAATGCTTAATAAATGTTTGTTATTGTCATAAATTCAATAGTACAATATTTTATTTTTGTCTCTTTACTTTCTTTAGAAATATGCCCTAGCCAGGCTTGATGGTGTACACCTATAAATGGAGGGACTGGGAAGGTTGAGCAGGAAGATTGTAAGTTCAAGGACATTCTAGGTACCTAGTGAGACTCTGTCTCAAAATAAAATAAAAAGGTTGGGGGTGGGACTTAGTGGTAAAGTGCCCCTGGGTTCAGTCCTCAGCACCCACTCCTGACAATTAAATTTATAAAAAGTTCTAGAACAAAATGAAGAAATTAAAAAAAAACCCTCTGTAATAACAAATGTATTCAAAGACTGTTCATAAAAGAAAACCAGATAAAACATACACATTAAAAAAATAGCAATTTAAATATCTGAGTATATGTTGGTGAATATTCAGGGAAACAGACCCTTTCATTAACATATAATAAGTATTTTCAATTGAGACAACCTTTTTAGTCAACTCTTACTAATAACTGACAAATTAGACATTGTCATTGAAATAGAAATTCTGTATTGGATTATGATTCTAGCAATTTATACCTGCAAAAGAACGACAAGATAGATTCAAGAATGGTTATTCCAATATAGTTTGTTAAAACAAAATACTGGAAATGTTTCAATTGCCCATATGTAGAGAGCCTCAGTAGTAAATATTGTGATACCTTCATATGATATAAAGAAGTATGTTAAATGTTATTTAACCATTAAAAAAAGAAGTGTGTCTAGGTGGACTGATACAGAATATTAAAATTTAAGATTTAAAAAGCAGCATAAAAAAATAAATAAAAAATAAAAGGCAGCATGATATATAAAGATCACTCCCAATTTTCAAAATTTATACCTGATCACATGTGTTTTGAAATCATGCTGGTCAAATTTTTCTTTTTTCTGGATAAAAAGTATTAGGGGAAGGTTAATGGTATGACAAGGAGACTTAATTTCACATTTGTATTACTTAATTTTTTTTTAACCATCTTATGTGTTATTTCTCAAATAAAAATACAAAAAAAGTAAAGAAAGTAATATTTTCCTAAGAACATTTATACATTAGAGGAACAGACTAAACATTTTTAAAAATTTGGCATAACATGTTCTTGTAAAAACTTTCTTGATCATTGGACAAGTTGAAGTTCTCAGTATAATTTTTCCCTTCTGCCAGTTGCTAATTTGCTGTTTCCTATGGGTTTCTAGTACCTGATTTCTCTCCAAAAGTTACTTTTTTCTTCTTGCTCTATATTTTCCTTAAATATCTTTGTTTCTGTATTTTTATTTATAATAATATTAAAAATATAGAGGATATGTTAAGAGAAATTAACTTACATAGAGACCACTTGGATTTGAGTTTTTATTCTATCAGTTTAATTATTTTATTATTTCTTAATTGCTAATGACTGACTCCTGACAAGTGAACTGCTTTTGCCTCCTACACATTTGATTTGTTGAATCTTTGTGAAACCTTTTTCTGTATTCAAATTGACAAAAAATTTTTGGCTGAGCACTTACACAAGGAATGATCAAAGATTACAAAGGAAACACAAAAGATGAATATAAAATTTCTCTTCCTAAAATTTTTTAACATTTTTGAGGATAAAGATTAAAGTTGGGAGGGAGAGGGGCTATGAAAAATGGTGGAGTGAGACAGACATCATTACCCTATGTACATGTATGATTACATGAATGGTATGAATCTACACCATGCACAACCATAGAAATGAAATGATGTACCCCATTTGTGTACAATGAATCAAAATACAGTCTGTAAAAATTAAAAATAAAAAAAATTTAAAAAGATTAAAGTTAGCAGACTGGGACTGTAACTCAGTGGCAGAATGCTTGCCTCACATGAGTGGGGCACTGGGTTTCATCCTCGCCAACATAAAAATGAACAAATAAAGATATTGTGTCCATCTACAACTAAAATAAAAATTTAAAAGATTAGCGCTACTAATATCCTTTATTTAAAAAAAAAGATTAAAGTTAGCAAAGAACTCAAACTCAAGATAAAATCATTATTAGCAATAATAAAAAAAACAATTATCAAAATAGCTAAAATTTGCTGCATTTTAAAAATTCAAAAAGAATTGAGCTGGGACTTATTATGTTGTCCAGTTTGGCCCTGAACTGCTGGGATCAACTGATTGATCCTTTTGTCTCAGCTTCCCAAGTAGCTGGGACTACATATGTGTGCCACCATGCCTGTTGAGTTTTGTTTCCTGCCAGGCCTTGTTCTAAACCCTCTACCATTATTCACTTATATATCTCACAGCAAAACTTTATTAGAAATATGGCCTTTAAGTCCCTGCCATACTATACTGGTAGATAGTATGTGCCTCTGTGGTATTAACCATTGTACAGAAGAAAAACTGAAGCCAGGGAAATATAAATAATTTTCCTGAAATCATCCAAATGCTAAGTGATTGACTTTGGATTCAAACTGATTGTGTGCACCCAGAATCCTCCAAATAATTGCTAGACTGTACTGAGCATTTATTATGCAACAGGCATTGTTCTAAGTGGTTTGATATATGAATACACTTTCCATGATTCTATGAAGTTGGTATCACTGTCAAAAGTGACATGAAGAAAACAAGGTTCAAGAGGGCAGAGGAAATTCTGTAACTAGTTCCTCAGGATGTGCCCTGTGAAAAATTGTGAGGTAGAATCTGGGCTGTTTTTTGCAGATGTCCATGGGAGAGAGTGATAAGATGCATGGAGGAAAGAGACCCAAAAAAACTATCTGGAAAGAAGAAGTCAAAGGAGCTAAGCATGTCAGAATATACAATGAGAGGGTCTGTGAAATATCAATGGCAATTCTGTAGTATGGGGCCTAGAATAAGGAGAATCATGTCCTTAAGGAATTCAAATGCTTCAGAAGAATTTTCTTTGAAAAATACATTTGCACACATTCTGGTAAACATTTGTGTGTGTGTGTGTGTGTGTGTGTGTGTGTGTGTGTGTATTCCCTTTCTTTACCTGGGCCTCTGTCTGCTTTTACATTTGTTTTTTGGATACTTCCTTTTGAATTACTATAAGAAACTGATCCATCCTCATCCTTTCTAACGCTTGGACCACAGAAAAATTTTCTCTCTCTTCCCAGGCTTTTGTTCATTCTTCAAATGCCAATTCACATGTCATTTTTCCTGTGACAATTTCACTATGTCACTTTTTTCTCTGTGCTGTAATAATTCACAAGTATCGAATGTGTCTACCTGCTCCATTAGACTGTGTATTCTTCAGAAAAAGAAACAATGCATTATTCATTTTCCCCACAGCATAGCCAAGTGTTTGGCACATAATAAGGACTAAAAATGTTGAACAAATAAATGAATGATGAAATGGAAGAGCAAAGCATCAGTTAGTTGGATGTATGGTTGTAGAGTTCAGGAAGGAGAGCTCCCATGTGCTCCATAAGCAAATCCTGTTGGTTCTACCTGAAAAAATGTGTTCAGAATCCAACCATTTCTCAGTCGCTTGGTTATTGTCACTTCTCGACTGACTCATGTAGTAACCTCCCAATTCTTTGTACTGTTTTCTAACTTCTGCCCTTTGTTTGGCTCTGTTTGTTCCCTCTTGACACCTGCCACTCTTGGCTAAGTGTCACATTTTCCCTTTCTGCCCCACATAGTCTACATCTACATTTGTATCACATCTCTTTACATATCATCTTTGTTGTATCTGTATGTAGGTGAATACATTTTTATATAATGTTAAATGATTATTGATAAAACATTAAACTATTACTCATAAACTAAGTGAAACTCTGGCTTATTATTTACATGGTCTACTAGAATATACTATAGGAGAAGACTTTTCACTGTTTTGTGTAGGCCCAGGTTACTGCCTGATGGAAAAATGCTCAATAAATATTTGTTCCAAGAATGAGACTCAGTTGTTCAAAAAATTCTTAGACAACTTAGAAATAATAATAACTTGATGGCAGAAATTTTACTTATATCGATTTTACCTACTTCTATACCTAACAATGTTACCATGGATAAGACTGATCAGATAGGTCAAGCAAAATTAAATTGGTGTCTGGTTCTCTGGTTTGTAGATGAGTCTAAGAGCAAGAGTGTAAATGGGATGAAACTTGAGACTAAGGAGAGAATTGCTTTTTTTTTTTTTATTTTTTTAGAATTGGAGACCATGTAGGAATGCCAAGTGTGGAGCTTTGCTGGAGTTTGGGAGGGAGGACATTGTGTGACCTGCCACTAGCAGAGGCAGCTTGAGTTGGAACATGTGAGTGCATGTCTGTGCTGCAGATGGGGGTGACACAGTGGCAGTGTTATTGGAAATCAGCTTATTTCAATAGCTATGCTGCAGTCCTATTACTTAACTCTGCAGAGTTTATGATCTTTAGGACATGGGGAAAGCAACATCTTTCTGTAAGTTCCAGAGAAGTATAACACTGTGCAGCAGAGGCGATTTTACAGCTACCCCTGACTTGGCCAACCCGAACACCAAGAGTGAATTTTTGAACTATCTTCTCATGCATACTTTGATTTATGAGCAGGAATGTTAAATATGGTTTTGCAGGTTGCCTACTATTGTAGGGTGCCTGGTCAGTGGGGGCTGAAGTCCAGCAGGAACTCTCTTGTCTGTTTTGTACCCAGAAGGGAAAATTTTTTCCAATTTTCCCAAAGGCTAGTGGTCGCTAGACTCTTGTATCAGGACATTTGTGTATGTGTCTTTAAATGTGTATAAGCAGAGAGAAATGAGTTCCTTTAAAGAAATAGTAGTGATTAGCCATGGTTGAATAAAATACTGGAAAAGACAGATTTCTTATGCCTTCCCTTCTACATTGCCTGTACATGCCTGGATAAACTATTGCAGACCAGTGAAGGTGGTGCCTAGTGTAGTCTCTGCAGAGGACAAGACCTGCTTGACAACTGCATGAGGGAGCAATAGCAATAGCAGTGAAGAGCAGGAGGGTTCTATGTGACCTTGACAGAATTTCCAGATTTTTCCCCTTAAAGTAATAATACACAGGACTGAGATTTCAGATAAAGAACATTGTCACAAAATTGAGAAACTCAGGAGGAATGACAGCTATTTACAAAGTAGCTCTAGAACTAGGCAGGAGGCAGGCTCAACACAATTTAATTTGAATATTAAATAAAAATGACCCATTTTTTACTTCAAACTATTGAAACAAGGCAGATCAACAAAATAAAGGGAAATAAAAAATGGGGTGATAGAAATGGCTTAATAAAGACAGAGTTGGAATGAATGACTTAGACAACAAACACCCAACAGACAGAAACTATCAATGAATTGATATGTATGTGATTCCTCTTTGGAGGGGGCACAAAATAAGATAAATCATCAGTTTGAGTATTCAAGAAAATCCCTGAATTTTCAAAACTAGCCATTAGAAAAGGAAAATAATACCATAAAGAGTAATCAAAATAGGCAATCCTTTTCAGAAGCACATGGCACTAAATCTTACTTCTGGAAGAAAGAATTGAAATCAGTTCCACTACAAATTACTCATGATTATTAAGTATGTGCTTTTTCTTTTTTCTAGAACCTGTTCTTAGTGTTGTCCATACATTAATTCATTCAATTTTATAAACCATGAGTTCAGCACTGTAATTATCCTCCATTTACAGTGAGAGGAAAGTGAAAAGTTACATAGGTAGTTCTAGTGGGGCCAGAATTTGAACTCAGGAACTCAGATACAATGTCTGGGCTTTCACAACTATGCAATAGTGTCACCTAATTAGTGAGGGTGACAAAATGCTAAATAAATTACTAGCAAATAGAACCCAGAAGTACTTGAAAAACTTCATAAAATACTTCAGTGAGAAATGAAATAAAGATTTAATGATAATGCATCTATAACAAAAATTGTTATAGAAGAAGCCAAAGCAGAAAAATAATTTAAGTATTTTGGTTAATATCAATATTCCACTTACTAAAATTCAATATAAATTTTCATAAGACTTAAAAAATACTCATATGTTCTCCAAAACATAGATACCTATTCTGTTTAACATATATTTATATTTATATCTTAACAGTGTTCTCAGAAACACACACACACACAAACACACAAACACACAGTGGGGAAATACTGATTTTATCAGTAATAAATTCAGGAAAACACAGGACTTTCCAATACTATTCCTTTAATTTAAGTTTATTTTCTCCTGAAAATGGAGATTATTGACACTGGATGAGGTGATTAAATGAAAGGGATAAACACTGGAAAGGAGGATTCAGTCATGTTATTTGTTATGACAGGATATCTACACTAACTGAATAATACACTAAAAACAGAGTGGCTGTGTATAACATTAATATGCAAAACCAGTCTTTTCAATATTCCCACAATAACTAATTATCAAACACCACAAGCTACAAAAACAACAAATATCACACCTAAGAACACACAACAAAATCTTCAGGAGATATACAAAGAAAATTTTTAAATTAGCTGAAAAACATCAAAGATGAACGAATGAAGCAGCACTCCTTATTCTCAACGAACAGCGTTACTACATGCAAATTCAGTTTGGTGATCATAGGGTTGGATCAGTGCTTCTAATTGGAATCAGAACAACGAGAGCACAGCCAGAAAAATATTTAACAAAAGTTTTCATGAGGTACAGTTTGGAATGGAAGATATTAATATAGAATCTTAAATAATAAAAACTAAAATACTGAAATACTCAAAAAACTTACCATCAACAAATCAAAATATATATTAGAAACAAAAATAATGTTTACATAAGATAGAAAAGTGAAAATGGCAATTCAAATCAGTGAATAACTGGATTATTTAATAGCATGGGAAAATTGGTCAGATATTTTAAATAAAATCAGAATTTCTAACTTCTATTTTTGGAAAATGAGTTTCATATTGTTATGGTTTGATGTGAGGTGTCTCCCAAAAGCTCATGTGTGCAATAATGCAAGAGGGTTCAGAGGAAAAGTGATTGGGTTATGGCACGTAGGGTCTGGCTACATGTAGGAGGTGGACATTTTTTTTTTATTATTGTAAACAAATGGGATACATGTTGTTTCTCTATTTGTACATTGAGTCAAGGCATACCATTTGTGTAATCATAAATTTACATAGGGCAATGATGTTTGATTCATTATTTTTTCCCTTCCCCCATCCCTCCCACCCTTCTTTTCCCTCTATACAATCCTTCTTTCCTCCATTCTTACCACACTCCTTATCCCTTTAACCATAGCCAGAATGTGGAACCAACCTAGATGCCCTTCAGTTGATGAATGGATAAAGAAACTGTGGCATATATATATAATGGAATATTACTCTGCAATGAAGAATGATAAAATTATGGCATTTGCAGGCAAATGGATGAAATTGGAGAATATCATGCTAAGTGAGATAAGCCAATCTCAAAAAACTAAAGGACGAATGATCTCTCTGATAAGTGGATGAGGATATATAATGGGGGGTGGGAGGAGTTAGCATTAGGGTTAGGGTTAGGAGGTGGACATTGGGAGCATGCCTTGGGGGTGTATATTTTGTATCTGGTGACTGGAGTCTCTCTCTGCTGCTGATCATCATGTGAGCTGCTTCCCTCCTCCACACTCTTCATTATGAATTTTTACCTCCTCTCAAGCCCCAAAGAATGGAGTTGACTGTCTATGAACTAAGACCTCTGAAACTGTTAGCCTTCAAACAAACTTTTCCTCCTATATAGTTGTTAAATATAATTTCTAATGCACACAGACCAGTTTTCAATGACACATGGGCTAAGTTAAGGCCAGCTTGGTAAATTGCTGAAGTTGCATGATGGTAGAATGCCAAAGGAGTTAGCACAAATCTTCTTAATTTCCTTGTGATATATTTAATGATCTTTTTATTTGAATTTAAATATTTAACACTTCTGAAATATATATTTGAAAACTGCATGAAAGAGCAATTGAAACTTGGCTTCCTTCTGAATGAATGGACAATTACATCATTTAATAAACATATAAGCCTATTCTAATTGAATTGTCATTTAAATTTCCATACATTTTAATATCTATTCCTGCATTTTATGTTGTCAAAATTCCCTACATTATAATAATAGCCACATTTAATTTGGCACCGATTGGCAGATATTGTACTATATGCTTTACCCATATTAATTCATTTAATTCCACTTTAATTTATTTAATTCCAATAATAACATGAGGTAGGTATTATAACTATTGCCTTTTTACACATAAGGAAACATTTGTCTAAAATGGCTTGTATAGGGTTGCCTATCTAATAATAGGTAGCAGCGAGATACATATCCAGGCAGACCTGCTCCGGAGTCAGTGGATTCTTCTTTAATGCAATATTACCCAGTTTACATAAACAATACTGCAATCATGGCTCCAGGTACATGGGAAGATTTATTTTAAATGGAGACAAGTAGAAGTGGAATTACTGATGATAGCATTACAGGGTGATAAGGCTTGCACATTTTCAGCATCACTGTGTATTTCCACTTGGTCCTTTATAGTGTTTACATGAACATGATGTCACCTCTAAGGTACAGAAGGGAGAGAAAAAAAATGAATGAGAAAATGGGCTTACCATATGCTTGGTATTGTTCTATATTCCTCAAATGAACATTGGTAGATATTTAAATGTGGAAATTGAGACTTGGAAAAGTTTACTGATATATTGAGATTTACATAGTTAACTAACCAAAGCTATCTGGCTTTATGTCTATATTAATTCCACTTTACCTTGCATTTTGACATGCATATGGACAAACAAAACTAGAAACTCTAACAATCAAAAATTGATAAAATATTCTTAATTTTACTTTAGTAAGTCCCTTAATAACAAACTCAAACAAGGGAATTTTGACCTGGTTGTAGAAATCTAAACATAAATCTCAGATTAGAGGCATCATTATTGAACAAAGGTGATTGTTGCATAAGCAAAACAGTCTTTCAGTGAGAAAACACAATAACAAACACACATATTAATTTGTCAGCATTTGAACTACAGTTATTGGACGTCTTTCAGGTCATAGCTCATTGCAGGCCAAGAAGATATATCACACACCAGATTCCTCACTCTAGGGAAGAAGAAAAACTCAAGAAAACACTGGGATTAATCTA
Organism: Sciurus carolinensis; assembly: GCF_902686445.1. Lineage (NCBI taxonomy): Eukaryota > Metazoa > Chordata > Mammalia > Rodentia > Sciuridae > Sciurus > Sciurus carolinensis. The sequence continues at coordinate 82,707,207 of NC_062218.1, read as the reverse complement.
AAAATTCAATAAAACACTGGGGATAATAAGATTATTTCTCTTTTTACTTTAGTGTGGTGACATCTGATTTTTAATTGATGCCATGGTTTTTAATTCATGACAGAATAAGTCATTCAGACAGTTTTATATTTTTTCTCTGGAATCAAGAGAGCAGACTGTGGATTACCCAGGACAGAACTCTGGACTACTCATAGTTCTAGGACCACATTTTAAGACCCAGTGATGTAAGAACAATCATTTTCACTGGAAGCTTCCACAGCACAAGTGTAAGAGTCTACAAACAGTCCTATGGCATGTACTCTGAGTGTTACAAGGCAGACAAATAAGCTACTTACTCTGGAATATCAATATTTGCTTGTTTTAATTTTAAATGTGTCCATAGTTCAAAGTGACATTTTTTTGTGACATATAAACACAATATGAAAAGTCAACATGGATATTATAAGATATGAAATCTTAGGGAAAAGGACATCATGAAGATTCGGAAAACTTTTCTACTTGGTTATTTGCTATCCTAAGATTGAAAAGTCAAAAAGGAGAGTAGAAGAGTTTTCATTACCACAGACATCAAATATTTTGAAACTTTTTTTTTTCTCTAGTCAAGAAGATTTTAAAATTCTAAGGATTTGGTGCACAAATAAAGAAAATAGGAACAGTTTAACTTCTTGGGAGGTCAGACAATTGATGATAAACCCTATTAGTATAATTTTTACCAAGATCTTGGAATTGACTAGATGTCTGTGCTCGTTGCCTCTTGCCATAGTGTGTCTTACCACATGATTGAAACCAGGCTGATATGGGATGTAATACTTTAGAATCTGTGGTGATGGTGCATGTGGTGATGGTAAAAATGAATAACATATTATAGTAGTTTAATCCAGGCTGTGTGTGTGTGTTGGGGAGGAGTGATGGGCAATTGAGAATTAAAGCTCAAATTACCTCCTATTACTGAAAAACATAAAAATTTACCTTTGAATTTAATGAAGTTTTCTGCATAGTTCATATTGAATATGGCTTCTTTCCCAAGTCAGTTTACATTTAGACAATCCACTATGAAAAAATAAAAGTAAATTATACTACCAAGGAAAGAAACCCAGGACAAAATTCATATCTCCATACAGTAGTCTGCTTATTCAATGTGTGTGTGTGTGTGTGTGTGTGTGTGTGTGTGTGTGTGTTTAAGGTCAGATTTATTTCTATTTTTTCTATTTTTTAATATATTCTAATTAGTTATACATGACAGTAGAATGCATTTTGACACATTGTACACAATGGAGCACAAGTTCTCATTCCTCTGGCTGTACATGGTGCAGAGTCACAATGATAGTGTAATAAAACATATTTAGGGTAGTAATGTCTCATTCCACCATCCTTCCTGTCCCCACACCCCTTCCCCTTCACTCACTCTTTTCTGCCCAATCCAAAGTTCTTCATTCTTCCCAACCCTGCTCCCCATTATGAATCAGCATCCACCAAACACAAATCTTCATCATGTCAGCTTAGGACCTGACTTCCTTAATAGGAATCCTAAAGCACAAGCAATGAAATCAAGAATCAATAAATGGGATGGATGCAAACTAAAAACTTCTTCTCAGCAAAGGAAACAACATACAGTGTGAAGAGAGAACCTACAGAGTGGGAGAAAATCTTTACCACACACATTTCAGATAGAGCACTAATCTCCAGAATTTATAAAGAACTCAAAAAACTTAATGCCAAATAAATAAACAAATAAACAAACAAATAAATAACCCAATCAATAGATGGACTAAGGAACCGAACAATTACTTCACGGAAGAAGAAATATAATTGATATACAAACATATGACAAAATGTTCATCATCTCTAGCACTTAGAGAAATGCAAATCAAATTACTCTAAGATTTCATCTCACTCCAGTCACAATGGCAATTATCAAGAATACAAGCAATAATAAGTGTTAGCAAGGATGTTGGGGGAAAAGGTACACTAATTCATTGCTGGTACGACTGCAAATTGCTGCAATGACTCGGGAAAGTGGTATGGAGATTCCTTAGAAAACTTGGTGGTTCTGAGGAACCACCGTTTGACCCAGCTATTCCACTCCTCAGTTTATACCCAAGGGACTTAAAATCAGCATACGTTAATGTTTATAGCTGCTCAATTCATAATAGTTAAACTATGGAACCTACCTAGGTGCCCTTCAACAGATGAATGGATAAAGACAATGTGGTATATATATATATATTCCATCAAATTTATATATGATGGAATATTACTCAAGTTTAAAGAAGAATGATGTGATGGCATTTGACAGTAAATGAATGGAGCTGGAGCATATTATGTTAAGTGAAATAAGTCAAACTCAAAATATCAATGTGATTTTTGAGATGCTTAGATGCCACAATAATTTCTGTACCACAGAGATATTTCTAACTTCACAGAATGAGCAAACAGGCAGATATAATTTTGTTTTTAGTTTGGATTATTGGGAGATGACTCATTTATGATATTTTTAAAAGGTGTATTATAAATATTTTAATCCAATAACTTTCCTTAGAAAATGACTCAGTTAGCACTTTTATAACTACCTCTAGACTTATGTCCAGTCACATAGCCATCTGAAATATACAACAATCAAGTAATTAATATTTTATAGTAAACTACATACTCTTCCACAAAATGAACAGGAGTAAAAACAAAATGAAATGTAAACTGTTACTAGATTCTTGCAAGTGCATTTCAACCTTTGCAACTTTTTGATAAAAAAATGCTGCTAGTCTTTATAATTCTCTAAACTACAATAAATAGCTTTTAACTCTCTAGAGATACCTAATAACTATCTAATTCAAAATGTTAAGAAATAAAAATCATTTTCTTGGATTTTTTTGATCAAAAATAATCTTTGAATTTCTTTTGAAGTTCATTTTCTAGTAACCATACAGGTTTTAACAAGGTTAATACCAGTTAAGGTTGACAATGCTGATCTACTAGGGTCACTCCTGGTTTGGCCATTGTGCCACCTTAACAGTGCACCTGCCTGAGATTCAAGTCTGTGCTTTACCAAATTTACAATTATGACATGGCATGGATCTTCAAGTTTCACTCAAATGGTTGAAAACCCAAATATACACTTTTTAAATAACAAGATTTTGATATAACTATATCTAATCTTTACCTGTATTAAAAAGGACACACTTCTCACCCTGGAAAAGCAGTGAAACGCTCTAACACAAAATCCTTGAAAGAAAGAAAATATTTCATTGAATATAATTATTTGCTTTCATTTTTATATTTATTTTCTCCATGTGTGAATTATCTGTCATAGTAATGGTTTTAAGGGCATTTAACAGTTAAAAATAGCAAAATATTTGTAATGTTGTATGAAATGAATACTTAATATCACATAGTACTAAAGAAAATCTTGTTAGCTATGTAAATAATTGCTACATATTGATCAGTGTTATTGATGAATTTGGGACAGAGAATATGTCATTGTTCTTCAAATAAAAAACTTTCAGAATATTTGTGAATGCTTTAAAGATTTTTCTGTAAAATTGTGAGAAGAAAAAATTAAATGTTAAGCTCCCAATATGTTACAATGACAACAAACATTTTTTAAAAAAGTATTTTTTGTTGTAAATGGAAACAATGCCTTTGTTTTTTAAATTTATTTTTATGTAGCATTGAGGATTGAACCCAGTGCCTCATATGTGCTAAGCAAACACTTTATCACTGAGCCACAACCCCAACACAAGAAACATTTTATTAGAATTAAATATTGTTAAATAGTTAACAGTTACAAACTGAATACCTTAAATGCTTTGAATGAATAAGAAGCTTAATTTTGAGACCATGTAATATTAATTATTTTCATGAGCACTTTCAAATTAATTTGACCTTAGGAAGATAAAAGATTAAAATTACATTAATTGCCAATATATTCAACAACAATAGGTTTTTTAAAGAAAAAAATTCCCAGGCCACCATAAAGCAATCTTGGAATACATGTAACTCCAGGTTTACTATATATGCATTTACTCTTAATAACACTGGTATATATTTGATTTCTAAGGTGAGAGTCATTTAACATCTCAGGCTTGGTAAGAGGATTCAATCAAACAAACTGCTGAGTTTTGCTAGAAAAATGTAACTGCATTTAACTTTAATTCAAAAGAACAGAAATTTTACAAGGCATTTTCCAAAGTTAAATCTTTGACATTAGAACAACATAATACTTTTAATGTCTGACTCACCAGTTGATTTAATGTTATTAATTGACTATGTGAAAATTTAGTTTAATGTCAAATAAGAGGATAAAACAAAACAGAAAGTGAATATAGATCTATATATATTTATCAACTTTTAAATTTTGAAATAAGTTATGAACAATGCTACAAAATAATACACACAGCCTTCATCCTGCTTCTCCAAACATCTTTTTATAACTATGATATAATTATTAAAGCCCAGAAATTAATATTGATACATGATATTACCTAATCAAGAGACCTTATTCAAATTTTGAAAATTGCCAAAATAACTTTTCATTCTAGGATCTATACAGGATCCCCCATGTTCTTCATTATCATACCTCATTCTCCCTTAATCTGGGATAGTCTCTCAGTCTTCCATGACCTTGATGGATTTGAAGTCCACTTATTACGTAAAATGTCCCTCATTTTAGGTTTTTCTGAGAATCTCTGATGGTTGTGTTGAGGTGATGCATTGTTGACAAGACTGCCACAGAAGAGATGTGTTCTCAGAGCATCATAGTAGGAGTACACACTTTTGCCACATCATTCTGGGTGGTGTTAGCATTGATCACTTGTTTTAGGTGGAATCTGCAATCTTCCCACACAGTAATGCTGCCTTTTCTCCCACTCTGTAATTATGGGAGATACTTTGAAACTATGCAAATATGTTTCTCAGGACAGTTTTGCACATTAACTTAGCTTTTGTTGGCAATTCTTGACTGACGCCGTTGTTATGGTATCTACCAAGTGGTAGTTTTTCTATTTCCATTTTCCTTTTACATTTATAAACTATTTTTCCATTCTAATTGAAAGCAAAAGCAGTACCTTCCCTCCCATTTATTTATTGCCTTATTTATATCAGCATGGACTCATGGATATTTACTTTATTCTATGGATTATAATCTATTGCTACCAATATTTATTTTTCACTCATACTCTCCCTGGCAGTTTGGCTTTTGAGATCTCCTTCAAGTTAATTCTCGTGTCCCTTAATCCTGCACCCATGAACAATTTTTAGCACTTCATGTTTTCTATTATCACGGGATATTCCAGGTACATCTTACATGTTCCATACTGAAGCACCTAGGTTGGTTCCATAACTTACCTATTGTGCACTGAGCTGCTACATAAATGTTGATATGATCATGTCACGTTAGTATGCTGACTTTAAGTCCTTTGGATATATACAGAGGAGTGATGACTGGATCAAATGGTGGTTCCAGTCTAATGTTTCTGAGTAATTTCTATGCTGCTTTTTAGAGTGGTTGAGTCAATTTGCAGTCCTACCTGCAATGTATGAGTATACCTTTTTCCCTACATCCTCACCAACATTTACTGTTATATGTATTCTTGCTTGTTGCCATTTTGACTAGAGTAAGATGGAATCTCAGGGTAGGTTTAATTTGCATTTCTCTAATTGGGAGAGATGGAAACTATTCATATTCTTCTGTGAAGTGTCTGAACAGTTCTTCTGCCCATTTTTTTATTGTAAACAAATGGAAAACATATTGTTTCTCTGTTTGTACATGGAGTAAAGGCATACCATTTGTGTAATCATAAATTTACATAGGGTAATGTTGTTTGATTCATTCTGTTATTTTTCCCTTCCCCCCATCCCTCCCACCCCTCTTTTCCCTCTATACAGTCCTTCCTTCCTCCGTTCTTGCCCCTCTCCCTAACACTAACCCCTAACACTAACCCCTCCCACCTGCCATTATGTGTCATCATCCACTTATTAGCGATATCATTCTTCCTTTGGTATTTTGAGATTGGCTTATCGGACTCAGCATGATATTGTCCAATTTCATCCATTTGCCTGCAAATGCCATAATTTTATCATTCTTTATGGCTGAGTAATATTCCATATATACTACAGTTTCTTTATCCATTCATCAATTGAAGGACATCTTGGTTGGTTCCACAATCTGGCTATTGTGAACTGAGCAGCTATGAACATTGATGTGGCTGTATCTCTGTAGTATGCTGATTTTAATTCCTTTAGGTATAAGCCAAGGAGTGGGACAGCTGGGTCAAATGGTGGTTCCATTCTAAGGTTTCTAAGGGAATCTCCACACTGCTTTCCAGAGTGGCTGCACTAATTTGCAATCCCACCAGTAATGTATGAGTGTACCTTTTCTCCCCACATCCTCGCCAACACCTGTTGTTGCTTGTATTCTTGATAATCGCCATTCTGATTGGGGTGAGATGGAATCTTAGGGTGGTTTTGATTTGCATTTCTCTTATTACAAGAGATGTTGAACATTTTTTCATATGTTTGTTGATTGCTTGTAGATCTTCTTCTGTGAAGTGTCTGTTCATTTCCTTAGCCCATTTGTTGATTGGGGTTTTGTATTCTTGGTGTTGAGATTTTTGAGTTCTTTATAGATTCTGGAGATTAGTGCTCAATCGAAGTATGATTGGCAAAGATTTTCTCCCACTCTGTAGGCTCTTTCTTCACATTGCTGATAGTTTCCTTTGCTGAGAGAAAGCTTTTTAGTTTGAATCTATCCCAGTTATTGGTTCGTGCTTTTATTTCTTGTGCTATGGGAGTCCTGTTAAGGAAGTCTGATCCTAAGTCGACATGTTGAAGATCTGGACCTACTTTTCCTTCTATAATCTGCAGGGTCTCTGATCTGATTCTGAGGTTCTTAATCAATTTTGAGTTTAGTATCATGCACTGTGAGAGATATCGGTTTAGTTTCATTCTGTTGCATATGGATTTCCAATTTTCCCAGCACCATTTGTTGAAGAGGCTATCTTTTCTCCATTGCATATTTTTGGCCCCTTTGTCTAGAGTGAGAAAATTGTATTTATTTGGGTTTGTGTCTGTGTCCGCTATTCTGTACCATTGATCTATCTGTCTATTTTGGTACAATAACATGCTGTTTTTGTTACTATTGCTTTGTAGTATAGTTGAAGTTCTGGTATTGCGATATCCCCTGTTTCACTCTTTCTGCTAAGGATTTCTTTAGCTATTCTGGGTTTCTTATTCTTCCAGATGAATTTCATGATTGCTTGCTCTATTGCTGTAAGGTACGTCATTGGGATTTTAATTGGAATTGCATTGAATCTGTATAGCACTTTTGGTAGTCTGGCCATTTTGACAATATTAATTCTTCCTATCCAAGAACATGGAAGATCTTTCCATCTTCTAAGATTTTCTTTAGTGTTCTGTAGTTCTCATTGTAGAGGTCTTTCACCTCTTTTGTTAGATTGATTCCCAAGTATTTTATTTTTTTCAAGGCTATTGTGAATGGGGTAGTTTTCCTAATTTCTCTTTCTGAAGATTCATCACTTATGTATAAAAATGCATTAGATTTGTGAGCATTGATCTTATATCCTGCTACTTTACTGAATTCACTTATGAGTTCTAAAGTTTTCTGGTGGAATTTCCTGGTTCCTCTAAGTATACAACCATATCATCAGCAAATAGGGATAGTTTGAGTTCTTCTTTTCCTATTTGTATCCCTTTAATTTCTTTGGTCTGTCTAATTGCTCTGATTAGAGTTTCAAGGATGATATTGAATAGAAGTGGTGAAAGAGGGCATCCCTGCCTTGTTCCAGTTTTTACGGGGAATGCTTTCATTTTTCACCATTTAGAATGATATTGGCCATGGGCTTTGCATAGATGGCCTTTACAATGTTAAGGAATGTTCCCGCTATCCCTATTTTTTCTAGTGTTTTGAGCATGAATGGGTGCTGTATTTTATCAAATGCTTTTTCTGTATCTATTGAAATAATCATGTGATTCTTAACTTTAAGTTTATTGATATGGTGAATTACATTTATTGATTTCCTGATGTTGAACCATCCTTGCATCCCTGGGATGAAACCCACTTGGTCGTGGTGCACTATCTTTTTAATGTGTTTTTGTATGTGATTTGCTAAAATTTTATTGAGAATTTTTGCGTCGATGTTCATTAAGGATATTGGTCTAAAATTTTCTTTCCTCAATGTGTCTCTGTCTGGTTTAAGTATCAGGGTAATATTGGCTTCATAAAATGAATTTGGGAGGGGTTCCCTCCTCTTCTATTTTATGGAATACATTGAAAAGTATTGGAATGAGCTCTTCTTTAAAGGTTTTTTAGAACTCCGATGAGAACCCATTTGGTCCTGGACTTTTCATTGTTGGTAGGCTTTTGATGACCTCTTCTATTTCATTACTTGAAATTGGTCTATTTAAATTGTGTATGTCCTCCTCGTTCAGTTTAGGCAATTCATATGTCTCTAGAAACCTGTTGATGTCTTCGAAATTTTCTACTTTTTTGGAGTATAGATTTTCAAAATAGCTTCTAGTTATGTTCTGTCTTTCAATCGTGTCTGTTGTGATATTTCCTTGTTCATTCCGAATTTTAGTGATTTGGGTTTTCTCTCATCTTCTCTTTGTTAGTGTGACTAAAGGTTTATCAATTTTGTTTAATTTTTCGAAGAATCAACTATTTATTTTGTCAATTTTTTGTTTTGTTTCTTTTGTTTCAATTTCATTGATTTTAGCTTTGAGTTTAACTATTTCCTGTCTTCTACTACTTTTGGTATTGGTCTGTTCTTTTTCTAGGGCTTTGAGCTGTAGTGTTAGGTCGTTTATTTGTTGAGTTTTACTTCTTTTATTGAATGCGCTCCATGAAATAAATTTTCCTCTAAGTACTGCTTTCATAGTGTCCCAGAGATATTGATATGATGTTTCTTTGTTCTCATTTACCTCTAAGAATTTTTTAATTTCCTTCCTAATATCTTCTGTTATCCATTCATCATATAATAGCATATTGTTTAATCTCCAGGTGTTGGAGTAATTTCTGTTTTTTACTCTTTCGTTTATTTCTAACTTCAATTCATTATGATCTGATAGAATACAAGGTAGTGTCTCTATCTTCTTGTATTTGCTGACATTAGCTTTGTGGCATAATATATGGTCTATTTTAGAGAAGGATCCATGTGCTGCTGAGAAGAAAGTGTATTTGCTCTTGGTTGGATGGTATATTCTATAAATGTCTGTTAAGTCTAAATTATTGATTGTGTTATTGAGATCTATGGTTTCTTTGTTCAATTTTTGTTTGGAAGATCTGTCCATTGGTGAGAGAAGCATGTTAAAATCACCTAGCATTATTGTGTTATGGTCTATTTGGTTTCTGAGATTGAGAAGGATTTGTTTGACATACATGGATGTGACACTGTTTGGGGCATAGATATTTATGATTGTTATGTATTGCTGTTTTATGCTTCCCTTAAGCAGTATGAAATGTCCTTTTTTATCCCTTCTGACAAATTTTGGCTTAAAGTTCACATTATCTGAAATGAGGATGGATACCCCAGCTTCTTTGCTGAGTCCATGTGCATGGTATGTTTTTCCCCATCCTTTCACCGTTAGTCTATGGGTATCTCTTTCTATGAGGTGAGTCTCTTGCAGGCAACATGTTGTTGGATCTTCCTTTTTAATCCAATCTGCCCGACTATAGCTTTTGATTGATGAATTCAGGCCATTAACATTCAGGGTTATTATTGAGATATGAGTTGTATTCCTGGTCATTTGGCTCATTTTTTAAATTAATTAATTTATTTTTTGACATGACTTGGTTCCTCTTTATTTGACAATTCCTTTAGGATAGTTCTTTCCTTTGCTGATTTACTTCTTTGTTTTTTATCTCTTCCTCATGGAATATTTTGCTGAGAATGTTCTGTAATGCTGGCTTTCTTTTGTAAATCCTTTTAGCTTTTGTTTATCATGGAAGGATTTTATTTCATTGTCAAATTTGAAGGTATATTTTGCTGGGTATTAGATTCTTGGTTGGCATCCATTTTCTATCAGGGCTTGAAAAATGTTGTTCCAGGCCTTTCTAGCTTTTAGGGTCTGGATTGAAAGATCTGCTGATATCCGTATTGGTTTCCCCCTGAATGTAATTTGGTTCTTTTCTCTCGCGGCCTTTAAAATTCTGTCTTTATTTTGTATGTTCGGTATTTTCATTATAATGTGCCTTGGTGTGGGTCTGTTGTAATTTTGTGTATTTGGAGTCCTATAACCCTCTTGAACTTGATTTTCCATTTCATTCTTCAGATTGGGAAATTTTCTGATATTATTTCATTGAATAGATTGTTCATTCCTTTGGTTTGTTTCGCTAAGCCTTCCTTAATCCTAATAATTCTTAAATTTGACCTTTTCATGATATCCCATAGTTCTTGGAGATTCTGTTCATGATTTCTTACCATCTTCTCTGTTTGTTCAACTTTGTTTTCAAGGTTAAATATTTTGTCTTCAATATCTGAGGTTCTGTCTTCCAGGTGTTCTATCCTATTGGTTATGCTTTCTATGGAGTTCTTAATTTGGTTTATTGTTTCCGTCATTTCAAGGATTTCTGTTTGTTTTCTTTTCAATATCTCTAACTCTCTATTGAAATGATCTTTTGCTTCCTGAATTTGCTCTGTTAACTGTCGATTGGTGCGATCATTCAATGCCTGCATTTGCTCTTTCATCTCATCGTTTGCTTCCCTAATCATTTTAATTATGTACATTCTGAACTCTCTTTCTGTCATTTCTTCTGCCATGCTGTAGTTGGATTTTATTGATGTAACATCTAGATTTTTTAGGGGCATTTTCTTCCCTTGTTTTCTCATATTGTTCAGGAATCAGTGGATCATTAAGATATTGCAGCTTTCCTCTGTTGACTTATAATGTCCCTGAAGATTTCTAGTATATCCCCTCTTATCCTTCAGTAGCCTGAAGTCTTGGAGGAAGTTGATAATGCGGTGCTCCACAAGCAAGCTGCCTCTCTAGGGTTGGTGACCCTCAAGTGGGGTATATTCCCTGCTAGTGGGCAGAGGTGCCTCCACTTGTTGAACAGTGGTCATCCAAAGGGGAACTAGGCTGCGGGCTGAGGCAAGGCCTGTTTGTGCCTGTGTCTCTGGTTTTACCGTCCTTGTGGGAAAACCTTACCCGGCGGGGAAGACTCACCTGGTGGGGAGGTCTGGCTGGTAAGCTCCCCTCCTAGAGTTTCCCCTCAATCCACAACTACCACCTGAGCAGGGCAGCCTTCCTCTGCAATGTTCCCAGGGGCCCGGACCTACCTCCTGGGCCTGGGAGCCTCGCCCTTCACAGAAGAGTCTCCTTAGGCTGCCCCTCCTCAGAGAAGCTGCCTGCAGTCCTGGAACCTTTGCTCCGCCCCTCAGTTTGTGCGGCTATTCCACCACGAAGCCGCCTAGGTCCTGGGACCCTGCTCTGCACCTAATCGCCTGGCTATGCGGCCCCTCCTTTGAGCAGCTACCTGGAGTCCCGTACAGATGCTCTGAGCCCCAGCGACCTGCTGCACACCTCTTCCTCCTCCAGGCAGCTGCCCGGAGTTCTGTTGCGGTCGCTAGGAGTCCAAGCATCTCACTGCGCACCTCCTCCTCCTGACAGCCACCTGTAGCCCTGGTGCAGTCACTCCAAGTCCAAGCGACCCGCCTTGCTCCTCCTCCTCCTATGGGCAGCCCCCTGGTGTTCAGGAGCAGTCACTCTGAGTCCAAGCGACTCGCCACATGCCACCTCCTCCTCCAGGCAGCCACTCGGAGCTCCAGTGAGGCCACTCCGAGTCCAAGTGACCCGCCGTCCTCCTTCTCCTCCCCTGGGCAACCCCCCGGTGTTCAGGAGCGGTCACTCTGAGTCCAAACAGCTGGCCATGCACCTCCTCCTCTGGGCAGTCACCCGGAACCCCGGTGGGTTGCTCCGAGTCCAAGCGCTGTGCTGAGTGGCCTCCTCTACGATGCTCCCAGTTGTCCGAGTTCACTGCTCCAGCGGGGGGAGGAGTGTCTCGCCGGGCAACTCTACTTCACAAGTTCCCTGCATTCCGGGACTACCGCCCCATCCGGGACGCCTCCCCAATGGGAGAGACTCACCCGGCGGCTTTGAGTTGGTCCCAAGTCTCTCAATATCTCCTCTTTTGAATCCTGAGTCCTGGAGCAACATGAAATGCAGCCACCCTCTGGTCCGCCATCTTGAAAACCTCTTTTGCCCATTTGATTGGGCTATTTTTTTTTTTTGTTGTTGTTGTTAAGTTTTTTTTTTTTTATTTTAGTTCTTTATATATGCTAGAGAATAATGCTCTATTCAAGGTGCAGATGGCAAAGATTTTCTCCCATTCTGTAAGCTCTCTCTTCCTGCTGTTGATTGCTTCCTTTGCTGTGAAGAAACTTTTTAGTTTGATACCATCCAGTTTATTGATTGTTGATTTTAATTCTTTTGCTTTAGAAGTTTGTACATCAATGATGACTCAGCTGAAAGAGAAATTATGGAAACTATCCCATTCATAATAGCCAAAAAAAAAAAAAAAAAAAACTTGGTAATCAACTTCACAAAAGAAGTGAAAGATCTCTATAATGAAAACTACAGAACACTAAAGAAAGACATTGAAGTAGACCTTAGAAGATGTAAAGATCTCCCATGTTCTTACATAGGCAGAATCGATATAGTAAAAATTGCTATGCTCCCCAAAGCACTGTACAGATTTTAATGTGATTCCTATTAGAATCCCAATAATGTTCTTCATAGAAATATAAAAAGCAGTCATGAAATTCTTTGGAAAAATAAGAGGCCCAACATAGCCAAAGCAATCCTTAGTTAGAAAAGTGAAGCAAGAGACATCACAAAACCAGATCTTAAATTATACTGCAGAGGTGTAGTAATAGGAATAGCATGATATTGGTACAAAACAGACATGAAGACCAATGGAACAAAATAGAAGACACAGAAACAATACCACATAGATACAGATATCTCAGACAAAAGTGCCATAAACATATATGGGAGACAAGAGAGCATGTTCAACAAATGGTGTTGGGAAAACTGTGAATCCATTTGTGGCACAGTGAAATTTAACCCATATCTCTCACCCTGCACAAAACTCTCCTTTAATCTTTACAGCTTTATATTATTTTATCCTTGAGATGCACCATAGTTTATTCAACCTAACCAATTTAGTTTGTCTCTGATATTTTCTAATTCATAATAATGCTATAACATATAATACATATGATCCAGTGCTGTTTTTACATTGTTGGAGCATACCTTCAGGAAAATTTCTAGAAGAGAGATTTCTGGCTCGAAGGGGACTTTGTATTTATTTTTGTTAAGCATTGCCAACTTTCCATGCAGAAGGGTATAGCCTCTTTGCTCTACAAATGTAGTATTGTTATATGGTGAAATTCTTGTCCATCTAATTGGTGAGAAATGGTATCTCAGTGTTGTTTTAATTTATAGTTCTCTAGTTATGAATGAGTTTGACCTATTTTCATGTTTAAAGGTCACTTTTATGTCTCATGTGAGTTCATTATTAATATTTTAAAATTTATTTTCCTCTTGGGATTCTAGTCAGAGATTCACATTTTTTTGTATTGTGATTCACATTTTTCTTTTTTATTGGTGCATTTAATTATACATAGTAGTGGGATTCATTATATTGTGTTCATACATGCAGATAACATAATCAATCTCATCCCAAATACCTTTCCTTTTCCTCCCCTACTTCACCCATCTACTGCTGTACTCTATCGACACCCCTTCTATTATTTTTATTTTAGTTAGTGCATTATAATTATATATACACACATATGTGCAGGATTCATTGTGATATATTCACACATATACGTATAAATTGATAGATTTCATTCCCAATACTCTCCCATACCCTCCCTTCTTCCCTCCCTCCCTCTCTCTTGATCCCATTTTTCTATTCTATTGGTTTTTTTCCTTCTAGTCATATGCTTCTAAAGGTGTTTTCTATATTAGGGATACTTCCTAAACATTATACATACATTTATCCTCTGAGTTTGCTCAGTTGTCTCTTTAATTTGTCTTTAGTGTTTTTGGTCATAATTTTTTTAGGTAGTGAGATTGATTAGCCTTTTATTTATTGCATCTACATTTTGAGCTCTGTTTAAAAATCCTTTCCTTAAAGTGAGATTAAAGAGGAATTTTCTCATGTTTTCTTTTATTATATCTATGTCTTCAGTTTTTATATTTATAAACTTGATCTGTTTTAAGTTTGTTTTTTCATAGTATGAAATATGAGTATTGTTTTCCTCTTTATAATGCCTGTGTTGCTCTCCTAAGCACCATTTATTAAATGATGCATCTTTCCTTCAGAAATTTGAGGCACTACATCTATTTGCACTTGCAGCTATTTCTGTATTTCTCCTTTATTCATCTAGTCTTTGCATCTATTCTTATGCTAGTCCCACTGTTTTAAGTAGAAAATTTTAAAAATATATTTTAATATTTAGTAACTTCATCTTGCCTGATAGATTATCTTGTATAGTGCTTTTCTGGATTTTCTTACCTTTCAAATATAAACTTTGGTATCCAACTTGCCTAACTCTCTAAAAAGCTTGCTGCTTTTTTTAAAAGATTGCACTGCACTAAATTTATAAATCAAGGTAGAGAGAAAAGTCTTCTTTATAATGTTTAGTTATTTTGTACTAGAATGAATTACTTTGTTTAAATCCTCTTTTATGTCTTTTGAAAACATTTCAAAAGATTTCCTTGCATAGATTTTACATAATTTTGTTACTAAGAATTAAATCTTTTTAAAATATTGTATAGGGATTGTTCTCTAATTGCTTCTTGATTGTGTTTCAAAGACTATTGTTCTTTATCATTTGGTTTATATACACCTACCTTACTGAATTCTTTTCACTGTTTAACTTTTATCATCAATTCTTTAAGAGTTTTATAATATATCATCATATCATGTACAAATAGAGATTTTTTTCTTATTTACCAATTACTATACCTGTGATTTCTCTATTTTCTTCAACACTCAGGAACAATTTTCAGATCCTTGAAACTATTTGATCTTTCAAAATCCAAAAATGCTATCCTGTGAAAACATCTAATCTTGGCATATTTTTTTTGTATGTGAAGTAATTCTTTAATAACTTCCTTTATATCTTTAATGGAAATTATTTGTGAAGCTTGGAGTCAATTTCAGTAGCTGACATTTTCCAGAAAACTATTTCATATTGGTTTCTAACTTTGAATGTAAGTAGATGCAGAATTCCCTGTGTCCTTTAATGATGACAACTCTCTTTCCTTTCCTCCCTCCCTTTTTTTCTGTCTTCCTTTCATTTCTTTCATCCTTTCATGGCTTTATTGAGGTATAATTTTTGTAAATAAATGTAACACACTTAAAGTATTTAATTTGACAAGTTTTGATGCATACACATGCCTGTGGGGCCATCGACTTGATCAAAAGAGTAAAGATATCTATCACCTCCAAAAGTTTCCTTGGGGCCTTTGTGATCCCTCTCCCACTTCTCTCTCCAACTTCAGTCATATGAAGGTGCTTTCTTTCACTAGAATTCTTTTTCTAGAGTTTTATATAATGGAATGATACAAATTTATTTCTATAAATTTGATACTTAGTTTTGCTTGATACAAAATCTTCTGTTAATTCTTTTTCATTGAATATTTTGAACACACTTCTCTACTTATTACTGTGCTTTGGATGCTAATTTAGGAAAATCTGATTCTAATTATTCAACATTTGTAATTTATTTGATCTTTGTTGCTGGAGGTTTTAGTAATTTAGTAATTTGGCCATATATTTCTGATTAATATCCCATTTTTATGAATGAAGCTTCATGGCCTATTAGGTGAAAATTAATTTCCCTTAGTGAATCTCTCCTACTATCCCCAGATTTCTTTCTTGGTACGGGACTTTATGCCTTATACTGGGAAAAAGTCTCTGTGTTTCTGCTTAATTAATCTATTATTCTGAGAATCTCTCAGTGCCATTGCTTTGCTGGGAGTAACTGTTCAACTACATAACTGCTGCAGAGACTTGCATAATAGAATCAGAAAAGGAATTATCCACTCATTACACATATTGCAAATAAGAACACTTTTGACTTTTAGCAAGCCCTTTCTTAAGGGTTTGTGAATACCAGAAGTATAAGATCTAAGTATAGAATGAGTACTACTACTGTTCATTCTAAAGTCTAATCTAGAGCCTGTGTCTTAGCCTATGCACCTAACTATTGAATGTTCTCAGTTTTGTGAGGCACAACTTAAAAACCATGGAAGGGAAACGTTAGGCATCTCTAATATTGATGTGTGAACCCAATTATTCCTTTGAATCAGAGAAAGGAAAAATGATCTCTTTTTACCCCCAAATCCAAGATAGCCTATATTATTTCCTACCACAGCATTATAAGGCAACTAGTTGATGAATAACTAGTGATTTGAGTTACAACTGAATGTAGTATCTGGCTATATAAAGTAAGTAAATTGTGGTCCAGTTCATTAAAATGGAAACAAAAGTGGTTCTCCTATTGCACTAGAATGAATGCCTACTCCATCAGTGATTCATAAAATCCTGAACATTGAAATGAATTCTTATTCATTGCAAAAGAATGATTTTGTTAAACAAGGACTGTTAATGAATATGTCTTGTGTCTCTCAATTCACTGGATATGAAGGGGAAATTATAATTAAAACTGATTATTAAACATCAAGTTCTTTATTTTGTTAGCGGGGTCAAAGGAATGAACCCCTATCCTTGAATCCTGGCTTCCAGAAACTTTTAATTATCTGTTTCTGACATGTTTTCCTTTCTTATCTGTCTCTCCCTTCCTGACTGCCTGTCTTCCTTCCTTAGTCCAATATGCCAATGTTTCTGGATTAAAATACCAGTATGAGAATCAGATGACGCAGAAATAATTTCATAATATCATGATCAAATCACATGTCTAAGTGACATAACACAAAACTGTATGCAAACTCATCTGTTTTTTACTTAATTTTTCAACATGGATCTAAGTAACTCAATGCTACATTTTGGAGAACCTAAAACATGTCCTCCTGCTAGAAACCAACGGGAAACAAGTATCCTTTTTATGACATAATTTTACTATTGGCAGACAGAAAATTCTTCAAAAACAAATGTACTGTCATTTAAATAACTCCAGAAGGGACAATTTAATATTAATTATGCTAACACCAACACCAGATTTTGGAAGATGTTCTCAAATATCCAGATGAATGACCCTAAATATACCAATTTGGAAAACCAATTCATTCAATTATCTGAGTTCCTTTTATAGTAAACTCTTCTAGATTTAACCTACTTTGGGTGGAACCATGCTACACTAGACATTCTCTAATTGTTTTGCAATGATTTTATGATCAATGAAGATGATAACAGAAAGCTGTCTTAATATTTTCCAGGATCAAATAATGTCTTCCATGTGCCAAGGACGGACTCACTGGTATTTCTGCTGGAGGTATTAAAGAGGAAAAGGGGACTCAAGTTGATTTACATATTTAGATAAAAAGCTGTTTCTTGAAGAAAATTTGGCCTTGTGGGACAGGTATCTGCCTTGACTCTGCCTTTGTACTGTGCTTTATTGTTGGAACACAGAATTTTATCCTCTGAATGAAGTTAAGTTTCGGTCAGGTCATGAACTTTTGTCAGGGTTGTACCATTGACTGTCATAGGAGTGCCTTCTGAGAACATAGACCACATCTTAATTTTCAAAATTTAGAGATCCAAAGCTTATGGATTGTTTTTAGGATGAAAACAAAATATTTGTTTTTTAAGCCTTTCCTATGACACTAAGCTTGAAACAAATAATACATAGTTATTGTCAAAAGACCAGTTGGAACAATTGATGCCTAGGGAGGAAAGATCAAAAAGATGTAGTTTCTCTCAACTTTTGCATCTATCCAACACTTTTCCAGACAGAAACTGGTTAGCTGAACCACCTACTTCATGTCTTGGCCATCTTGACTCTGAACATTTGTTACTAAGAACTTTAATAGATTATTCTCTTCAATGTCTATATTTTGGATTCTTATGATAAATTTATTTGAAAAAGTTGCTATTCATATTTTGGTCTAAGCTGTGATATTTGTCTACATTTTTGATTTACCTGCTATCCTCTTCTCTAATATTTTCTCCAAATTTGTAGTGTGTGTGTGTGTGTGTGTGTGTGTGTGTAAGCTTCATTTTGTGGAATCTTATGAGGCATATAGGATAAATGCATAAATGAGAAAAATAATAAAGGTTGGAATGCTTGTCATTTTATTTGTTTTGTGGAAACTGTAGTAGGCATTAACAAAACCTATTTTCAATAGAATTAAAATGTGAATTATGTTTGGTCAGAGTGACTTTTTAATTTCATCCTTTTTCTAACATTAGCAAATGGATAAGCTGGCAAAATTTCTAAAGTTTACAAAACAGTTTGTTAAGTCTTTGATGTTGTGCTTAAAAAAGATGCTTTGCCCAAAATATGAATTAATTTTTTAGGTTTAAATCAGGTAATACATTCTTAATTTTTTAACATGCCGGGCATCCTCTTCAATAATTTTAGATACTATTAAACAACTTGATTTTAAAGATTTTGAAGTATTTTATTATTGTCATTTCAGGGATGAAATAACTTACAAACAGCCAAGTATTGGTTGAGTAACAATTTTTGGCAAATTGGCTAACTCCAGGAATGGTAGCACTTAAAATACTATTGTGAAGCCTCCTCAGGAACCTGTGTTCTTATCCAGCAAACGGACACATGTTATATGCACATGTAGATGGGCTTTATGATCATAGGAATTTAAGAAAGAAGACCCTACCTCTAGTAAGTCACAATTATAGTATTTGTCTTGAAATGAAGCCATTCAAATGACTTAGTTACAGAAATTTTATGTAATTAATGCACAAGAATGAATGTTTGAGCTTGAACAACCATTTGCCATTTTTCTAAACTGTTGACAAGCTTTCTGCGCTTGCTGATCTTGGTGGAGGCAACAGGTGCCCTTTGACAGGCAAAGAACAATGCTGGTGAGTTCAATGCAGCTGAAATGCTCTGCCTGCAACCACATCATTGGTACCATGTGTCCATCCAGATGGTCATGGTCAATGTAGACAAGGTCACGGGCAGGTTTAATGCTCGGTTTAAAATCTAACCCTGTGGGGTCATTCGCCACAGGACAGGTGAGTCAGATGACTTTGTTCTCCAATTGGCTAAGGCAGATGGCATTGTCTCAAAGAATTGTCTCAAAGAATTTTGACTGGAGAAAATTGTGAATGCAGAATATTTGTCAAAAATAAAATAGAAGCAAGAAGAAGAAGGAAGAGGAGGAGGAGGAGGAGGAACAAAAGAAAAAACTGTTACAAGTTTTTATACTAAAACACCACAAGGAAATTTAATCATCATAGATGAACTCCTAGATTAATTATTAACATGATACGTGGAAGACAGTGATACAATAGCAGGAGCCATTGTATTTAAAAAATTGCAAGAAGAAATCAAGGAATGGTCATTAGATGACAGGACTTAATGAAGGATCTTTTCAATTTCTTCATAGTTGACAAGTGTAGGGTCCCCAGAACACGAATAGTACCTGAGATCAGAACCAGAATCTGCATTTTAACATGGGACTCAGAGGAGTCTAAAGCACACTGACATTTTAAAGAAAATATTATAGTGTGGGCTAGGACAGTATAAATAACTTTATTTTAAAATTCGTAAAATTTTAGGAAATAATTTATATTTTAGGTTTAGGATCTTTTCTCTCTCACACACACATTTTCTCTCCCTGGTCTCCAAGAGATAACTCCACTTTTTTATTTTACTCATTTTTTTAAGCCATAGATTTTTTTGAGGAAGAGGGGTCATATTGGTTTGGAAAAGAAAATTTGCATTTTCCAAGACATTTTCAGTTCCTAAAGGCAAGATCACTATTGCTTCAGACTCTAAGCCATGGTTTTCGCTGTGTTCTTCCCTGTGTCCAATTTTCTTTCTTGATTTTTTTTCTCTCTTTACAATGAATACCTTGCATGCCAAGAATATGCAGAGGGAACAGAGACTCATTTTGTATAATTTATTTTCATGGATTTTTGTTCTTCATGGACTACATGGAGAGTCTTTGAGATTGTGGCTATGATGCTAATAATTGTCCTTTTTTATATTATGGGTTATTCTCTCTTCTTCATCTTGCATGGATGCTAGAAAAATGACATAAAACTTTGATCATTAAATTGCACAGCTTGTTTTAAGCCTAAGATAAACTTTTATAAATTGTATTATTTAAAATGAAGTCTCTTTCTCTCTGAATTTCAAGATTTATGCCATATTAATAATTGAAAGTAACCCAGTTATGAACTATTAAATTTAATCTGTGCTGTTACCACCCATGCCACTATGGTACAATTCTTGGATGTGTATTTATTAAACTGAATATGGTTATAGGATAGAATTTTAAAAATTACTGCCAAATGTAACAAAACTGTGCAAGGAAAAAAATGATTACTTCCTTAGTAATTCTTTCAAAATATTTAGTTAGTATTTCCAGAAGAAATACCAATTTTCAAAATTTAGTATTTGGCCTCTTTAAAATCACATCAAATTAAATTTGATTTGATCCATTTGGTCATTTGAGACTTTACCTCCAAAAGCTACAATTCTGACATAATTTCAGAGGTTTTGGGCCAATTGCAATAGAAAAAGAAAATCTATAAAGAAATTTGAAAGGTAAAAAAAGCTACATAATTTTAGAGACTAATATATTTAAGTGAACAAAAGTCCTGCAATCATTTAAAAAGGGCCTCCATATACCGGCTGTAATATTACAGTACAAATTATTTAATAAGAATTTTAAAGATTGATTTTCATCAGATTACTTTTATTAGGTTTTTGGAGACTTTAACCCATTTTCAAATTCCTTACCTCCCATGTGATGATTGATAGAATTATTTCAATATTTTGTCAGAAATCATTAAGCTCAATAAATCATATAGTCTGCTGTATGCTTGCCTGTAATCGTCTGTGTGTTGGAGTCATTAAATGAGAAGGATGTGTTCAGCAGAATTGCAGGAAAAAGCCATGAGAGGAGGTTTCCTTTCTCTGTATAGTTGGTCATAACTTCAGAGTCATACGATTTCCACTCCAATGCAGCCTTCAGTAGTGGGCTTGGAGGGCGTTATAAGACATTTAAAAGAGCAGTAGTCTTATTTACCCCAAATATAAAAATAATTCAAGTTTATTTTAGACAATTAGGAAAATTTGTAAAACATACGAATATGACAAACTGAAAATCATCTGTGATCCTATTATCTAAAGGTTATAAACACCAGCACTTGGCATGTATTTCACTTTTTCTCTTTTTGGAATGATACTACATATACTCTTTTGTGCTTTGTTGTTGTTTGATGGGTAATATGAAATTATTTCTTTTGTTATTAAATATGTCTCCTTTTTAAATTAATAGCATGTCTGGTATATAGTTCAAAATAGAGTATATAATATAAACTGTCAAAGTCTTAACATTTTTTCTCTCCTTATAGATAACCAAAGTAAGCAGTTAGATATGCACTGGAAAATTTTCTTCCATGAATTTAAGTTGTGCAATGGATGATATGTAAAATGGCTGCATAACCATTTGATCCAGTTATCTCATTCCTTGGTATATACCCAGAGGACAAAGCCAGCATACTAAAGTGACACAGTCACATCAATGTTTATAGCAGCTCAGTTCACAATTTCTACGCTATGAAACCAGCCTAGGTGCCCTTCAACAGATGAATGGATTAAGAAAATGTGGTATAAATACATAGTGGAATATTACTCAACCATAAAGAAGAATGAAGTTATGGCACTTGCTGGTAAATGGATGGAACTGAAGATTGTCATGTTAAGTGAAATAAGTCAATCTCAAAAAGTCAAAGGTCTAATGTTCTCTCTGATTGCTGATGCTAAGACACAATAAAGGGTGGGGGTGGGGAGAGAAGAAGAGATGTTCATTGGATTAGACAAAGGGGAATGAAGGGAAGGGAGGAGGGATGGGAATAGGAAAGAATAGAATGAATAAAACATAACTTTCCTATATATGAATAGATGACCAGCGTAATTCCACATCATGTACAACCACAAAAATGGGATCCTAATTAGAATAAATTATCTCCTTATATGTATAAAATGTCAGAATACATTCTACTGTCCTACATCTAAAAAGAACAAATAAAAATGGCTGCCTAATATCCATAATATGATTGGAGCATAAATATTAACTTTATATCAAAACAACTTAGTTTGTGTTCGAATGTTCTCTGTTAAAAGTATGCTGCAGTAAACTTGTTTGCATATATTTTATAAATTAAAGTATGTTTAAAACATTTTTTAAAAGAATTCCTAGGTAGGAGATTTCTTGTTTACCAGTTAAGGGGATTATGTATTTTGATGAATACTTTCAAATTTTCTCTCAAATATTCCTTGTAATTACATTCATATAACATGTTCAAGAGCATCTGATCCTTTCCTAATGCTGGATATCATTAACAATTTTTATTTTGCCAATATAATAGAAAAATTGAATTTGCAGGGTCATTAATAAGATTTGTTAGTGCTTTTTAACATCTTTCATATACTTACTAAATTTTTTTCTTTTTTGGGGAATCTGATTATTTATTTAGTTTAATTATCTCTTTCTTTCCTCTCTCTCTCTCTCTTTTCTACTTATTTACAGAAGCTCTTTTCCTGTTATCTATGGTGAAAATACTTCCTCTGAGGGCATTTTCTTTATGGTAAATTGTTTATATTGTTTTCAATAGGGGCACATTGGATTTTTATATTGTAATCTGTTTTTGAAGCAGAACTTTTTGATAAACAATAGTGATAGCTTATATCTTCATAGCACTTACCATGTATCAGGCAATATATTCTGAATGCTTTACAGAATTGACACATTTTGCACAAATTATAGCCCAAAGAGCTTCTATTTTCAGTTTATCAACTTCATTATAAGAAATGAGTAAAAAAGAGGCTCATGTGTCTAGTGCCTTTGTTAGACATCTAATGTTACACAGATAGAAAATAGCAAACCTAGGGCATGATCTTAGGCTGCTGGCCCTAGGGTCAATGTCCTTTAGCTTCTCTGTTATGGCATCTCTCACAACTGAAATTTAAGCTTCTAACTGTCATTGGGCTAGTGGGATTTTATAGAATATATCACAAAATCTAGGAGTATGCTGAGGCTGGCTATCTGCAGAGCTGGACCCTTAACTGTACATGTGGGAGCATTCACAGGACATTTATTCTCAGCAAGTCCCACATTTCCTCACCTGCTTAATTGACATTTTCTTTAGCAGAAGTCTTATGCTTTTTAAAAAATTATTTATTTATTTTAAAATTTTTTACAGACTGCATTTTGATTCAAGAAGACTTATGCTTTTTAAGATTCAAAAAAGTTTATTAAACAAGTTTATTAAACTTATATTAGTAAGTTCTAAGTATTCCTTCATATGGACATTTTTGGTGACTGCATTTCAGATGACTTCCTCAGAACAAGATTCCCTTTTCAGGGTAGGAAAGGGGAACACGAATAAACAGAGGACCCTAGGAAGGTAGGACACCTGCTCTATAGAGACTCAAAGGCAAGGTGTAGAAGGCTTCAACAGAAGCCCTGGAGATAAAAGCTACTTCTTGGCAATGCTCTGCAGGAGTTCTAATTCCCACAGAATGAAGGTCATGAGCTTGCCACTTAATATGGTCAATGTGAACACCCTGGGCAGTTCAGAATTATATGCTAATTTATACCAATTGATCAAATTAACCAAACATTTTCTTTGTTTTACAACACATATGTAAGTCATTTGTATATGCCTATTTCAACTATGCACATGGATTTTGTAGACATTTGAAATGTGCTATTTTAAAAAGAATTTTTTTTTGAGGTATTGGGACTTGAACTCAGAGGTGTTCTACTACTGAGCTACATCGCTACCTTATTTATTTGTTTATTCATTTTTATAATTTGAAAAGACTCACTGAGTTGCCCAAGCTGGCCTTGAACTTGTGATCCTCCTGCCTCAGCCTCCTGAATTGCTGGGATTACAGATGGGTGCCTCTATGCCCAGCAAAGAAGACTGTTAAGTTGGTTAAAATGGTGACATTTATTAGCAACTTAAATAACTGTATAATTCATGTGTGTATATAAATGTATGTATAAAAGCTCTTTTGATTTTGACAGTAAATATGTGAAATACAATTTCACCTTTTCCAGATGAAAGCATTGCTTGTTTTCTTATGACTTTTGGTCTTTTGTCAAAATAGTTTGTCCAAATAGTTCTTTTAGTACAGGTTGGAGATTTGGTGATCTCCTTCAAAAGATCATTGGGTATTTTGTTGTAAATTATGTGACCCTAGTGATTGTTGTTTACAAAGTTATTTCTTGAAAGATTTGTGATATTTTTCAGTTCCATTTAGCATAAGAAGTTTAAAAGGAAAAATTTAAGAAATGCATTTTAAAATAAGGAATTTCAGCCTTATTCATTCTTGATTTCAGTGTGTGGATAAATCAGATTAAATTTGTATTGATTCAGAGTATTAAAAGATTGCACACTCTCCTTAGAATCCTTCACACCTGATTTATTCTATAAAGTCATGACAGTTATCAGTTCATTTTGAAATAGTGAGAAATTCACTCAGCATGTTTACTTGATGATATCAAATGGTGCAATTCCTCATTTCCATTACTACTAGAAGAAAAGTACAAATGCAAAGAATATCTAAATGCAATTTACACTTTTAAATTTTAAACCTAATTTTACAAATTTAGTAGTACCATTATATTGTTATGGTATGCATTCTTGTGCTACTTATAATAAAAGGAAAACAAAATGAGGATTGTAATTTAAAGCCACAGTATTCCTCTACAATTTTGCAAAAAGATACATATTCTTCATCCACCTACACTTCAAGATTTTTCTGAAGACTTACTTTCCGTAGAGAAGTTTTAGGCTCATGGCAAAATTGAGAGGCAAATACAGAGATATTGCCTATTTCCCCTGAACTCACACACACATGGCCTCCCTCATTGTCAACATCTCTCACAGGAGTGATGGATGTTACAAATAGCAAGCCTGCGCAGAAACCTCATTATCATGTAAAGTCCTTAAGACTCACTTGTGGTGTTGAACATTTTATGGATTTGCACAAATGTATAATGACATGTACTTATCATTATAATATCATACAGAATATTTCACTGCCCCAAAATCCTCTGTTCTGTGCCTATTTTTCCTCCCTCCCCTGTAAAAATTGTCATTCCCTTCTCATGCGGATGAGGTTTGTCAAATTTGTCTTTTCTTTTGGATTGGTTAGGTGCAATTATTTCAGTCTGGCAGCATTTAGGTAGAAATCAGATTTTGATTTTTCAAGGACTGTTCTCAAAAATAGGCTTAAGTTTGAAATCTTGGAGAGTTTTGAGAGACAGTAGAAACAGTTGGACCATACCCATTTCATCTGCAATTAAGAATCATGTCAGAGATCATTTTGCATAATATTTATAGATGAACACTCACACAAATGTATAGAATTTAAGATTGGAGTGGACTTTAAGGGATCATCATATCCAAATTGTGACTACATATTTATAAACATAAAACACATATGTGCTCTCTGTAGGCATGGGCTGGGTGTTTTTCAGCTTTGGAATTCATACAGAATTAAGGTTGGGCTGGACCACCCACAAAAGCGAGGCCACCCAAGGGAAAACCTGAGACTTGGGCAAGCAGAGCTGCCAATTTGCCTCCTCAGAACAGCTGGCCATCCCAGCACCTGCTGCCCAGCTCCAGACAGCTGGGGATGAGGCTGCACGGGTCCAGCTGCTTTTAAGATGGGCACTGACAAAGACCACTGCTGCTTTGGCATCTGTCAACTCTTGCTATATTTGGAGGAGGAAGTTTGGCAGGCAGTTGTGTGGTCTACCAACTAAAATTTAGGCTGATTAGTCATAAACCAGAATTATAAAATCACAGGACTGGAAGGAACCTCCAGTGAAGTAGGTTTTAAACTTTGGTGTGAATTAGAATAACATCAGGAGCTCCCTAAAATGTTTGTTCCCAGAACGCATACTTTACAGAACCTAATTTGGTGGGTCTTGGGCAAAGTTATTTGCAATCTGCATTTTTTTCAGTAAGCCTCTGAGGTAAATTCAATATAGATGAACCAAGGATTTTAGGTTCTAAGGAACTTCGCACGTTAGGACTAACCTGTTATTTAGGATGGTTGTTAAAAAAATATTATTTTGGAGTTTGAAGATGGCGGACTAGGGGGCGGCTGCATTTCACGCTGCTCCAGGACGCAAGATTCAAAAGAGGAGATAGTGAGAGACTTGGGACCAACTCAAAGTCACTGGGTGAGTCTCTCCCATTGGGGAGGCGTCCCTCATGGGGCGGTAGCCCCGGAATGCAGGGAACTTTGTGAAGTAGAGTTGCCCGGCGAGACGCCCCCCCCCCCCCCCCGCGAGACGCCCCTCCCCCCCTGCTGGAGCAGTAAACACGGACAACTGGGATCATCGTAGAGGAGGCGGCTCAGCACAGCGCTTGGACTTGGAGCAATCACTGGGGCTCCGGGCGGCTGCCTGAGGAGGAGCTGTGTGGCGAGCTGTTTAGACCCAGAACGACCGATTCTGAACACCAGGGGGTTGCCCGGAGGAAGAGGAGAAGCGCAGCGGGTCGCTTGGTCTAGGAGTGACTGCATCAGAGCCACAGGCGATTGCCAGAGGAGGAGGCAAGTGGTGAGTTGATTGGACTAAAAGCGACCACTCCTGAACACCGGTGGACTGCCTGGAGGAGGAGCGCGGTGGGTCACTTGGTCTCGGAGCCACCGCTCCTGAACACCCGAGGGGCTACCCCGAGGAGGAGGAGGAGGAACAGGGCGGGTCACTTGGACTTGGAGTGACTGCCTAGGGCTACGGGCGGTTGGCGGGAGGAGGAGACGGGAAGTGAGTTTCTTGG
The DNA here is from genome assembly GCF_902686445.1 of Sciurus carolinensis. Classification (NCBI taxonomy): domain Eukaryota; kingdom Metazoa; phylum Chordata; class Mammalia; order Rodentia; family Sciuridae; genus Sciurus; species Sciurus carolinensis. Next base: position 82,680,215 of record NC_062218.1, on the reverse strand, counting down.
GCTCCTAGTGACTGCATGGGAAACCCGGCCGCTGTCCGGAGGAGGAAGTGTGTGGCGGGTCTCTGGGTCTTGGAGCTATTGTAAGGGGCTCCAGGTGGCGGCTCAGAGGAGGGGCTGCATAGCCAGGCGATTAGGTGCAGAGCAGGGTCCCAGGAGCTAGGTGACTTCTTGCTGGAAGAGCCGCACAGAGACACGCCATGCAGATTGCAAATAACTCACAGCCTTTAAAATTCTGTCTTTATTTTGTATGTTAGTATTTTCATTATAATGTGCCTTGGTGTGGGTCTGTTGTAATTTTGTGTATTTGGAGTCTTATAAGCCTCTTGGACTTGATTTTCAATTTCATTCTTCAGATTTGGGAAATTTTCTGATATTTTTTCATTGAATAGATTATTCATTCCTTTGGTTTGTTTCTCTAAGCCTTCCTCAATCCCAATAATTCTCAAATTTGGCCTTTTCATGATATCCCATAGTTCTTGCAGATTCTGTTCATGATTTCTTACCATCTTCTCTGTTTGTTCAACTTTGCTTTTGAGATTAAATATTTTGTCTTCAATATCTGAAGTTCTGTCTTCCAGGTGTTCTATCCTATTGGTTATGCTTTCTATGGAGTTCTTAATTTGGTTTATTGTTTCCTTCATTTCAAGGATTTCTGTTTGGTTTGTTTTCAATATCTCTAACTCTTTATTGAAATGATCTTTTGCTTCCTGTATTTGCTCTTTTAACTGTCGATTGGTGCTATCATTCAATGCCTGCATTTGCTCTTTCATCTCATCATTCAATGCCTGCATTTGCTCTTTCATCTCATCGTTTGCTTCCCTGATCATTTTAATTATGTACATTCTGAACTCTCTTTCTGTCATTTCTTCTACCATGCTGTCGTTGGATTTTATTGATGTAACATCTAGATTTGTTTGGGGCATTTTCTTCCCTTGTTTTCTCATAATGTTCAGGAATCAGTGGGTCATTAAGATATTGCAGATTTCCTCTATCAATTTATAATGTCCCTGAAGATTGCTAGTATATCCCCTCTTATCCTTCAGTAGCCTGCAGTCTTGGAGGAAGTTGATAATGTGGAGCTCCACGAAGAAGCTGCCTCTCTAGGTGTGGTAACCCTCAGGTGGCGTATATTCCCTGCTAGTGGGCAGAGGTGCCTCCACTTGTTGAACAATGGTCATCCAACGGGGAACTAGGCTGTGGGCTGAGGCAAGGTCTGTTTGTGCCTGTGTCTCTGGTTTTACCGCCCCTGTGGGAAAACCTCACCCAGCAGGGAAGACTCACTCGGTGGGGACGTCTTGCTGATCAGTTCCCCTCGTAGAGGTTCCCCTCAATCTACAACTACCACCTGGACTGGGCTGTCTTCCTCTGCAACGTTCCCAGGGGCCCGGAACTACCTCCTGGGCCTGGGAGCCTCACCCTTTGCAGACGAGTCTCCTTAGGCTGAGAACAAAGAAACATCATATCAAAATCTCTGGGACACTATGAAAGCAGTACTTAGAGGAAGATTTATTTCATGGAGCGCATTTAATAAAAGAAGTAAAACTCAAAAAATAAACGACCTAACACTACAGCTCAAAGCCCTAGAAAAGGAAGAACAGACCAACACCAAAAGTAGTAGAAGACAGGAAATAATTAAACTCAGAGCTGAAATCAACGAAATTGAAACAAAAGAAACAATACAAAAAATTGACAAAATAAATAGTTGGTTCTTTGAAAAAATAAACAAAATTGATAAACCTTTAGCCACACTAACAAAGAGAAGATGAGAGAAAACCCAAATCACTAAAATTCAGAATGAACAAGGAAATATCACAACAGACACGACTGAAATACAAAACATAATTAGAAGCTATTTTGAAGATCTATACTCCAACAAAATAGAAAATTTTGAAGACATCAACAGGATTCTAGAGACATATGAATTGCCTAAACTGAACGAGGAGGACATACACAATTTAAATAGACCAATTTCAAGTAATGAAATAGAAGAAGTCATCAATAGCCTACCAACAAAGAAAAGTCCAGGACCAGATGGGTTCTCCTCCGAGTTCTACAAAACCTTTAAAGAAGAGCTCATTCCAATACTTCTCAAAGTATTCTATGAAATAGAAGAGGAGGGAACCGTCCCAAACTCATTCTATGAAGCCAATATTACCCTGATACCTAAACCAGACAGAGACACATCGAGGAAAGAAAATTTCAGACCAATATCCTTAATGAACATCGACGCAAAAATTCTCAACAAAATTTTAGCAAATTGCATACAAAAACATATGAAAAAGATAGTGCACCATGATCAAGTGGGTTTCATCCCAGGGATGCAAGGTTGGTTCAACATCAGGAAATCAATAAATGTAATTCACCATATCAATAGACTTAAAGTCAAGAATCACATGATTATTTCGATAGATGCAGAAAAAGCATTTGATAAAATACAGCACCCCTTCATGCTCAAAACACTAGAAAAAATAGGGATAGGGGGAACATTCCTTAACATTGTAAAGTCCATCTACGCTAAGCCCATGGCTAATATCATTCTAAATGGTGAAAAACTGAAAGCATTCACTCTAAAAACTGGAACAAGGCAGGGATGCCCTCTTTCACCACTTCTATTCAATATCGTCCTTGAAACTCTAGCCAGAGCAATTAGACAGACCAAAGAAATTAAAGGGATACAAATAGGCAAAGAAGAACTCAAACTATCCCTATTTGCTGATGATATGGTTGTATACTTAGAGGAACCAGGAAATTCCACCACAAAACTTTAAATCTCATAAGTGAATTCAGTAAAGTAAAGTAGTGGGATATAAGCTCAATGCACATAAATCTAAGGCATTTTTATACAAAAGCGATGAATCTTCAGAAAGAGAAATCAGGAAAACTACCCCATTCACAATAGCTTCGAAAAAAATAAAATACTTGGGAATCAATCTCACAAAAGAGGTGAAAGACCTCTACAATGAGAACTACAGAACACTAAAGAAAGAAATTCAAGAAAACCTTAGATGATGGAAAGATCTCCCATGTTCTTGGATAGGAAGAATTAATATTGTCAAAATGGCCATACTACCAAAAGTGCTATACAGATTCAATGCAATTCCAATTAAAATCCCACTGATGTACCTTACAGAAATAGAGCAAGCAATTATGAAATTCATCTGGAAGAATAAAAAACCCAGAATAGCTAAAGCAATCCTTGGCAGAAAGAGTGAAGCATGGGGTATCGCAATACCAGATCTTCAACTCTCCTACAAAGCAATAGTAACAAAAACGGCATGGTATTGGTACCAAAATAGAAAGGTGGATCAATGTACAGAATAGAGGACACGGACACAAACCCAAATAAATACAATTTTCTCATACTAGACAAAGGGGCCAAAAATATGCAATGGAGAAAAGATAGCCTCTTCAACAAATGGTGCTGAGAAAATTGGAAATCCATATGCAACAGAATGAAACTAAACCCATATCTCTCACCATGCACAAAAGTAAACTCAAAATGGATTAAGGATTTCGGAATCAGACCAGAGACCTTGCATCTTATAGAAGAAAAAGTAGGTCCAGATCTTCAACATGTCAGCTTAGGACCAGAGTTCCTCAACAGGACTCCCATAGCACAAGAAATAAAAGCAAGAATTAATAACTGGGATAGATTCAAACTAAAAAGCTTTCTCTCAGCAAAGGAAACTATCAGCAATGCGAAGAAAGAGCCTACAGAGTGGGAGAAAATCTTTGCCAATAATACTTCAGATAGAGCGCTAATCTCCAGAATCTATAAAGAACTCAAAACACTTTACACCAAGAATGCAAATAATCCAATTGACAAATGGGCTAAGGGAATGAATAGACACTTCACAGAAGAAGATCTACAAGCAATCAACAAACATATGGAAAAATGTTCAACATCTCTAGTAGTAAGAGAAATGCAAATCAAAACCACCCTAAGATTCCATCTCACCCCAATTAGAATGGCGATTATCAAGAATACAACCAACAACAGGTGTTGGCGAGGATGTGGGGAGAAAGGTACACTCTTACATTGCTGGTGGGGCTGCAAATTAGTGCAGCCACTCTGGAAAGCAGTGTGGAGACTCCTTAGAAAACTTGGAATGGAACCACCATTTGACCCAGCTATCCCACTCCTTGGCCTATACCCAAAGGACTTAAAATCAGCATATTACAGAGATACAGCCACATCAATGTTCATAGCTGCTCAGTTCACAATAGCCCGATTGTGGAAACAACCTAGATGTCCTTCAATTGATGAATGGATAATGAAACTGTGGTATATATATACAATGGAATATTACTCAGCCATAAAGAATGATAAAATTATGGCATTTGCAGGCAAATGAATGAAATTGGAGAATACCATGCTAAGTGAGATAAGCCAATCTCAAAAAACCAAAGGACGAATGATATCGCTAATAAGTGGATGATGCCACATAATGGGGAGTGGGAGGGGTTAGTGTTAGGGTTAGAGTTAGGGTTAGGGAGGGGGGCAAGAATGGAGGAAGGAAGGACTGTATAGAGAGGAAAGAGGGATGGGAGGGGTGGGGGGGAAGGGGAAAAAATAACAGAATGAATCAAACAACATTACCCTATGTAAATTTATGATTACACAAATGGTATGCCTTTACGCCATGTATAAACAGAGAAACAACATGTATCCCATTTGTTTACAATAAAAAAAAAAAAGTACAGAATAGATAACACTGGTTATCAGAACTTGGAAAGGATATGGAAAGGGAGGAACGGATGGAGAGAGATAGTTAAAAGGTATAGGGGTGCAGCTGGGGTATAGAAGAAATAATTTTACTGTTCTATATTACAGTAGGATAAATACGGTTGACAACAATCAATAACTAGTACAGAAGATTGCAAATGTTCCCAGTGAAAAGAAATAATACATGTGTAAGGTAACAAATACATCAATGACCCTGATCAGATTATTACACGTGGTATACATGTACTGAAATGTCATGCTATATCCCATAAATGTTCCATTACTATGTGCCAATTAAAAACAAAAATATATTCTTTAAAAAAACTTGTATCTGGTATTCGAAAATAATGTATGCTGTTTTTCTGATAAAAAAAAATATTATTTTATTGACTTATCTTATTGGCTCAAGAGTCAGGGTGTGTGTAAATCTATCTGAAGTTAGGAATTCATCACTTGCTGAACAAATATATAGGGATCATCAAAAGTGACTTTTTAAATACTTTTTACTAGTTCAGCCAAGGTCATGAGTCTTACCACAAATGAAAAAGTATTTATATATACAGAATCTTCTATTTTTCCTTTGAGATGTAAACTAACAGACTAATGAAACTATAAGAATAAACGTCTGGACTTTGATAGGTGTAATTCTTTATATGCTTTTTTTTCTGTCAGTATCAAGTTAAAAGCTTTAAGAATTTGAAATGGAAACATACCCTGATAATATGACTTAAAATGTAGCAAATTAGACTATTTTATTAAGAAACTAGATGCTTCCGTATGGCCCCGAGGACAACCTCTGTGTTTTTCACATGCTTCTCAGGGAGGAAAGGAGAGGCAAGATGCTGTCCACCATTAGATTTATAAAACATGGTCTGAACTGAGCGGGAGTAGATCTTGCCATTTGTGTTTGTATACTTCTCCCCTTTGTGCGAGGAATTTACCCAGTCCTTTATTTACCACCATTATTCATATGACTTTTATTTTTCTACAGAAGAGGTTCACAGCTTTCTTTAGAATCTTGAAAAGAGAAGATGCATGACTTCTTACATTTAATGAAATGGTAACTGAGTTTTGTAATCATCAATGCCATTCTCTATCACGTAGGGATAAGGAAAAGCTATGTATGGCTTTCAACTTTCAACTTAGAAGATATAAACCAATCTGAAGGAGCAGGTAATGAGTTTCAAATTCTAATAGTATAATTCTGTTTGCTGTTAGGCAAATACCTCAGTCAATTTAAATATACTTTTGTCTTTCAAAATATTTTAAATAGACCTTGATGGTTTCGGTATACATGATTCACAAAGATGTGAAAGCACATGCAGCTAGTTGGTAAGTTTTTTTTCATAAATTTCATCATAAAGATACACTATGCATTTGCATCCCTACTACTTTGATGTGGTTAGATCCTAATACTCTTCCTCTAATTGGACGTTCTTCTCCCCCCCCCACTCCTCTCCCCACATATTAGCATGAGTATACATTTTAAAGAGTCCATTTCCTCTCACCCATTCTTTTGGTGTTGCTATGATAGACCATTTTCTGATTTTTACCTTGTGGAGAAAGGAAGAATAGAAATCCTAAAATCAATCACCTAGACAGGTGGAATAATTGATGTTCATGGGTTTTTGTTGGGTCAGAGATTGAATCTAGGGGTGCTTAACCACTGAGTCACATCCCCAGCCCTTTTTAAAAATATTTTATTTAGAGATAGTCTCACTGAATCACTTAGGGTCTCACTAGGTTGCTGAGATTGGCTTCGAACTCACAATCTTTTTGCCTCAGCCTCTCAGGCTGCTGGGATTTTAGGTGTGCTCCACTGCACCTGTTTTGATTTTCATATCTCTGTAGCCCTTGAGTGACAGTTGTATTATTTGAGGAGAAGAGGAGGAAGGAGGGAAGAAAAGAGGGAGGGAAGGAGAGAAAGAAGGGCAAGAGACAGACAGACACAGAGAGAGAGAGAAAGACAGAAAGAACAAATTTCTGCAAGATTGAAGTTCATTTACGAATGCTATCTTTGCTAAATGTTCAAAAATATACATATGTAGATTCATTAGCAGGAATTATTTTGAAATTGTCAACATATTTTTTCCATCTTGAAATCAGAAGTTGAGTTATTTTTATGTTGTCTCCAAGATATGAAAACAATGACCATTTTCTAGTTTATCAAAAAGTGATTTTAAAATAGATATTGAAAAATCATTTTTGATGTCTAAAATTTAATTTCAATTGATACTTAAAACAAATATTACACACATTTATGGGATATAATGTAATGTTTTGATACATTTATACATTTTATAATGTTCAAATCAGGATAAACTTATCTACCTCCTCAAATATTTATCATTTATGATGAAAACCTTAAAAATGCACTCCTTTGACTTGAAATATACAGTGCATTGTTATTATCCATAGTCACTCTACTCTGCAGTAGAACATCAGAACCTTTTCCTCCTATCTCAATATAGTCTGGTAACAATTGGCCAACTCTTCCCCATCCCTACCTCTCTCTACTCTCCTCAGACTCTGGTAATCAACATTCTACTCTCAACTTCTATGAGACCAGCTCTTTTAGATTCCACCGAATGAAATCATGAACGACTTTGCTTTTTGTCCTTAGTTTATTTTATTTAATGGTGTTCAATTCAATCCACATTGCCACAAATGACAGGATATCATGCTTATTTATAGCTGAATAGTATTCCATTGTGTAAGCCATGTGATTAATGGATAAAATTTTTTTCAGTCCTACCCTCTGAACTGCAAGGAGGAGGAAGAGACTGCAGATTGAATTTGATCATATGATTAATATTTTATTCATATATATACACATATATATGTGCACACACACACACACACACACACACACACACAAAGGACTATGTCAAAACCCTGAAATAATGGGGCTTATCAAGCCTCTGTGTTGAGGAGCACAGATGTATTTGGAGGGTAGCATGCCACCCCTACAACTTGCTCTTTGTCTTCCATTTGGTTGTTCCTGAGTTGTATCATATATGGTAAAACCAAAGTCATACATACAACACTTTTCTGAGTTCTGTTAGTCTTGCTAATGAATTTTCAGATGTTAAGGATGACTGTGGGGACCCCCAAATTTATAGGAAATTGTAAGAAATGTGGGTAGTCCCTAGGACATGTAGCTAGCCTTTGACTTGAGGATGACTTTATAGGACAAAGTTGTTAAATGTACAGGCTAGTCTCAGCATCTTAGCAAGATCTTAAAATAAAATATAGAAAGATATAGGGATATAGCTTTGAGATAAAAGCGCCCCTGAGTTCAGTTTCCAGTATCAAAAACAAGTGTGATATCTTATACTAACTCTAAATCATTAGTATCATGGTTTAAGAGAATTGTAGGACATACTGTTGACATTAGAAACTGATGTTGGAATGACACATACCACAACACAAGAAATGTGGCTCAGGAATAGAAATAAATGGAAGAGAGTCATGCCTGGAAGTTGCTGTCACTTTACTGATGTCACCAACTTACCCACCATGACATTTTTGTAGTCATTAACTCTTTTTTAAATAAGAATCCCCTGTGTCTTGAGTAATAGAAATCACTATTCTAGGGCAATGGGAGTCAGGAAGAGGAATTATACAAGTCTTCAGCAAGGGAGGATCTGAACTGACTAGCTAAGGAAATTTCTTTTATGAACTGCACTCTAAGATAGGAATATTATGTGGCAAAATCAGGTATTATGGAAGTAAATAGAAGTGAGCAATTCCTTTAATTCAGGAAAAGCAGCATGGAATTTTAAGTAGTAATTTTTTTTTTTTAAATTGTGATCTATTTGGATTGGGCTTTTTAAAGACCAAGGCTATAAAGGTATCCAAGGATATTTAGAAAAACTCATGGCCATCAATCTGTTGTGAAATTCTTCATTTTATAACACAAAGTCAAATGATTAGGAAGAAATAAATCATGAATGACAGCTACTTCATGAAAAATCTATCCTTCCATGATACTGTTTGTTTTCCCTTGGTACATCTACAATTTTAGTATGGTCCATTGTGCTAACCCACAAATGTTTGTTAAGTAAAAGAATAAGTCATCTTTATAGAAAACAGACTTGTGGCAAGTACCATACTGAAACTGACAACAAAATGGTAATTAAAAAAAAAAAAAGGCAGGGCCTTAACTCTCATCTAAATTTATGGTTTGGGGAGGAACAAACAATGGTCGCTCATTTTACTTACTAATATAAAATGATAACTGTTATAAGTCCTGTAGAAGAGAAGTGATGTGAGAATCAACAATGAGGGTGATGGCAGGTACCAGGTTAGTCAAGAAAGCTTCTCTGAGGATACAGCAGAGTCACAGGTAAAACAGGTTGGAGTTTTGTGCAAAGAGGATGGGAGGCAGGGTGGCAAGAAGAACCACCAAGCACTATGCAGTTGGAGGAAGATCAAGAATTCATGTAGTAAGTTTTTATCTTGAACTAGTGGGAACCCGCGAGAGTGTTTAACAGAAGGATCGAGGTGATGAGATATGTGTCTGAAAGAATATTTGGTGGATTTATGATCTTGAGTTAGTCCTATAATCTTCCTGAGAATTATTTTTCTTTTTGGGTTTAATAGAAATACTAACTCTATCTTGTGAAACTGTCATGAACATTTAGGGATAATAGATAAATCCAGCATATAATACCAAATAGGATCAGAATAAATGGTAGTACTTTTGGTTACTATAGGATGCTGTGAGTACTAAATTGAACCAAAAATGCAACATTTATGAAAAATAGTGATTTTAAATACATACATTTTTCCTTCTCCTTGTTTCCCTGCATAGCACATTTGGAAAGAGCGTAAGTTTTTGAGCCAGGAAACCTGAGTGAAAACTTGTGTCACGACTCTCATCTTTGTCAACTCCTCTAAGGCTTGGATTCTTCTCTGTAAAATTGAAAGCTTGATACCTGTCATTCCTTCTTTGAGAGGCTCAAATAAGATAATGTATCTGAAAGTTCTCTTAACCTGAGAAACTTTGTAGAAATAGATGGTGTTTGCATTCTTGACCTCCTCTTGATACTGGTGACCACTGCAGCTTAACTCTCACAGGAAATCCATCAATCACTGCATTTCTTTCTACTTTCATTACTTAGGAATCCATCAGTGTGTAGATTTCACACTCATGGTCAAAGGTTCCCACACCTGGGTAAACTGTCAAACTGTCACTTTTGCATTTCACCTCTGAAATCTTCTGGTCTATAGTGCAAATAAATCTTTTTCTTTTTCTTTTCTTGTTTAGTACCTGAACGTCTATCAAGAAGGACTGCTTTTTTCATTCTCTCACTTATGGGTAAAATTAAAACTCACCTAAACACTAATTTCTGTCTCTTTTCCTGCATTTCTGAATCCTTCTCCAAACTAATACAATTTCTTCCATATTAAGTTATGGAGGAAGACTGGTCCTTTCACCTTGAAACCTAACCCCTTTCTAGTGCGATTTTTGGCACTATTTCTCAGATGCTCTTTTAATTCTTATTTTAGCAAAAATTTAACATGACTGTATCAGATTTCATTTTTGTTAGATAATTTATGATTTTATCTAATCTTCTTATCTAAAGCTCTTATTTTTTGTGAATTAATTTAAAAATTATAGACATATTAAATGTTTGTAATTGCTAAATGCCCTTGTGGTAAAAGGAAGATGTAGACATATTTGTGTTTGAATTCAAACATGATGATGATATCTGTCCATTCAGTACCCTCTAATGTGAAAGGTGTCATGCAGTGCAGAGTCTCACAAGTTTTTAAAATTATCTTTCTTTGAAGCCCTAATACCCGAATATAAACTTTTAATAAAAGCACTCTATAACCCTAAGAATATGAAAGTGTGTAGAAACATCCTACTATGTTTGAGGTTACAATATGAATAGAAGAAATAGAACCCTTGCTTTGCTTTTCTTACTTTTTTTTGGTGGGGAGGTGCCAGGAAAGAATCACCTCAACACTTATTGTCAGTTTCACTCTTGGGACATAGCGGGCTTCTGTGTGCATTTTTTGGACACTTTAGGGAGAGGAGAGAATGTGTCCTGAAGGCATTATTTAGAGAGTCAGAAATATTCTTTGGCAAAGATGAATGAAGATAAAAAGTGAAACGCAATGTTAGAAGACAGAGCTACAGAAACCAACACCCTTTGCCATTTTTGTGCTATAAATTTTGTTGCATGGAGGTACGACAGCAGAGTCTGTGATGACAGTACTGTAGTCAAGGGCCTCTGACCAGCTCGAACCCACTGACTGAATCTTTCCCTTCTCTTCTTCTAGTGATGGGAGTCAACTAACTAGGAATCCTTGAATCTGTCTCCCTACTGGAGCAGAGAAGGTCTTACTGATCACAGAAATCAAACTGGAGTTGGCCCCTTTCTCCCTCTTTACCTGCCTATTCTTCATTGATACAACTGCCTCCAATCACACATACAATAAAAAAACTAGCCTTTGAAAAACTTACTTTTATGAGGCACCATGCTGTTTACATTCAACCCCAGCAATACTTCTTTGAGATTAGCACTATTATTATTCATTTTTGTTAACAAGAAACCAGAAGTTATGGAGTTTAAATAAAGTTCTGAGGGATCACACAGCTAGAAAATGGTGGAGCTGGAATTCAAATCCAGATCCTTCATGCCAGGAAAATTAAATTGAGGCAAGAATGACATAATGGATCAAAGGAAGCCACCAATAACTAAACTAGCAAACAAAAAGAGACTTACAGGCTAGCTGTTCTGGAAAACAAAAGAAAATAAAACAAAAAGTAAAATCTTAAGTCTCTAACATGGCATAGGAGTTTCATTTTTATAATGGGTCTACATTTTCTCAAATAGATGAAAGAGTTAATGAGTACCAATAGAAGAATATTAGAGAAACAGTGGTGTGTTTGGAAAGAGATGACACATAGCGATGCCTGGTCATGGGTGCCATTGAAGAGTGTTAGAGGGAGTAGAAGACAACTCCCTGGGTATCTGGCTTTTAGGTGTGTGTGAGTTTGCATACTTTGGTGATGCTGTGGATCAAACTCAGTGCCTGCTATGTGATAAGCCTGTGTTCCACCACCAACCCATATTCCCAACTACAATTCTCTGGGTCTAAAATTGTCGAGGCTCACATTGAAGATAAGGCCCCTTACTGTTTTATCATTGTCCCACTGAGAGAGAGTCACAGCAACGGGCAAATAAGTCTTGCAAAGGCACGTACATGAACTAGAACTTTTAATTATCAATATTAAGCAGTGAATAGCGTAATGCTGGTCAAGAACACTTAACTTAAGCCAAAAATAATGGCACATGGGAGCAAAAAAAAGCCACCAGCAACTGAAATGGAAACTTAGAGGCTAACCACACTGGCCTGAATGCTGGTTAGAACTTTAGAACCCTTAAAAATACAATGAAGAGTAACACCACTACAGGGCTATGGGAGATACTCCCTGGATGAAAGCCACACTCCATGAACTCTGTTCCATAAGTAGCAATTGAACTTTGGACTGCTCCCCTGCCTCCATTAGATAGAACACTGGAACTTTCCATTCCAAAGCCGAAGTACAAGAAATATCTTAAGAAATGGAAATTAGTAAGCCTAATCAACAATTTTAAAGGAATGTATTCAACTAATGGAACTATTTTTGAGGAAATTTGATGAAGGCTTTTGAGAAATTTAAGTGTGAGTCACTTTCTTTTAATAATTAACTTCAACTGGTCCATGTTTCAATTACAAGAAATCTAAGAGCACTAAGAAATCAATTTGTGATTTTACCCAGGTTTAAAAATGACCTTTATACTTACAGCAATGTTAGATTTCATAACCAATTGTTAAGATTTGAATATGATGTATCCCTGAAAACCTTGTGTGTGAGACAATGCAGGAATTTTCGGAGGTGACATGATTAGATTATGAGAGCTGTAACTTAATCAGTGGCTTAATCCGTTTGATGAATTAATAATTTGAATAGACTGATGGGTGTTAAGTCTAGGCAGGTGGGCAGGAGGACTGGAGGAATCAGGTCACTGGGAGCATGTCCTAAGGGATTATTTATTCCTGGCTCCTTGCACTCGAGCTCTCCCCCTGCATCCTAGGTGAGGAGAACTGAGAAGCTTTCCTCCACCGTGCCCTTCCACCATGATGTTCTGCTTTTCCTCAGGTCCAGAGCTCTAGAGTAGGCTTACCATGGACTGAAAATCTAAAACTGTGAGCCAAAATAAACTTTTCCTCCTCTAAGTTGTTCTAGTTGGAATTTTTGGTCAAAGAGATTCAAAGCTAAAACACAAGTGAATTTTTACTTTTAGCATTTCCATATCTCCAAGCAAAGGTGTTTTATTATAGAAGGAATAGCAGTCTGAGAAATAGAAGGTGATTGTTCTAGGTGGGACGTTATCTCCTAGAATGAACATGTGGTAATAGGTGAATCAGGTTACCTCTTGAGCTAATTTCATAATCTGAGAAAAAGTGAAAGAGTTTTGTAGGTGACCTCTGAGGCACATTTTATCTCTTAAGATTTTATAAAATTCTTGTTATTCATAGGTTGAAAATAATAATTTTTAAAAATAGATTTTCTGTTTGATAAGTAGAGTACCATTCCACAAAGAAGATTAACTGTATTTTGAATTCTTACATAGTAAATTTGAGTACCAAATGCCTGTTATTAATTGCTCCTGGTGGGGTATTTTGAGTCCTAAAGGAAAAAAAACTAGAAGCCATCACAAATAGATAGCAGTAGCATACTTAACTCCAGTTCTGTAAATATTTATCTTTAAAAATTCACATTAATGGAGGCACCTGTTTAGAATATCAGACACCACTGCATGACCCTGTAGGAAGAAACAACAAAAAGAAAGTCATTGCCAACATTTAACTGGAATGAGTGTTACTTATTGCATAAAATCTCTGTGGTCAATAATTTCAGTCCCAGCTGGAAAATACATAGAAGAGACAGTGCATTAAGCAAGTGATTGTGCTCAAGTAGCTTGTTGTACTCATGTAAACAAAATCAGCTGATTCTTTTTCCTATTCCTTTTACATCACTGGTTCTCAGACATGGCTGTATATTGTTGTCACTTGAGCACCTTTTAAAACAGCCCATCTTACAGTCTATACTCCATAGAAAATAAAGCTGAATTTCTGGGATAGGGTCCAGGCATTAGTGTTTTTAAAAATTCCACATATGATTCCAATATGTAGAGTTGTTTCAGAACGATTATTCTACATAATTGAATTACTTTTATATTTGAAGAACTTACATGCTTTGAAATGGATTTGATTTAAGAAAAATAAAGGTCCTTTGGTTTCAAGACCGTAGGAATGATTATTTAAATCATTTGCTTTCAAAATTTCACAACAGTTAGATGCTCCATTTTTACACAACCATTCAATTCATGTTAATTCTGCTCCACTATGTTTGATATTATAATAAATACAGGTTTTATCTTTGTGGATGTATTAAGGTTTCCTATTTCATTAAATTCAACTTTAAACAAACTTGACTCTTCTTCATATCTAGTAATTAACTCTGAAAGGCACTGAATTCTTTAGGTTATCATTAACATTTCATGTTTTACTGAACCCACATGTATGTGTTCATTATTAATATGAATCTTTAAAAGTCTTAAATTTATTTATAAAAATTTAAAATTATTTTTAACTGACACTTAAAACATAAAATTGTACATATTAATTGGTTAACATGTTATATTTTGATATATGTACACATTATATAATGTTTACGTCAGGTTAAGATATCTCCTCAGAAATTTATCAGTTCTCTGTGGTAAAAATTTTCAAATCCTTTCTTCTAGTTTTTGAAATGTTCATTTCATTCTTATCTACACTCTCTACTGTGGAATAGAACACCATGACTTCTTTCTACTCTCTGACTGTAATAGTGCCCATTGATCAACCTTTCCCCTTTCTCAGTTCTCCCCACTCTCCCTAGCCTCTGGTAGTTACCATTCTATTCTCAACTTTTATAAGATCAACATTTTTGGATTTCACATGAGTGAGATCATACGAGCTTTCTGTGCCTGACTTACTTCACCTAATATAATGGTCTTCAATTCCATCCATATCCTGAATGACAGGATTTCAGGCTTATTTATGACTGGAATAGTCTTCTGTTGTATATATGTACCACATTTTCTTTATCTATTCATGAGTTGGTGGACATTTAGGTTGTTTCCACTTATTAGCCAGTGTGAATAGTACTGCACTAAACCTGGAGTGTAGATGTCTCCTCAACATACCAATTTAATCTCCTTTAGATATATACCCAGTATTGGGATTGTTGAATTGTGTGGTAGTTCTATTTTAATAAGCTACCTTTTTTCCTTGCCTACACTTGTTATCTTAAGTCTTTTTTTTTGGTGGTGATGGTATTGAACCCAGTACCTCACCCATGCTGGGAAAGTGATATACCACCAAGCTACTCTCCTGGCCCCTGTATTTTTGATAATAGCTATTTTTACTGGGGTGAGGTGTACCTCAATTTGAATCTTTCAATTTAACTCATTTATCTCAAGCTATCTGTATCTCCTCAACAGGAAGTTTTCAGATCTTTAGCTGCTAGGCTTTGATTTCTTCTAAAAAGACTGTCATCTCTTCAGGTTCTGCTCTCTTTAATGCAAGTTCAAACTTCAGCTTAATCAGAGAAACTTAAAATTTTAATATTAATTTCCTTAGTATCTATATCTTTTCTTGATAATTGTTGCCTCTAACCTTTTAATCAATTATTTATTTCCCCTTTAAATATACATTCAAAGAATCCCTGTCGTCTGTCATAAACTTGTCAAAGTACAGACTACCTTGAATTTTCAAAGTTCTCTGTTTCTGTTAGGAGGATTTGTTTAGAACTTCGGCTCTCCACAACTTCATCTTTTATCATAATCAAAATGGAATTTAAGGGGGGTTTCAAGATGGCGGACTAGAGGGCGGCTGCATTTCATGTTGCTCCACTACGCAGGATTCAAAAGAGGAGATAGTGAGAGACTTGGGACCAACTCAAAGCTGCCGGGTGAATCTCTCCCGTTGGGGAGGCGTCCCGGATGGGGCGGTAGCCCCGGAATGCAGGGAACTTTGTGAAGTAGAGTTGCTTGGCGAGACGCCCCTCCCCCCACAGGAGCAGTAAACACGGACAACTGGGATCATCATAGAGGAGGCGGCTCAGCACAGCGCTTGGACTCGGAGCAACCACTGGGGCTCCGGGTGGCTGCCTGAGGAGGAGCTGCGTGGTGAGCTGTTTAGACTCAGAACAACCGCTTCTGAACACCGGGGAGTTGCCCGGAGGAAGAGGAAAAGCGCGGCGGGTCGCTTGGTCTAGGAGTGACTGCATCAGAGCCACAGGCGGCTGCCAGAGGAGGAGTTGCATGGCGAGCTGTTTGGACTCAGAATGACCGCTTCTGAACACCGGGGGGCTGCCTGGAGGAAGAGGAGGAGCGTGGCGGGTTGTTTGGTGTTGGAGTGATTGCATCAGACCTCTGAGTGGCTGCTCAGAGGAGGAGGCAAGTGGTGAGTTGTTTGGACTCAAAGCGACTGCTCCTGAACACTGGTGGCCTGCCCGGAGAAGGAGTGCGGTGGGTCGCTTGGTCTCAGAGCGACCGCTCCTGAACACCAAGGGAGTTACCACGAGGAGGAGGAGGAAATGGGCGGGTCACTTGGACTCGGAGTGACTGCCTAGGGCTACGGGCAGTTGGCGGGAGGAGAAGACGCAAAGTGAGTTGCTTGGACACCTAGTGACCGCGTCAGAACACCAGGCGGCTGTCCGGAGGAAGAGGTGTGTGGCAGTTCGCTGGGACTCGGAGTGACTGTACCGGGCTCCAGGCTCAGAGGAAGGGCTGCATAGCCAGGTGATTAGGTGCAGAGCAGGGTCCCAGGACCTAGGTGGCTTCTTGGTGGAAGAGCCACACAGAGACACGCTTAGGGACGGAGCAAAGGTTCCAGGACTGCGGGCAGATTCTCTGAGGAGAGGCAGCCTAAGGAGACTCGTCTGCAAAGGGTGAGGCTCCCAGGCCCAGGAGGTAGTTCCGGGCCCCTGGGAATGTTGCAGAGGAAGACAGACCAGTCCAGGCGGTAGTTGTAGATTGAGGGGAACTTCTAGGAGGGGAACTGACCAGCGAGACTTTCCCACCGGGTGAGTCTTCCCTGCCGGGTGAGGTTTTCCCACAAGGACAGTAAAACCAGAGACACAGGCAAAAACAGACCTTGCCTCAGTCTGCAGCCTCGTTCACCTTTGGATGACCATTGTTCAACAAGTGGAGGCACCTCTGCCCACTAGCAGGGAATATGCCTCAGCCTGCAGCCTAGTTCACCTTTGGATGACCATTGGTCAACAAGTGGAGGCACCTCTGCCCACTAGCAGGGAATATACCCCACCTGAAGGTCACCACCCCTAGAGAGGCAGCTTGCTTGTGGAGCACCGCATTATCAACTTCCTCCAAGACTTCAGGCTACTGAAGGATAAGAGGGGATATACTAGAAATCTTCAGGGACATTATAAGTCAACAGAGGAAAGCTGAAATATTTTAATGATCCACTGATTCCTGAACAATATGAGAAACAAGGGAAGAAAATGCCCCAAACAAATCTAGATGTTACATCAATAAAATCCAACGACAGCATGGCAGAAGAAATGACAGAAAGGGAGTTCAGAATATACATAATTAAAATGATCAGAGAAGCAAACGATGAGATGAAAGAGCAAATGCAGGCATTGAATGATGAGATGAAAGAGCAAATGCAGGCATTGAATGATCGCACCAAATGACAGTTAAAAGAGCAAATACAGGAAGCAAAAGATCATTTCAATAAAGAGTTAGAGATATTGAAAAAAAACCAAACAGAAATCCTTGAAATGAAGGAAACAATAAACCAAATTAAGAACTCCATAGAAAGCATAACCAATAGGATAGAACACCTGGAAGACAGAACTTCAGATATTGAAGTCAAAATATTTAATCTTGAAAATAAAGTTGAACAAACAGAGAAAATAGTAAGAAATCCTGAACAGAATCTCCAAGAACTATAGAATATCACAAAAAGGCCAAATTTGAGAATTATTGGGATTGAGGAAGGCTTAGAGAAACAAACCAAAGGAATGAACAATCTATTCAATGAAATAATTTCAGAAAATTTCCCAAATCTGAAGAATGAAATGGAAAATCAAGTTCAAGAGGCTTATAGGACTCCAAATACACAAAATTACCACACACCCACACCAAGGCACATTATAATGAAAATACCGAACATACAAAATAAAGACAGAATTTTAAAGGCTGTGAGAGAAAAGAACCAAATTACATTCAGGGGGAAACCAATACGGATATCAGCAGACTTTTCAATCCAGACCCTAAAAGCTAGAAAGGCCTGGAACAACATTTTTCAAGCTCTGAAAGAAAATGGATGCCAACCAAGAATCTTATACCCAGCAAAACTTACCTTCAAATTTGACAATGAAATAAAATCCTTCCATGATAAACAAAAGCTAAAAGAATTTACAAAAGAAAGCCAGCATTACAGAACATTCTCAGCAAAATATTCCATGAGGAAGAGATAAAAAACAAAGAAACAAATCAGCAAAGGGAGGAATTATCCTAAAGGAACTGTCAAATAAAGGAGGAACCAAGATGTGTCAAAAATGTTAAATATGAACCCAATGACTGGGAATACAAATCATATCTCAATAATAACCCTGAATATTAATGGCCTGAATTCATCAATCAAAAGACATAGACTGGCAGATTGAATTAAAAAGAAAGATCCAACAATATTTTGCCAGCAAGAGACTCACCTCATAGAAAGAGATACCCATAGACTAAAGGTGAAAGGATGGGGAAAAACATACCATGCACATGGACTCAGCAAAAAAGCTGGAGTATTCATCCTCATTTCAGATAATGTGGACTTTAAGCCAGAGTTAGTCACAAGGGATAAAGAAGGACATTTCATACTGCTTAAGGCAAGCATAAATCAGCAGGATATAACAATCATAAATATCTACGCCCCAAACAGTGGCTCATCCATGTATGTCAAACAAATCCTTCTCAATTTTAGAAACCAAATTGACCATAACACAATAATACTAGGTGATTTTAACACGCCTCTCTCACCACTGGACAGATCTTCCAAACAAAAATTGAACAAAGAAACCATAGATCTCAATAACACAATCAATAATTTAGCCTTAACAGACATTTATAGAATACGCCATCCAACAAAGAGTGAATACACTTTCTTCTCAGCAGCACATGGATCCT
Source organism: Sciurus carolinensis (assembly GCF_902686445.1). NCBI lineage: Eukaryota > Metazoa > Chordata > Mammalia > Rodentia > Sciuridae > Sciurus > Sciurus carolinensis. Next base: position 82,661,228 of record NC_062218.1, on the reverse strand, counting down.
TCTCTAAAATAGACCATATATTATGCCACAAAGCTAATGTCAGCAAATACAAGAAGATAGAGACACTACCTTGTATTCTATCAGATCATAATGGATTGAAGTTAGAAACAAAAGAAAGAGTAAAAAACAGAACCTACTCCAACACCTGGAGATTAAACAATATGCTATTATATGATGAATGGATAACAGAATATGTTAGGAAGGAAGTTAAAAAATTCTTAGAGGTAAATGAGAACAAAGAAACATCATATCAAAATCTCTGGGACACTATGAAAGCAGTACTTAGAAGAAAATTTATTTCATGGAGCGCGTTTAATACAAGAAGTAAAACTCAACAAATAAACGCTTAACACTACATTTCAAAGCCCTAGAAAAAGAAGAACAGACCAACACCAAAAGTAGTAGAAGACAGGAAATAGTTAAACTCAGAGCTGAAATCAACGAAATTGAAACAAAAGAAACAATACAAAAAATTGACAAAATAAATAGTTGTTTCTTTGAAAAAATAAACAAAATTAATAAACCCTTAGTCACACTAACAAAGAGAAGACGAGAGAAAATCCAAATCACTAAAATTTGGAATGAACAAGGAAATATCACAACAGACACGACTGAAATACAAAACATAATTAGAAGCTATTTTGAAAATCTATACTCCAACAAAATAGAAAATTTCAAAGACATCAACAGATTTCTAGAGACATATGAATTGCCTAAGCTGAATGAGGAGGACATACACATTTAAATAGACCAATTTCAAGTAATGAAATAAAAGAAGTCATCAAAAGCCTACAAACAAAGAAAAGTACAGGAACAGATGGGTTCTCATCCGAGTTCTACAAAACCTTTAAAGAAGAGCTCATTCCAATACTTCTCAAAGTATTCTATGAAATAGAAGAGGAGGGAACCGTCCCAAACTCATTCTATGAAGCCAATATCACCCTGATACCTAAACCAGACAGAGACACATTGAGGAAAGAAAATTTCAGACCAATATCCTTAAAGAACATTGACGCAAAAATTCTCAACAAAATTTTAGCAAATCGCATACAAAAACATATTAAAAAGATAGTGCACCATGATGAAGTGGGTTTCATCCCAGGGATGCAAGGTTGGTTCAACATCAGGAAATCATTAAATGTCATTCACCATATCAATAAACTTAAATTCAAGAATCACATGATTATTTCAATAGATACAGAAAAAGCATTTGATAAAATACAGCACCCCTTCATGCTCAAAACACTAGAAAAAATAGGGATAGTGGGAACATTCCTTAACATTGTGAAGGCCATCTATGCTAAGCCCATGGCTAATATCATTCTAAATGGTGAAAAACTGAAAGCATTCCCCCTAAAAACTGGAACAAGGCAGGGATGCCCTCTTTCACCACTTCTATTGAATATCGTCCTTGAAACTCTAGCCAGAGCAATTAGACAGACCAAAGAAATTAAAGGGATACGAATAGGAAAAGAAGAACTCAAACTATCACTGTTTGCTGATGATATGATTATATACTTAGAGGAACCAGAAAATTCCACCAGAAAACTTTTAGAACTCATAAGTGAATTCAGTAAAGTAGTGGGATATAAGATCAATGCACATAAATCTAATGCATTTTTATACATAAGTGATCAATCTTCAGAAAGAGAAATTAGGAAAACTATCCCATTCACAATAGCATCGAAAAAAATAAAATACTTGGGAATCAATCTCACAAAAGAGGTGAAAGATTTCTACATGAAAACTACAGAACACTAAAGAAAGAAATTAAAGAAAACCTTAGAAGATGGAAAGATCTCCCATGTTCTTGGATAGGAAGAATTAATATTGTCAAAATGGCCATACTAGCAAAAGTGCTATACAGATTCAATGCAATTCCAATTAAAATCCCAATGATGTACCTTACAGAAATAGAGCAAGCAATTATGAAATTCATCTGGAAGAATAAAAAACCCAGAGTAGCTAAAGCAATCCTTGGCAGAAAGAGTGAAGCAGGGGTATCGTAATACCAGATCTTCAACTCTACTACAAAGCAATAGTAACAAAAACAGCATGGTATTGGTACCAAAATAGAAAGGTGGATCAATGGTACAGAATAGAGGACATGTACACAAATCCAAATAAATACAATTTTCTCATACTAGACAAAGGTTCCAAAAATATGCAATGGAGAAAAGATAGCCTCTTCAACAAATGGTGCTGGGAAAATTGGAAATCCATAGGCAACAGAATGAAACTAAACCCATATCTCTCACCATGCACGAAACTAAACTCAAAATGGATTAAGGACCTTGGAATCAGACCAGAGACCTTGCATCTTATAGAAGAGAAGTAGGTCCAGATCTTCAACATGTTGGCTTAGGACCAGAGTTCCTCAACAGGACTCCCACAGCACATGAAATAAAAGCAAGAATCAATAACTGGTATAGATTCAAACTAAAAAGTTTTCTCTCAGCAAAGGAACCTATCAGCAATGCGAAGAAAGAGCCTACAGAGTGGGAGAAAATCTTTGCCAATCATACTTCAGATAGAGCGCTAATCTCCAGAATCTATAAAGAACTCAAAAAACTCTACACCAAGAATGCAAATAATCCAATCGACAAATGGGCTAAGGGAATGAATAGACACTTCACAGAAGATCTACAAGCAATCAACAAACATATGGAAAAATGTTCAACATCTCTAGTAATAAGAGAAATGCAAATCAAAACCACCCTAAGATTCCATCTCACCCCAATTAGAATGGCAATTATCAAGAATACAAGCAACAATAGGTGTTGGCGAGGATGTGGGGAGAAAGGTACACTCTTACATTGCTGGTGGGGCTGCAAATTAGTGCAGCCACTCTGGAAAGCAGTGTGGAGACTCCTTAGAAAACTTGGAATGGAACCACCATTTGACCCAGCTATCCCACTCCTTGGCCTATACCCAAAGGACTTAAAATGAGCATACTACAGAGATACAGCCACATCAATGTTCATAGCTGCTCAGTTCACAATAGCCAGATTGTGGAACCAACCTAGATGTCCTTCAATTGATGAATGGATAAAGAAACTGTGGTATATATATACAATGGAATATTACTCAGCCATAAAAAATGATAAAATTATGGCATTTGCAGGCAAATGGATGAAATTGGAGAATATCATGCTGAGTGAGATAAGCCAATCTCAAAATACCAAAGGAAGAATGATATCGCTAATAAGTGGATGATGCCTCATAATGGGGGGTGGGAGTGGTTAGTGTTAGGGTTAGAGTTAGGGTTAGGGAGGGGGGCAAGAATGGAGGAAGGAATGACTGTATAGAGGGACAAGAGGGGTGGGAGAGGTGGGGGGTAAGGGAAAAAATAACAGAATGAATCAAACAACATTACCCTATGTAAATTTATGATTACACAAATGGTATGCCTTTACGTCATGTACAAACAGAGAAACAACATATATCCCATTGGTTTACAATAAAAAAAAAGAAAAAATGGGATTTATAATTTTTTTCCAACATATAGTTCATGACTGTGTTAACTGTGTAATTTTGATTTTATATACATTATATTTTCAATCTCTCAAAACTTTGGATTCTTCTTATTCTGCAGGCCTTTAGTGAGTTCTTTTCATATTTACCCAAAGCAAATTCATTATTTTACAAAATGTCTTCAGATCTGCTATCTCCTTTCAAACTTTTAATTTTTGTGGTAATTTCCTTCCCCGATTATTGTATCAAGTTTAGATTCATGTATATATATATGCGTGTGTGTATATACACATATATATGAACATATAGTACATATATATGAACATGTATATATATATTTTTTTTTTTTAAGGTTTTAAGGTCTGGATCCTATCCTGAGCCCAATTCATATTTATTTTTAAAAGATGATAATTTATTTTCAAGTGTTATTTATAGTGTTGATTCTAGAGAAAGTTATAAATAATATTTATTATTTCTGAGGTCATGACTTTTTAAAAAATTTAGAATTTACAATGTCCTTTACTTTTATCTGCTTGTATTTGAGCTAGAAAAAGAGAAAGAATAAATATGTGATCTTCTGAGTAAGTTAAAGTGAGAACCAAGTACCCTTAAAAACAACAACAAAAAATTATCCAAAAAGTAGAAAAAAAAAAAAAGCCCTGAGCAAAGCAAAAAGAAAATAGCTGTGAGCCAGGAGAAAAGATGCTTAATTCAGGGGCTTAATTGAAGAACAGGTAGGCAGCACCTTAGGTTCTTCGTAGCGTTAGAAAAATTATTCTGAGCATTACTTGGAAAAGAAAATTAAACATTTCAATAATCAAAGAAATGGTGAAACTTCATACATAGAAATAGCAATTGCAAAATCAAATGTTTCATCCAAATGAAGGAGAACGGTGGGTGAAGCTCAGTGGTAGAGCACTTGTATTGCATGTGGAGGCACTGAATTCAATTTTCAGCCCTACCAAAAAAAAAAAAAAAAAAAAAACCTAAAACAACAAAACCAAAAAATAAAACAAAGCGACAATAGAGAAAACAAAGTGGATTTTACAAGGTAATATGATGCCACACTATCAGTGGACAATCAGTGATTTTGAAGCCATGCCATCAACTCCATTGCTGAGTACTCCACCCTTTGATCAATAATCAACTCATAAGTCATATATAGCAGTGATGTAAAACATGTCCAACATCCATTTGCTTTGACAATCATTTAATTGGCCATTGTCTGGTTAGTGAGGTCAGAGGGATTTGGCACATTGAACTGCACACTCCTTGAGGGCAAAAACCAAGTTTCCTGTGACTTATAAGCAATATTCATTCAAGTTGGCACATATAAGGGTTTAAAAACAGTCCACCTCTTACAGGTTTCCACTATTAAAAGTTATATCATTCCTAATTCAAGTATGAATTTCCCTCCCCTCAAAATAGCATGTTTACCACAGTGCTTTGACTTGTGTATTTTTCAGGAAAAAAAATCTTAAAAATAAAGAATTTTCTGCAGTATGTGTTTAGTGCATGTTTATCTTCTGACTTGTCCACTGGGCAAGGAGGAAGAATGTGGGGGCAGCAAAATTCTCCTTTTCCTATTTCCCTGCATCAGGGACTTTCCATCATATACAATGGTCACCCTGAGTGGATAGTTACATAATTTTGCAAATGCAAGAGACTTAAGGTATGAGATCTTTAATAGTGGACAATCCATATGTGGGAAAGTCCAGAATTATCAGAATCTTCAAAAATATGAAGTGCTCATTTTTGTACTGTGTGACCCATGGCAAAGTTTTGGAATAAATTGCCTTCTTTGATTCATGTGCTATCCTCTTGAGAAACAGTCATGTTTTATTATGTCCATTTTATAGATGTGTAACTAGTGCTTAGGGAGCTTAAGAAAACTATCCCTGGGTCCTAAAGTTGTAGTGGTAGAGTGGGACCTCACTTCAGATTTGAATCTTTGTTCTTGAATTCTTTTGCTATATCATATAGTCTGTGTAAACAGCTAGAATAACCAGTAGTAATTAAAGTTAGACTGTAGTTCTTTTAATCTGTGTAGCTGGGTCTATGAGGTACATAGATAGGTCTATGAGTTTGATTGTGGCTAGGTCCTGTGCAGTGATTATAAACTAAAATAAGTAAAGGCAATTTTTTTTCTGAGATTATGGAATTCTAGGAAGCAAAGATAGAAAAAAATGATTCGAAATATATATATATTTTTATTTTTTTTATTTTTTTACATTTACATAGGGTAATGATGTTTATTTTATTTTTCCCCTCCCCCCACCCCTCCCACCCCTCTTTTCCCTCTACACAGTCCTTCTTTCCTTCATTCTTGCCGCTGTCCTTAGCCTAACTCTAAACCTAACCCTAAACCTAATGCTAGCCCCTCCCACCCCCCATTATATGTCTTCATCCGCTTATCAGCGAGATCATTCGACCTTTAGTTTTTTGAGATTGGCTTATCTCACTTAGCATGATATTCTCCAATTTCGACCATTTGCCTACAAATGCCATAATTTTATCATTCTTCATTGCGGAGTAATATTCCATTGTATAAATATGCCACAGTTTCTTTATCCATTCATCAACCGAAGGGCATCTAGGTTGGTTCCACAATCTGGCTATGGTGAATTGAGCAGCAATGAACATTGATGTGGTTGTATCTCTGTAGTATGCTGATTTTAAGTCCTTTGGGTATAGGCCAAGGAGTGGGATAGCTGGGTCAAATGGTGTTTCCATTCCAAGCTTTCTGAGGAATCTCCACACTGCTTTCCAGAGTGGCTGCACTAATTTGCAACCCCACCAGCAATGTATGAGTGTTCCTTTTTCACCACATCCTCGCCAACACCTATTGTTGCTTGTATTCTTGATAATCGCCATTCTAATTGGGGTGAAACTATCAGAAATGTGAAGAGAGAGCGTACAGAGTGGGAGAATATCTTTGCCAACCATACCTCAGATAGAGCGCTAATTTCCAGAATCTATAAAGAACTCAAAAAACTCTACACGAAGAATACAAATAATCCAATCAACAAATGGGCTAAGGAAATGAACAGACACTTCACAGAAGAAGATGTACAAGTAATCGAAATATATTTTGAGGAGTAAATCTTCCTCTGGCAACACTGCATTCCAAATGTGTGAAAAAGACAGGGGAAAACATGAACTGCAATAAATTATGGCTAAACTGAGTTTGCTTATTAACTTCCTTTCTGTTTCCTGGCGACTGCAGCTAGCAGCTCTTAGAAGCTTTCAAAACCTGAGAATGATAGGCATCCTCAAGTTCAAAGACTTCCTTGAACCTTTTGGACCTACAACTGCAGCTGGCAATCCTGTTGAAACAGGCTTCCCTGGGTAATTTCCAACACAGCACTGTTAGAACGAGTTCCTTCAACATTGCTCATTACTGACACTCTGGTCTCCACTAGATTTGGGAGAACAGAGACTGCCTGGAGACTGGCCTGGGGCATGTACACCTGGCATCTCTAACCTGGGCCACTTGACCCTGGTCACTGGACAGCACTCAGAGTCCCTCCCCTTCTTACACAGGTGTCAGGCTCTGCCTGGTGCACCTTACACATAAATAGGACACATCTTTCCTACAGGGAGCTTGAGGGAGATTTTTGGCTAATTTCTTTAAAATCTAAAAGGATTTTTTTACATGAATCTGTTTCTTTGGAATAGATTATTATCATTATATTAAATCATATATATTAAAGGTCCATATGTTCACACTAATTCGTTAAATAGACCCATGTTCAGAAAGACAGAGAACACTGCTCAGAAGTAAAAGATGTCATAATATTTTCTTGATTGGTTCTAGTGAAAAATGAAATTAACAGAAGCAGCCGTACTCACAGGCACCATTCCCTTTGATTTTAGAGAAGGAGGTTGTATAGGCTGAGCAAGAATGATCATGTCTGCAAAATGAAACACTTGTCAAGCCATTCAACTTTTGGTACTAGATTCTTTAAAAAACAGCAAGTAATTCTGTAAGCAACTCATAGTGGGACCTTTAATATGCACAATCAGTGACTTGTTATCAAAGTTCACCTGCAACCCTGAGACCCAGTTATAGAAGCCAAGTGTGGAGTATTTCATTAGTTTGCACACAGTTTACTCCTTACCAGAGTTAGTTAAGACCAGGATCTGAAAGAGGTTGTATCACAGGAGCAGTGACTCCTTCTGCAAACAGGTCCAGAGTACAGTCTCTGACCCCATAAGAACCTTTATTCCAATAAATTTTAAGCCAAAGACTCAAGAGAAAGAGAGTGCTGAAAAAGGGACTGATTACTCCAGCCTCTGACTCCTCACACATGGGAGTCAGTACCCAGGTGAGAGATCTTCCCTCTGTCTCTGCGTAAGGAGGACAGCACTGACTTTCGCTCACGAGAGTTCTTTTCTTTATTTGATCCTAGAAGGACGAAAATGGTTTAAGGAGCATAAAGGATAGGGTGGCTAAAATATGGATTTAGGAAATTCACAAATTCTTCTCCTGTGGACATGGTGCCTACTGTTTTCCTAAAAAGTAGATGTTTTACCATGATGTACCTACATCTCTTCAAAGGCAGGCACATGCATTTCCAGCATATCCTTGGGAGAAATGTTCCCTGTTTCTTTTTCAGTAGATTTTGCATCATTACAATAATAGTTTTCTTCCGGTCAAAGTTACATTAAAATTTTACTTTATAATAATTCAAGGTACTTCTTGAAGCTTCAAAAACGTGCAATATTATTTTACAGTTCCTATATTAAGATGCTTAGATTAAGTTTGCCAAGTAGTCTGAAAGATCTCTTGTTCTTGTGTGTTTTATAATCCACTCTAACACATGTGGGACTGAAGTTTGGAGCCAAAATATTTTTTTCCCTTAATGTTAATTCATTTGCAATTCTAGACCTCCAACTGAGGTGGAACAACTTGCTTGTTGTTTCTAAGAATCTTCTAGTTTTGTGAAAGATCATGGAGAAGACAGACTAACAAATAATGGAATAAAGATGTATTTTCTGCAATATTATACTATGTTCAAATGTATTTTTCATAGCATGCTTCTTATAATGATTGTATCAGAATTTATTGAGAAAAAATCATCCATTTTGATTCTTCAGTAAAGTAGTGTGTGTATTTCTCTCAGGGCATAAACTGAATGAGTTCAGCGCACTGGTTGAATTACTTGGAAGCAGTTACTCCCTGGCCAACAAATCTAAAGCCCCTCCCCCACACTTTTCTTTTATGTTTTAATTTCTTTTTAGAATTTTTATATCTAACATACTAAATTTTTTTCTTTAGTTAATATCTGTCTGCAACTAGAATGTAAGCTCCGTGAAGGCAGGGATTTTTGTCTTTCATTTCTTGTTGCACTTTGTACAACAAGAACCATAGTAAATGTTCAGTTAACATCTATTTTATGAATATGTCACTATTCCTGGAACCTGAATTCACAGATATTGGTACAAAATCTTTGTTAATATCTGGTTTATGGATCAGGATGTAGTTATTGTAGAAAGATTGGTATATTGCTTTTAAAAAATCAGCAAATCAGTAAAATGCAATGCTCATGTTTTTCAGGGGGAAAAGAGACTGGAAGTTGAGCCTTCCTTTAAAGAAAAAGAGGTAGTAGGCTGAATATGCATAGAGATTATAAAAGAGGTGTATAAAATGGTCACATTTTTTCTTTGTAAGTGGAGCCTTATACCAATATTCTAGAAGAATATTATACCAATTCCAACTGCATGGTTAAAAGTCACAATAAAACATCTCTTTTTAATGCATTTGAAATCTTACTTTTTTCCTCTATTAAGACATAGCCAAATAGTGTTCAGAGAAATTCTTTCACAAATCTATAGTTTCCTTATTTCCATAAGTAAAATTATGTTGTTTCAAAATATTTAAGATAAACATATTTAGATACGGAAGAATAAAATCTTTGGGTATATGCTTTTTAAAATGTAACAGATAGTACAAAAATTGCACTTAAAACAAAGGAAACATTGTAAATTAAGGATGATTTAGGCAGGAATTCTGCAGAATTGGTTCTGTTGTATTACAACAGAAACAAAATCTTGGTTATTGAATGAAAATGGTAGTAGAGAACATAAAGAAGTATACAGTGTGTCACTGTCAGATTTTAAATTAAGATGGAAGGTACTGTTTGTTTAGGTATGTAACAAGTAAAATTGAGAAAATGAAGAAAAATAAGGACATAATATTTACAGTGAGCTTGCTTGACATTCCTATGGTCATCACATATATTTACTATAGTTTAATCATAACATGGAATTTCTCAAAGAGCACTGAGTCGTTCTTTTGAGACAACTTCTACCCCATTTAAGGGAAATTAGTTGTGACTATGTGTTTGCAGCTGCTTTCATAATAAAGATTTTGTGATTGGTGAATTTGGGGAAAACCCTAACACTTAAATTAAAATGGTAACCAAAAGAGAAGGAAAAAATCACCCCTAAAAAATAATCACCAAAAGTTGAGAGTGATTTTTACTTCTCTTATGGATTTTCATACTGTGGTTGTGGGAATTGTGGCTTGGTAATAATTTATAGAGAAAGCAGAGTATGTACTAGATTCAAGCAGAGTCTGGCTGAGGAAGTTTCTCCCAGAGGTGATAATTCTATATTTGCCTTAACAAACTTTTTTTTTTCATAAAAATAAAAGAAATATGGCCAACTACTTAAAAACTGATTTTAGAAGCAGGAAATTCTGTCCATCCTAGAACAAAGATTTCCTGAGGCAAAACTATCCGTAGGGATGAAAGTGAAAGTACTAGTCAAATGCACTTTTTATATATGTGGATGCTGCTCTTCAATGGCTATTATCTAAGACATTAAATTTATGCCAAATAGATTATAAAATGACACAATATTTACTTTTACCTTTTCATTCCCAGCTTTAACTGTCCTTTCCTTTGATAGTATTTAAAGTAATACTTCTAAATAAAGGAAATTGAATACAAATCATGACTACCTGATTGTAACGAATGTTATATATGTAAATGATTTTTTTGCTTTTGCCCTTATATGGAGCATCACAGGGTACTGTCCCAAGAACAGATTTTTTTCTGCCTACTTTTGCTTTGTACAACATAATGCCATCATTTTTGCTGAGGCTTCTCTTTGATTTTATCTTCCTTTTTTCCTTCCAGTTATTATTTTCTAGTATTCTAGTGCTCAGAATGGAACACTTCCCATGCACTCTGAGAAGATTGTCCATGCTTCCTTAAGTTTTATTTTCCCTCAATCCTATGCTAAAACATTAAAGTAATCACTGTGTGACTAATTTTTTGGAAGAAACATTAACTTCCACAGCTATCTTTTAGATTTTACATAATTCTTTATGGCATATCATTATTATTCCCATCACCAGGACAATATTGTACTAAACCTTTCCTGCCTGTAGGATTGTGGATCTTTCAGTCATACTGATTAAATAGCTCTGTTTTATATGCAAGTGGCACATGTGGATTTTGTAGGATAATGGACAGGTTTTCAAATTCATTATTGTGCTTCTATTGGCATTAAATATTTCTAATTACATTCTCCTCTGATTGAAAAGAAAGCAGCATTGCTTTTGTTCCAAAGAAATTATTTCTAAATTGATAGCTCAGAAAAGCATATGAAAAACATAGTTATTTTCATCCCTTAAAGGGATAAAGGCTCACATAAACCTTTGATATTGAAACATCCCCTGCATTTTTCTATATGCCAAGTTGTCCCATAAAGCAACAATTATCTATACGTATATAAATTGTTATCCAGGAATAAAGAATTTAGGAAGATATCTCCTAGAGCAGAAACAGTTTTCTCAAGTACTGCCTCCTGAAGTCCTAGCATCTAGCAAAAATTATGTTCAAATTAAATTCTCAGAACGTATCACAATTAGTGAATGAATTAAGAGGTAATATTTTTTGACCTGAACCACTTAGCATTTTTAAGGTGCAGGATAAAATTGAACAACCAAAACTTTATAATGTCAAGCCACAATATCATATAGTTCTTATAAAATAACAAAGGAATGAACAAGATTAATTTTTGAGGTTAGACAATCTATGCATTCCAAATTTTCTGAACATTTTTATTTGGTTAGTAGTTTTGATACTGTGGGAATAGGTTTTCCTTTCAAGTACTCTTATAAATCCACAGTTTCTTTGTCTTTGATAAGCTATTTCTGGGTCATTATGTTGCAGCTGCAGAGGAAAGTGATTTCAGCAGCATTCTACTCTGTGTGCTGTCCAGAGACCTAGTCAGTGGGGAATTCACATGCTCTCAAAGCAGTGATCTGATTTGAAGACCAGAGGGGAGGGATCTTGGAAAGGAAAGGGTCCACTACTTGCTCATACATTATTTAAAAATCTTTATTAGTGCTTTAGATGTCAGAGTACTGAGAGAGAACGAAAACACCTTTGTCTCCAGTACATAATGAATCTGCCCCTTAATAGCCTAGCCGTGCACAATAAAACACAATCATGGTTTACTTACATAAGTCAACTGACATTCCCCCAGGCAGCTTTGTGTGCAGGGATGAGATGGACTCTTGGGATTTAGAGATGCACTCTTAAGTAAGAGAGCTTGCAAATTGTCCCAACTGCAATAAGACTTTATTTAGTACATGTTGGGTTCTAATAAAAGTATTCCCACTGGGTCCAATTCTATACTGCTTCCTGCCATAAAACTCCTACATATGTTACAGGAAGCTTCAAGGGCAGAAGACTCTTGAGAGGAAAGAGTCAATTTAATAACAGCTAACTTTCAGTATCAAGAAGACGTACACCTGCACTTACACAGCTGCTGAAACCAAAGATGTGCCAAAACATCATAGCTGCGTACCCTGGACACAGAGAAAGCAGAGCACATATTGGTGAATGATTTCCATTGCCCTACACTTTCACCATTTTTGTCTTTAATATACTAGGTAAGGCCAGTGATAAAGAAGCAAAGGCAGCAAGGCAGCAACCATTTATATGGTATAAAGAAGGAGAGAAAGAGACTGTCACCTTTAATTGTCTGCTAAAGTTGTTGAGTTTTCCTGTATGAAATTCTTCCTAAAATACCTTTATAAAGATGATTATTTGAGTGGAGATTGGTAAATTTTTAGGAACCATCATATTCATCCACCCCACACATTCCAGCAACACTCTTGTCTTGGAGAACCGTGGTGAAGTAGAGAGCATTTAAAGCAACAGTGGATTGGGGGAGACTGGATTCTCCTAGATCAGAAAGAATACACAGCGGGCTGCTCCTACCATAAAGACTCACCCCCAAATGCCAGATTCCCAGGAATTAAGTAGAAGGGTGATTTGATCGAAACTGACCATCAATGCCCCTGGACCATGATCTGCCATGACTAAAGTTGTTTTTTCAATGTCAGTAATGGTGGTTTTGCTGAAATGGAGAAGAAAATATGGCAGTGATATTTGAAATAATACTTAGCCCACCTAATGTTGTCATCATTTTAATAAAACAATTCAAGACTTGAATTATTTGAATTGCTTTCTTTAAAGTTATTGATGGCTTGATAATTAATATGCTTAATCACTCTTTTCCCCTTCTTAACTTTTTTTTTCTCTTGGTACTAGGGATTGAACCTAGGGGCACTTAAGCACTAAGTCACATCCCCAGTCCTTTTCAAATATTTTATTTAGAGACAGGGTCTCACTAAGTTGCTTAGGGCCTCACTACATTGCTGAGGCTGACCGTGAACTCACAATCCTCCTGTTTCAGTCTCCCGAGCTACAGGTATTGCAGGAGTGTGCCAGAATATCCATTCTTCATTCTTTCTGACCCATTCTTTTTGATATTTTCATTTCTTAAATTTCTTAATACTCTAATCTTTTTGACTCTGAGAAGTATCAGAGGGGGTCTTGACTCAAAGATTTAGTGATGGCAGAAATTATGGCTGCTAGTTAATTCTCTGATAGTAGCCACAAGATAGTTTTCCTGAGGCAATCTAGGGTCCACTAGCAAAAAAAAAAAAAAAAAAAAAAAAAAAAAGGGAGAAATTGATTAAAAGAAAAAAGGGAAGCTTCATGTCACTTTTCTCAGAACATGCATTTAATAGTTGATGGACCCCAAAAAGAGTTTCTACGCACAGTTATTTAGTTATTTCTTCTAGGTTCTACTTCTAAACTGGTAGGCTTATCGATGCCACATTTCTTCTATGAAAACACATAGCAAATGTCAGGTAAATTATTTAGAACTTTTATTTTCTGACTTTTATAAACAATGTTCCTGGAGTTTTCAATAAGGGCTAGTCTTCTCTTTCATAAGTTTTGGTTTTGAATTCAAAATAGAGGGATTTATATGATTTTGGATCATCTCCAAATTCACAAATTCTTCATTGCAGAGTTAAGGGTGTGAAAGGATGTGTAAATATTTGGTGAGTAGCCTGAGTCATTCCAATGGAAATATTCCCCTTCTGGTATTTTGGTATGAACTGAAAATGCTTCAGGCCTGGACCTTGAGTTTCGATTCAAATGAAAAGGTTGAAAATAAATGTAACATATAGGAACATCTTAATTATTCCCCTGAGCCTTATATTTTCCATAAATACCCATTATAAAATGGGAATTTCCTGATGTGTGTTGCATTAGTAGAGCATAATGTAGGTGTGATGTCTGAGAGAGGGCTGGGTAGGGCAAAATGAGAGGAAGAGTCCATCTCCCCACTACATATCACTGACACAGGTTGGGAACAAGGAGTTTTCTCAATGAAAATGGGAACTCCCCCATTTTCTTCTGCAGCTGGCATATAATCCTAAAATAGGGGATAGAACCAGATTCTGCCTAATTGACCTTTTTTGTTTGCAGTTCTATGGGAACTGTACTTTGCAAGTCACCTACTGTCCTTTTCGGTTGTTATAGTATCTCTGTGATTCTTCAAAAAAGGTATATAGCACATATACAAAAAAGATAAAATCTTCCATATATATTTAGTCATTTTATCATAGCCTGGATCAAAATATAAAATATTCAGTGTACCAAAAGAGCTTTGATCACATTCCCCTCCCCATCCACATTGCCCTACTAAACATAACCTTTATTCAAATTCTTATCATTATTGGTTTTACCTGTTCCAAAAATTCATATGATTGTAATTTTATGGTATGTACTAATTTATTTTTTGATTTCTTTTGTTCAAACTATGTTTGTAAGATTCCTTTATGATGTTGCATATAGTGGTAGTTTTTCCTTTTAAATTATTGTGTAATGTTCTACTCTGAACATATCACAATTCATTTATCCATTTTATTGTTAAAGGACATGTCAGTTGTTTCCTGATTTTCATATAATTAATAAAGCTGCAAAGAACATTCTTGTATATAGCTTCTGCTACAATACGCCCTCATTTTTCTTTGGTGTATATTTGGGAGTACAATTATTGTCATAAGATAAGTGACAGTAGTAGACCATGCCAAGCAGTCTTTCAGAGTGGATGAGCCATTTATAAATTCCATTAGCAATGGAGGAGTGTCTTCCTGTCCTGCAGCCTCATGGTAACTGGTGAGATTCTACTGTCATAGATTTCACTTTTCAATTGCTATATAATGCTTTACTATTCTACAATTCACATATCCATTCTACTACTGAAAGTAATGTGGTTCCTTAGTCAGTATTGAAGAATGTAATAGTATTTAACCATGTTTTCTATTTCATTTTCCTGAGGGTATATGGTGCTAAATACCTCCTCTCCTTTTGCAACCAAGATAGTATACCTAAAATACACAAATGTTCTGGGATTAATTTTGTGTTCCCTCAAATTCAGATGTTGAGTTCTAGTATCCAGTACCTCAAAATGTGACTTTATTTGGAATTGGGGTTGTTACAGATGTCATTATTTAAATCAGGTTGAGGTGATACTGTAGTGGGGTGAGCTCCTAATCCAATGACTGGTGCTCTTATAAAAAGGGGGAGAAAGAGATGCACACAGGGAGCACTATGGAGAGAGAAGGGTGAAGGTGGTCATCTACAAAGCCAGGAGAAGCTCCTGGAAGAGAACTTTCCCTCAGTGCCCTCAAGGGAAGAAAAGCATCTTCACCCTTTATCTCTTTATCTGACTCCTATTTGATCTCCAGCTATGAGCCTCCAGCCTGTGAGACAGCACATTTCTGTTGTTCTAAGTTGCCCAGCTTGCAGTACCTTCTTACAGCTGCCCTAACAATCATAATCACTGATACAATAGTGAGCGTCTCCTCACTGCTCTTTCCATGGTCACTAACTCTGCTGACCTGGCGGTGTCTGTTTCATCTGGGGAAACTTATATTGTAGTTGAATGGCAGCATTTCCCCCTCAGAATATATTTTAGAACCTGCTGTGAATGAAGCGGGTGCTGGCATGGGGATAAGATGACATAGAAATATCACCATTTTCATGCTAAATCATTAATGGAGGAAAAAACAATTTGAGATTGCATTAGCCCTTTTGCTAAAACAAACCTTATGGTTTGTTGGCCAAAAAGGAAAATGAGTTTTCCATTTGGCCATTAAGGATTGCCTGCAATTTAGAGTGTGCTGAAATCATCATTTGTTTGTCTTATTAATTGACTAGAAACATGATGAAAGCAGAAAATGAATTATCATTCGATGTCAAAATTATATTTATGAGAGTTTGTGTATAAAACTATAAATTATCTAACAGATTTAAACCTGTAGTGGAATCTAAACAATTGTTTCAGCTCTATACTATATTTGCTGAAATAATCTACCAACACTGCAATTGTCACTCTAATATTATCTGCCTCAGTAAGTTAAGACTGTTGTAAAGTCAATCAAATATGGGAAAGAGAACAATTTCAGAGGAATGTAAATTGACAAGAGATATGCTTGGTAAAGCAGAACTTAATAGCATGAAATAAACACACCATTAGGTATGGCAGAGCCTCAGTAGCACTTGTTTTCAAGAGCTGTCCTAGGAAATAACAGTTGCAACAAGAAGAACAGAGAAATGACCCACAGCCGACCCTGTGAGCATCTCAGTGGTGAATGAGTTCCTCTTCGGGAGGGGTGCCAACAGACCATGGGTGTTTTCTTCTTTTTTCTCTTTTACGATATACATGACTACAGTAGAGGTTTCAAATAACTTCAATGAACAGTTTGGCATAAACTAACCCTTACCAAAATTTGAGGACTCTGAACTAAAATTAAAAGTGATAGTTATCTTCTTTTTCTTTTTTATTCTGTCAGAGTGTCTGAAGGAAGGGTTGGTCCAGGTGGACTTACAGAGCACTGATGGAAATAGTGCTACATGAAAGATTGGCCCCCTTCCCTATCAGCCCCTTCTGACTTTCCTCTAGGAAGTTGCTCTCATTTCATCCTGACCTTCCTTTCTCTCTATAATGGACACAGTGAAAAGTCACAAGCAGGAGGCTTCTCAAGATGTCTGAGCTTCCAACCTGCAAACATTTTTGTAAAAAGTCAATAAACACATCTCTTTTCGTAGCAATAATCCAACATGGCATTTTCTTTTTCCAGTGGCTCTGCAGTCAGCCAAGCCTTTGATCAAAGTTTATAGTAAAGGTTAGTGAAATGACCTTTCTTATTGTCCCATGATTTCCATTTAAGTCATCTCCTTTCTGACATCATTTGTAAATATTGAGCTCCACAAATTATAATAACAATGGAGGGACACTTTGGCTTTAATAAATCTTTCTGGTCTGGGTTTTGCAATTGTCACCTTTAAATTCAGGCAAATGTTGAAATGAGAAGCTCACAGAAAGAGGCATTTATTACTTGACCCTACTTTGCATATAGATTTAGTAACCACTAAGCAGCGACAGGATACCATCTACTAGTGTTCAGAAAATGTTCAATGGACTCCAAGTTTAGTATACATTTGTGAAAAGACAAATTGTTTTGCCCCAACTGTACTAAAATATAAAGGGTTATTTAATTCCAGGATTCATGGTGCTTTATTCTTCTAGTAATAGTGGAATATCTATTTCAGTGAATAATATAAATGTAGCTGCTGGAACATCATTCCATCTTTATATATATTTTATATTCTATTTTCATATACAAATCCAAAATGAGTTCATATACTGCAGGTAATCCAATTCTAAACTTCAAAGTACATGCTCATATGAATATCCTTATGCAAATGTGTCTTTGTGGCCCAAATCCTGAAGTCAAGGCATCAAAATATTGGACCAGTATCACCAGCAGCTTATCTACTAGTTAGTCTGTTCTCTCTGTTGGGATATATCATCTTGCTATTCCCTTAAGATAAGGAGAGCAGGTGTACACATTGGAAATTCACACTGTTTAATTATTTTCTCATAATGGAATTTCAAGACTACATAGGACTTTGAGGGTCATTTTGTACATCCCTAAATTGACTGACTATACACTGTCTACCCAGGAAAGGAATAGATATTTACTAATCATGGTCAGAAAGGCTCTTGTGCCTCAAGGAATCTTTATTAATCTAAATATCAGTAACACCTGAGACCCATAGATGGTAGATTCAGAGAGATGGGCAAAGGAGTTATTCGGGAAACACACACACATACACACACACAGGGCCACCCAAAACAGATACAAAAAGTATTATTGTGTAATTACGTTTCTCCCCTTTTGACAATACATGATGAACCTGGGTATGATATAATAGCTTTTTAATATTTTAACATTTTGCTTAGTAATTTACTTCAGAGGAGAGGTGCTGGAAATGTGGAAATTGCTGTCCTCAAGGTATTTGCATTAATACACAAATCATGTGATTACTCAAAAACCTGAGAATACTTACATTTTCAGCTGCCCACATGCTCCCTCTAATTCTTCCCACTGCCATTTAGGTCATTCTGCTAACAGAGCACAAGGTGATTTCTGCAGTAAAATAGATTCACAGTTCCTCTCTGTAAGTTCTCAGCAACAACACAGTGTAGATAAAAGTAACACATTCTCCTTTACAGAAAAATATGTGACTATTCCCCTTATGTCATAAATATGATTTAACTAGAGGGGAGAAAGCAATAAAAAGAAAGCTTTTCGCACTGCAGAGGGCTAGAGGCACACAGGAGTGTGCTAGGACACAGAGTGCCCTTTGAGCACACACTGCGAGATCCCGTGTTCTGGGCACCTGTAGAAAGCTGACAGAATTTAGTCACGATGGGGATGTACATATAAACACAGCACCTTCTCCTCTTAGAGTTAGATTTTTTTTTTCAGCAGAAATGTTATTTGAACATATTTCTTATTCTGAGGCTAAAAAAGAAAAGACACAAAGTGATAGAATGGAAAGTGGAAAAAATTTGAATCTTGACTGAAATTGGAAAAAAAGCAAATGGGGCATCATTTGTGTTATTTATATAGTGGGACAATAAAATGAATTAATCAACTATATATATTTTTGCGGATACATTAAAAAAACCGTGAATTTTCACTATCAAGACAAACTCAAAGAAAGACACTATTTCCTAATTTTCCCTGCAAAGTATGTGAGGTATATATGTATGTGTGTTTAATAAACTATATAAAGATACATAATTTATACATAGGACTACACAAATACTATCATTTGAATTCTTAGTGCCAACTCTGAATATTAGTGGGTAAACAGCTATAAAGTCACAAATTCTGAGAAATTAGTTCAGGAGCTACATATGTCAGTGTACTTCTTTCTCTACCTGAATTACAGAAGAGAAAATGTTTATTATGAACTAAGAGGCAGTAAGGGAGTTATAATGTAGGTTAATGCAAAGATAAGACAACTTACCCTTACAAAGGAGATAGATGGTGCTGATATGATATTAAGTGAAATTCTGACGTACAGTATCTGCATAAAATCCAGGTGGAGCAGTAGTTGCAGTGTGGGGAATGTAACTATGATCTTGGGGTTTAAAGTTGTTGGTCCCATGAGAGCAATTATCCACTGAAATCAGGATCTGAAAACAAGTTAATAGTTTGCACTGAACAGAAATGGATGAGGGAGAAAATTCTCATCATCATGTAAGTAGAACCACCTCCTAACATAGAAATCAAACAATACAAAAATATCCAGAAACAGTACAGTTTAGAAAATGCATAGCACACAAGAGAAAGGGTTGCAATTCTTCAAAGTTTTTATAATAGGTGAAAAATCAAAACTGAGTCTCATTGAAAAGATGCAATAAGTGTATGTGTGTACATGCATATGTATGTCAGAGATTTAATTGGAAATTACAAAAACATCCAGAATATTAAGAGGAAAAATCATGTAAAACAAGGCTTATAATGTGTATGAGATATTTTTCATTGGTTTTAATTCACAAGTAGAAAAGGGAAAAAGGCAACAGTGTTCTTGAGTGTCAATACTCATGGTTTAAGAACTGCAGAAACTGGCACCTTGATATTCTCTCTCTCTCTCTCTCTCTCTCTCTCTCTCTCTCTCTCTCTCTCTCTCTCTCTCTGTGTGTGTCTCAAAAAATGTACTATGATAATAAGGAATTTAGAGCTGAATGGAGGATTTTGAAACAGCGTTTGGCTACTGAATGGCTGCTGTTAGCTGATCAGCTTTGGTCAGATACTACACACACACATGCCAAGCACTGTGTGTGTGTGTGTGTGTGTGTTTGTGTGTGTGTGTGTTGTTAAGCTGAAACCATACTAAAGAAATAAGCGGTATATTTGAGCTTCACTTTTAAAAGGATAATCATAGGATGTAACAATTTCAGAGGTCAAAGAGGTTTTTTAAACAAATTAAGTTATATTTTTAGGTAGGAACAGAGTCTTAAAGAAGTTAAAATAGAAAATACATTTCCAGAGTCAACACTAGATTCCAGGTCTGTTTATCATTCCAGTGTTCTTTTCTCCACATCAGATTGTGTCATCTACATGACAATATTCAAGAAATGCTTCTCTGGTACCCAATTTTGTGGGCAGCTCTGAGCATTTTGTTTTTCAAAAGCAAAATCAGCTGTACTCATAAATTCAGAAGTTCTACAATAATAGCAAGCTGTCTTCCAGTTTTAATGCTTGAACTGATATATGCATGTGTGATGAAAATGCAAATAAAGAATACACTTACACTTAATTATTTCTGCAGTTATTGACACTAATTGTTCCTGGTGGAGAGGAATATTTAATACACAGGGCAAAAAAATTTACCAAAATAAGGATAAATGCTGTTTTCACAATTTTACAGATGATGAAATTGAAAGAAATATGAAATCACTTCCTTAGGTTTGTTACTATAACATTCCAGTATTTTAAAATATCAAGACTTTAAATTAATTTTGAATATCTATGAAAATCTCTATCCTATAGTCAAGAAAAAGCCATGGTTATTTTGTAAAATTAATACAATTATAATAATTAAAACCTAAAATGAAGAGTCTATAAAGGGTTAATGAAATGAAATTAAATGAGACTGTGGCACAAGGAAATTATTTTCTAAACATTCATATACAAGTTTGGGTTTTTTTTTTTTTTTTGGTTTCTTTGTTTATTTGATACCAGGGATTGAACCCGAGGGTGCTTAACAACTGAGTCACATCCCCAGCCCTTTTTATTTTTATTTTGAAGCAGGGTCTCACTAGGTTGCTTATTGTCTGGCTAAGTTGCTGAGGCTGTCTTTGAAATTGTGATCCTCCTGCCTCAGCCTCTGGAGCTGTTGGGATTATAGGTGTACAGGACCATGCCTGACCACATACAGATTTTAAAAATTAATCTTGCTTTTAGAATTGATTTTCACAATTATACTGTAGGTCTATTTCCCCCTGATAGGAGTGATATAGAACTCTATAACATGTCTTGGTTTTAATCAAAATTTGCTGCAATACAATAAGAATTCTATTATAAAGGAAATGTGTGAAAGATGTTATATAAACACACATGAGAGATAAGCACAATCACAAAGCTTGAGGAAAAGGATCATACATGGCATCAAGATAATAATACCTCCTTGATAAAGTTGTGATTGGGGATAATGTACCCAAAATTCTTAAAAGAAGATGACATAGTTCGTGCTTTTCAGATTTCTGGGAAATTGTGTAGATACAGTTGAAATACTAGAATTAACAAGAAGAGTTGATCCTTTTCCTCAGGATGTTTCAGAAGTTATTGCAATTTTCCATAAAAGAAATGATCAAGTTCCCATCTTAAATTCTTGTGATAGAGATGGAAGGGAGCACACAGATGAGAGAAGTAGCTTGGTGGTAAAAACCAATAAATTGGTGTGTGACAGGGGGGAAGTCAAGGTGACTCCACGACTTAGGGTCTGAAAAATAAGGTGGGTAGTGAAATAGTAACAAAGTCTGAAATGATGTTGGTGGTCTGGTGATTAATGTGTTTTGCAACATCCTGTATTTGAAGTGCCTATAGGACCTCCACATGGATGTATCCAGAAGACTTTTTTAGAAAATGCATGTGGATGTCAGAGAAGGGTTAGATAAATCAACTAGGAAATCATAATGTAAGAAGTAGATAAGTTTGTGAATAAACTCATTCATTTATCTATTTGTCAAAATTTCTGTTGAACATCTCTGTGTGACAGAAACTATTTTTAGTAATAGGACTATATCCATGATCTAAGCAGATGAACAATTTCTGATGTCTTGGAGACTTTAATTTATTCAGGGGCACAGACAATATGCCAAACTTTACAGAACTCTCTAGTGTTCTATCCTATAGCCACTTAGCACTGACAGTTTCCAGGACTATCTGTCCAACTTCCAACTATCTGTAGGTTTTTCTGGAGGACTGTCTTGTGTCCTTCCAGGAGAAGCTCCAGCACAATAATGTACCTCACCTGAGAAAAGTGTCACAGTTCTTTATACCTTTTTTTGTACATGTTTATGCCATCTATTAGAATCATCTCAAGTATGATTAGCTCCAGTTGTGCATAGTGGTACCATGCTTGATAATGTATCCTTTATTGGCTCCATGAGTCTCTTAGTCCTCCTTCCCTAGTTCATCTCCCCTCCAAAACATTAATTGTCAGTAGAACCCTTGTCTCAGGTTCTGTACTTACAAAGTGAATATGCATAGTACATAAATGAGCAAGTATATTAAATAATTAAGTAATATTTTAATAGGTGATAAGTGTTACAAGGAGAAAAGTTGGAGGAACAAAGAGGTTTATGTAGCTAGAAGAGAGAGGGTGTGGTTATGAGGAGACGAGTTCCCAGAACATATCTGCGTGAGAAGGAGGTAGCAGGCAGAAGGCACAGAATTGTAGACTCCTTTAAGGATTTTTACTTCTACTCAGATAGAAATAGGGAGGCATTTGAGGCATTTGAGTAGAATTCTATCATGGTCTAACTTTCTGTTTAACATTCTTTTTATAAAAAAAATTCTTTTTAGTTATGATACAACATCAGAATATACCTTGACTTAATCACAAAGCATGGAAACGAACCCACTCTGATTTAGTCTCCAAACTCCACTCTACCAATCCCCCTTGAATCTCATGGTTTATACTTTAAAACTTTCATGCTGACCTTTTGATTGAGAATAGATAATAAGAGATAAGAGTTAAAGTAAGATGACCATTAAAAATTACTGTAGTAATCCAGGAAAGAGAATAATCACTTGTACCAAAGCAGGAGGGATGATGGTGGTCAGATCTGAATGACTCAAAATTGAACCACCAGGTTTTGGTGAAATATGAGGGAAGGAGAATAATCACAGGTAAGTGCAATGATTTTGACTTGAGCGGTTGGAGGAAAGAGTTGCCATCAGCTGAGATGTGGATGTCTTAGAAGCAATGATTTGAGCAAACCAATAATTTGGGATATCCTAAAGCCCAAGGCAAGAAAGTATATCAAGGAGGAAATAGTGCAGATGGGTCATGTAAGGTACAGTCAGGGTATTTACCAGTGGATTTTGCAATATGGAGGATTGGTGAACTTGGTGGAAGTATTTTTGTGTATAGTAAGGAGAAAATTCTCTGTATAGTGGATCTAAGAGAAAATAAAGAACAGGAATTAAAGGCAAAGAATATTGACTATTCTTCTGGTGGGTTTTACTGAAAATTTCACAAAAATAGTAGAGGTAGATAGTTGAGATGAAGTGTCAAGAGAAATATTTTTAAATGAATGAATGAATTTATATGTTGGGAAGCATGAGCTAGTAGAGAGTGAATTATTGATGATGTAATTGAGAGGCAAAAGTGTGATGTTCCTGGTAAAGCAAGGGATATGGGACTATGGAATAATAGGAAGACTAATTTAGCTGGGATTTTAGTTTTGCTCAGAGAGTTTCCTAAAGGGAGAGCAGAATAAGTAAGGTACAGAGTATATGCAAAGTCATGGAAATGTAGTGATTGACAATGGAATTTCAGCAGCTGAAGGATGGTGGAAAGAGTGGTACAACGTATGAACAGGATAGATATTGGGCTGTCAGATAGTGGTATGCATGCAGATGAGTTTCTGCAAGGTATGAGTACTGGTAATAACAAAGTTTGTAATGTGATCATAGGAATGTGTGGATAAATTAACGAAGCAGATAAGATCATTAGAATAGAGAAGTTGAAGCAATTGAGAGTTCAGAGTGCTAGAGGCTAACCTATTTGCATATTAATTTCACAAAGAATAATGACAGTGCTATTCCCCAGAAATGAAATATATGACTTGGGATTCACCAGAGGTCAATGATAATCAGGAGTAGGTTTCTTTTGGAAGGTGAGAGTGAATGGAAAACTGGAAATGAGGAAATAGCCTGCCCCAGGCCCAGATATCCCTGAAAATAGAGTTGTTGGGGGGGGTCTATAGAGGAAGATGCAGGATAGAGCCAGGTCCCTTGTAGAGTAAGGAGGTGAGCTAACATAGGAACAAGTTGAATGATTTTGTAAATGGTGCACTGTGGATGACAGAAACAAAAAAGGAGGATTTCAGAATCTGTAGAGGAATGGTAGATAGGGAAAACTAGATGTACATAGTAAGAGAGAGTCTAAAGAAATCAAGTGAAATTCAGGGGAAAAAGAAGTCACCCAAGGATAAAACTCAAAAACATTAAAAAGTAATGAATAAACATAAGAGAATGAAAGGAAAGATGGATGAGACAGAAAATAATCAAATAGTGTCATTAAAGGTAAGGGAAATAAAAAGAATAATAAAATTGTTCATGTGATTGCTCTTCTCTCTACTAATGCTACAATCACATTTTCTGCAGTTGTTCAACTCTTCTTGTAGCTATTCATGTTCAAGTCTTTTAAGACAATAAGAAACACTTCAGGCAGCACGTTACCTCCTTATAGCTCACCCATGAGGGCTAGGTTAATTGGTCTTTAAATGAACTATTTAAGGGGCTAAGATCTTCTATTCCAAGAGCTATACATTTTTTGTCACTTTACAGAGAAAAGCTATAGTTTACCTTCTAATAGTTGCTTCTAGATGCTTTGTATTCTCTTCAATACTCAGCTTACACTAAAAGGAAAACAGGGGTATTCTCTCTCTCTCTCCTGCAAGTAGAAAAAATGGCTAAGACAACCCACAGGCTTAGTCCTTTGACATTTTCAGAGCTCTTGAAGATGGAAAAAAAATAAACCCAACCCTATTTCCGGCCCTGCATTCAAATCATGGTTTAAGCAATAAGTAGTGATATTTTGCACATGTGGCAATTAATGACTGGATTCACATTTCTTGAAAAATAATCTGGCAATATAGGCTTTAAATTAAATTTTCATTTTTTTGTAGACTGATAAATTTGAGTCAATGAAATCAAACCTCATTAAAAAATTTGACTTTTGTATAGGCATTTATTCACTGTTTTTATTATTTAATTTAGAAGTGAGATAATTTACTAAATTGATTTAAATATGATCACTTTGGTTTTGATTATTGTACATTTATTCAGCCCTTATGTAGTTATGCTTTTCTCAAATCACAATGCTTCTGAAGAAATTACTGATCCTCATATGTAATCAAGCAAAGAAAAATCAAAAGGATGACACTATGTTTCTGAAATAGATAAAAGTAGGGCTGGGGTTGGGGAGATAGCTCAGCTGGTAGAGTGCTTGCCTCGCAAGTACAAGGCCCTGAGTTCAATCCCCAGTACCATAGGGCTGCCTTGTATGAATGTTTGCTTTATTTGCTTTATTTTGAAGCAGTTTTTTTTTGCGCATTTTCTAATCAACAATCCAACTCTGGTACTTTTCTTGATCATTATTAATTAACCCTTCCCATTTTAACATGTTTCTTAATCTCTGCAACACACAGAACTCCCAAAACTCAGTAACTCGTTCCAACTTTCAGACTGAAGAGAAATTGAGATATAAATCTCATGGAGTGATTCTTGATTATTTCTAGCTTCTAATGAAGTTAGAAT
Organism: Sciurus carolinensis; assembly: GCF_902686445.1. NCBI lineage: Eukaryota > Metazoa > Chordata > Mammalia > Rodentia > Sciuridae > Sciurus > Sciurus carolinensis. The sequence goes on along the minus strand of NC_062218.1, from coordinate 82,635,517 downwards.
TGGTAAGAAGATGGCGAAAATCATCTTGAAATATTTAGATAATGCTTTGTATGAAAGCAATGTGACTCCTAAAACTATCATCAGTTTAAGCTAACTCATTTTAAATCTTGATGAACATTTGGCTTAAGCTTATTAAAATGTGTAAATATTTAGTGAGGGGAAATAATCTAGCTTTGAAATCTCACCAGGAATGAGACTTCCTGGATCACTTTCCAGAATGTGGATCTTAATTGAAGTAAAATAGCATCTATAATTTTCTACCTCATCTATATGCCAGAGAAAAATGTTTTTATTTCTTCAACCACGTGTTATTAAATGACAGCATTCTTTGAAGAATGACTTGTGATCTTAAACGTGACTTCACGAAACCCTGCATCTTATTTCTCAGACAGCACTAATATTTTTATTGGAGACAAATGTGTTATTTGATTCTGCTCTTATAGGTCATTTTGTCTTCTTTCCCCAGATTTTCTGAGTCCACATTTTTCCATTTGGAAATCTACTAATCAGGGTCTGCTTTCAAAACAAACTTAACCAAGAGGAGAGTAAAGTTATTAGGTCTGACTTATTTTTAGTAAACTTACATGTGTTCCTAGTGACATGTGAGTGGTTCTTATCTAAATCTTTAGATGATGTATCAAAAAAACCTACCATTTTGGAAGGGTCACTGTCAAGTACCTATATCTATGTCACTTAGAAAATTCTTATTCATCTCCCCCCACACCCATCTTCTGACATTCTAAAAGATTGATTTAGTATTAAGCAGACCTGTACATTTTTCAAACAACCCAAGATACAATTTATCCAGATAGAGAAGTTTCCTTTCTGGATCAATCACCTCCTTCACCTCAGTTTTCCTAACTCCATGATGTCTGCATGATCCATCTCTTCAGCATAGAGTAATTTAAAATTATGTTGGATTTAAAACACTATCGTTGAGAACATGATCCTTCAAACAACAATTTTCTATCAGAAATAAGCTAGTACTTTGTAGTTACAGACACTTTAAGAAGTGATTGATGAAAATTCACTGAGTATATTAAAGGTCCTTTTATTGCCTTCATTATTCATTCAGACAACTTGAAGTAAAATCTATAAATTCTTTCTTTGCAATTTTTTTCTGTCTTTTTAGGTTCTCTGTTTAGCAGGATTAATTTGTCTGCTACCATTTGTGTAATTTTAATACCTCTATCTATTGCAATGTAGAGTTAAAATATAACATTTGGGAATGAAAAATAATGTGCCCCTCATTATTATTCAGGTATAAAATCAGGATGGGAGAATGATAATTTATTAATTGTTTATACTCTGGAGTCTTATTACAACCATAATAAAAGGAATGAAACAGAAAAATCATTTCCTGAAACATTGGGATAAATTACCATCTGGCTTTTAATCAGTGAATTTGGAGAAGAGCTGCAGACAATTGTGTGACTTAATTCTTAGGATTTTTAGAGTGATTTTGAGATGCCATGAATAAAATAATATCTTTGGGCATAAAATACAAAGAGAGAATCAAATTTTCAAGAGTTTATATTCTGTGTAGTACATGTTATCTTACGCACAGAACTTACATGAAATATTCAAGAGGAAGAAAAGTTCTGAATCGTTCAGGGATATATTCATGTATTCATTTGTTTAACTATTTAAACAAATTATTATTTATTTAAAAATTATTATTACCTAACTCTTAAAAACAACCTTCTCATTGTGTTTAATGATTCCAAGTTCAGAAAATAGAAATGTATTTTTGTCTTTGAATTAAGGCTCAGCAGTTTATCTTATCAATCAGGATTTCCAGGAAGCTTGTTGAATTCCCACTGTATTCAGTATGAATAATATTCCTAAAAGATGAATTTATTATAGATGAAACTTCAGATTTTATTAAATAAATTACCTTTACAGTAATTCTATAAGTATAAATACTGAATATTCAGGTTATGTTTCAAATTAGCATAAAATGAAATATTTGTTCTGATTACATTAATTTGTGAGTTTATAAACTTAGCTTCAGTTTCCTTTCCTTGACATTATAATTTTTTATGTTTAAAAACAATTAAGGTTCAGAATAACCCCAGGCCCAGGGTTTCTTACTTTACACTCTGTCTGTATAGAACTTGCCATTTTCATTGACACGTGTATCAAGGCAGAATGGTCCCTTTTGTGTTTTTGGCTTTTTTTTTTTTTTTTTTTTCCTTTTCTTTCCATGTTCTTGGCAAGTAACACCAGAGAATGTTTCTAAATTATGTTTCTTTACCTAATTTAAAAAATTTTTAGAGGTATTATCATTTAATCTAGGTACTTTTCAGCACATAGTTGTTTATTATAGTCTTTAGCACTCTTCAATTTCTATATTATCAGACTAATTAAAATTTTTACTTTGATTTACCAAAATCAACAATTTTAGCCAATAGAAAAGTAGTCACTTTTTTAAAAATGATTTTTTTTCTCAATGAGAAATTAATAAGATGGAAGGACAGCTTGTTCCAATTGGAGGAAAATACAAGGAATTTTTACAGTATGGAAAATGTACAGAGAAAACACTGACTGCTTTTTATTCTGAGGGTAGGGAAAGTCAGGAAAAACATCCCTGTGGGATAGTACTGTGGCTCTTAAAGAGTGTAATGACTAAATTGTATTGAAAAGAACCAGCTGAACTGTCTAAAGGGAGAAAAAAAGACAATGTTTCTGTTGTGAAAATTCCAAGCTTCAGTAACTCTGCTAGTGCCAAGTACAGCAGATGTTCTCTCATTTATAGAAAAGCATGGGTAGCTACAGATGAATTTTGTAAATTCAATAGAACGTGGTATTGCATAAAAGAAGCATAAATATTAAAACAGTAATTCTTAAAATTTATGGGATGAACAGTCCTCATTTCCAAATATATTTAGCTTCTAAGTAATTTTTTTTAAATTAGAAACTTAATGTTTTTCCTTAATTTCTAAATTCAATCAATTAATTAGACTTCAGTTCCTAAATATCTTTTTAAAATTTTATATTTGTTCTAATTAGTTATCCATTACAGTATAATAATGCATTTATATATTTTGATAAATCATACATAACTGTAGTATAATTTCTCATTTTTCTGATTGTGTACATTGTAGGCTCACTTCAGTCATGCAGTCATATATGTACATGAGGTAATAATATCTGTTTCACTCTACTATCCTTCCTACCCTCATACCCCTTCCCCTTCCTTCACTCCCCTCTACCTAATAAAGAGTATTCTTCCCTTGCACTCACCCCTTATTGTGAATTAGCATCCACATATCAGAGAAAACATTTGGCCTTTGGTTTTCTGGGTTTGGCTTATTTTGTTTACCATGATATTCTCCACCTTTCTCCATATACCAGCAAACACCATAATTTCATTCATTAAAGCTGAGTAATACTCCATTGTATATATAGACCACATTTTCTGTATCCATTCATCTTTTGAAGAACATTGAGGTTGGTTCTATAGTTTAGCTATTGTGAGAAGAGCTGCTATAAACATTGATGTGGCTTCATGACTGTAATATACTTCCAAGTAATTTAACAATTTAAAAAAATTATGAAAAAGAAATATTAAAAAGACAAATATTTTTAAGAGTTAATTAGGGTGTATTATGTTCAAAGTACCATGAAAGATGCTGCACTGAGGAATTCAAAAGAAATAATAGACAAGACCCTTTCACTCAAAAATTATTCCTAAAGGAATATTATGGGAAATAATAATATTCTGGGAACTTAAATTGAATGATTTTTTTTAATCTTCTAGAATATGGACATTATCCTGTAGTCAGTAGCTCCAGATGTGGTGGGTGGAGGAGCAGATGGAAACATTATTGAACAGACTTGAATGTGGGGTGTAAGAACAAAACAAAATGTTAGGAAGATTAACTTAAACTTGACTACAATGGGTTAATTTAAAAAAAAAAATACTAGATGTATATAATTGGATTTGTGGATATTGAATTAGTTGTCATATGACACTTTAAGGGTCAGGAGTACAGATTTAAGTTTGCTTACAATTACTGTACAGGAACCAGTAGATCTTAAGACTATTAGTTTACTTGGTACTCTACAGATAGCTGATTCTCCCCTGGAATGAAGAATAGTCCCCCTGTACGGGCCCACGGGAGTGAGGGGATTTGACTCGCCTGTGATGTCATGAGCACATCCATGGGGAGTCCATGGTGCATCTGAAGAGACTGGCTTGATTTTGGTGGTTCCTAGCACTTATATCCATGGGAGTGAACTGTCTTTAGTAGAGCCCTACCAGTGCCACACTCGTCCAGGTTCAGTACCAGCCTGGGAAACTCAAGGCAGAGCCTGACATATCTTTCCAGTGACTTTTTCCCACAAAGGTAATATACCAGGTTCCATGGTCCATGCATTTCATTTCCAACTTTGTTTTCCCCAATGCCACTGAAAGATCCATAACTCATATGTATATAACAGTTGCATGACCAGCCCAAGTTGAAAATTTGGCTTATATAGAGTAAATGTGTATGATCATGTGATCCCCATGTTCATTAGGATATCGGAAAACATAACCTTCATTCATGTTTTGCTGCCTCACTTAAGAAAGGGGCAGATGCTTCTCACCTTCAATCACATTTGATTTGCTTCTCTCTCCCCTTCTGGATGAGTATATTCCTCTAGCATCTGCCACTACTCATCTGATGCACACTTTCACTTGGTTATGCTCTTATGGCCATGCTTTTGGTAAGATTGATGGGTTCCAATAATACTTTCCTTAAGCAAAGAGCTAAGATTTTAAGGATAAAAATATGTTTAATTAAGTGTGTGTGTATACATACATATTACATATAAAGCTATTTGCAATCTTATTTCATAAAAGGATCATAATATATTATTAAGAAATGCTTTTTATTGCCACTTAATGTATTTGGGATAATGCTAATGAATGATAATAAAGTGACAAAGATTTGGGCACATATTTTGATTTTTAAGGAAATAATTTCTCTTTAAATTTTGCTAAACATGTTTTCCTGGGATAATATCTCACTCAAACATAGATTTCTTTATACAGTAGATAAATCTTACACTACAAAATCACATAGACCTTTGTTAAAAGGTGAACATTCCCATTTGACTACTTAAACAAGTTTTTTATTTAATATTGTTAGAATAATAATATATCATTTTGAGAATTGCTTGAGTTAATGCATGTAAAATAATTTGCACTATGTCTAGCACACAAGAAACCCATCTATCCTACCTGAACTGCAATGAACACCCAATCCCTAATACAATTAGAAACATACTAATTAGCAGAAAAATCAAAAAGAAGGAAAGAAGGGAATGAGATAGAATCCAGTTTCATATTACAAAACCTTTTAATGACCTCTTGACATGTTTTCTTCTTTATTTTTTAAATTATTTATTTATTTATTTGTTTTTTATAGACTGCATAACACTTTGCTAGCCCAAAGAATTGCATCTTGGGTTGCAGTTGTGGCTTGGTGGTAGAGCACTTGCCTGTCATGTGCAAGATCCTGGGTTCAATACTCAGCACTACATATAGACAAATAAAATAAATAAGAGATCCATTAACAACTAAAAATTATTTTAAAAAAAGATTGCATCTTTTTCATGTCTCTATTATCTAGAACTCTCAATATATTTTCTTGCAAATAGTAGATTCATAAACTTTTTTAAATATATTTTTTGCTGTAGATGAACACAATACCTTTATTTTATTTATTCATTTTGTTTATGTGGTGCTGAGGATAGAACCCTGTGCTTCACACATGCTAGGCAAGTGCTCTACCATGGAACCACAACCCCAGCCCCTTATAAACATTTTAAATGAACTGAACAAAATAATAAAAATGTGTTGTAAGGTAAATGTTCATCACAATTACAAATTGTAAGCTTCATAAAAACAGGAAATGGTTTTCATTTTTTTTCTTACCACTCTATCCATTACTAGAGTACTTAGAACAGTAAATGACTATATTGGACTTTAGAGAAGAAATTCTCGAAGATATGTACACTTCTGGGTAATCTCACTCATAAGTAGCACCTTCTACATGAAAAAGAGAACCAAACTCAGAAACATTACTGCATGTTAGATAATCATTTTTTTTCAGTAATATTATAGATGTCAGTTTCTTTACCTTGCACTATATGGTATTCCTGAAAACTATGAAGATAATGGCTACTTAAAAATTACAGTAGTTAAAGTCACTACACTACCAGACTCAGACATTTACAATATTCTTGGGAACAGTTTTAATATTTCCAATCACATTGTGCTGTTGATTATTCTCAACATGTGTGATGACAATCTTTGTCCTTAGGGCTCAGGAGACTTCAGAAAGCCCTGTTCTGCCTCCAAAAGGCCAGAGAGCAATTTAAGGTCAGTTCACGGTAAGAACCAGGACTGATCATGCAGGATGTTGCCTGGCCGCAGAACTCCCAGAGTTGCCTGTGAGGTTACCCAAACAAGCACTTTTCACCCACAGTGAGAAATCACAAGATGTGGCCATCTCGTGTTGAGAAAGCTTCTTCCTGTTTCTGCTGTCATCTTGATTTTCCCTTTTCGGGGGTGTAACAAAGAAAATGGATCCCAGGAGACAACTCTCACACTTGTTACCCTCCATTTCCTCAGTCTAACTGAGTGTAAGTAATGGAACTGCATTTTAATGGCCCACTCTCCCAAACGCCCTCCTAACCCTTCGGCAGAGCTGCTTTGTAGCTGACAAATATGACAGGCAAGGCTAACGAACCCTTAGGCCAGCAATATTCTCATCTTTAATCCATCATAGACATAAAAAAATAATGAGATTTCTTGAAACTGCGCCAGCAGTGAGCTCATATGACACTGAGATGATAAATTTACTCAACCACTTACAAAGAAGTAGCCAGCATATGAAAAGACCGAGGAAATTTCACAACGTGGTGTAGCACTGCATGGAAAACTTGAACATTTTGTCACGTTTTCTAGATTGTATACAGTCCTAGAACCAAATCGATTTCCATTTATTAATGCAGCGTCTGTCATGCTTTATTTCTTAGTATGTATATGGAAATTTAATTTGGGGGGATGAGAGACACAAGTCTGTGTGCATCATGCCACTGTTATGATTAAATGAGACGTTAACAATGATGGTTTTATTTTTAAAAAGAGAATAAAGCAGAATCAAGTTAATCTTAACACATCTTAAGATTTCTTTAACATATAAGTTGACCTAGGATTGGTGGCACCTGCCTGTAATCCCAGTGACTTGGGAGATGAGTGGGAGGATCCTAAGTTCAAAGCCAACCTAGGCAATTTAGCAATATTCTGTCTCAAACATAAAAAGGCTTGGGGATAAAGTTTATGATAGAGCATCCTGGGTTCAACCCCCAGTATCTCTCTTTCTCTCTCTCTCTCTCTCTCTCTCTCTCTCTCTCTCTCTCTCTCTTTCTCTCTCTCGCACACACACACACACACACACACACACACACACACACACACAAAGATTTAAATTGAACTGCATAGATTTTTGGACCAAGCTCTGATTGTTTGATGGGGATGTTTTAATGGAGACATTATTGAAAGAGAAGTTCTGATCATCCTCTGATCATCCTAGGTCACAGTATTTCTATTACCAATGCCCACAATTTTGATTTGAGAAAACAAATGGGTATGAAAAAGAATATTTATTCCTCTTATCATTGGGCTATTGCTTTTTTACTTTATATAAAGATGCAAAGAATTTATGTTTCCAATGTTGTGGTGGGAAAGCCAAAGCTTCTTAGTGATTGTTTCCTAACAATCTAACATCAATTAGAAGTAAGCTGTCCCCAGATCAAACATTCCAGTCTCTAAATGGGGTATTATGATTGGAAAATCTTAACTTTATTCTGTCCTGCTTTCTGATTTACAAAAGCATCTTCATCTGCATGGTACCAGAATGACAACAGGAAAGTGATCAAGCACAGCATCTGCTCCCCCAGCCACAATCGGGAGGAGGAAAACAGGACACTGACCCCCAGTTGTCACTGCAATTGCCTCTAGACTCCCAGGGGTTGCTGTCTGAAATTCCACTAGGAGGTATCTCCTATTTGACTTCTGCTTTATACCCTAAAGGAAAGGTCAACATCTGAGAACAGAAATATACTCTTCATCTGAGAACAGAAATATACTTTGGGGGTAGGGAGTGTAGCTCAGTGATAGAGCACTGGCCTAGTATGTGCCAAGCTCTTGGTTTGATTCTCAGTACTGCAAAACAAACAAATGAATAATTTAATTAGATACTCATGACCCAAAGTGTGATCTGAGACTACCAACATCAGCAACATCCAAGAGCTAGTTAGAAACCTGGAATCTTGAGTGCCCCTCTGCCTTCATGATTCAGAACCTGTACTTTAACAAGGTATCCAGATGATTCACACCCACATTAAAATTTTAGAAATGCTGGATTAGATAGTTCGGGTTGAAGGAATGGGATTCATAGAACACTAAGGTACTGATGCTGTAGAAAAGATACATGAAAGCAGGCCTCGAAGAAGGTTGACTTATTTCACACTGTTCCTTGGGATTTGGGTTTATCACATTATGGATGGTGAAGTATAGTTATGGTGCTTCAACTCTAATTATATTTAAAGAGTGTTTAATTTACAAAAAGGTTATTTCTCTTGAGTTTTCAGTTGATATACAGTAATGGAATTTATAGAAATATTCATAGTGAAGGTGAGGCAAAAGAAAACTTTTCATATTTTAGCAAAAATAATTCCTAGAGGCTACTATTACCCCACAATTAAAGCTTTATTAGATGAGCTTCTTAGTACCCTTTAAATAGAATCATGTCCAATACGTATGTAATTAACATGCTAGGGTGAAGGAAATTGCTGGAGAAAAACTGTATGTTTGTGTCTGTTCGTGCACTTAGAAACTCTCTGCTTGAGAGTTTAAATGTAAGAAATAACCAGTACTTTGCATAATACAAATCATCTTACATATGTAAGTAAATATAGTCTTTACCTTAACTCCTTTACAAGCAGGACCTAGGGCCTGGTCCCTGGCCATACTGTTTCTGGAAGTTTGGTCTGGGCACAAGGATGGGTTAAATTGAATTCATGATTGTCAGAGTGGGATGCCAGAAAAGGTCCATGAATAAAACAGCACAGTATCCAATTAGATCCAATTATCCAATTAGATCATACACACATACAACACAGTATGTATCAGAACAGAGAAAGGAGAGAGAAGGAAACAGTAGAGAGTAGAAGCAAATGGAGTCCTTCAACTCACAGGGAGACACTAGTGCCTCTGCCCTAGAATGTCTCCAGGAAAGGTCTCCTTACTTATCTTTTCTTTACCTGCAAAAGGTCCCTGTTCACAGCATTGCTTCAGTTTTGGGTCTAACAGAGAATGTTTCGATGAGCCCTCTAAGCAGTAAATACCTTTACAGATGATCAGTTGTTGAAAAATTATTATTCATGGTGGAATGTGGACATGAATTGGGGACGAAAGCAAAGCTCTTATCCATGAAGTTGCCTTGAAAAGAGGTTCAGCAAAAGATTATATGTCAGTTTTATGATAGAGAGTTAAATGGATTAGTGATCTTATGAGTAAAACTTATGTAAACTCTAATCTCTTCAAGTTCCTAAATAGTTTTAGTTTGCTTATTAATGGAAGAGTGGGATAGAAGGGTAGTGGACAAACATTGTAATCTTTAAGAACCTCAAAAACTCTGAAACTATTGTCAACAAGAAAATTAGTTCACTTGGTAATTCTGAAAGGTGAAAATCTCCTCTGTATGAGGAAGATAACATTAAAGAGAGTTAATATTCTAGAATTGATGAGGATTTGAAAGAATGCAAAATGTAATTCTGCACAGTTTTCATCTTTAGAGGACAGTTTCTTTTTTTTGTCTGTCTGTTTGTTTAAACTCATAAGGAAAATAGGGTAAGGTCCTCAGTTTCTTATTTGGGTATGTGCCACCACCATGGATTCAATGTACATGGGGAAACTGGACACCTTGGCAAATTGGAAGCACAGTTACTCTCCACCCCAGCACATTAGCCTCCTCAAAGTGTCAGCAGGTAGTCAGGGCAGGCAGCAGCAGGACTTTCTTCTGTTTTCATATTAGTAGTGGGAGGTCTAATGGCAATGGTCAGGAGAAAAGAAAAAAAGTTATTGCTAGAGTGCTTCTGACACTCATGGGGAGGTCTCCTAGTTCAGAAGTTCTGGAAGGCTCAAACTGTTCAGTCAGCTGTGTGTGCAGGACTTCCCTGGAACTGTCCTGGATCTGGGCCTACACTACTGAGGCATTTCCCCCTTAAGTCCTGGAATTAGGGCCAAACTTCTTCAGGGAAACAGGTTATTGATTCTGCCCCTACCCCAATCCTGTCATTACACTGGTGAGAACTAGCCAGGGTCAGGGCTATGAAAGATGCTGCTTAGTACTATACTACTGCTAAGTACTAAGAGATAAGATATCTTCAACAAACAGACTAGCTGGCAAAGGAGAGATATGGTCCCATTATCCAGCTTCTGTGCAGAGCAGAAACACAGAAAGAGGCATTTATATGGAAGTTGCCCTTGTTAGGGACCAGCAGTGGTATTGATCTTTTGGATAAACCCAAATTTAGAGAACCATTTGCAGTTTCAGCATGGATAGATAACCTGATCATAGCTATAAATAACCACAGCATAACATTGATGAGTCCAGGACACAGCCTCATGAGTTGTGTCAGAATGCTGTGGTTGTGCGTAAACACATGAGAAGCAGACTGTCTCTATCAGCAATGCACCTGAGAATTGAGTCAAGTGGTGACAAGTGAAATTGATCCTTAGAGAATAACTGTCTTGGCATACATTTTATTTTTTCTTTCAGAATGTTTCTCTGATTTCTGCTACTCTGCTTTGAATTGTAGAAAGCTGACCCTAAAAATTACATTTCTTAATTTCTTTTCCTATTGGCTTCTGTCAAGGTCTCATCAGTGGGAAGCACTTCTGGGAATCTGGAAGATGGAATGGAGAGAGACTTCAGATATTTCTAACTTTTCTTCTTCAGGCAGTGTATAACACTCCTCCATAGTTCTAGTTCGACAAATGGGCACTATATGATGTTCTTTGTTTTTAAGTTTCACTAGTACCTTCTTCTTCCCGTGTCTTTGCAATTATAAATAATTCTAGAAGTTTCCTACTTTTGTTATTCTGTCACTACTTTGTCTTTTCAGCCCTCTGGAAATTTTCTAATTGGCTCCCCATATAAATTTGATTTTCTGTGTTCAATCACTTGGCATGGGTTTCCTGAACATAATTGGCAGGAGGGAGTATAGAATGGGGGATGAGGACTTGGGTATCTGTGAGCATGAGTTTACTCCAGCAGGCAGACTGGATTGGAATTGAGAGAGAGTTGAACCAGAGAGGAACAAGACTAAAATCAAGCCTCATAGCAAACCTGATTACAGTGTACATGTTCGAAGTGTTGGACAGAAAGAAAGAAGCTAGTAAAACCAATTAATTTACCTGGGTATGGTCACAGAAAGAAAACACCAGTATGTTTTTTCCAATATTAAAATATCTTTTATTTGTTCTTTTTAGATATACATGACAGTAGAATGTATTTTGACATATCATACATACATCAAGTATAACTTCCCATTCTTCTTGTTATACATGATGTGGAGTTACACTGGTCGTGTATTCTTATATGAACATAGGAAAGTTATGTCTGATTCATTCTAATGTCTTTCCTATTCTCATCCTTCTCCCTTCTCTTCATTCCCCTTAGTGAACTTCTATTCTCCCCTCCTTTTATTGTGTGTTATTATCTGAATATCAAAGAATCACAGAGAACATTCAGTCTTTTTTGGGGGGGATTGATTATTTCACTTAGCATGATAGTCTTCAGTTCCACCCATTTACTGGAAAATGCCATAACTTCATTCTTCTTTATGACTAATTTTCCATTGTGTATATATACCATATTTTCTTATCCATTCATCTATTGAAGGGCACCTATATTGGTTCCATAATTTAATTATTGTGAATTGAGCTGCTATGAACATCGATGTGGCCATGTCCCTGTAGTATGCTGATTTTAAGTCCTTTGGGTATATGCTAAGGAGTGGGATAATTGGGTTAAATGTGGTTCCATAAAATAAGTGGGTATTAAGCATTCTCAAAGTGGCATTATGGAGAAGCTATGTAGCTTAATACGCAGCAAAATTTGCTACAACTTTTTGTTTATCATCATCTATCTATCCATCCATTCATCTAAACTCTTTCTTGTCCAAACTCTTAGATCTCCTCTTTCCTTTTGCTCTTTCCTTCTCGTGTCTTTCCCATCACTTTGCTTCTTCCAGGAGAAACTTTTTCTTATGTGAGTCAATCAGAAAGGATATGCACAATAAATATAATTTATTTTATTTGTTTGCATTCCTTTAACCTCTAGTAACATAAGCTGAAATGAAAATTAGAGATAGTTTTGGGTTAGAAAATTTAGGCTGAAAGTAAGTGGAAAGATGAGCCTAGAGACAAATCTTTTATCAGGGATGAAACTGAATTTTAGTATAATGATTTTGCCTTGTTTATGCAAATAGATAACCATTAATGGCACTGAGTTGGTTCACACAGATGAACTATATAACACTTGTATGTATCCTTGGGGTACAGTGGCATATTTCTATACATGTATGCAATGTGCAAGGACCAAATCAGATATTAGCATATTCATCACCTCAAATATTTATCTTTTATTTGTATTAGAAACATGCAAAATCCTTGCATATTGAACTATGCAATAAATTATTCTTGACTATAGTCACCCTACTGTGCTACAGAACACTAGAACTTAATTTTTCTATCTAACTGCATTTCTGTATTTGTTAAGGAACTCTTTTACACCATCCCCCCAATCCCAGTCTTTGGTAACCACTATTGTACTTTTGAGATGCACAATTTTAACTTCAACCTAAGAGGTCATGTGATGTCTTTGTGTACCTGACTTATTTAACTTAACATAATATCCTCCATGTTGTTGTGCGTTATAGAATTTTATTCATTTTATGGTAGAATAATATTCCATTATTTACATATGCTGCACTTTTTTTTATCCATTATTTTATTGAGGGACATTTAGTTTGTTTCTATATCTTGACTATTGTAAATAATGCTGAAATAAATGTGGGTGTGCACATGTCTTTTCAGCATGTTTCATTTCCTCAGGACATAGACCTAGTAGCAGAACTGCTAGATCAATTGGTGGTTCTATTTTTGTTGTTTTGAGGACCTCAATGCTATTTCCCATAATGGCTGTCCTCATTTATGTGGAGAAGTTCCCTTTCTCCACATCCTTGTTACCATTTGTTATTTTTCAATCTTTTTGATGATAAACATTATAACCATTGTGAGATGACATTTCATTGTGGTTTTGATTTGTATTTTCCTAATAATTAGTGATGAATTTTTTTATATATTTGACCACTTCTCTATCTTCTTTAGAAAAATGTCTATGCAGATCATTTTCTTGTGTATAAATTAGACCAATTTTTAAAAATTTTGCTACAATAACAAATTTTTAAAAATAGATTAGCAATGAAAAGCAGTAGAACAAAAATTGTTCATACCATTTATGTTATAAATGAAAATAGACCCTTATACACTTTAAACATATTGAGAGTCTCACTTAATATCTAGTAATTCAGTGAATCCTAGGATTTTAACTGCAATGACCATAAAATTTGTTGTCCAGAATGAGGCAAGTTGAAGAGTGAAAGGGATGCTCTTACGTAATTATACTGTGGTAATAGTTTGTCAGCTAGGACCAATCTGGATAAACCAGTTACCCTATTTTAGATTCTCTTTTTTTTTTGACAATATCTTTATCTGCCTGTGTACTGCATCTGTTGCCAATAGGGGAAAACAATGTTTATTTATATGATAATAGCAAGTTTGGGAGTTCTAGAGTGCTAAAGCAAAATTTTCTACAATAAAAAAAGATTAGCTATTTCCAGTGTCCCCTTTTGTCACCAAGAAATATTTGAGAGTTTGACAACGAATTGGAGACCAGAGTCTCAGAATGAGTTCGTAGAGGGGACTGGTGAAGACATGCCTCACCCTCAGCTCCCAGCACAGATCAATCCCAACTAACGAAGAGCAGTCAGCTAAATGGGGTTTATTGGTCTGCAGCTGCAACAAGTGGATGTGGGGAGAATGTGGACAAAGGATGCCCCAGTGTGGTAGTGTAATGGCAAAAGGGCTTTTGCTGCCCCTTGACAAAGCAATTCCATGAAAGACACCTAAGTTGACCTGGTATATGCTATCATTTTAACAGAACTTTAACACTGGAAATATTTTCACTGGAAACTACTATTGATATAAAAGCAACATCTAGTTTTTTTGTCAGTTTCATGTCTAAGACAATAATGTGTCTTGTGGTTCTTTATTTATTAACCGCATTTCACATTGCCCTACACCTTGTAAATTTCCTGTAATTTACATGTATCTTTTGAAATTCATGTGTTGGAAACATAATACCCAAAGTTGTATGTTACTGATAAATGGAGGTGGGAAATTTGGAAGGTCATTGGGGCATGATTGCCTAGACCTCATGAATGAGTTAATTTGTTAATGGACTAATGGATTGATATATTAATGGGTTATCACAGGAATGGCTTTGTTATCTAAGTGATCTCAATTTTGTATACTTACTTTGTCTTACTATGATGCTGTCCATATTATGATACAGTGAGAAAGCCCTCAGCCCATGTCAGTGCCATGCTCTTGAATTTTCCAGCCTCCATACCTATCAGAATAAAAACTCTTTTCTGTATAAATACCAGTCTCAGGTATTCAGTCATGATAACAGAAACAGATGATGACATCATTGATGTTCACAGAGATGAAAAATTCATTCTAGAATATTTTGACACTTATTTCTTAAAAAAATACTGCTCTAAAATCAACAGGATCTTATTGGTCCCCATGATGTGTATCTGCCTTGATGTGCTGGGGAACACTCTGCTTTACCCAATCTTAAATATTGAATTTTACCCCTACTAGTCCAGCTGTGTTCTTTTATTGATGAGGCTATCAGAGAAGAAGAAAAGTCAAGGGTGAGAAGATAAAGGAAAAAAGAAAATAAGAATTGATGTGACTGACAGAAGAGAAAAAACATAGCTTGACATCTCTGCTGGAATGTTCTTTATATATCTGATGATACTCTGTTATGATAGCTCCACACTCTGTTATGGTAACTTCATAATCAATTTTCCCTCATCATTCTTCTTCCCCTACTGTTTATACTCCATTGAGAACTATAGAAATAAAAACTTACCCATTGAGATCTAAGGAAATAAAATTCAAACTTATTCTCCAAAAGCTTTCTTCTTATTGTGTGTGTGTGTGTATATATATATATATATATATATATGATTTTCTTTCTGTTTCATATTTATATTTCCTTATATGTTTATAATATATAATTCTTATGTATTAGAATGTGGACTCTGAGAGAAGATAGTCACTTTTTATTACTCCACTTCCATAGACATTAATTAAACATCAACACATAAGACTAACTACATTTAATTATTTAAAATATTTATTGAGAAATGGTCCATTTGCCAGAGTTTCAGTGGCCTTCTATGTGTCAATCTTGGAAAACTCTTTAATACCATTGGTACTTGCTTTCTGAGATATTCAGTATCATTAAACTCTTCCCCTGTGGTACTGGACTGTTCCATAATACTATTCTTCTTCTTTCTTTACCATTTTAGTTTCAGTCTTTAAAAGGAAACAATGTTCTTTCTCTCTCTCTCTCTCTCTCTCTCTCTCTCTCTCTTTTTAACTGTACATGCATGTATTTTTGTTCTGCTGAGTAAAGTCAACGACTACTTTTAAGAAGAAGCTCTCAAGTCTCTATCCTCAGCTTTGGTCCCAGGCCCCTGCCCAATGATAGTTATTTGTCTGAATGCAAAATCAGAAAATCCCCAGAAGACATAAACCAAAGCAGTGGGGGACCATCTCTCACCTTATTTACCTTCCTTGTGTCCTAGTGGTTCTATCTCAGGCAAGTCCCAATCATTTCTTCCTTTCTACTTCTACTTAAAAAAAAAAAAAATGGTGTCATGCTACGTTGCTCAGGCTGCCCTTGAGCTAGCTCCTAGGCTCCTCCTACCTCGGCCTTCTAAGTAGCCAATACGGCAGGTGGGCACTACCATGCCAGCTTCTACCATTTTAGGTAAGCACCTCATTACCAAAACAAATGGGTCACTCTTTTTGTCTTCCTGGTTATTTTTTTCATATGCCTTTAACTCATTTTCTACATCAATATTAGGATAAAGTTTTATCATATTCAAATATTTATCATATCTTTCTTAAAAATCTTTAGTGGTTTCTATAGTTTTTAGATATGGTTCAAACATAAATATACGTTCTAGCCATTTTGAATTATTTGTTCCCTTCTTTGCCAACTACGCTACTTTCTGCCTGTATTCCTCTGACCTGTTTCTCCTGCCTCCTGAAATGCCCCGCCCACTTTTTGCCAGTTAAGTATTCCTCAATAACTTTGCTTCAACCAGCCCTGATCATTCCAGCCTAAAGACAAGGGAGATGCTCCTCTTAAATACTTCCTAATACCCTACTTAGGACATCTGTTTCATTCTATCAAAAAGATGAATTTTCTTGACTTTCTCATTAGATTCTGAGCAGCTTGAGGTCAGAAACTGTTTAGTACTCATCTGATAGTAACCTGTATGTGAAACACAGAAGGCACATAATAAGCACATCATTGATGCTAGCTCAATAAAGACATGTACATTATCATCTAACTATCAAATGATCAGAATTTAATTTTCTCTACCATAGAATTCTACTCAGCCATGTAAATATCATTTGATTGTCACTGTGATGTTTGGACTTTTGCTGAACTACATTTCCAGCCCCAAGAAGTCATCTTTCTACCACTTCAGAGAGAGCAGCAGCAGCTGTTATGGTTTCAGCCTTGAAAAAAGTAATCTCTGTATTTGGGTGTGTTGCAAAGAATTAAAGCCTGTGCCTTTGGACAAAATGAGCATGCCATCCATTACTCATCACTCCAGCAGTCTCCCCTGAGTGTCTGCACTTCTGTCAGCCTGGTCAGGCTGACATCTGTTGCTTCCTCTCTAAAGACTTCTCTTGGAACTGTGTTGAATTGGATTAAAATATTCTGATTATTTTTCTTTATGTAAATGCTTCCACTATGATGAATTAATTTAACAGTGAAATCCATGAAATTATATTATCTTGACCCGAGTTCCTTGCTAATTATTATGTAATCTAACTATCTTTATCAAGGATTTTTTTTTTTTTTTGAAGAAACAGTAGCATGTGGGATGGGCAAGACAGGGAATTCATTTTTATCATTAAGCTACTCGATCTCACTCTGAGACCTTAAGTCTCATTAAACACTTGTTTCCTCTTATAGTGTGCTATTCCAGAAAGGATATAAACTAGGTTATGGATTGAATTGTGTCTCTGTGAAATTCATATATTGAAGTCTTAACCCCCACTACTTAAGAAAATGACCTTACTCTGAGATGAGGTCATAACAAATTAAAATGAGATCATTAGAATGGGCTCTAAACCAATATAACTGGTATCCTGATAAAAAGGAAAAAGAGTCTGGACACACATACACACATGAAATGCTCATGGAAACTGCCATGTAAAGATGGATGCAGAAAGCGGGGTAACACCGCAATGCCTGGGAATGCCAAAGATTGCCAGCGAAGCACCACCTTCTCCTGGCCCTCAGAAGGAAAGAAGCCTGGTGTCACCCTAGTCTTGGATTTATGGCTCCAGAACTGTGAAAGAACACATTTCTCTTCCCTAATCCCTCAGTTTGTGGCACTCTGTTACGGCACTCCCAAGTAACTTATATGAAGCACTATTTAATGTCTTACTCCAAGAGTCTGCTCAAGAGAAGACACTAGGTAGGCACACATCAGTTCCCGGTCTTGGGAGACAAAGAAATGTTGCAAAATGAAATGCAAGAAAGGAGAGAGAGAGAGAGAGAGAGAGAGAGAGAGAGAGAGAGAGAGAGGCGCTAAGATTTCGAGAGTGCTGTCACAGCAGGGATTCCAATAAAGTTCTGGTGTAGGAAGAATGTTGTGGATCAAACCCATAAATTAGGCTAAAGTGACATTATTTCATAAGTAACAAATTTGTTTATTCAATCAGCATATGTTTACTGATGCTTAATAAGTGGCAGGCGCTATTGCAGATATTGAATATTTAGCAAAGAACAAAGCATACAAAAGTCCCTGTCCTTAAGGAACTTACAGTCTAGGAGAGTATCAGGCAATATACAAGATATAGGTGAAATGTGTAGTATATCACCTGGAGAAAGGTAAAGCAGGAAAGAGAATGTGGTCATGGTGGGGGTGTGTGGTGCTGATGAATCTTAGTGGCTCTAAAATGTCAAAGAGGTGCCATTTTAATGAAAATCTGATAGAAGGGAGGAAGTAAGACATGCAGCTAGCAAAGGGAAAGCATTCTGGGAAGAAACAAAATCAAGAGTGGGGGCTTGAGCAGCATGGTTGACATATTTAAAGAACAGAAAGAAGGTCAATGTGGATGAAGCAGAGTGAGCAAGGAAGAGAGTTCCAGGGGAAAATCTTGTGGGGCTAGCTGGTGGTTTCAACTTTTAGTGAAAGTGAACTGGGAAGTCACTGCATGTGACACATGATAGTGTTAATAGCATAATAGTGACTCTGACTCACAGGACCACTGCTGTTTTGAGAAGGATCTAAAGGCAGTAGGGGTGAAAGCAGCAGACTGGTTCAGAGGGAGAACAAGCTGGTTTATTTTTAATGTGTGTGTGTGTGTGTGTGTGTGTGCGCGTGCGCGTGAGCATGCACGTGCATGCACATGCACGTGCATTTTAGTTGTTAATGGATATTTATTTATTTATTTATTTATATGTGGTACTTCGGAATCAGCACCACCTATGAGTTGAACATGTGATCTAGAGTTGAATCAGAATTGAACATATGATTTTGGAGTTTGGGGGATATGCCTGCACTAGTGGTGGAAAAACAAAAGAGAGACAAAGCAGGGGTGGATGAGTGGAATAGAATCTTTGAACAACTGATCATACACACCAGATAAGGGGGGAGAGGTAAGAGAGAGTGAAAATGTGGGAGGATCAGTGGAGTATAGATCCCTATAGGGGGAAGGAATTTGTGGAGCTCACCACAAGAGTGCATTGACTAGAAAAATCGTCAAGATTAAGCCTAAGCAATGAACATGGAGAAAGTGGTGGAGGGAAGTGGAGGAAAAGACAACTAAAGAGGAAGTCAAGGAGCCCAGAGACCACGGTGTTAGGAGAAGCATCTGCGTGGATATGAAAACTACCAATAATTGAAATAGAGTAGTCTTACAGTGACAGTCTTAAAGAAACAAGCAGAAGTGACTGAAAGGTTAAGTGAAGGCAACAGGAAGGTAGTGGGGTGCAGTACAAGGTGAAATCAGTCGCAGAGCGACAGGCAGGTGTGTGCACTAAGAGGAACTGGAATCAGGAAGGAGAGGCCAAGGGGACAGTCAGCCAGCCCACCTTCAGGCCAAGCAGTAAAGGACCTCCCTGAGGGGACTGCAGTGAAATAATTGTCCTCAGGGAAGAACTATTTTCCCCTTAGAGGCAGATATTGAAGGGAAAAAAGAAAGATTTCAGGATGTAGAGGATTTTGTTAATGATAGAATTTAAATCCCAGACAGTGGACAGGAATAATGAAGGGAATATGCAAGAATTATGGAAATTTGCATCTAGAAAATAAAGGATGATCTTGGACACCTGAGCATCTTGTGACTGCAAAGATATGGATAAGGAGTATGAGGAAATATGTCCTGATGACTCCAAGGAACATGAAGGTGGATTGTCTATAGTGTTATGGGAGGAAGGTTAGAAATCTTGCTAGTTCTGGGACTCGGACTTGCCTCCTGCTAATGAATGCACAGGGTGGAAGAGAGGCCCCTTCATCTGAGCATGTGAGTTCCTGATACTTCTCTGGCAGAGCCTGATATTCACTTTACTGTCTGTCAATACATGGGGCTTAGTGGCAGAAGGACCTACAAAAGTACAAGGCTCTTGCTTGACCTTTACAGATGGAGGGCAGCATACCTTAGGATATCATTTCTAGGTAATGCTGTGGCCCCTCCAGGAGGCAGGAAAAAGAACTAGGAATTTCTCAGTTCAGACAGATTTCTCACTCCACTTGAGCTGCTAAACCACCCATAACATTTTCCTAGGAGGAACAGAAGAGGTGTTATAGGCTGCATTAATTCACAGGTATCTTTTTCTTATGTATATTTTGATGTACTCAGTAAAATTTTAAAAAGATGAAGCCAGCGTGTTCTTGAAGATTCATTCTTTTCCAACCTCCAATCTAGACCAGAATCTCTATGAACTAAGGCCTAGGATCCTATGGTTATGATTTTGTCTTTACTTTGTATATTCATAGCCCTGTGGTCACACACACACACACACACACACACACACACACACACACATACACACAAGTATTCCTCTGATTCCTCTTAGTTGTTCTTGATGCATACTCAATGATAATATAGAAAACGAGAGAGCAGACATGTTGATTTTTCAAAGTAGGTCATTTTCTCATTAATTATCTAAATGAAGTCCCAAATGGTTAAAAAAAAAAAAACAAAAAAAACTAAGTGCATTTCTTTTATGGAGGGGACTTCTCAGGAAAGATCCAACCAGAACTGCCAAGGTCACACTGAATGTTGTGTTCTTTTTCTTTAGGGAACCCTGGCAAAATGTCAAGGTAATACAAGAGGAAAAAGTGTACAAATTACTGTGCAAATTCCCTTGAGAGCCTCAGGCTTTGCAATGTTTTCAAGTTAATTTTAGTTGGGGTAAATTTATATAATTTTGGACCATTTTTTAATGATGACAGTCTTCTATATGGTGCCAGACCATCATTTATCAATTCACAAGCTTCCCAGTTAAATAGAGTATCTCCAGCTGACATTGTAACTCTAGATTAATGTTAAATCATTGCAATTTACAGTTATCTGCACACTGTCCAAGTTATAAAAGAGAGGGTTTCCAAAGTCTAGAAAAAGTTATCCCTCCTATTAGCTTGAAAATCAATAGATAGAGATAGTTTTCTGCAACAGCAATATAAATTCTTTGGAACTACCAAGTTCCTCCCTTTATAAAAAAGCTTAAAATTTTCTTTGGAGCATTCGTTTCTGGGTCTGTCTCTCAGGTCACCTCTCCTCCTAGGTTTGCTCATGTTGTCTGTCACTGACACACAGACCTTCCTTCTCTTAAATTAGTTTTAAGAATAAATATTGCCTCCTCATTGAGTGACGTAGTTCTAACCAGTGGGCTCTCATATCTGTCTGTAATGCCTTTGACTATGCAAACAATCCTGACACCTGGGATATTGGGGTTGAATTTTGATGTCTTTGTTGTTCCAACAATAGTCCTAACTACTATATTGAACCATCCCAGTGTAAAGGATACTCCATTTATTAATTGCCCAACTATGGTTAAATTGCTAAGTTCTGTAAATGTTAGTTTTCACTGGAGTGCTAAAATTAGCCTACACTTAAAGAGAACCCTGAATAGATTCTGGAATGTGATAGATGCTCAAGATGTAATTGTTTCCATGAGCAGATCTTCCAGATCACCTGTTGCTTTCCATGACTTCTGCTTTAGATTGCCACCAGACATGATATTGTGATTCTCTCTCCACTGGATTTGACTTCATGACATTTAGAGACTGACTGAGTAGCATCTGAAATGAATAAAACTTTTAAATTAGCACCTCCAAAACCTTTACACTTATACAATCTCCTGGCCATCTTGTTAAATGAAAGTTCTGATTCAGTAAAATCTAAGATGGATCCCAAGAGTATACAGTTTTTACTTCCAGATGATGTTGATGCTCCCCATCCATGGGCACATTTTGAAAGCAAGATATTAGATAATTAGTTCTCAATCTTGTATGAAATCAAGGTCACCTTAGGACTTTAAAAAATGTTAATGTCCAACCTGTATTCCAGACCAGTTAACTCAGAATCTTTCCTCTTCCTAGCTTCCTAACTTCCTGATTTTATTTATTCATTTAGGAAATGACCATTTAGCATCTATAATGTACTAAATGCTGGATAAACAATAGTGACTAATGAATTAAAGACCTATTTAGAATAGATCAATTTCACAAGAATTGAAAAAGGGTTCCAAATAGGAAATTGAGTGCATTTCAGGGATGGGACAATGTGCTAGGGGTTGCCCAAGATTGTTAAAGATACTGATATAGAGCGTTTGGTTTATATCAGGAACATTGCCTGAGCCATTTCATTTCATTATGAGGGAGACAATAATTTGCCATTTTAAGACAAGACTCAGAAAAAAAATTGTTAAAATATGCATCCAGAGGTCAAATATCTCAAGAGATAAAAATGTAAAAGGATAACTTATGCCTCTCATACTCCACAGGCCCTACTCTTTCCACCACATCTATTCCCATTTGTGCCTATACTTTCTACAAAAGAACTGGAAATCACTGGTTCTGGTTATTGGAAACAATTAAACACAGTTCAGGAAGACACGTACTACGCATCTCAAACACACATATCCAAGAACTATGAGCTCTTTATCACTTATTGGATTTCAAAATGATTTGCTTTTTGTATACTGAATCATATTAGCAGAGTAAGTTAATTACTATTAAAAAAAACTCCAAATATCACTTGTTTGGTTGGGTGTAATGGTACACATCTACACATCTGTAATCCCAGCTACTTGGGAAGCTGTGGCAGGAGGATTGCAAATTCAAGACCAGCCTGGGCAACTTAATGAGACCATGTTTTAAAACAAAAAGGGCTTGGGTATAGTTCAGTGGTTAAGCACTTTCCCAGTGTGTATAAGGCTCTGGACACTCTCCCCCCGCCAAAACAAAATATCACTAGCTTAACATATTCACACAATAGTCTTAGTGTGATGTTTCTGATCTTGGCAGTTATGCTCATAGCAGTGACTCAGAAAGACAAGGTCTTGCACCTTTATCTGTGTCTATGTAATCTGTGTGTTTTGGGGCAGATGACTGAAGTGCAGGGACAAACTCCCATAGGAAGTTTTGTGGGAGAGAATTGTGCATCACATACCGCTTCCATCAACATCCCAATGGCTAAAACTTTTCTTTCTTTCTTTTTTCATTGCTCTGCAAGAGAGTCTGGAAAATGTAGTCTAGCCAAATGACCAGAAGAAGAATGGAAACAGTTTCTCCAGTGAAATAACATAGAAAACTAGTAAAAATGTTTAGTTCACATCTGTAAAACCCTTAGCATTACTCTTTTCTTTGTCCTAATATTTTCATAACTTTTTAAAGTAACTCATAACTATTCTCCCTACGGGGTTCTGTCACTCGCAAATCACTGACAAAGGGAGGGGAAATGCACAGAGGCAGGCACACCTCTGGCTGTACCTGCTTTAACTGCCTTGTTTATTGGATGATGATTTTCAGAGAAATCTCAGCATCTCCACTTTAGAATTCAATGCATTGTGTCCTTTGCTATGGTCAGATATACTTTTATATTTCTTTATTCTATTTTTAATCCATGCACTACGATATATTAACTTTGATTCAGATATTTTTAAGGATGAATACCTGCTATGAGGCTATTTTTAATTTGTTATATAATGATCTGTTTTGAACCTCCTTTTAATGGTCTATTTTTTGAGAAGTCATTTTTTATAAAACTTTTAACATATAGACCATACATTTTCTTGCAGATTTTCATGCTTGTTCAATTTTCATACATCAGGTAGCCATCTGTGAAGCTTATATGCCTTTTACACATTATCAATAACTACTCAGAGGCAAGATCATGGGCTGTATACAGATAGAAACAGCGGTAGTAATCACCAGAGTAAACAGTGGATATAAGCAGAAACTGTTTAAGTGGGCCAGAAGCAAATGAACCCAGAATATATTGTCAGTATTCTAAACTATAACCAAAACTCTTTAAATCTAGAGGGTATGTTTTACTTAAAGAAGCCAATTATATACCCTATATCTTTTAGATCATTATGTTTTATTTCAAGTTTGCTAGCATTTTCTGAAGTATTTCCTCCAAATCAAATACCAGTCCAGTCAGAATCTCGTAAAAGCTTCACTATAGTCTTCCAGAAAAGGGCACCACTTTGGAAAGTTAGCCATATGCAGTGGTTGTGCCAAGCTTCTAACTAAGGCAGCCAATGTATATGGCATTTTGGTTAACACTCTGTCAGCAATGAATAGCTGCATCATATGGATTCTCGTACCCAGTTTACATTGTGCTTAAGCCATGCTCTGAATCCTTTCCAATTTCAACCACATGAGAGAAAATACATTAACATAAACATGAAAGAGATCTGTTTTAACTTTGTCTACTTTTGTTAAGGTTGTAAAACCCATAATCTTCCTATTTGAGAACTTCTTTAGTAAATTAATGATGACTGAATAGTATATTGGTTGAATATGTGTGTAATTTTCCCTTTACTTGATTGAATCTTTGCTCTCACTCCATGCATTATTATTATTATTTTTTTTGAGATTGGCAATGGCAAATAATGGATATCTTTTTTGAGAACTGCTATGAACATCTAGGGAGGTGGTACCACATGGTGGGTTACAGCCCAGACTTGGAAATTTAGCAGACCTGAATTCTAGTTCCATTCTGTCATTTAGGAACTTTGTGACTGAATACTGGTAATTTATCCTCCCTGTGAAGAGGGAAAATGAGAGTACGAGCTACCTAAGGGTGTGAAAGGGCCTAAGAGTGAAGGTGCATGAAAGCACCACCATTGCCACCATCACCATGCTATAGCACTGAGGAGACCACACATGCTCTCTACTACAACCTACCAAAGGACACGAGAAAGTGAAATTCAGAGAGTTGAGCTACAGAGGTTGTTATGTCCCTTTATGTAGAAAAGCCACTCACTCAAGAAAGAGTCATGTCATTACTTGCTGTTTTCCTATAAGCTGAGGCACATCTAATGGCAGCTCTAAGGGTATAAAATGTGGTCTCTAAACAGCTACTGACATTACATAAAAGTTGAAAGTAACAAATAAAAAAGCCTCCTTCCTTCCTTCTGTGTTTCTTTTCTCCCTTCCCTTTCCCTCCCTCCTTTCCTGCCTCCCTTCCTCCTTTCTGTTTTCTTTCTTTCTTTATTCTCTCTCTCTCTCTCCCTCTCTCTCTCTCTCTCTCTCTCTCTCTCTCTCTCTCTCTCTCTCTCTCTCTCCCTCTCCTCCCTCCCCACCTTTCTTTTCTGGCTGTCTTGTTTGGACTGCCTATGCTCTTGAGTATAGAATGAGAGAAGATACTATTATCAAAGAGGAAGAGATTTCCCTGGTCTCATTTCAACTGCATGTTTTAATGGCATCTCTGTAATTTTTGGATACCAGATAATGGAGAAAAAAGCCAAAACAAGCTGTGAAACCCATTCATTTATTTACTTATACATTAATTAACTTATTCACTGATTAAACATTTATTGAACTCCTATATGCCAAAGCATACTAGACACATAATAGATATAAGGATAAAACTTTTATAATCATATTGGAGGAAATCACCAGTTTAATAACAAATTATAAGAAATATATGTAAATTCCCTTTTTTTAAAGCAATAACAATTTGAAAATATTTTTCTTCTCTTAAAAAACATATGTTCCAAATCATGAAGACATGCGACTCTTCAAAGTTAGTATCTTCCTAAAATTTTGATAAAAATTTGTGATTCCTTAGACATTCTCCCAAATTACCTATTTAGATAATTATCTGGTAATTTCTCCCTTTAACCACCTTGAATTTAATTAATTCAAATGTAGACTTCTTCTTACACATTTAGGCATTAGACAGACACTTAAAAATTGAATTTATTTTGAAACTGATATGTGAAAACATAAATATTGTCCATATTTAAGGAGTACTTTGTGATGTTTCAATACATGCATATATTGTGTAATGTTTAAATCATGTTAAACATATAAGGCTTGTCAAACATTTATCATTCTTTTATGAAACAGTCTTTAAAATCCTTCCTTATAGATTTGTGAAATATGCAGTACCTTATTGTTATCTGTAATTACTCTATTGTGCAATGACACACCAGAACTTCTGACTGCTATCTGCACTGACCCCTCACACTTTCCTAGTTTCCCTAGCCTCTGAAAACTACCCTTTTACTCTCAAGGTCTGTGAGAGCAACTTTTTTATATTCCACATATGAGTGAGATGATGTGGTACTAAAGTGAACATTTTAATGAGCGACTGTCATATAGGTATTATTTATTTTTGATTTTAGAGATTAAGAGCATGGGCCTCTGTGGTTTAACAACCTAGAATTGAATGCTGCTTCTGCCACTTATTACTGTGTGACTTGGGGAAAATTATTTGGAATATGAGGATAATTATATAGTCTATCTTCTAGTGTTTTAAAGGTTAAATTATAAACACTGAATAATGTTACTTGTTATTAATTCACTTATTATATTAGCCAAAATCATCTAGTATCAAAGTATAAAAATATTTAGGGAAACCCAGGAAATTAAACAGCCTCAGCAGGTCTGTACACCCACGCTGGGAAAGCACTCATTGTAGAATTCAACTAGGGAATAGCCATGCAATATTGGTGTGAAAAACAAATATGACCCAAACTGTATTTTATTATAATTTTGCTCTCAAAAATAATAAAATATTGAATAATTTTGCAAATGATTCTTTATAAACTTTATTTCTACTTAGTTCAATGATGATTTATTGGTCTTCTAATATACATGGGAAATTCTATTATAGGTTACAGCAAACATGACCATAGAAAAACTCTGATCTGTCCTCTCAAAATGTTTGGAGTTCAAGGAGATGAGAAAAGGATTTCTAGAACTTACCTCACTAAAGGAAATAATAATTGTAATTCACATTTCAAAATAGGAAATGAAAAGATACTAAAGAGATATGAAGACAGGACTGAGAGCCACGACTTGGAACTGGCTTCTGCAGTATTTGGTTATTGTGCTCCTGAGGCAATATCCACTCGTTGGAAGATTCTCGACGTGCAACCAACACTGCTATTGGGTTTCTAGCCCTGGTCTTACCAAAAGGGAGCTTTGGAACCAAGAGCAAAATAGTTGACTTCTCCTGTAGGACTCTACCTCCTCATTTACAGAAAAAGTTACCTTCCATGATAGGTGCAAAAACAAAATGAAAAACAAAAATCAGTGTGGAATACTTTAAAATATGTCACAAAAGCAAATGAAATAATAAATAGGCATGCAATTTTATCATTTTTAAGAAGTAAAAGATTTTTTGTACAATTTTGGAATTGCAAATGTATAGCTACATATTATGTGATTAAAATGAATGTTTTGTTGTTTAAGTCATTGAGGACAGAGCTATCACAAAATATCCTAATTGTGTCTCCAAGGGATTTCAAAGTATATATGTAAGAGAACTATAGGATCAATGAAAAATCCAGAAAGAATTTTATTTATTCAAATTCATCCATTCATTTTTTTCCCTTTTGGTTACTGTCTGACAGTGATATGCATTACATACAAGAATGGCAGGGTTTCTGGTCTCCATTGGTTAAATGCCAAGTTGGAAGACAGACACAGAAAAATAATTATATGTGCTACGCATTATAAAGGAGAAGTGCAGAGAACAACAAAAGCATGTGGCATTTAAACTGTATTAGTTATTTGCTGCTTCAGAACAAATTACCCCAGAATTTGGCAGCATAAATAATAAAGGCTTATGTCAGGTAGTTTCTCAGTTGCTGAAATCTTGGAGTGGCTCAGCTCAGTGGTTCTGGTCAAGATGAGAGAAAGACAGACAGATGGACAGATCGACAATAGGAGTTATAGTATTTTATAAACTAATCTTAGAAGTGACATGCCATCACTTCTTTCACATTCTGTTTGTCACAAATATCTGGAATTTTCTGGAAAATTGTGCAAGTGGAATGTCCAAACATGAATGTCAGGAGATGGGGATCACTGGGAGTCACATGGAAACTGGTTACCACAGAATGTTAGCCTGGATTGAAACTGTATCATTGTCTCTGCTACTTGGACATACGAAAAAATAGCAAGTAAACGTGATAAATAGACAAAAATCCTAGGAAAAAAAACTAGAGAAATATTATGATCTTCCCTTCAATGCTCTTAAGTTATTTTTAACAAGATGATCATTTGGTATGGCAAACACCTATGAGTGATCTGGGCTTCATGCATATTCTAGGATTCTTGAATCCAGATTTGATGATCAAGTAATATAGCAACACAGATCTGCATTTGCTCTCCCACTCATGTTGCTTCAAAATCACAAGTAGGCTTAGATCAATCAAGTTCAAAGATACAGAATATCAGCAGGGGAATACAGAGAATATGTAAACTTCCAACTTTAGAAAAGTTCTGGGATACACTCCTTGGTATATCCTGTCCCCAGTGTCCCTGGTGTATGAAGATAGTCTATCACTGCTGCAACCCAGTATAGTCCAATTGGTTCCACTAGGGAAACAGAGGCACTTGTACTTTTTTTTTCTATTAACCCTTATCCAGTTCTTGACATAACCATAATTAAGTTTTATCAGGATTTTTTTTCCACCATGAGAAGAATTATTTAATCCAATATTCAAAGTTAGTAACAATTTCATTTCTTCAGTAACCTGTTTTTTGACATTTATGCCAATAACAAAAATAACAAAATATGCTTCGTTTATCATTTTGTAAGGAAAAACTATTGTTAAGCACTCAGTTCTTAGAAACTATAATTTACATTTCTGGTGTATTAAAAAGAGAGGTTATATATAGTTATTCACAGGTATATATTTGCATATCAAGTAATTGGGGAAAGAGTAATCAGGCTAAAATATGTCTTTATTTTTGCCTATTTATTACTTTATTTTACTACAAATCTGGAGACCTAAAATTCACTACTCAATGATCTCTAATGACTTCATTCTTACAAGATTAATCTAAGAACAATGAAAACATGAAAATTCAATAAAGATACTCATCATTTCTTCACCTGAAAACATTTTAGGATTTTCTTTTACATTTGGGATCAATAAACTGGTAAGTCTTGTGGATTACTTAAAAATAGATATTTTTATTTTATTAATTTCACAAATCATGTGTCCTTTCAGTCCCTTAGATGACTCTTAAGTGAGAAAAATTTGATCATAATTAGATTAAAGCTGCATTTCTGAACTCGCTTTTTTTTCTCAATTTTAATTTGGGCAACAGGTAATTTGTAACTATGCTATTTCCTGTATATCATGTTCATGTATGTTTAACAAGTAAATTTAATGCATAGCATATCTTCTGAATAACCACTGCTTCCTGTGAGAGATTCAACTCAAACCTTACGAATATTTGGAGGAAGAGGCAGAGCAGCAATCTTATCAGCTTTAATTTGTCACTCCTCAGCTTGCCTCCATATTAAGCCCTCACATCCAGACAAGTTCTGTAGCTCTGAGTTTAGCTCAGCCTATGAGATCATGCATGGTTTTTTAACCGTCTGTGGTGTGCTGCCAGGGATTTATAAATGCTGTTCAATGATTATGTTCACTTCATGATACTTTTGCAGTCTGCAGAGATTTGAATCAAAACCACCCAAGCTTGAGCATTGATGGCATTCTTACTAGGATAAATAGATATAGGGAAATGATGATGACTAAATAAAACAAATGGGATGCTTAGTCAAAGTAGGGGAGGCAGATTTCCCAGAAGGAGCAATAGAATTATAAAACAAGAACTTTTAAGACAATCTGGTTCCACTTCCTCACTTTAATGATGAGAAAAGTCAGCTCCAAAGAGAGTTTTACAAGGTCACTGGGATAAGTAAGTTAAAGTCAGCCCTGGATCCAGTGGTCTTTCCACTTCACTAGGAAATCTCCCTCTAGAACAACTCAAGGAAGTTCCCGCAAGCACACGGCACCCCAGGTGTCTGGGAGCCTGTGTTCTTTTAAGACAGGACTTAACAAAAGACACAGATGCACAAACCCACAGGAGTACTATTGGCTAATGGATGTTACTGGTTCTTTTCCACTTTTGATTTGAGAGGTTTGTGATGATTCATGGAAACTGATGTTCAAGGCCACCCTCAGCACAAGAAAGTCTGGAGAAACAAGGGAAAATGTGGAAAAGAAAAACAAGTCAATGGCCAAAACCACAGAATCATATGCGACAGAGTTTGCCAGAGTCCCTTCAGCCAAGACTCACAGAGCATACCACACAGAGGCTAGACAGCAGGTCAGCCTGACTGAGCCCATCTGCTACCTCGAGAGGCTTGGTTTTGAAGAGGAAAAGCAGAGTGTTGGGAAACAGGGTATCTGGAGGTGCTGGCACTCGACCTGTAATGCCTTAAAAACATCTAAAGGCCTCCAAGGAACAAAGATGAGCTTTCTGAGGCCACCCGGGCTGTCAAGATTGAACAATTCCAAAGGGAGGTAAAAACTTGTATTTGATACACATGTATCATTGGGACTTATGGCTAAAATCTTAGTTTATGTACTAAACGTTTCTGGTTGTCTGTAGATATATTCATTCCTGGGACTCTCTGACTAAGCACACAGTGTATACATTTGCATAAAATACAATCAGGTTGACTCTGTAAAAATATGTAATATGATTCTAAATCCTTATGCAGTAAAACATTTAAGTCTGTCTGCATGCATCTCCCAGCAATACTTCTGGCAAAATACTGACAGGGCAAACACTTTGGCTGTTTATTATGCATGACAGAGACTTGTGACTATGCATAAGAAGAGAAAGAGATCTGCATTTTACATACAAATCATGAATAGATTAAAATACAAACATAAGGACTAAGGGTATAGCTCAGTGGCAGAGCACATGCTTAGCATATCTCACATTCTGGGTTTAATCTCCAGCACAGAACAAACAAAACAAAGATTGAAGAGGACTCACGTGGTCTTTGCCTGCTCCAAAGTTGTATAATGAAAACCCTATTTAGGGTGGTACAGTTTCTCATCTGTGTCAGAATGCCATAGAGAATGTAATTTATTAGGACCAAACTAGGGATAAGAGTGTGTATTTTTAATAAGCTATAGAAAGCCAGATGATCTGTCATGAATTTGACTTTAAGAAACTCTGAATAACAGCACCTTTGCTTGTCACTAACAATGATACCACACGTAAAGTCCACGCTCTCGAGTTTGAATATGGGGAAGTTCTGACGAGCCAGAGCTCTGGAGCCATGTGACAGGCTAGACATTCCAAAGGACCACTGTACAGCCCCAGTATTTGGGTAAAAAAGAATTGAGGTAGTACCCTAAGACAGCCTATCAGAATCTTGCACAGCAGTTACATGTCAATTGCATTTACATCCCCAGATTCCAGCACAAAGCTTGATCCTGAATGATTGCTCCATGCATGAAATTAGCACTCTTCCTGGGGACCATGGATCACAGATATTTTGTAATGTCTACGCAACAAGGAGAAGACAAGAAAGTAAAAAGAGGTAGGAGAAGCATATTTGATCTAGATATTTATCATCCACTGCAAGAGGTTTAAATTAAAATTTAAATGATCAGGGACATGGGGGTTGGAGCTATACTTCGTTGGTTTTAACCTATCAGTGAGCAGATACACTTTGTCCTTGTCTTTTCTCAGATTGTCATATTTCCGTTTCAGAGCTAAGAAATCATATCGTATAAATATGTGGATGGCTCATTGAGGACTTTGCCCTAAAATTAATGAGAGATGACTATAGATATTTTCAGAGGACTTATTGATGAGGATTCAGAAGGAAGTGGAACACAGCAGTTAGCAGGACCCCTGTGCCAAGTCACTGTGCTGGTAAGAGTGGAAAGGCAGATCTCTATTGTACTAGGATCTTTAAAAAAAAAATAAAGAGGATTTATATGTATAAAACACTATACGTTCATGGATTAGGTCTAAGAATTTAAGGGAATGATAAGAAAGGTATGAGAAGGACACCACCTGAGACAACATGAGTCTTTATTAACCGTAACTTGGCATTAAGTGGAACCTCATTTCCACGCAAAGGCCAGATTACAAAGGGTTTACTATTTGTATACCTATGTCTGTAGGGTAATGAGACGGGGTTTTTATGCTGGTTATGTAAAGCAGTTCTCATTATTTTACAACCACTTCCCACCCTTTTCCCTCTTCTCAATAGTAAACTCTCTTTTTTTTCATGTTCTCTATCCCCACCTTAATTTCTAATCTCTCTTAAGTCAACAGTGTTCCAATGTCCCATCAACTTAAAGTTTCTCACTGTTTTTCATCTTTGATCCATCTAAACTTACCACTCGTTAAGAGTGATAGAAACAAACAACAAAAATTTCTATTTCTCTTACAATATTTACTGTATAGACAGAAAAGAAAAATTGCAAATAAACTAAGATGATCATTCAAAATAACTAAGTAGTTTAATTTACCTATAAGGAAAGCAGAAAAAAGAAACACACCTATGACTAAAATATTTTAAGAAGTAAATTTTTTTTTTTTTTTTTTTTTTTTTTGCTATTTTCCCCAACAAATTCTTCAATTGAATAGCTATGGGGAGAAATTGTGGAGTTCTCAGACCAAATAGAACAGAATAATCTATAAACACTAGGCTTAGGAATAAGATTTGTTTGTGGGAAAAAGTGCAAGTATGTTATCAATTAGAACCGTAACATAGTTTTTTTTTTTTCCCCTAGTTGGAAAGGAAGATTATTTTTGGACTGTAACATGTAGTTTTATGGTGTTTCTCCCCTCAGATTTAGAGTTTGAATAATATCAAAAGAAAAGCTTTCCGACTTCCCAGAATTCACAGGAGGTTTGGATTTCTGCAGTCTTGCTCACACGCCCCCATTTTTTTTTTTTTAAATATATTAGTCTCCATCCCTCTCTGGGGAGCAGAGGATGCTTCTTCCTCCCTTGCAGATCTGGCCTTCACATGGTAATGAAACCCAAGGAGGAATTCAGGAAAAATCATGAAAGCAGAAAAAGCCAGGTTAACTGATACTCCTACTGCTAAATCTCAAATGATGTCATCTCCTCAAGACACATGTGCATATGTGCTTTCTCCAAGAAATCCTACCTAAAGTTCCTATTTGTCTCCTCCCTGATATATTTTCACAAACTCTCACACAAAAGAATATTACCAAGGCATACTGTATGTAGCTAAATCATTCTCTGAGCACCATAGGACATTTAGAGAAAGAGTTTTAAAGTCACTTAAACATCTGTTTGGACACAGAGAGGTAATGACCATTGTGAAATTTCTCAGCAAAATCAGTTTTCTGGGAGTGACTTGGAAGGTCAAGAGAGAGTCTTTTTTTCTGTTGCAGCTGCTCAAACACTGGCTCGAAATTAAGCCATTGGAACAATTTCTTTGCTTTATGGCCATGATGCAACTCAGTGGTTTCAAACTTTTTACCAAGGAGAAACCAATCCTGAAAATAGTCTGTTTTCCACTAGTTCTTTAGAAAAGAAAATGTTTAGCTTTCCCCATTCTGTCAATCTTGTGGTAAGAAAATGCCACCAGGGTACCTTTTATAAGAATACGGGCTCAGAAACAGCTGTACAAATCATAAAATGAGTTTTTTTCCCCCCTTTAAAATCTGACTAGCATTCAAGTCAATAGCATTTTCAGAAACAAATTACAAAGCGGACTCATTGAAACTCGACCTGGAAAAGAGAGATGCACAACCGTGACAACCTGTTTAGAGCTGGGTATTCTGATCATTGACACTGGAAAACTGAGGGGAAATTATTTGTGATCCTACAAACGAAGTTCTCCTAGAGCTATTTGCCTGCAGATAGAAAAGCAAATCAATGCAGAAGCCCAGAGCTTCTAGAAAAGAGAGGAAAAAGTCCTTGAGAGATGATACAGAGGATATTATTCTTTCATGAACTAATATTCTTTTCTTGTCAGTTTTAAATGAGAAAAGAACTTAAATCCCCAAATGGGAAGCTAAATAAAGGCTTCATAGTGCAGAGCAATAACAAGTGAATTGCTGAAACCAATTTTAACCCCAGAGTGACAGAGAACAGTAAATCATTTCCTTCCCCTTTGTACCTTCTCCTCCCTGCCCCAAAAAAAAAAAAAAAAAAATAGAAAGAAAAGAAAAGAAAAAAGTGTTCTTAGCCCTCATCCTCTTTTTGCACATCTGCCTTTGATGCTTCTAAGGGTCTAACTACTTCTTATTTTCTCACAACAGTCAGAATGAGGACTTTATTATTAGTAGTAGTAGTAATAGTACTAGTAGTAGTTTATTTTTAACAAACATTTCATTTATTTTTTTAAATTTTATTTTATTGTGGTAGGAATATGTAACATGAAAACTATCCTCTTAGTGCTTTTTGTTTTTTAAGTAAATGTTCATATTTAATTCACACATAGTAATTGTACATATTTATTGGGTAAGATGTGAGATTTCAACACATCTACACAATGTATAATGATCATATCAGGGAAACTGACATATATTTAATCAGACATTTATCATTTTTTTCTGTTGATAACATTCAAAATCTTCTCTACTAGCTATTTTGAAATTTAAATTGACTGTTGTTAATCATAGTTCTCCTACTGTGCTGTGGACGTTTTTCTTCCTATCCAACCATAGCCCTGTAGCTGTTAACAATTCTCTTTCCATTCTTCCTTCCCTTAACCCCTTCCAAGGCATTCACTCTTCTATTCTTTATCTCTTTCTGTTTAACATTTCAGTTTTCACATATAAGTGAGAAAACATGCTATTTGTTTTTCTGTGCCTGATATATTTCACCTAACAATATCCTGCAGTTCCATCCAGGTTGCTGCAAATGACAGAACTTCATTCATTTTGAGGGCTGAATACTATTCCATTGTGTATTTATGTCATATTTTCTTTATCTGTTCACCTGCTGATGTACATCTAGGTTGATTCCATATTTTGGCCATTGTGAATAGTGCTACCATAAACATGTAAATGCAAATATCTCTTTGGCATTCTGATTTCAATTCCTTTGAATATATAACTAAGAGTAGGATCATATGGTAATTCTACTTTTAGTTTTTTGGGAAAACTCCATACTGCTTTGCATAATGACTGTATGAATTTACAGTCTCATAGTGAATGAGAGTTCCTCCTTCTCTGCATCCTCAATATTTTTTGTCTTTTGATAATAGTCATTTTATTTATTTATTTATTTTCACACACATCTTTATTGGTGCATTATAGTTGTACATACTGATGGAATTTGTTAGTATATATTTGTATATATACACAATACACAATATAACAATATAATTTAGCCAATATCACTCTCCAGCAGATCCTCCCTCATGCCCCGTCTCCCACTCCTTGGTTCCTTTCCTCTACTGATTTTTGTATACTCGCATGTTTCATGCTGGTGCTGGTCAACACTTTTCATAGGGTAGGACTTTCTTAAGTATTTCTTTTAGGGCCTATCTTGGTGGGA
Source organism: Sciurus carolinensis (assembly GCF_902686445.1). Classification (NCBI taxonomy): domain Eukaryota; kingdom Metazoa; phylum Chordata; class Mammalia; order Rodentia; family Sciuridae; genus Sciurus; species Sciurus carolinensis. The sequence continues at coordinate 82,600,060 of NC_062218.1, read as the reverse complement.
TGAATTCCTCAGTTTTTACTTATCTTGAAAAGCATTTATTTTTTCCTTCATCTGAAAAATGGCTTTGCTAGACACAGTACTTTTGGTCAGTAAATTTTGTCTTTTAGAACTTTGAGAATATTTTCCCATTCTCTCCTCTCCTGTAAGGTTTCTGCTGAGAAGTCTACTATTGTAGAAATTCCATTATATATAATGTGACTTCTTTCTCTTGTTTTCAGAATATTCTCTTTATCTTATACTTTTAACAATTTGACCATAATATATGCCTTGAAGAGTTTCTTTTTTGCTCAAATATTTGAGAGAATCTTTTTATAGGGGTCCTTTGAGCTTCTTAGACACATACGTCTGTATCTTCTTTCCCAAGATTTAGAAAGCTTTCAGCAATTACTTCATTGAACAAGTTTCGTATGCCTTTTTCTTTTCTCTTCCTCATCTGGAACACACATAATGTGAATGTTTGCTTCCTTAATGGCATCCCATAAATCTCAAAGCCTTTCTTCCATTTTATTTTATTTTATTTTATTGTCTGATTGATTTTTTTCAAAAGACCTGTCTTCAAGCTTGGAAATTCTTTCTTTTGCCTGGTCCATTATTCTGCTGGGCTCTCCAGTATATTTTTTATTTCATTTATTGAGTTCTTTAGTTCTAAGATTCATTTGGATTCTTTTTTATGATCAGTATCTCTTTGCTAAATTTATTTTTCATATTGTGAATTGAATTGTTTTTCTAATTTCACTTAATTGTTCATTTATATTCTCATATATCCCATTGGGTTTCCTTAAAATCATCATCTTGAATTTCTTTTTTCCTGGAAACTTGATGATCTCCTTTACTTTGGGATCCATTACTAGAGTTATGTGTTCCTTTTGTGACCTCAAGTTACATTGCTTTTTTTTTTTTTTTTTTTTTTCATACTTCTTATGTCCCTACATTGGTATTTGTGCACTGGGCATGTGAAGTGCCTTCACCAATTTCATAGGGTGGTTTTAATAGTAAAAGATTTGTGTGTGTGTGTGTGTGTGTGTGAGAGAGAGAGAGATATTCTGTAGGGTGGTGATTGCACAGGCTGCGTTGGCTTTGGTTCCAGGTGGGGCACTTTAGAATCCATATACCTTTTTCAACTGTAATTTACTAAGGCAATTTCTATAGGTACTTCAATGGCCTAGGTTGCAGGGGATGGGGGTTATAACACAACACCAGCTGGTATGCAAATCTCTTAGGAGGGTCTAGTTTGCTAGAAGCACTGGATGCATGCACACTACCATGGATGTGGGGTGCTGATCAGTTTCAGCATGTTGTGAGGAACTAGAATCACCCTGCTGGGCCCACATATGTGCAGTTGAATGCCCCTGGTTACAGGATGGTGTTTGTTCATATCTCAGGGCTCAACAGGGGCCAGATCCTATAAGTTTCCCAGAGAAGACATCTATCAGTATCAGTGTCTTAGTGATGAATGGTTGACATTGTTGAGCCTCTGGGTGTGAACCTACTCAGAGCAGGCTTCTGTGTACTTTTCAGGGCCTCATAAACCAAACTTCTGAGATTGAGTTGCTTAGCTGCTTCATAGGGCCACAGAAGGATGAAAAGTTACCTGACTGTTTTATGGGGCCTTTGCAGGCCAAGCTACTCAGAGCAGCTTGTCTTGCTGCTTCCAGAGACTAAGTGTGGGTTGAAAGGGGCAACTGACTGATTTGGGGGGAGGTGACCCCAGCAGGATGAGTTGCTTGGAGCTGGTTAATCTGTGGCTTATTGGACTGGTATTGGGAAGGTGGGGCTAAAGGCTGATTGTGATGCTCTAGGAAGGTTAGAAGGATCACCCAATTTTTCCCAGAGGTTTCTGCAAGTTGAGCCATTCAATGTCTCACTGCCCAGGAGCTTCCCATGGTTGTGGGGAGATGGGCAGGGCCACCTGGCTAATTTGCAAGGCTGGATCCCCTGAGCTGCAGGAGGCTATTACCTGGCAGCTTTAACTCAACGTGGGAGGGATCTCAAAATGATACCCTGAAGCAGGAGGCTGGATGGGAGAGGGCAGAACATGAACTGGGCTTTTAATCTAAGACAATACAGTGGCATGAAACCTGAAACTTCCCCAAACTGGGTTTAGGGCATTTAAGGGTCACAGGTTTCTTCAGCAGCAAATGTTTCAGGTGTCTATGGCATGAATGAAGACTACCAGGGGCCTCTAACTTACACTTTTCCCACCAAAGTCTTAATTTAAGGGTTGATATAAAAAATAGGATAATGGATGCTGTGTGCTTTCTTCCTGTATATGTGAAGTCATTGCATATTTTCATATTCAATATCTCTGCCATACTCCCACTGCATTTTGAGACTCTGCCTCAGATGATCTCATGAAATAGCTGTTGTTTTTTACTTATTTTGGTCTTGTGTTGTAGAGTGAAGTGTGCCAGATACCTCTAATCAGCCATCTTGCTTACTCATTTTGACATGTTTAAGTATGCAATACGTTATATAGAACATAGGTGCAGTATTTTGTAGCAGATCTCTATATTGTATCCATCTTGCTTAAACTGAAACAATGCCTATTGTACTGGCAGAGGGGAGAACCACTATTTCCCTAGTAACAACAATTCTTGCTACCTTGCCTAAGCTGTTCTTGAACTACAGGGATCAAGCAATTCTCCATCTCTACCTCCCAAGTAGCTAGGGTGACAGGTATGGACTACTGTGCCCAACTCCACATGAGTTCTGGAAGCTCTGCTTTAGAGTTATTGGATATTGTAGAACATGCTTAGGGTAACTGTCCTTTCCCAGTGAGAAATAATATAGGTCAGAAAAACAGCTACACATATTATTCTGGGGACAGGCTTTTCCACATAAATTGATAGAATATGTTCTAAGCACCTTACCTTATTGCCCAACACAGAGATTTTGCAAAATCGAACTTAGTTTGCTTTGTGGGTGGATCTATGAGAAGTATAATGGCAGAATTCTGTTACAAAAATTATCATAAATCTATTTCCCTACTGTTTATATATCTAAAGGACTCCATATGACTTTGCAGAGCAGTAAGGTCTGGAGGAAAGAGGTTCTGTGGCAATTACCCAAGACACAACTAGAGGGATTGCAGAGGTTACCCAAAATTTGGCCAGTAGATTAAAAGACAGGAAGGTTCAGATTTATTAAACTCAGAGCTGCTAAGAAACTAAGAAAGTGCTGATGGGAGAACACTTAAGTCATTAGGATGAGAAAAATCAACAAAGTCTCTGGTAGAAAAGTGAATAAAAGGAGATCACCCACTTTTTCCTTTCCCCTCATCTTCACTTTTGATAACTAAGTAACATTCTTTGGTAATCACTATTTAATGAGGACCAACTGAGGGTGGCACAGGGCAAGGTCCTAAGGACACAAAGGCAATCAAGACATGGTTCCTAAGGACACCACACACTTCAGATCCATCGTCAGCTGAATAATGGGTAGAGCGAACTTTCAAAAATCTAAATTTTTTGAGTGCTCCATATGTGCAACAGCTCTGCTAAGAACTTTAAATTTGTTTCCCAGTTCTTATCTCCCACTAGCTCTGTGTTAAGTATCATCTGTCAACATTTCACCAACATGAACCAGAATCTGAATAATGAAGATACTCTCCCCAAATCCCTTAAAAATGACAAAACTGAGATTTAGATGTTTTCAAGATTCAAAGCCAATGGCTTGTTAACACGCTGGTATTCTTCATGCAGGTAGTTTATGTGACTAATACATTTGAACCACCTATGGTTCATAACTGCACCCTACCCCCATTGCTCCAGAACCAGTTTGCAGAAATGGAAACAAAGAAATGCTCATGAAGTGTGGGTCTTTCTCATTAACAAAAATGTTCAAATTGGATGCACATTCATTTGGAATTTAAAATTGTATTCTTCCTCTTTCATCCCAAAGGAGTTGTGGCTCTGAATATCTGGCTGCCAGGGAGACTGAAGCTGCTGGAAACATGACATAGCACCATGGGAGCCTGCTGTGCATCATCACTATTATACTTTCTGATTATGGCAAAGATTAGGCTCACAGCTTCCTCATATGTAAGATAGTATTAACAAAATTAGCATGAAAAAAGAGGATATGTCAAAGCAATAATTTAACTTGCTATTGGTTTCCTGTAATATTAAAGATAAAAAGCCATAATTGTATAATAGATTTCAATTCTATTGTAAATGTTTCCATTTCTCTTTATTTTACCCATTCTCCATAGAAATTAATTTATATATTAGAAATCAATAAATGCAGAAATTAAAAACTTTCAAAAAGCCAAGAGCAAAGTAAATTGGCCACAGATGATTGACTTTATTAAATACTTTATTTGCTTTCTATAATCTACAACTGAAAATAGATACAAAATGAAATGAGTATAGTTGCCCCTCCATATCCAGGGAAGATTGGTTCCAGGAGCTACCCATGGATATTCAAATCCATGGATGCTCAACTGCCTTATGTAAAATGATGTAGTATTTCCATATAATATATCACATCTCTTCTAGTACTTTAGATCATCTCCAAGTCACTTATAATGCCTAATCAATGCAAATGCTATTACATAGTTATTATAGTATTTCACTTATTTTGATGACTATCATTCCTCTGTGAGATGTATTGTTTAAGGAACAATGACAAGGAAAAACATCTGCACATGTTCAGTATAGATGCAATTTTTTTTCAAGTAATTTTGAGCCATAATTGGTTGAAACTGCATCTGAAAAACTGAGGATAAGGAAGATTGGCTATATTTTTCTGTTCTCAAGACCTATTTCAAACTATTGTAAAATATGTTATTACATACTGCCCTCCTCTTAAGCTTATCCAAATATTCATTTGATGCATAGTTAGACATTTATTCTTAGAGAGAGGTTCAATGGATAGCCACCAACAAGCAACTGGGAATAGACATGGCAATTGGTTCAGAAGGAATTGTCAGTCACACAGCAGAGGAATGGCCTTCATCATTATCTCTCCTAAGCAGTAACAGAGATAAGAGAGAGTCATGAAAATGTAGGAAACTCTATTGGCTTACTAAACAAATATTTACTAATCATTTACTGTGGAAGTAGTGTATTTTGAGCAGAAAGGAAACCAACTCAGCAAGATTTATATTTTAGATCATTCAAAGATGATTGACAAAATCAGTGCAGCTAGAGTAAAATGTGCTGGATAGAGTGGAAGGAGATGAAGTCATATTGCATAGACATGGTAAATCAGCCATGGTAAGGGCTCTAAGCTTTCTTTAACTGAAATGGGAAGCCAGTGGAGGGAATTTGTTGAAGACACTGCCTAAATTCAGAATCTAATATGATCGAGTATCATATGTTTCTTTTTTAATGAATATCATTCATTTAGCTCTATTAATGGAATAGTTAAAAGAAAGATTTTTGAGTCAGGCAAGGCTGGAGGGACACTGGACCAAAAATCTGAAAGTTGTTTATGATAACCAAGATTAAAGGAATAGATAGAAGTGAAAGTCATATAATCAAAGAGAAGTGGGTAGTTATGGCACTATAGCAGAAGTGGAGGGATGGGGGAAGGCATGAATTCGAGATCATAGATGAGTCTGAATTCAACAACACCAAATATTACCAGCAACTTCATAGGATCCTGATGAATTTCTCTAGATCACTTCGTACTATGTGCCATCACTAGTAATGTCTTGCATACAAAGGGAGTCGAAGTTTTGTTAAAGTTCTGGCAAATCATTAAATAATCTCCTTTAATCTCATTTATCAACTTTAATTTCATTTTATTTTAAAAAATTGAACTGTTTCTAAGTTGAGGAAATTATATTTCAAGTGTTTAAGTCAAAATGCATAAGAGGCAAAAGGATTGTTAAACTCAATATTCTGTCTCTCAATCCAGTGGCATTTTCACTAATTTAGACCCTTCAAAATATGCCACTTGCATAATTTCAGACCATTTGAATAAAATTTAACATATATTTCATACATTTTAGGAATCACAGAGAAAAAATGTTAATTTGGACCTTAAATATGCAATTTTCTTATTCAAATGTAGTAGTAATTGGAGAGAAGGTATCTGTTGACAGTAGGATTCTTCTGGTAATGAATCTGCTATTTAGTCAAATGACAAGAGCTCAAGGCTCTCAGTGAGGCTTCATGTCTAATATAGACAAAGGCAACTGAAAGCCAAGTCTGTGAATGGACTGATATTTAAAATGAAGTTATGCTTAAAATTATGGGCTTTTTCCCCTATTTCCTTGTATAAAATGGAGAAGGATCAGACTTCCTCATCAAGACTCCCAAAGCACAAGAAAGCAAAGCAAGAATCAATAAATGGGATGGACTCAAACTAAAAAGCTTTTTCCCAGCAAAGGATACAATCAAGAACATAAAGAGAGAGCCTATAGAGTGGGAGAAAATCTTTCCACATGCACTTCAGATAGAGCACTTATCTCCAAAATTTATAAAGAACTTACAAAACTTTACAACAAAAATACAAAGAACCCAATCAATAAATGGGCCAACGAACTGGACAGACACTTTACAGAAGAAGACATACAGGCAATTAATAAATATATGAAAAAGTGTTCAACATCTCTAGTAATTAGAAAAATGCAAATTAAAACAACTCTAAGATTTCATCTTACTCCAATTAGAATGGCTATTATCAAGAACACAAATAATAGATGTTGGCATAGATTTGGGGAAAAAGGCACACTTTTACATTGCTGGTGGAGTTGCAAATTGGTGCAGCCACTCTGGAAAGCAGTGTGGAGAATCCTCAGAAAACTTGAAATGGACCCGCCTTTTGACCCAGTTATCCCTTTCCTCAGTTTATACCCAAAGGACTTAAAGTCAGAAAACTACAGTAACACAGTCACATCAATGTTTATAACAGCTCAGTTCACAATAGCCAGATTGTGGAACCAACCTAGATGCCCTTCAACAGATGAATGGATAAAGAAATTGTGGCATATATACACAATGGAATACTATTCCGCCATAAAGAATAATAATATTATGGCATTTGCAAATAAGTGGATGGAATTGGAGAATATCATGCTAAGTGAAATAAACCAAGCCCTAAAACCCAAAGGCCGAATGTTCTCCCTGATAAGTGGAGAATGATATATAATGGGGGTGGGGGAGTGGGATTGAGAGAAGAATGGGGGAACTTTAGATTATGTAGAAGGAAATGAGAAGAAAGAGGGTATGGAAAAATGGTGGAATGAGACAGACATCATTACCCTATGTACATGTATGATTACCGAATGGTATGAATCTACATTGTGTACACCCATAGAAATGAAATGATGCACCCCATTTGTGTACAATGAATCAAAATGCAGTTTGTAAAAAATTAAAAGATAAATAAAAAAATCAATTAATTAATTTAAAATGGAGAAATTAAAAATACATGCAAAAATTTTGGTTTGACCTTAGACCTCACTTCTGTGCATTTTTTAAAAGGGACAGATCATTAACAAGTTTTAAAAGAACATTATTATATATCAAAACATAGAAACAACTAGTCACTATTAAATGTCTTGGCAAAAATTCTAAGATTTTCTTCCCTGATGTAAAATATAAAAATAATCAGATAATAAGCAGATATAAAATAAGCAGATAATGGGTGTGAAGTGCTCGTCATAAAAATGAGTAACTTCATGTAACAACTGTTTTGGATCAACAACAATATTTGTGTTATTGTGCTAAATTTGTCATATTTAGCACAAGTAGCACCTAAATAATGATTTAGAAAACCAACATCAGTTTTTTGTATTGGTGATCAATGTGTTTCCCCAGGAGACTTTTGGCAATGTCTGGAAAATTTTTTAAATTGTTATTTTCACTATTGTGGGAGCTACTAGAATCTAGTGGGTTGGTTCAGAGATGTTGCTGAATAAACTAAAAGATGGAGGAGAGCCCATAAACAAATATTCATCCTGCCCAAAGTGTTAACAGTGTCAGTGTTGACAAACATTGACTAAATGAAGATTTTCTTGTGAAGATGTTTGGAGAAAAAACGAATCTTTTCTAAATCAGTTTCAGTCAAGGAATCAATGGTGGATATAACCATGAACCAAGGTTATATAGTATTGGAGAGTTGGAGGCACTTTGAGTCACAATCCTAAGAAATAGGACAGGAGGACAGGAAGAAATGTCCATCATGAGTACTGTATAGAAATTAGAAGCAACAGGTTAGAGTAAAAAGAAAAACAGCACTATACTTGAAACACAAGAACTTATTAAAAAATAAAGAGCAAACTATCAAGATACTATTTACAAATATAGCAATTATAATCAGCATGAGATAAAACACAAAGCAGTGCTGAAAACTTTTTTGAGAACAAAACAAACAAAAGTTAAGGTTGAGTTCCTTCACATCATTGCACAAATTAGAATTAGAAGATAGAGAATTATGGAAGGAAGAGAAATACTGGACATGGTGGCAAATGCCTGTAATCCCAGCAGCTTTGGAGGCTGAGGGAGCAGGATCACAGATTCGAAACCAGCCTCAGCAACTTAATGAGTCTGTAAGCGACCTAGTCAGACCAAGTCTCAAAATAAAAAATAAAAAGGGAAAAGGGTTAGGGATTGTGGCTCAGTGGTTAAGTGCCCTTGGTTTCAATCCCATGTACCAAAAATAAATAAATAAATAAATAAATAAATAAATAAATAAATAAATAAAAAATAAAAAAAAGAAAGAAAGAAAGATAAATGATCAATTATTCAATCAAGAGAGAAACCAAAGAGTATAATGTGCTATGAACTGGATTTTATTGAGTTTTACAATTACTCTGATTCTCTTCATCTCATGTAAAAATATGTGTAATGCCAAAAATGTCAACCCTAAGTGTGAATAATCAAAATCAGTACAGATGGTACTCAAATAGAACTTTAATTATTCACATCTGGATTTATAGATTTTCTCATTGAAGAGAGATATGAGGAAAATATTTTGGGGAAATAAATAACTACTTCTTAGATCAAGTAATTTTGGAATACATATGGAAAGGAAATACACTGAGTTATGCATGAAAGACAGGAAGAGAATTGGGAATGACACAAATGGTTGTATATTAGTGACAGTATGTGATTAAGTTTTACTTTCTGCTGAGAATAGAATAGGAAAGCCAAGAAATACGGAGCACATGCTAACTCACTTTAAAAACAGAGACCTACATCAAAGAGTAGATATTAGTAAAAAATGCATAAAATTGGGGAATAAAAAGGCAAATAATATACCAGAATCCTAGAAATGGTTTAAAATACCTTATTGGAAGTTGAAGCAAAATGTGCTAAGGATCAAGAAATTCAAGTGCTAAAAAAGGAAATAAAGAAAGAATCTTACTTGTCTGAGTAGTAAAGCAAAAAAGTCACGGTGGATGAGAGTTAGATGGCAGTTTTTAATGATACAATTAATTAAGGGAACCAAACAAGAAAATCCACAAAGTAAGGCAAATCAGATACAAACATAAGACTGGTTAAAAAAGACTTTGTATGCATTTTAATTCCAAAGAAAACAATGAAATATTTTTAAAAAATTAATCATCAGTAGGATATGCATTAGAATCACTAGGACTATGTGATGATGGTAGTGAAAAAGCTGACTTCCGAATGAAGAGGTTCTGGCAAAGAGGCATCCGTGGATTTTTTTATTTATATTTTTTTGTTATGAAATGTCTAACTTAAAATAATCAGGAAAGGAAAAGCACCAGAGAATTTAAAAAGCTCATGAATCCAAATATTCTTCATGTTAATGACTTAGAATTAGGGGAGTTACATTTTAAAATTATGAATTTGGGAGCCTCAACACTGAAGGTTGTGACTATTTTTAATCAAAGGTCCCCAAGATTGTGATGACTAAGTTGTTCAGGAACGATGGTTCTAGATTTAATTAACAATCTGAGATTTAAATAAATTATTTAAATAAATGAATAATTATTTATTTAAATATTTAATAGTCATGACAGGACTATTTAGATCATACCAAGAATCATTGCCCAAGTCCATGTTCTCCTGGAGGAATGGTACAAGCTAAGAGTTAATGTGATTCTTACCTAAAAAAGACCCTTGAAAATACAAATTGTTAAACTTCACCTTTGTATCTTACTATATGAAACTATAGTAGAAGGCAAGATCAGTCCATATTTAAATATACCTAGTCATTTAGTGGAAAGGCAATATGGTATTTTTAAGGGAAATTTGTTCCTATTAATTATTAGGGATACTTGACACTATTCAAGAATCAGTTGAGATAATTTATTCATAATTAAAACCATTCTAAGTTATGTAATTAGAGGTGTTGTATTGGTTGACTATTATGGAGAGGTAAGAACAAATGTTTTAGAAAAAGTGACTCAAAGCAAAACACAAAGGCTAAGGAAGGGCAGGCTCCTTTCAACAAGAAGAAACAGACACTAATGTTTAATGGTTAGTTCTATGTGTTGAGTTGGCTTGGACAAGTGGTTAAACATCATCCTGGATGTTTCTATGAAGGTGCTTTAGGATGCAATGAATACCCTCCATAATGGGAGTGGACCTCAACTAGTCAGTTGAAGGCATATATAGAACAGAAGGTGGACAATTCCAAGAGTAAGACAACCCTCAACTTGTCACATTGGGACTTCCTGTTCTATAACAGCTTCCAAACTCATCAGCTCTGCAGATTTTGTACTCGCCAACCTCTATACTTACTTGAGTCTACTCCCCATTGTAAATCAATTTCTGTCTCCAGAGGCCTGCTAGAAAAGTTCTGATATGAGGCCTTTTATTTTAGGCATTATTCCTATTTACAGAACTCTAAGTATTTTTTTATGCATAAAGTATCAAGCATGGGATCTCAAACAAACATACACACACATACTGGATTGCTTCTCTTTTTCTGGAGAACTCTGACTAGTATGCGGGCAAATAAAATCTTCCTGATGATCTGCCCAAACATCTTTGATGTTTGAAAGAAGATCACTTAGGGAAATGTCAAGGTTTAAAAATCACACTAAATATTTAAAGAAAATGAAATGTCTATTGGAGAAATATAAGCTACAACTGAGTTTTATGTTTGAATTGTCAGAAGAATAGAAGATAAGTACTAGAGTGAAGTAGTAAATGCATTTGGCAAATAAAAACTACACACACACACACACACACACACACACACTATGCTGTGAGGATTCTGCATGTCTCTTATAGAATCATTCCTAAATATATTGTCTAAAGAATATGAGGCCAAAAGAAGTATAATGATCACTGGGAAAAAAGCTAAGGGAAAATTAGCCAATGAATCTGATTTTATCTTTTAAAAACATAATCAATTGAAATTAGGATATTGATTGTAATTCCTTATGCCATGTCTAAAGAAAAAAAAATGAAATGGAAAAACAATCAGAGAAGAGCAACAAGTAGATAAGGTGTGTAGGTCTTTTAAAGAATAACAAAATTTAAAAAGACAAAAACTTGGAAGAATGGAGGTAGGGTTGAATAAATCAAAGATTAAAATGATGAAAAAATAAATATAATTAATACTTGCCTATCCAGTTCTAGAATATGGAAGCAGAGGTCATCTCGTGAAGTATGAAAGAGGTAATCCCAGAATAAGTAAATAAAAGGAGTTTGGAGAATTTAAAGAACAGCAAGTTTCAACAGTGTGCTCTCAATTATCTCAATTATCAATTATCAATATTTACCATTTATGGCAAAAGGGAGAAAATTGATATTTATTGTTTGTTTACAATGAAAGAACATGCTATTTATCTTCCATAGATTGATTATACATTATAGACGACATTTTTTTAAAATGCTACATTAAGAAATGATAATCAAACTTAGAAACTGAACGCTTGCACTGAGTCTCCCCAGCTTCTTTAGAGGTCAGTGCAGACATTTGGAATTATTCCTGGGGGCGTTTGCCACCATCACTGGGAGGGGCAGCTCCCTTCCTGAGAAACCTACAGGAGACTGGAGTCCCTTTGACAGGTCTGCACTGGCATCCAGATACTGAGGACTGGGAACTTTGAGTGGTGGACAACTGTGAACCATAGATTTTTTTTTCTAAATTTTTCATTTTTTATTTCTTTTTTATCCTCACTGTATTTTTCTTATATTTGCCTATTCTCTTGGAGTCTCTTTCTCCTTTGTCACATGTTAAAGACCAACTTCTTTTGATCCCACACTCACTCTTCCCTTGATCAGGTACCTCTATTACTCATTTCCTTTCCCATTAACAGTTATATCCTACGCCCCTTCTTATCCTCTTCATCTACCACCAGAAGTTATAGAGTTCATTGCAAGCCTATTGGCTATACTATAGATAATAATAGAACTTATCCTATCTGTTTATTACAATACTGCTAACGTCTTTATAGGGTCTATCTGGTGTAGGGCTGCATATTGTTTGTATGGGTTGCTGCTAATATTGATCTTCCCCTCAAAGGAGAGATATTAAAAACCTGCAGGCTCACAATAAGCCTAAAGGGGGGAAGTTGAAATACCTCAGATCTTCACTGCTAGAGGGGAATGTACAGAAACAATATGAAAAAAACAGGAGAAAAAAGTGTGCCTAACAATCCAAGATGCTATTTTGATAGAATCCAATGACAGTATGGAAGTAGAAATGATGAAAAGGAGTTTAGAATCTACCTAATTAAAATGATCCATGAAGCAAAAGATGAGATAAGAGAGCAAACACAGGCGATACATGATCAATCCAATAAAGAGTTAAAAGAGCAAATGCAGGAAGCAAAAGAGCACTTCAATAAAGAGGTAGAGATTCTGAAAACAACAACAACAACAGGAATATTTGAAATAAAAGAAACAATAAACCAAATTAAAAAGTCAATAGAAAGCATCACCAACAGAATAGATTTTGTGGAAAACAGAATCTCAGACAATGAAGACAAAATATTTAATCTTGAAAATAAAGTTGACCAAACTGAGATGATGGTAGAAATCATGAAGAGAACCTCCAAGAATTGTGGGATATCATGAAAAGACCAAATTTAAGAATTACTGGGATTGAGGAAGGCACAGAGATACAAACCAAAGGAATGGACAACCTGGTAAACAAAATAATATCAGAAAATTTCCCAAACCTGAAAAATGAAATGGAAAATCAAATACAAGAGGCTTAAGAACATCAAATGCACAAAATTACAACAGATTCACACCAAGTCACATTATAATGAAAATTCCTCACATACAAAATAAAGATAGAATTTTAAAGGCTCCTAGAGAAAAGTGTCAGATTACATATAAGGGGAAACCAATATGGATATCGGCAGATTTCTCAGCCCAGACCTTAAAAACAAGAGGGGCACGGAAAAATATATTTCAAGCTCTGAAAGAACATGGATACCAACCAAGAATCTTAAACACATTAAAACTAACCTTTAGATTTGATGATGAAATAAAATATTTTCATGATAAACAAAAGTTAAAAGAATTTACAAATAGAAAGCCTGAACTACAGAACATTCTCTGCAAAATATTTCATGAAGAGGAAGTTAAAAACAACAATACGAGTTAGCAAAGGGAAAAACTACCCTAAAGAAAAGCCAATCAAAGGAGAAACCAAGTCAAGTTAAAAATCAAAAATAAACCAAAATGACCAGTAATACAAATAATACCAAAATAATAACTCTGAATGTTAATGGCCTAAACTCATTAATCAAAAGACATAGATGGCAGATTGAATTAAAAAGAAAGATCCAATAATATACTGCCTTCAAGGGACTCATCTCATAGATAAGGACATTCACAGACTAAAGGTGAAAGGATGGGGAAAAACATACCATGCATATGAACTCAGTAAAAAAGCAGGGGTCTCCATCCTCCTATCAGATCAAGTGGACTTCAAACCTAAGTTACTCAGAAGGGATAAAGAAGGACATTTCATACTGCTCCAGGGAACCATAAACCAGCAACACACAATGATTTTAAAATTTTATGCCCCAAACAGTGGAGCATAGATGTACATCAAACAAACTCTGCTCAATTTTAAGAATCAAATTGACCAAAACACAATAATAGTGGGTGATTTTAACACACCACTCTCACCACTGATTCGATCCTCCAAACAAAAACTGAACAAAGAAACTGTCGAACTAAATAATACAATCAATGATATAGACTTAACAGACATTAGTAAATACAAAAAAAAAAAAAAAAATAGAGATAGTACCTTGTATTCTATTAAACCATAATGAAATGCAATTAGAAATCAATGATAAAATAAAAAAAACAAAAACTACTCCTACACCTGGAAACTAAATAATATGCAAATGAATGATGCAATGATAACAGAAGACATCAGGGAAGAAATAAAAATATTCTTAGGGATAAACAAGAAAACGACACAACATATCAAATCTCTGGGACACTCTGTCCCTGAAACCAATACTAAGAGGAAAGTTCATTGCATTGAGCTCATACATTAAAAAATAAAAAGTCAACAACTAAATGACCTAACATTACATCTCAAAGCCCTAGAAAAAGAAGAACAGATCAACAACAAAATTAGAAGACAGGAAATAATTAAAATAATTAAAATCAGAGCTGAAATCAATGAAATTGAAACAAAAGGAACAATTCAAAAAGTTGACAAAGCAAAACTGGTTCTTTGAAAAAGTAAACAAAATTGATAAACCCTTAGTCATACTAACAAAGAGAAGGAGAGAGAAAACTCAAATTACTAGAATTTGTGATGAAAAAGGAAACATTACGACAGACACCATTGAAAGACATTACATAATTAGAAGCTACTTTCAAAATCTATATTCCAACAAAATAGAAAATATCAAAGACACTGACAAATTTTTAGAGACACATGATCTTCCCAAACTAAATCAGGAAGACATACACAACTTAAACAGATCAATTTCAAGCAATGAAATTGAAGAAGTCATCAAAAGCCTATCAACCAAGAAAAGCCCAGGACCAGATGGATTCTCAGCTGAATTCTACAAGACCATTAAAGAAGAACTAACACTAATACGCCTCAAAGTATTCCAGGAAATAGAAAAGGAGGGACCCCTTCCAAACTTATTCTATGAAGCTAGTATCACTCTGATACCAAAACCAGACAAAGACTCATCAAGGAAAGAAAACTTTAGACCAATATCCCTGATGAACATAGATGCAAAAATCCTTAACAAAATTCTGGCAAATCGCATTCAAAAACATATTAAAAAGGTGGTACACGATGATCAAGTGGGGTTTATCCCAGGGATGCAAGGTTGGTTCAGCATCTGGAAATCAATAAACATAATCATCACATCAGTAGACTTAAAGTTAAGAATCATATTATTATTTCAATAGATGCTGAGAAAGTATTTGATAAAATACAATACCCCTTCATGCTCAGTGCACTAGAAAACATAGGGAGAGTAGGAACATACCTCAACATTGTAAAGGCAATATATGCTAAGCCCATGGCCAACATCATTCTAAAAGGAGAAAAACTGAAAGCCTTCCCTTTAAAAACTGGAACAAGACAGGGATGCCCTCTTTCACCACTCCTATTCAACATCTTCCTTGAAACACTAGCCAGAGTGATTAGACCAAAGAAAATAAAGGGATATGAATAGGAAAAGAAGAATTCGAGTTGTTACTATTTACCTATGACTTCATTCTGTATTTAGAGAATCCAAAAACTTCACTAGAAAACTTCTAGAACTAATAAACGAATTTAGCAAAGTAACAGGATACAAAATCAACACACATAAATCTAATGTATTTCTATTCATAAGTGATGAATCATGTGAAAGAGAAATTCAGAAAGCCACTTCATTCACAATAATCTCAAAAAAAAAAAAAACTTGTGAATCAACCTAACAAAAGAGGTGAAAGACCTCTACAATGAAAACTATAGAATGCTAAAGAAAGAAATTGAAGAAAACCTTAGAAGATGGAAAGATCTCCCATGTCCTGGGATGGGCAGAATTAATATTGTCAAAATGGTCATTGTACCAAAGGTGCTATACAAATTCAATGAAATTCCAATTAAAATTCCAATGACATTCCTCATAGAAATAGAGAAAGCAATCATGAACTTCATCTGGAAGAATAAGAGACCTTGAATAACCAAAACAATCCTGAGCAGAAAGAGTGAAGCAGAAGGTATCACTACCAGGTCTTAAACTATACTACAGAGCAATAGTAACAAAAATGGCACGATATTGGCACCAAAATAGACAGGCAGACCAATGGTACAGAATAGAAGACAGAGAGACAAACCCACAAAAATACAGTTACATCTAGACAAAGGAGCCAAAAACATACAATGAAGAAAAGATAGCCTGTTCAACAAATGGTGCTGGCAAAAATGGAAATCCATATGCAGTACAATGAAATTAAACCTCTGTCTCTCATGCTGCACAAACTCAACTCAAAATGGATCAAGGACTTAGGAATTAGACCAGAGACCCAGCACCAAATAGAAGACAAAGTAGGTTCGAATCTTCATCATGTTAACTTAGGATCAGACTTCCTTAGCAAGACTCCCAAAGCACAAGAAATCAAAGCAAGAATCATTAAATGGAATTCAAACTAAAAAGCTTTTTCTCAGCAATGGATACAATCAATAATGTGAAAAGAGAGCCTACAGAGTGGAAGAAAATCTTTTCCATACACACTTCTGATTGAGCACTAATCTCCAAAATTTATAAAGAACTTACAAAACTTTACAACAAAAATACAAAGAACCCAATCAATAAAATGGGCCAAGGAACTGGACAGATACTTTACAGAAGAAGATAAATAGGTGATTAATAAATATATGAAAACTGTTCAACATCTCTACTAATTAGAGAATGCAAATTAAAACAACTCTAAGATTTCCATCTTACTCCAATTAGAATGGCTATTATCAAGAACACAAATAATAATAGATGTTGGTGTGGATTTGGGAAAAAAGACACATTATTACATTGCTGATGGAGTTGCAAATTGGTGCAGCCACTCTGGAAAGTAGTGTGGAGAATCCTCAGAAAACTTGAAATGGACCCACCTTTTGACCCAGTTATCCCACTCCTCAGTTTATACCCAAAGGGCTTAAAATCAGCAAACTACAGTAACACAGCCACATCAATGTTTACAGCAGCTCAGTTCACAATAGCCAGATTGTTGAACCAACCAAGATGCCCTTCAATAGATGAATGGATAATGAAACTGTGGTATATATACACAATGGAATAATATTCAGCCATAAGAATAATATTATGACATTTGCAGATAAATGGATGGAATTGGAGGATATCATGCTAAGTGAAATAAGCTAATCCCAAAAATCCAAAGGTCAAATGTTTTCCCTGATAAGTGGATGATGATACATAATGCGGGTGGGGGGTAAGAGAAGAATGGAGGAACTTTAGATTACTTGGTGGGAAATGAGAAGGAGGAAGAGGTGGGGACTGAAAAATGATGGAATGAGACAGACATCATTACCCTATGTACATGCATATTTACCGAATGGTATGAATCTACATCATGCACAACTATAGAAAAAAAAATTGTACCCCATTTGTGTACAATGAATCAAAATGCAGTCTGTCAAAATAAAAAAAAAAAAAAAGAAGAAAAGAAATATAAAAGAGAACAAATTTTAAAACAAGAAATGTTTGGATGCTCTTGGAATCAAGTTAGAGTCCCCCCACCCGTCTGCACCTAGAGATAGGGGATTGAACAGCAGGAGCTTTGCCGGCATCTGCCAGTCTAGAGAATCTATATACAGCTAGTGCTCACTGGCCAAACCAGACACAGGCAGATCCTGCTCTAAAGCATTGGCACACACAGTTCTTCTGCCTCCTGATATTTACAGCTCCATGTAGGTGGAGATGATGTTCCTTGGAACAGAAAGAGAAGGTTTCAGCTGCAGGATTCACTGTAAACCACTGTGTGACTGACCAAGTTCCTTCCTTCAGAGGATGTCGTCACAGGTCTCCGTGCCTGGCCGTGGTGATGGGATGAAGGCAGAGCATCTGATGACAAGCCCTGCTCAAACTGGAGATCCACTTGTAAAACAACCTAAGATATCTGCTTCCACATATTGCTTTTCATGAAACAAGCAGGGAGAAATGTTTTTCTTTATTTTTTCCAAATCATCCAGGCACTGTGAGCATCTTGAGGCTCCTGAAAACCCTACCTGTCTCAAGGCCCTGAAAGAAAATAAGCCCATATTCCACAAAGTAAGAACTGTGTGTCTGGAGGAGTAAAGATGGGCAGTACCTGGCCTTCAGTGGGAGGAGGGAACCTTGACTCAGTTCCAGGGGAGGAGCTTTGCCAATCAGGGCCAGGGAGTCTGGGGGAGTGTTAGTTTCTTGATGTGAGTTTTAGGGAAAAATGACCATAGGAAAACACTTCTAGGGAATGATGGACACCACAGTTCCAGTCCTGGATTGAACATTTCTTTTATTTGGGCCTCGGTTTTTTTATTTGTAAAACCAGAATGATACCAGATCAAAATTTCCCAATCTCCATTTATTTGGTGTCACCTTGACACTTTTTGGACATTTCCATACACCAACTTCAAGATATTGACATTCCTCTTTAAATTCATTAATTTTGTTTTCCTTACTACTTGCTCTGTCTTAATACATACCATTTGTAGACTCCAAAAAAAAAAAAAAAAAAAGAAAAAAGAAAAAAGAAAGAAAGAAATGATAATATAGCCAGGCATGGTAGCAAGTGCCTATAATCCCAGAGATTCAGAAGTCTGAGGTAGGAAGGTCATGAGCTCAAAGCCAGCTTCAGCAACTTAGCAAGGCCCTCAGAAACTTATGAAGACCCTGTCTCTAAATAAAATACAAAAAAGGGCTGGGGATGTGGCTAAGTGGTTAAATGCCCCTGGGTTCAATCCCTGAAACCAACCAACCAACAAAAAGAAATGATAATACATAGCCAGGCACAGTGGCACACACCTGATATCCCAGTGGCTCAGGAGCTGATACAGGAGAATCCAAAGTCCAAGGCCACCCTCAGCAATTTAGTGAGACTCTTAGTGAGACCCTGTCTCAAATAAAGAATGAAATGGGCTAGGAATGTAGTTCAGTGGTAAAGTGCCCCTGGGTTAAATCTACAGTTAAAAAAATAAAGAAATGATAATCCTTGAAAATGAGAGCAAGAAAAAAATGAATTTTCCATATGTCAGTTTTTCTTGCTTCAAAGTTTGATACAACACGAAGAACTTAATTTTTTTAAAAAATGTTGATTGTTTTAATATGCTACTAAAAACCATATTTCAGTCCAAAGAAGTGAACTCCTATGCCTAATAATTTGCACAAAGTAAGTCCATAAGTAGGATAAATGTGAAGGATAGTAAATAAGTAAAATAAAAGACCTCAGATCAGAGCTTTTTTAGTAAGTTGTTCGGTTTTTCATATCATTTTCTTTAAGACATTTGCATATTTTAGGAGATACTAGGCCATACATTTCATTTGGAAATGCTGGTAGAATGGAAACTATTATTTCTCAGGGTGATTTAAATATACCTTTTTTAAGAATAGTGCAAGGCTTTTTCTTTTATTCCTGGTTGCAATTAAGGAACTTTAGCACTTGAAGTTCAAGAAGATGAATAAGTCATTCCGTTGCATCCCCAGAGAATACATAAATACTCAGGAATCATTCCATGCATTTGAACAAGTTTCACTGCAGAGATAAACAGGTAAACATTTATTCCACTTGTCACATGCAACTCACTTAATTCTGTTTAGAAAATGCTCTGCAGGTCTAAAGTATCTTTCGTCTTGAACTTAGTGTCTCTGTGACTGGGCAGTCTCATTGTAGATTTCATTTATAATTAATGGTTCAACTTTATAGCTTCAACATCATGCCATTCACAATTTGAATAGTACTACTCACCTCATTTAGCAGTTTGAGATTTGTCTACAATGGAACTTGCACTTTAATATTGGAACAATCAATATTCAAAGTTCTTATGCCTCTATTCCCTTATCCATACTTAATAGTGTCATAAGAAAGGACTCAACCATGAAGATATAAATGTGTACTAAAATTTAAATTTTAAGAGGAAGAAACAGAAAGAATAAAAAGGCATAGCATTTTTTTATTAAAAAATCTGGTTGTCTTTGATTTTCTCAGGAACAGATTGGTAGAGAATGGACTTCTTCATCCATCTAGATATATCTAGGATTCACTCTAATGTGTTGTCTAGGAATTAGAAGAGGAAGAAATGCTTTGCATTGCAAAAATCAAAGTCAAACCTAATTATTCTCTGTCTCTTATGTATAGTAAAGTGACGGTTCCACATTAAATGCTTCTAATAAATTTCATTTGAATTTGATACAGAAGAAAAATTCACTTTGGTGGTGTCAAAGATTCTCAGAAAAAAAGTTTTATAATTTAACTATTCTTTTAATAATTGTCTAAAACAGAATGTTTGTCTTGTCTAGGATAAAAAATAACAATAAAATGTCCTTTTCTTCTCCCAGTCTTAACACAAGAGTTGTATCTATGGGTTTTCCCACTGAGGGTAAGATTTTTTTTTTCAAACATTAAAGAAAACTGATCATTGATGTTATTAATATTATGTGACCCTTATCAACATTTCATTTTAATTTCTGCTCTTTTTTTCTTCTTCCTTATTAGGTTCTTGGAATCTAGCTCATATATTCCTATCCTTGACATTGATGCATATATAAAAATTAGGGAACTCAACAAGTAAGGTGATCTTAGAATAATACATATAAAAAAAAACCCAAAGAATATTAGTCTAGTTCCTTTCTAGCCATTTACAAAGGAATACTCACCTATGCCTCACCCAAGCATATAAGTAATAAGCTTTAGGCACCACTGACCTACAGAGACGCTGTCTAGAATATGTTGGTGTAGTTCAGACTATTATAATTTAGATCCAGCCACATAAATTTTCCCCAGAATGATAGTACTATTGCTTCCTTTCCTTTACAGTACAGGTAAAACTATTTAGCATTGGGAATTTGACTTCAATAAGATATATTGATTACATCAGCATACCCTGAGAGACACACATCCACATACACAAATCACTGCACACCTTAAAACAATTTGCACTCCAGAGAAACATCAATGAGGGCACATTTGTTCCTCTTATCTGGTGCTACACACTCAATTCTGTTCAGCAAATATTGATCAGCCTTCTTGGATTTGATTAAGAAGATGATTAATCAACCTATCAGCTGGAAATGCTGAAAATCCAAAAAAAATTTGGTTTAACACATTCATAACATATTCCTAAAAGGGAAAAATTGTGAGGAGATATTGAAAAACAAGCAGATAAACTAAAATTTATTTTCTTGCCAATATGTTTATGATGGAATGAATCAACATCATTACTTATGGTTATTATTCAAAAAATGAATATAATAAAGAGTCCTGCAAACAGCTTTCCAATTGTGAAAGAAGGGTTGTTTCAAACAAAACCAACAAACTGATTACATGCATACTACCTGGGGTCATATACAAAGGATAAACCTTGCTTTCATTAATAACATGTCTGTCCACTCAGCAATAGTTTCTTTGCATGTGTATATGTATATGTGTGTGTATATATATACACACACATATATGTATGTGTGTGTGTGTGTGTATAAATGTAGCCACATATATCAATCTAAAATACATTATGATCATTAAAATTCTGGCTCAAAATGTTTTACATTTATTTATATTCTTTATTTATGCTGTTGCTTTTACATTTACTATTTATTTTCTCAGTATTTTTTGACTATATATACTTTTACTAGTATAATGTATGACATGACACAGTATTATCTAGTTTCTTCTTTTTACAGCTATTCATAGCTTCAGTAAACAGTTTTGCAGTGCTGAGTAACCATCAATGTGAACAGATTTTCAAAGAAGATTCTGATGTGATTTCTACTTGGCTAACTACAGATTGTACATCCTATGTTTTAAATAACCATGTGTTTAATTACCTCATTTGAACCAGCAAGTAAGATATATATGCTTTTAAAAACATTAGAGATTTTGGAAAGATAAGCAACATATCTATTAACAAAATATCTGTTATTGACAAACTTGTGTTATGATTCAGATATAATATATCCCCCAATACTTCATGTTTAAGACAATGCAAGAATTTTCAGAGGTGAAATGATCAGATTATGATAGTTATAACCTATTAATCAGTGGATTAATCCACTGATATGAATTAACTGGGTAGTAACTGTGGGCAGTTAGGGTATGACTGAGGAAGTAGGTCACTGGGGCATGCCTTTGTGGTTGATATTTTGTCTGTGTGGAACAGAGCTCTCTCTCCCTCTCTGCTTCCTTGTTGCCATGTTCTGAGCTGCTTACCTCTACTCCATTCTTCTGCCATGATGTTCTGCCTCACCTTGGGCTCAGAGCAATGGAGTTGGCCATCTATGGACAGAGACCTCTGAAACCAGGAGCAGATAAAAATTTCCTCCTCTGAATTGTTCTTTTTGGGTCCTTTGGTTACAGCAACCAAAAAGCTGATTAAAATACCTTGCTGTCTTTTGAATGTAAACTCTTAACTTCCATGACCACAAAATCTGTTGTAAAACTGCCATGAGTACCCTTTGGTCCAAGGGAAAAAGTAAGGACATGTCAAAGTTACCCAGAGAGAGAAGTAAAGATCAACTCACGTTTCAAAATTATTAAGAAGTAGTCAAGGGTCCCTCTTGCCCAGAATAATCTCCCTTAAAATTCTAAATCTGATATCTTTCTACTTATCTGGGAAGAAACATCAACTGATTTTCCCCCAAGCACATGCTGTTCTTTCTTAGTTCTGAATCTCCCCACAGGCAACTCTGCTTAGGATATGCTTTGCATTTCATCTTCCTGGTACATGCCTCCCACCATTCAAGATCCATTCTCTAAGACATTCTAGCTTCATGAATGTCCCCTTCGCAACTTGTATGTTCTCTTGACCCTTTGCCCTTGTGATTTAATATGCATCATGAAGTTGTAATTATTTTTAAGTGTTAGTCTTTCTCACTACTCTGGGTATCTCTGAAGAGGAGGATTAAACAACTCTTAATAATCATTTCCTTATTGGAAAATCACTGTCACAATTGTGGCATGCTAGTGCCAACATAGTCTAAATTCCATCTCCAAGTATGTTTTGATTTACACCTACAGTGTTTCTTATATATTCAAAGTTTCATAAGAAAACCCACATTTCTGAATTTTCTTGAGAAATATAAAACCCTCACCACACTAGGCCTTCGTTTCTACATGCCAACAGCAAACTAGGTTGAACAATGGCTTTCTACTTTGGACAGAGTCTATATCTCCAGTTTATCTCAGTTCTCATTCAAGGTCATCTTTTAGCTTGCTTACTTTTCTCAATACTACTATTTACCTGCCTAGAGTATTTATTTGTGTGGGAAGTTCCTGGCTTATTTAAAGTACCATTAGGACAATTAGGAAGATAAATGAAAGAATAGAAGATACCGATAATATAGTGGGGATTACGTTTCATAACATATGGAGTGTCCTCGAAGTCCAAGACCAATCCGAGTGCAAAATGTGAAAACCTAGGCAGTAATGGGCACAAGCAGAGAGTGGTAGAGGCTATTTTACCTTCTAAAAGGTAAAAGGCAAGTGAAGATCACAGGATACAAAATAAGAGAGGTCAAAGATTCATTCTGCCTTCTTCACAGCTTTGTTAAGGGCAGTATTAACCATGGACAATTGAAGTCGAATTAGTAAAACACACATTAAAACATTCAGAGTGGTAAAGGAAAAGATTTGTAGAATAGTACCACGTGCTATTCTGGGTAGGTTCTTTCTAAAAAGTATTTCCTTTCTTACAGTATTTTGACTATTCTTCATCTTAATTCATATTTTTCTTTAAAAATTAAATTTTACATTATTATTTAATTATCTCTTTTACTAAATT
Organism: Sciurus carolinensis; assembly: GCF_902686445.1. Lineage (NCBI taxonomy): Eukaryota > Metazoa > Chordata > Mammalia > Rodentia > Sciuridae > Sciurus > Sciurus carolinensis. Next base: position 82,576,213 of record NC_062218.1, on the reverse strand, counting down.
TTATCATGCTCAGTTTTTTCATGATCCCCAGAAATGATGGTCTAGTGTGTGTGCATATTGAAGAAAAGTCATGATAAAGAGAACACAGGACTGGTAGAAAGAAAGTAGTGGGGAGGTAAAAGGTGGTTAATAGAAAGTTAGAGTTCAACTCAGAATAGTTATTTAACCTAAAATACATATTTTGAATCTTGAATACATTGTCACTTTCCAAAACAAAATTTCAAAGAAAAAATGGATTTCAAACAGAACTGATTGCCTCAAACTCTTGAATTGCAAATATTCATGCTGTTGATGTTCCTATATGTAGTACTGTAAAAAGGTAGTGGTATTAATCAAGGGTCTCTGCAATGATAGAGTAACAGTCCCATACTCTAAGCAAGTACTAAAGAAGACTAAATTATGAAAAGTAGAGAAGAGAGAAAATTGAAATTATTGTCTTTAAGGATGTATCTCTGTTTATGTAATAATTTTTACCTAACCATACACCTATAGCATTGTTATTGTTACTGCTATTTGAAACAATTTTATATCTGAGGCACAGTGAAGTACATTTTTTTACATTCATTAATTGTCCTTAACATCACCATTATTGTTTGGATATGAGATGCCTCCACCAAAACTCCTATATTAATGCAAGAATGGTCAGAGGTGACATGATTGGATTGTGAGAGCTATGGCCTCATCAGTAGAATAATCCATTTGATGGACTAATAATTTGAAAGGACTACTGTACTAGGTGGTAACTGTAGGCAGGTAAGGCATGACTGGAGGATGTAGGTGACCAGAGTTGTGGCCTTGGAGATTATATCTCTATTTCATCCTCCTGGCTCTTCCTCTTTCTCTGCTTTCCTCCTGCCACCAGCTAGTGGAGTGGGTTTCCTTACCTTGCCCTTCCATCATGATGTTCTGTCTCACCTAAGTCAGGCCCAGAGCAGTGAAGTCAGCTGACCATGCACTGAACCCTCTGAAACTGTGAGCCCCAAATAAATTTTTCCTCCTTTAAGTTGTTGTTGTCAGATATTTTGATCTCAGTTATGTCAGTTATGTCACAGTTTGATCACAGCTATGAAAACCTCACCAACAAAATCTCTTATACCATTTGAAGATATCCTATCTCTAATAGGATAATGGCCTAGAAGTAGTTGTTGACTGATGGTTACCAGGGACTAGCATGGCTGGTATGAAGCACTGGGGAGATGTTGGTAGAGAAAAAGACTTCAGTTAGATGGGAGGAATAAGTTCAAGAGATCTAATAGACAACATGGTAACCTTGTTAACAATATAATATATTCTTTAAAAATGCTTGAAGAGTGGATTTTAAGTGTTCTCAAAACAAATTGCTAACTCCGTGAGATAATGCATATGCTAAGTAGCTAGATTTAGTCATTCCAAAATGTGTATTTCAAAATTATATGATATACACAGTAAATACATGTAATTTTATCTGTCAAATATAAACTTAGTTAAAAAATTACTTTAAAGAAAAGTCCCCTGTGCTTGCTTTGGCAGCTCATATACTAGAAAGAAAAGGAATGTCCCTTTGCTTTAAAATTTACTGAGAGGTTGTTTTAAAGCCACAAATTAATGCTAAATTTTTTGCTACACCCGCCCAAAATTAAAAATTTTGATGAAAATTCAAAGAGTGATAATCTAATTAAAAATCAGGAATTTAATTTCTACATATTTTCTAGCTTTGGGGATAATTGTTTAAACACAGATTCATACATTCACAAAAACTTCCTACACATGAAATATGTAAATAGCTATATAGATGATCACACATACTCCCTCACTTTCTTTTTCAAAATATAATATTTTATTACTAGATGCCCACTCTAGCAAATAAATTTTTTCTACTGTACATATTGCAAATGAAATCTGTAAGAGTTATTGTAAAAAAGCAATTACATTTGTGTTTGGATAATAAGTAGAATCATTGCATTTCATCATTAATCTTCTCTTGCTGCAGTCCTCACTCAATTTCTAGGCATTGCTATGTGCTGCTATTCAACCCATGCTAGCTGTTTAATCTATTTAGTATTTATGTAGCACTTCGTTCCTCAGTATTTGTGAAAAACTGAATAAATATTAAAGCAAAGTAACACAGTTATAATGCAAATGGTTTCTATTAACAAACTGTAAGGATGTTTGAACAATCAAATGCACAACAGTGAGCTAGAATGATTCCATAACAATGAGTTAAACAAATAACTCTAGTTTTAAGTGCCCAAAGGATAAACTATTTGAAGAAGAAAAACAAAAGTGAAATGAAGGAATGTTTTGCTCATTCCCAGAACCTATTAATATTAATCTGGTTTCTAGCCCTAGCCTCCCTCATCTGCCTTACCAACCTACTTATTCTTGACAGGAATTAACTGATCCAAATTAAAGGTTCAACTTTACTCCCACTTCATAAGTGTCAATACTAGTTTGTGCCAAAAGTAGTTAAGAATGTCCAGCATTGTATATGGTAGCCCATCCATGGTCATTCATTAAATAACTAGGCATTGGAACAATCAAAATGACTGAAAAAGGACCAGGAGGGCTCGTAATGACACATATTTACAAGGAAGAACTCTTTACTTTTTAACATCTGTTCTTACAAAGTGATGGCATCAAGAGAGAGTTGGAGACTCACCCTGCTCATGATAGAGATTCTGATGGGAACTTCTTGAATGGTCATTATCGCGTTCCCTGCCCGCAGAGAAACACGAAACCGGATCAGGGCAAGTTCTTTATTTTCTGCAGTCTGCTTCTTCTGGCTGGCCAGCAGCGGCGGGCCGCTCTTGCAAGCGCCTTACATTACGTACAACAACCAATCAGCTTATAGATCACGAGGGGAAAGCATGGACAGTAATGGAGCACAATAGTGTGGATATAGCAATTATGCAGTGTCCACGAGGACCCATGGCCAATCACATTAACTTCCTCAAAATATGCCACTTGTTGGCAGAGAGTATTAGTCTGCTGGAGGTACCTGGTTTTGTTCTCAGCACTTCCTTGGCACCTTGCCAGGCGCCATCTTGGCCACGCCGAAGGGCTGGGGGTCTGCAGTACCCCGACAGCTCCCCCTTTTTTATTTATTAAAAGAATGCTGGCTTGGGATCGTGCCTGTCTTAGGCGGAGTGGTCAACCATCGTCCTTACCCGTCATCGGATAACTGCAGAGCATGCTACAGCTCCTGTCTTAGGTCGGTACGCGGTTACCTCCTTCCTTACCCGTCATTGACTACCGATCCAGCATGCTCAGCCAGACTTGAGGAGAGCTGCCAGCCTCTAAGGCCATCATGGCTTGATGGAAAATGATGTGATCTCTGGCATGAACTTGGCGTATACGCATGATAAAGCGTGTGAGGAAGATAATTGTAATAATCATTAACACACACAATGCTCCCATTCCTGTCCATTGCTTTACAAAACTGAAGGAAGAAGATAACCAATTTTGTATTTCAGATATAGGGGCTATATTAACTCTAGTAGAATTAAGGCTAACAATTTGTGATCTAAGAATGGCAGTAAGATTATCAAATTTATAAGACCAATTGGCACGTAGCTGAGTAGATATGATTTTAGACAAATTTGCTGCATAACTAAGATTATGATAAGCTACAGGTGTAATGCACAGTCCCGGCAGATGATAAATACACCCCATGCTTAACAGTTCTTGTAAAAGGTCCATTTGTTCTTGAAGTAAGTCCACACGCTGGTTCACCAAAAGTAGTCCTGCTTTTAGGTGTTGATCCACTGTTTGTTGAGTAGACAGAGCAGTAGCTGTCTGCTGGACCACTTCATTAAGCTTAGTTGCTGACTGTACTGATGTCGTCAAGGCTACAGCTGCTGCGGCGACTGCTGCTGCTGATGCAACTATGGTGGTAATGACTGCTACGGTGATTCCAAAGTCCCTCTTATTTCTGGAAAGCAATACTGGCAATTCATCATCTGTAACAGAGACTGGGACTGGTAGGAAGGTAGGAACACACATTAAGTCTGCCAGCAGGAACCTAGAAGCATTTTAACATTGAGAGATAGCACAAATCTGAAGTACAATTGAGAGAAGCAGTTGTTTTGTTACATAGTTGAACTGTTCCTCCTAAGAGACTAAAAAGAGGTTGTAAGTTAGTTTATTCCGTGGAAACACACAAACTGAGCCGCAGCTCCAGTAAAGCACCGGGTTACCCTTATTACCCAGAGTTAAAAAAAAACCCAAACAAAGAGACAAAGAGAAAGTTTATCTTTAGGGGACCTGAAGGTCTCCTCTATTCCCCCTTTTTGTTTATCATGGATAGAATCTTATATCTATTTGTCTATTTTGTCTTGGTTATCAGTTTGTTTAATTATTTGGTACTGTTGAGTAAGGACCATAGTTTGGATTGTTTAAAGGGAATAATACAGACTTCTCCCGGCAGGGAGAAAGCTGATATTTTGAAAGTCCCGAGAAGTGAGTGCACCCTATATCCCCTATAGGCAGGTAAATTTGGTAATCAATGGGCTTCGGAGATCCTTGACATTTGTAAAGGCAGATGGCTTCATGGCTTCATTTCCTCGAATTGACCCGATTCCCTATTTCTACACTAACTACCTGTCCTTAATTCTGGCTTTATTCTCCGCTTTAGTTAGAGGAACTCCCAACTGCTTTAAGGAAAAGGGGGCGTCAGTTGTTCTGGCTGCTTTGAAGCTGAAAGCGGGCAGTGAGGGGCAAGCAGTTTGGAGTTCCTTTTTTTAAAAATCGGGTCAATCGAGGGGTCTGAGGTAGAAGTCTGGTTGGGGAGGAGCAGGTTGTAAAGTCATCTGGGGGTGGGTGCTTTTATGATAGAAGAACAAAAAGACATGAGTGCTGAAATGAAATTAGTACAAAGTAAATGTTGTAGCATCTGGAACATGTCACTGAGTATCATGAAAATGACAGAAGTCAATTTTTCACCAGGAGGTGGAAGAACTGAGAAATTGTTCCCATAACTAGATTTAGCAAAGGCTGGAAAGGACAAGGCCTTCATTTGGGAACTTTAACATAGTCCAGGTTATCAGGAATGTAAACACAACATTTAACTCTTAATGTCATAGATATCCCAAAAAATATAGTTAAGCTACTTAAGTCATCTGATTGTGTAAAATATCCCTTTATTGGTATAACCTGTGTTTAGTAGAGAGCTCTATATTTTTGTTACTTAGGGCTAGGTAATCATACGAGCAAACATAGATTAAGTCTACCTGTGTAGCTTAGGAAGATTTGTAGGCCTTAAACTGACTAAAAACTTTTGACTCTGGCAGTTTTTTTTGATAGTTATCAGGCACATTTGTTGAAGAATCTTTTTTTTATTTGTAGCTTCTAGTCTTTATTCTAGTGGACTAACATAAGTGTACATCTTAAGTTACATTTAATTATTATTTTTCTTAAATGTCCAAGAATGGCTATATTTTGGTTTTTATTGTTTTGTTGGGTGTCCAGGATCCTCTAGTTTTAACAATTTCCTTGATTAGGAGGTTGTGTGACCCAGAGTTGTAGTACTCCTTAGAGAAGTCCTCTTATTCCCTGGGTTTAGGCTGACTGAGGGCAAAAGATCCAAATACTGGCCTATCTTGTCTTTTGTATTTAATTTTAATCTCTAAGTTTGATCTTAATTATCCAGCAAGCCAGTTTTACCAGTCATAGAGTGAGAGTACTGGGCTTTAACTTTAATGTTCATAACTTTATAGTTATTTACCCTTTTATCTAACTGGAGTCTGTATTAGTTCTGGAAGTTACCATTATCTGTTCTATAGGTGATGGCTTATTATCATAAGTTACCTAGGTTGTGTGTTTTTGAAGCAACTACTTTTGTAAAACATTAACAGGTAACAGTTTTACAAAATGAAATTAGTAAGAGTAAAAATATATTTTGTTTGTATAATAGCTATCTTGAATTTTGACTGAGAACCACATTATATTTTTTATTTGAGATCATAGTAATTTTACAACAAAAACCAATCTTTTGATTATAACTTTAAATAAGCTGAAGTCTGACTTATTTTGGAGTCACTCTAACATGTAGTAAGGTGAGAGGGAGAGCCTTATCTCAGGTAAGGTGTGACTCTTTATAGATCTTAAGTGTTCTAATTTTGATGTTGATTTTTGTTTTTTTTTTAAATATCATTAAGTAGTTTACATATACTGTTTCCTGAGTCTATACAAACTTTATAATTAACACAATTTAACATTGTATCTAAAACATGAATCAAAGAAAGGCTGAGAGAGCTTTTAACTTTTCTTTTGTGTGTCAAAGTGGCAAAATATTTTTATGTTTTACAAAATTAACCTTTAAACAAGTCAGGCTCTAATGTTTAGAAATACATTTACATTTGAAATTTTTTATTTCAATGTAAAATATAACCAATTTTACATATATCCTATTGATAACAGGTCCTCTAATAGAACACTAAATGATAGAAATTAATCCCCAATGAAATTTACTCTTTATAAGCTTAAAATTACCATTACAGACAAGTTTATTTGGAGAATAGCAGCTCGATAAATTTCCTGTTTTAAAACTTGTATACCTGAAAAATATGAACACATTTAATATACAACTAGAAACCATTTCACAATTACCTTGACACTTTTTTTTTTACCAAATTTAGTTTTTAAAGAAAAATTTAGACTCTGTAACACAGTACAATACTTTAACAGTTGTTTAACCATAATTGTATACACCCCAATTTTTAAGACTAATAGTTTTAAAGAATAAAACTTAAGAGACACAAAGTTAAGAGTAAATTAGTGTTTCTAAGAAATCCTTGCCATGTTACCATGTCATTTTACCATATAGATTAAACTTTGGCTTATATTAGAACATTAGTATTTTACCTTAGGAAAAACCTTAAATAGCTTTAGCTGTTTTACATACATATAACCAACTTAGTTATATACAGACTTGTTGAAACTTGCCCTTTACTTACACACAGACTTTCTTACCCAGAAACATTTCCTTTTTCTTTTTATTAAATACATTTTAAACTCAGAACCTTTTATTTTGTCTTTTTTATCTGTTGACCCCTTTTTGTTTATATTTTGAAACAACTCTTATGAAATTTTTGAATTTAGATAAATCACTCTATTTTAATAAGATTAAATATTTTGTTGTTCATAGTACTCTTAATTGAAACACAGGTGAAACTTTTGGGACCCTTTATATATAGAATTCCACTTGTTAGGACATAACTTTTAATAACCTTGTTTTTAGTTTAGTGATGACACAAAGCAAGTTTAAACCCTTTTTATTTACCAACCTATGAAAACACCAATAATGTTTAAGTATGTTACCCCATGTAATTTAAGAAGTTAAAAGTACTTGATGTTACTTAACAATTAGCATTTTAATTTTGTAAATTAACTAGACGTTTCTACAAACACATTTGAGTAATCCCATACATGTTAACTCCAATTTATTTATTTTATAAAAACCAAGATATCAGACAAGTGTCCTGAACAGGATTTGTTGCCTCTTTCCTGCTGAAGAAAAGTCCTAGAAGCAATTGATATTAGACATTGTTTAACATTAACATTTCATTAGTTTGACCACCTGGAGACTTGCAAGTTATTTTCAAAGATATTTTACTTTTATTAGTTTACCCAATTTAAATTGAACCTTTTTTAAATCACGTGAATAAAAGTATTTGGATCCATTTTTAAATTTTAATTTTAAGAGCACTCAGTTTTGACAAAACATGACATTAGACAGCACGACATACAGATAACATAAAATTAAAGGTCTTGTAACTTTATAGGTAAATGTTCATTGCAATGAAACAGATGTTTAAAAACTTCAGTTGAATAAAAAATAGAACTGATCAAAAAGAAAAAAATCATTAACCTAGGTATGTAGGATCAAAATTATGAGCTCAAAAATACAGCATTAAAGAAAAACAAAACAAACAAAGAATCCTAGAAAATAAGTTAGTTAAGTTTAAAACGGACACCCTTTTATTTTTTCTTTTCTTCAGGTTACCCCTCCTCCTTCCCGCTGAGACTGCTGTAATTTATATTCCATTGTAGGCTTTGACAAGGCCAGGCAGGGGGGAGGGAGGATCACCCAGGACTTTTTAACCCTTTTTTTTACCTGGTTGAGAAATCAGATTAGGTTTGAATGCAGAAAATCATGAAACAATTATCTCCCAATACTTGTGGGGACTATGGCTACTATATTATGTTCCCACTCTCTCTGAAGTCTGAGAACATGATCGTTCCTCTTTAATTTCTTCTAAGATCTGACTTCCTTCTTCTAAAGGCCCCTTTAAGTCCCTAAAAGGGTTTTTTGATTTACCTTGCTGCATCAAACAAGATTTAACAAGTGACCATATTGCCAGAGTTCCCATTGGCAAAGGCTTGCGTCTCTCCGCGTCACGCAAATCCTCTTCTAGCTGTTCCCACTGAGGAAGATTTAATAATCCCTCGTCTAAAAACCACAGAGAGACTTTCTCTACAGTATCTAGGAACTTGAAGGCCGTGTTTGCCTTCAATGGTGTTCCGTGATTTTTTAAAAGTTCTCTAAGAGGCCGCTGCATTCTAATCTTAGACAGATCCGTTCCCATGACTACGAGGTAGTTTACTAGTTTAAACACACAAACAAAAGACAGGCGCGCGCACGCACATACGCTCACTCACACACGCACACAGTTTGGTACCACTTGAATCGTCCCTCCCACAGGGAACCTTTTATGATGAATTGTCCCTCCTCTGGGGAACCTCTTATGATGAATTGTCCCTCCGCTGGGGAACCTCCTGTAATGAATTGTCCCTCCTCTGGGGAACCTCTTATGATGAATTGTCGCTGCTCTGCGAACCTCGAGACGTCTCACCTTTTGAACTCTCAGACTAATTTTTCTTGATTTGAAAACTTCTGTGAACTTACCCTTATATTTTTTCTCGTTCCCGGGTCTCGGCACCATCTATCGCGTTCCCTGCCCGCAGAGAAACACGAAACCGGATCAGGGCAAGTTCTTTATTTTCTGCAGTCTGCTTCTTCTGGCTGGCCAGCAGCAGCGGGCCGCTCTTGCAAGCGCCTTACATTACATACAACAACCAATCAGCTTATAGATCACGAGGGGAAAGCATGGACAGTAATGGAGCACAATAGTGTGGATATAGCAATCATGCAGTGTCCACGAGGACCCATGGCCAATCACATTAACTTCCTCAAAATATGCCACTTGTTGGCAGAGAGTATTAGTCTGCTGGAGGTACCTGGTTTTGTTCTCAGCACTTCCTTGGCACCTTGCCAGGCGCCATCTTGGCCACGCCGAAGGGCTGGGGGTCTGCAGTACCCCGACAGGTCATAAGTGTTCTGCAGCAGAAAAAGCTGTTCCAGTTGAAGGACAAGCATGTCCAATAGCATACAGTATTCATTTGTTTTGGGTAAAAGGAATTCTGGAAATAGTTGGAAGGTAAATTAAAGCATGTTGATATTAAAGAAAGAAACAAGGACATATTTCAAAGGTCTTGGCAAAAGTTATTTCTATTTATAATTTAGTCAATGACTGGACTGAGACAATTTGTCCACAAGGCAGAAAAAGCAGGTACTTGAATGGCAGGCATTCTGGAGAACTACGTGTGAGAGGTGATTTGAAATGGCTAACATGTTAGGCTGGATGCATTATGATGTTCTTATTAATGAGAGGGAACATAGAGCTGGATGCAGTGAAACACACACACACACACACACACACACACACAGAGGATTTAACTATCCTTAATAGAGATTAACTGTTTTCAATATGTTAGGTTAAGGTATCTGAATATATGGACACTCACAGAAGATATTCAGTGGGAAACTAGAAATGTGAGTCTTAATAAAAGGGTTGAGATCCCTAGTGTAACTATTCATATCAAAGCATGAGACTTCATTGATTTTAAGCAGAAAATAACTATTCTTTATTTCTCATTGTCTCTTAAAACTCTGAGAGGGAGCTAAACTCTCAGAGGGAGCTATTTTCTAAACCTTCAGATAAAATCTCTAGGAGATCCCTTTCTTTATCACCCTTAGGGGGAAATAAAAAAGAGTCATTTTTCATTTCCAAGAACTGTTTTTAGATAATTGTCAAGTCCCGACTTTCCTGTGATTCCAGAGCTCGTACTCTTCCCTAGATAAGGATGGATTTCTTAGATTCACTCATCCTGCTATTCCCACCCTCATTCCTGTCCCTCTCTAGAACTTAAAATTCAAGGAAGAGAAAACAGGAGAAGAGGCAGGAGTTGATTTAACAAACATGGGAGTCATCCACAATGCTATATGCTTCAGGATAAAGATGTCAGTAACTCACTGGGGTGAGAATTAGTAGGTGAATACAAATATAGTACTGATAGTGATTAAAACAAATCAGAGTGAGAGTGGTTAATACAAATGGGAGTCAGTTAGATTTGCATGCATTGTGATGCTTAGAAAGGAGAAGAGAAAAAGAAGAGGCACTTAAAGTGTGATCTGAACCCAAATTAAAAGCATTGTCTGATTTTTTGTGAAGTACAGAGTATGTCTGCAGGGTTCGTCACCTTTGCACAGTTAGATCAACGATATTTCTTCCTGGTTCCACAGAGGAAATCATGCCTCAGATAACTTAATTCTTGATTTATGCTTTATTTACCACTTTTACATCCTGGTCACTTTCCTCATACCTAAGGCCATAGATAGGTAGGTCCAAGGTGAGCTTCTTATGAGTGAGATCTGGTCCAGAGTTCAGGACCTTGTTCCTGACATGGTTGCCTGATCACCTGACTCATTGCTGCCCTCACTACCCTCGTTGCTGCCTTCCCTGCCACCTCTTTGGATACTCTCCTGCTTTATCATGGGACTCTACCAACCTGGTAATTCTTTGGTTGGACAATTCTATGTATTGTCTTCCATGTTCACATTGGGTTTTGCTATATAGACTAGACTATTTCCGATGATGCCAGCTGTCTTTCAAACATGTTTTTTCCCCCGTGTTTGCTGCCTTTAGAGGCCAGATCTAAAGACAATGGAACAGGCTATGCTCAATGGATATCCCCAGGTCGCATCAAAATTAATATTGAACCTTTATTTTTAGATATCTGTTATCCTTCAACAGCTACGCCATGCTCAATACAAACTGGAAAATGGCTCTGACTTCCATTTTCTTAGTTTTTTTTATACCCTGATGTGTTGGGAAATAATTATTACATTTTAAAATTCTCAATGTAGCTCTAAAAAGGGCATTATCCAATTGAATGCACTTTTTTCTAATATTGAAACATAACTATACCTCTGGGTCTTTTGGGTAATATCAGAACATCATGTCATCATTAATTGCTGCATAAAAAGAAAAAAAGACATAGAAAAATTCAGCACCATCGCTTTTGATTGTAATTAATTACTTTCCCAAAATACTAATTCATTGGAAAAACATATTTTTGAATAGAGTAAAATATCAACATTTTCCTCCTTTGGCAAATATTAATGGAAAGAAATGGATAATGTTTTTGTTATTAAATATCAGGCACTTAATGAAATTCAGCATCTTTTGTAATTCTGTCATCTGTGAGTGCTGGTCAGGGCTCCTGTTAGGTCTCTTGCAGCTTTATTATTTCCCCAGAGACATGTTATATTGCAAATGAATCTTTTTATTAATTTTTTGACAAAATTACGGAAAATGGTGAGCTATATATTTAAATTACTGGATATTTGTTATAATATAATGTTGTTTTACTTTTTCTGTGTTCTCATTCACCAGGTTCCTAGATAAACGGCTTCTCTATAATGTGTAATTTTTGTTACAAAGTCTTACCTAGCTGAGCTTGGTGGTACAGGCTTGTAATCCCAGGGACGCAGGAGGCTGAGGTGGCAGGATCACAAGTGAATTCAAAGTCAGCCTCAGCAACTTAGTAAGATCCTGAGCAACGTAGCCAAAAATATAAAAATAAATAAATAAAAATTTTAAATTTAAAAAGCCCTAGGGATTTGATTGGGTACTCCTGGCTTCAATCCCTGGTACCTACGAAAAAAAAGTCATACCCATATGTGTTGTGTGATATAATCAAAAGTAGCACATCTAGAAAGTAGATCTATGGAGATACATTTGTTTCCATATATTGTTGGTCTTCACTTTTGGTGGTCTTGGTCTCACTCACTCTTTTTTTTTTTTTCTTTTTTGTTCCCACAGTTTTTTTAATTGTAAACAAATGGGACACATGTTGTTTCTCTGTTTGTACATGGAGTAAGGCATACCATTTGTGTAATCATAAATTTACATAGGGTAAAGTTTGATTCATTCTGTTATTTTTTCCCTTCCCCCCCACCCCTCCCACCCCTCTTTTCCCTCTATACAGTCCTTCCTTCCTCCATTCTTGCCCCCCTCCCTAACCCTAACCCTAACCCTAACACTAACACTAATCCCTCCCATCCCCCCATTATGTGTCATCAGCCACTTATCAGCAAGATCATTCATCCTTTGGTTTTTGGAGATTGGCTTATCTCACTTAGCAAGATATTCTCCAATTTCATCCATTTGCCTGCAAATGCCATAATTTTATCATTCTTTATGGCTGAGTAATATTCCATTGTATATATATACCACAGTTTCTTTATCCATTCATCAATTGAAGGACATCTAGGTTGGTTCCACAATCTGGCTATTGTGAATTGAGCAGCTACGAATATTGATGTGGCTGTATCTCTATAGTATGCTGATTTTAAGTCCTTTGGGTATAGGCCAAGGAGTGGGATAGCTGGGTCAAATGGTTGTTCCATTCCAAGCTTTCTGAGGAATCTCCATACTGCTTTCCAGAGTGACTGCACTAATTTGCAATCCCACCATTAATGTATGAGTGTACCTTTTTCCCCACATCCTCCCCAACACCTATTGTTGCTTGTGTTCTTCATAATCACCACTCTAATTGGGGTGAGATGGAATCTTAGGGTAGTTTTGATTTTCATTTTTCTTATTACTAGAGATGTGAACATTTTTTCATATATCTGTTGATTGCTTGTAGATCTTCTTCGGTGAAGTGTCTGTTCATTTCCTTAGCCCATTTGTTGATTGGATTATTTGTATTCTTGGTGTAGAGTTTTTTGAGTTCTTTGTATATTCTGGAAATTAGCGCTCTATCTGAAGTATGGTAAGATTTTCTTCCACTCTGTAGGCTCTCTCTTCACATTACTGATAGTTTCCTTTGCTGAGAGAAAGCTTTTTAGTTTGAATCTATCACAGTTGTTGATTCTTGCTTTTATTTCTTATGCTATGTGAGTCCTGTTAAGGAAGTCTGATCCTAAGCCGACATGTTGAAGATTTGGACCTACTTTTCTTCTATAAGATGCAGGGTCTCTGGTCTGATTCGGAAGTCCTTGATCCATTTTGAGTTGAGTTTTGTGCAGGGTGGAGATAGGGGTTTAGTTTCATTCTGTTGCATATGGTTTTCCAGTTTTCCCAGAACCACTCGTTGAAGAGGCTATCTTTTCTCCATTGTATATTTTTGGCCCCTTTGTCTAGTATGAGAAAATTGTATTTATTTGAATTTGTGTCCATGTCCTCTATTCTGTACCATTGATCTACCTTTCTATTTTGGTACCAATACCATGCCGTTTTTGTTACTATTGCTTTGCAGTAGAGTTGAAGGTCTGGTATTGCAATACCCTCTGCTTCACTCTTTCTGCCAAGGATTGCTTTAGCTATTCTGGGTGTCGTATTCTTCCAGATGAATTTCATAATTGTTTGCTCTATTTCTGTAAGGTACATCATTGGGATTTTAATTGGAATTGCATTGAATCTGTATAACACTTTTGGTAGTATGGCCATTTTGACAATATTAATTTTGCCCTTCCAAGAACATGGGATATCTTTCCATCTTCTAAGATTTTCTTTAATTTCTTTCTTTAGTGTTCTGTAGTTCTCATTGTAGAGGTCTTTCACCTCTTTTGTGAGATTGATTCCAAGTATTTTATTTTATTTTTTTTTGAGGCTATTGTGAATGGCGTAGTTTTCCTAACTTATCTTTCTGAGGATTCATCACTTATATATAAAAATGCATTAGATTTCTGAGCATTGATCTTATAACCTCCTACTTTACTGAATTCACTTATGAGTTCTAAAAGTTTTCTGGTGGAATTTCTGGGTTCCTCTAAACATATAATGATGTCATCAGCAAACAGGGATAGTTTGAGTTCTTCTTTTCCTATTTGTGTCCCTTTAATTTCTTTGGTTTGTCTAATTGCTCTGGCTAGAGTTTCAAGGACGATGTTGAATAGAAGTGGTGAAAGAGGGCATCCCTGCCTTGTTCCAGTTTTTAGGGGGAACGCTTTCAGTTTTTCACCATTTAGAATGAGATTGGCCCTGGGCTTAATGTAGATGGCCTTTACAATGTTAAGGAATGTTCCCAATATCCCTATTTTTTTCTAGTGTTTTGAGCATGAAGGGATGCTGTATTTTATCGAATGCTTTTTCTGCATCTATCAAAATAATCATGTGATTCTTAACTTTAAGTCTACTGATATGGTGAATGACATTTATTGATTTCCGGATGTTGAACCAACTTTGCATCCCTGGGATAAAACCCACTTGATTTTGGTGCACTATCTTTTTAATATATTTTTGTATGTGGTTTACTAAAATTTTGTTGAGAATTTTTGCGTCGACGTTCATTAAGGATATTGGTCTGAAATTTTTTTCCTCGATGTGTCTCTGTCTGGTTTAGGTATCAGGGTGATATTGGCTTCATAGAATGAGTTTGGGAGGGTTCCCTCCTCTTCTATTTCATGGAATACTTTGAGAAGTATTGGAATGAGCTCTTCTTTAAAGGTTTTGTAGAACTCGGCTGAGAACCCATCTGGTCCTGGACTTTTCTTTGTTGGTAGACTTTTGGTGACCTCTTCAATTTCATTGCTTGAAATTGATTTATTTAAGTTGTGTATGTCCTCCTCATTCAGTTTAGGTAATTCATATGTCTCTAGAAACTTGTTGATGTCTTTGAGGTTTTCTGTTTTGTTGGAGTATAGATTTTCAAAATAGCTTCTAATTATGTTTTGTATTTCACTCGTGTCTGTAGTGATATTTCCTTGTTCATTCTGAATTTTAGTAATTTGAGTTTTCTCTCTCTTTCTCTTTGTTAGTGTGGCTAAGGGTTTATCAATTTTGTTTGTTTTTTCAAAGAACCAACTCTTTATTTTTGTTAATTTTTCCGATTGTTTCTTTTGTTTCAATTTCATTGATTTCGACTCTGATTTTAACTATTTCCTGTCTTCTACTTTTGCTGTTGGTCTGCTCTTCTTTTTCTAGGACTTTGAGCTGTAGTGTTAAGTCGTTTATTTGTTGATTTCTTCTTCTTTTGTTGAATGCGCTCCATGAAATAAATCTCCTTCTAAGTACTGCTTCCATAGTGTCCCAGAGATTTTGATATGATGTGTCTTTGTTTTCGTTTACTTCTAAGAATTTTTTTATTTCCCTCCTGATGTCTTCTGTTATCCATTCATCATATATAACATACTATTTAATCTCCAGGTATTGGAGAAGTTTCTGTTTTTTATTCTGTCATTTATTTCTAATTTCAATCCATTATGATCTGATAGAATACAAGGTAGTATCTCTATCTTCTTGGATTTGTTAACAATATCTTTGTGTCATAAAATATGGTCTATTTTAGAGAAGGATCCATGTGCTGCTGAGAAGAAAGTGTATTCATTCTTTGCTGAATGGTATATTCTATATGTGTCCGTTAAGTCTAAATTGTCGATTGTGTTATTGAGATCTATGGTTTCTTTATTCAATTTTTGTTTGGAAGATCTATCCAGTGGTGACAGAGGTGTGTTAAAATCACCTAGTTTTATTGTGTTGTGTTCTGTTTGATTTCTGGAATTGAGAAGGATTTGTTTGATGTACATGGATGAGCCAATGTTCGGGGCATAGATATTTATGAAAGTCATGTCTTGCTGATTTATGCTTCCTTTAAGCAGTATGTAATGTCCTTCTTTATCCCTTCTGACTAGTTTTGCTTGAAGTTCACATTATCTGAAATGAGGATGGATACTCCAGCTTTTTTGCTGTGTCCATGTGCATGGTATGTTTTTTCCCATCCTTTCACCTTTAGTCTGTGGGTATCTCTTTCTATGAGATAACTCTCTTGCAGGCAGCACATGGTTGGATCTTTCTTTTTAATCCAATCTGCCGGTCTATGTCTTTTGATTGATGAGTTCAGGCCATTAACATTCAGGGTTATTATTATGATATGATTTGTATTCCCAGTCATTTGACTCATTTTTGTCTTTTGACATGATTTGGTTTCTCCTTTATTTGGCTATTCCTTTAGGCTAGTTCCTCCCATTGCTGATTTGCATCGTTGTTTTTCATCTCTTCCTCATGGAATATTTTGCTGAGAATGTTGTGTAATGCCGGCTTTCTTTTTGTAATTTTTTTTAGCTTTTGTTTATCATGGAAGGATCTTATTTTGTCGTCAAATCTGAAAGTAAGTTTTGCTGGGTATAATATTCTTGGTTGGCATCCGTTTTCTTTCAGGGTTTGGTAAATGTTGTTCCAGGCCCTTCTAGCTTTTAGGGTCTGAACTAAAAAATCTGCTGATATTCTTATTGGTTTCCCTCTGAATGTAATTTGATTCTTTTCTCTCGCGGCCTTTAAAATTCTGTCTTTATTTTGTATGTTAGGTATTTTCATAATAATGTGCCTTGGTGTGGGTCTATTGTAATTTTGTATATTTGGAGTCCTATAAGTCTCTTGTATCTGGTTTTCCACTTCATTCTTCAGATTTGGGAAATTTTCTGATACTATTTCATTGAATAGATTGTTCATTCCTTTGGTTTGTTTCTCTAAACCTTCCTCAGTCCCAATAATTCTTAAATTTGGCCTTTTCATGATATCCCATAGTTCTTGGAGATTCTACTCATGATTTCTTACCATCTTCTCTGTTTGGTCAATTTTGTTTTCAAGATTAAATATTCTGTCTTCAATGTCTGAGGTTCTGTCTTCTAGGTGTTGTATCCTATTGGTTATGCTTTCTATGGAGTTTTTAACTTGGTTTATTGTTTTCTTCATTTCAAGGATTTCTGTTTGTTTGTTTGTTTTTCAGTATCTCTCACTCTTTAGTGAAATGATCTCTTGCTTCCCATATTTGCTTTTTTAACTGTTGATTGGAGCGATCATTTAATGCCTGCATTTGCTCTTTCATCTCTTCCTTCAATGCCTGCATTTGCTCTTTCATCTCCTTATTTGCTTCCCTGGTTGTTTTAATTATGTACATTCTGAACTCCCTTTCTGACATTTCTTCTGCTGTGCTGTCATTGGGTTTTATTGATATAGTATCTAGGTTTGTTTGGGACATTTTCTTCCCTTGTTTTCTCATATTGGTCAAATATCAGTGGGACTCTGAGATATTGCAGATTTCCTCTATTGGCTTATAGTGTCCCTGTAGATTTCCAGTATATCACCTCCCAGCCTTCAGTAGCCTGAAGTCTTGGAGGAATTGATAATGCAGTGCTTCTGAAGAAAGCTGCCCCTAGCCCACTACTAGTTCCAGGGCTGGGGGCTGGTTCTGCGTGGAAATCCTCTCACTAGGCATACCTGCTCCTAGAAGCTGGCTATAGACAGGGCCTGCCCCCACCTGAGGGAGCCAGGCTGCTAGGGGAAAACCTCTCCCTGTCCTGCCTTGGTCCCAGAAGTCTCCTGTGGGCTGGGGCCCACCGCTGGGTTCAGGCCTTGGGGTTGGCTCTGTGCGGAAAAGCTCTCACTGGGCAAGCCTTCTCTGAGAACCTGGCTGTGGATCACGCCTCCCGCTGGAGAGAGCAGGACTGTTTGGGGAAGACTCTCGCTGCCCTGCCCTGCTCCAAGAAGCTGCCCCTGTGTGAGCCTGCCGCCCAGGCTGAGCTTCACCCAGTGGGAGAGACTCACCCCATGGCTCTATGTTGGTCTGAGTCTCTCAATACCTCCCCTTCTTGAATCCTTAGTTCTGTAGTGATGGGAGATGCAGTCACCCTCTAGTCCGCCATCTTGGATCCTTCTCACTCTTTTCTTTACATATTGAAATGCTTTAGTTGTTCTTTAGTAGGAGTATATAAAAATGATGAATTATGTAAAATCATATTTATCATATTTTAAGACTTATGAATAGTTTAGTTGAATTTTATAGTCTTTACCTGAGTTAAATAATGCACACAGAGAAGATAGAATAAATCAACAATGATTTTTTTTCAAACAAGCACAGGGTTTTAGTTTGCTTTCATTGAATTTTCATTTATTGTCTGTTACTTCACAAAATTAGCTTTAAATATATGTCAAAGAAAAAAAGAACATATGTGATTTTTAAGGTTTAGATTTTAATATTCTACCAACATTTCCTGTATATTTTTTTTTGTTCTGGGCATTGTAATTGGCACCTAAGTATGACTTTTGACTCAGGAGAGACAAGTAAAAATAATTATGACATAGTAAACATACCATGTGCTGCAGAGTCAGTATTTTGCTCAATATTCATTCTCTTCTTTCTTTACAGTAGAATCCTAACTTTGTTGGAGACCATTTATTTCCTGGCTCCCTTTCAACTAGTTGATTTCATGGAATATAATTCTGAACAGAGAAAGGAAGAGAGAGAGAGGAAAAGGAAAAGGAAAAAAGAGGAAAAGGAGGAGGAGGAAGAGGGAGGAAAGAAGAAGAAACAGAGAAGTGAGAAAAGAGACTAAAGAAGAGAGAAAATGAAAGTCTGCCCCAAAAAGAAAACTAGGAATAATCAAACTACATAAATGTTATCCATGTTTACAGTCTTGTTAGAAATTTTATTATCCATATTGATAAACAAAAGTGACTTTACACCTGAAAAATTAACTTTACTGCACATATTTCACCATCTCCTCAAACATTTGGAAAACTAGAGAAGTCAGAATAAAATATCTAAGTCTTGAAGGAGTTCAATGACACCTATGTTAGCAAATATTATGCCAAACTACTGCAAACTTCTTTGGAAAGAATGACCTGAGTTGATCATTGCCAAATACTTACATGAATCAAAATATGTACACATACTGTGTTGTCAATAATTAAAGTAAAAGGATGCAGAGCTAGGCATGCCAGACACATATGGATACCCCAGGGATGAGAGAACACTGCATCCTAATTCCATGTCATACCCAATTTCATCTTACCTGGACATTACCTTCAAATTTTTGGTTAAATGTATATATGAACAACACAACTCAGAAAGTCATGGGTGGCCTGAGAGAGTAAATAGATATGTGAAAAAAATGATCAATCCAAGATGAACTCTGAGTATGAAAAGGAGTGATTGACTCTTTAAACAAAAAGACTAAAATTTGAAGCATCAAACCAAAGGTAAGTCCTTCGAAGTAGATGTTTTTTGAAGATTCATTCCAAAAGTATGTTCACCATAAAAATATTTCTGGCATTTATCTTTAGAACTATTTTTCAAAACATATTATGTACTTTTAATTGGTTCATTTTAGTTATACATAACATGGGTTTTTATTTTGACATAATTTGTCATAATTATAAAAGCGTGGAATATAATTTTGCTCAAATTCAACTTTTAAATTGCCTTGGGATTGGTACTTACTTTTCTTTCCAAACCTGTTCTTAGGATTGATGATCAAACTCATGGAATATGTCTGACTGTCTCTTGAATTGTTCAAATGAAGACATGAATAAAAGTAGATACAAACTGGAATTTTTGAGTGACCCAACACAGAAGGGAAATCTAATATATAGAACAATAATTTTATTCAAATATAATAGAATGTGTATATTAGCAAACTTTAAAAGTACTTTTTGAATAAGTAGATACCTTCCTGATTTAATATGCTGTGCCACTTAAGATCTTCCATAAAGTTTGCTTATTTTCATTCTTTACATTTAAAATATGATTGCTAAAATAGTTTTAAAATTCTATATTTCTCAGTTAATTAGTTTTAAGCTCTTGAAGAAGAAATCAATTACCTAAGTGCTGAGTAAACTGATTTTTGCCTTAAAGTATTATCTCTAATATTTAAAAAAGGCTAAAAGTTAATTTTATTTTCTTACTAATTTTTAACGGTCTTTTAACTGGATTAAAAAAGGAGTAAAAAAAATAACTTTCTTGAATTTTCTAGAGTTCTATTACATAAAGCTCCATATTTATACACAACAAATGCTTTATCTTTAATATCTGAATATCAAGAATTCTGCTCTACACAGTTTTTCCTGAGAAAGGATGCCATTTTTCTTCCCTAACACTAACTTTGGTTGATTTCCCATCAAATCTGCTGCCCACAATTCTCCATCTCTTTCCTTCTTCCAAGTGTTGGATAAAATAAAAGGAATAAAATCCTTCTAGTTATTAATATCAATAGCTACAAGACATTAAATACTTATTTTCATGTTGTAAATGTTCCAGCCATTAATTCTTTTAACAAATCCAGTAAAAATATATTGTCTCTATTTTTCAAATGAGGAGGTCAACACAAGGTGGAGCTATAAGAGATAGAACTCAGTTTTTATTAGAGATTGAACCCAGGATTGCATAACCACTGAACCACATCTCAAGACCTTTTTTTTTTTTTAACATTTATTTATTTATGTAATTATTATTTTGAGACAGGGTCTTGCTGTGTTAGGGCCTAAGTTGCTGAGGTTGGCCTTGAACTTGTGATCCTCCTAAGTTTTCTTAACTGCTGGGATTATAGGCCTGCACCACCACACCCAGCACAAGATAGAACCCAGTTTTGACCTCAGATTTGACCGTGTCTGAAGTTGGGTGATGGACAAGTGAGTCTTAGGATTTTACTTTGACAGTGAAAATGTGAATAACTTGTCCTCAATTCCAGGCAAAATAATGTTCAGATGTTATTCTTCAAGGTCTCACATGGATTTGAAATTAAAAATACAAAAGAAGGTCAGAATGTTAAACTGATATCATGCAATAGGAAAAAACTGTAAAACAACTTCCACCACTCCTGCCTTTATGTACTGATCTCACACCCCAGTGAAAAGTTACACCACTTCCCTTCCTGGCTTTCTGATTGCCAACAAAATTTCACATTAGTGACTCCTTTTTACTTGGAGTTGTAAAGACAAAGTGGAAGTACACCCCACCTAGTCTATTCTGAACCTGTAGGGTGAGTGGAAAATAAGAGGGCTATTTGTTATTACATTATAATCCAGCTGATCCTGAATGATACAGACCAACAGTCTCAGTCATTGTCTCTTTGGATATTATCATCTAATCCTGTCCCATGGCTTTAAATACCAACTATACATTGATGACGCTTAAATGTGTGTGTTTATCTGTGATCGCTCCCCACATACCTTGACTGTTCACTAGTTATCTGAACATCTCTGCGCCAACTTAATATGCCTACCAGAACTCTAATTCCCAACTGAAACTGAGACACCTATGTTCTCTGTCTTCAGATCACATACCACTGTCCAGCAGGGTTTCCTGGCCACAGTGCTGACCGTCATCCTTGAAAAACCTCTCCCTCTCACACTCACGGTTGAATTGCCAAGTTCTGTTGTGTTGGAATCCAGTATAACTGACCGTGACCTATTCTCATCACTGCCACAGCTACCTTTCTTCTGTAAACCTTCAGAGGTGGATTATTGTAATAGATTTCAACCCTATCTTTCTGCTTTCTTTATGGATTCTCTCCACTTATGTCAGTCACAGTGTTATTTTTAAAATTTAAACCAGGTAATTCCCTTGCTTAAAACTCTCACATCATATTTAACTGACATCTGAAATCCTTGGTCCTGCTCACATCTTCAATCCTATTTTCTATAGTCTGCAGTTTTGCTTCCTTCAAGTCACTCTGGCTTATTTTTATTTCCCTCAAACATCAAATATGGTCTTTCCTTGGCACCTTTGCAATTGCGGTTGCCTCTAACTATGATAAACATTTCTGTAAACATTTCTGCAAAGTTCCACTTTGTATTTTACCCAGGTTTTTTTTTTTTTTTTTTTTTTTTCAGAGAAAAAAAACCTTGGTCATCTCATTGTGGCAGATGAAAGCTGTGCCACTCAGATCCCATTTCAAGGAGGAACATGCTGCTCAGTCACTGGAAGCACAATCTATCCGTCAGCTCTTTGGGGTTGACTCCTTTGCAGAAATGGCCCACTAGGGATCATGTTCTTCCTGTGGCAGTCCAGATTCATTGATTAAATAAGGCCAGGATGGAAAGGCCTGGTGATTTTCAACTCTCAGGACATTCTGATGAGCAATACCTGTTGGCTTGTCTAGTCTTTGTTGGCCTGTATGTATCACAATTTAACTTCTTCCATATCCATTTCTTCTTCTTCTTCTTTTTTTTTTTTCCTTCAATTCACAGACATTAAAAGCTAATAAAATGCTTAATTACCAAATTCTGTCTGGGTATCTGTTCAGCAGCTCATAGAACCTAAAGTCTGATGACTGTTCTAATCTGTATCTCCTGTCACTTTATGCTGTCCTCTGTTGTTTTGTTTTTGTTTTTGTTTTCTAAAGCAATTAAAGGAATGTTACCCATTTTTTTTGTTGTTGTTGTTTGTTTGTTTGTTTGTTTTTGGTTTGGTTGTTATTCTGTGTATATAAGAAGTCACCCTGTCTGCTCATGCTACATTCCAGAAATGTGAAATATTGCTTGGCACACAAAGGGTGTTGCATAATACAAGAGCCCTGAAGCTATGAAGGCTTGTCTGGGCTGGCCTGGAAAACTGACCACACTTCTAACATTCTACTGTAGGAAAATAGGTTCTAAATAGCTGTATATTCCTGAAATTCCATGCACTTGTAAAATTAGAGATGGAAAGTATACACTGACTAAAACCCAACCATTTTAAAAATTAAAAGCATTTCTATCTACAAGGGACTTATTGTATATTGTCAAAAAACAGGATTTTTTTCTTTCATTCTGAGATAAGTGCATCAGACCTTTGGCTGTCCAGTTCATCTTTGCGTCATTGGTCACAATGAATAGTCTACTTACAAAGGCAATTATATTGTGTGATTTGGGTCTTGATGGAAAAAGATAAATTAACTATAGCCTTATACAACATAACAGATTGAATTACATTTAGAAAAGAGTTCCACCTTGAACAGCATCCAGATTAGTGAAATCACCATCAGCCTGGTCTCTATAACACACTCTCAGTAGTTAATGCTGCTTTTATGTTTCTGAACAGCTTCCCTAGATGGGTTTGATATCCCTGAGTCACCCAGTCTCTTGCCTTTAAGTCAGAATGGCTTCATTTACATCTCATTTGCATTACAAATCAGTTTGAGACGTTCAGAAGATACTGTGGCTTGCGGACAGCAGCACTATCATCTATTACTAATGCACCGATGGTGCAGAATCTGGGGTGCTCCATTTGTGTTAGTTGTGTTATTAAAATCTTTTTTAACATTAAAACCTGGTATACAAAATAGCTACATAAGCACCTACTTAAAAAAATAAACTTAAAAACTGTATTTTTTGTTTTCATGATTTTATTTTATTGTGGCATATAGTGTTTCATAAACAAGTATTTCTCTTTACACACCATCTACTCTCATTATTTCTTGTTCATTCTTTTCTTTTCTACTATGTTAGTTCTTCTTCTTTTTCCTTTGCCTTCTCTTCTGCCTCTTACCTATTTTTCTTATAACCGACTTTATTATTTTTTTTGCCCTGCAATTCCCTCTTTCCTCTTATTCTTAATTTATTCTTCTTAAATATGAATCACAAAGTGCAAAGAACAGAGAGATGAACAGGAAAAAATTGGCAATGGTGTGGTAATACATCTTTATTCATATTTCATGGTATATATACATCATTTATTTTTCTTTACTGTGCCCTTTAAAAATTGTTTTCAATACTTAAAATAACAATGCTAACCATTTTTCAATGTTTTTATAGCAAAAATATCATCAAGAACAATAATTAGTTAGCATATTTTTTATACTATAAAAATTGTTTCAAGAAATAGCAGGATGTAACCTTGCAAGAAAGATTAAAGAAAGGTCTTGAAACAAAACGAAAATCATATCTGATAGAAATTTGGAACAATGAAAAGGAATGCATAGCTCCAGAAATTATACACATGAGTAAACCTAATTTTCTTACTATGTAATACCTCTAATAGAAATTGAATGTTTAGAACAAAGATAATAGGAATATGTCAAGTTTTAAACCATGTTTAAGTCAGATGTTTCAAGCTTAGTAAAGACCAAGAATAAAATGGGTGTTACTGATGTCAGGTTCTTATACCATAAAATAAATAGTATAATATTTGAAGTAAGACTGTGATAGTTAGATACATCCATAATAAAGCTTAAACTTACTACTAAAAATGAAAATAATAATACATAGCTAATAAATTCATAATAAAAATAAAATTCAACATTAATATTTATTAATTAATACAAAAAAGTCAAAAAGAAAAAAGAAAATTAGATGGGATAAATGGAAAGATAACAAAAAATGGAGTTAAATTCATCCATATCAATAATTATGAAAATGTTAATGGTCTAATTACCTCACTTACAAAGCAGAGATTATTGGTGTGTAGTAAATCATTTGCTTTGCCCAAAGACAGGTCTAGATTTTTCCCTTGGCTTCTAGCAAGTAATTTATGTCAGATTTGATTTTTGTTTTGGTTGAGGATTGCTACACTGACAGTCTTGGGTGAAGGTTGTTCATGCCAGAAAGTTTTACCATGTGATTTAGAATGATAGTTGGCCACTCCAGAGAGGAGACTTTAGGTCTTGTATTATAAACCAACAGAAAGATTGAGTTCAAACACATGGGCAGTCAGTCAATCATGCCTACGTAATGAAGAGCTAATAAAAACTCTGGACACTAAAACTCCAGTTTTCCTGTTTGATTGCTGTGATTAATTGTCAAACTAATGGAACTAACCATCCTCTTACAGTCTATATTGCCTCACATAATATTGGAATATTATATCTAATTCTTAGTGTCACATAATCACACAAAAATTCAACTTTGTATAAGTGTTGTGAACTAAAGGAGAATGGTATTTCTTCTGGTGGTATCAGAATCACAAGTAGAGATGCGCAGCTCAAAATGTATATTCAATGAAATATTTTTTTTAATTTGAAAAGCAAAAATACTATTTTCAGCATTTTTATAATGCAAACTTCTGAAAATAAAGGAGGGAGAAAGTTTTAAGCTGGTGATCAATAAACAAAAAGTATCATTCCCATAATCAAACTCATACTAAACATGACAGTTATATGCTAATACAATATATGATTGAATATGAAAAAGTAGAGAAATATGCTGTAATATGTCCAGTTGAAAAGATCATAATAGTGAATGGATCCAAGTTCATGTTACATAGGAAGAATTAACAGAAGGAAGGTGAAGATTTTATTCTATAGGATAAAATAATAGGGATTAAAGTGATTTCCGAATATCTGAACAAATGTCAGGTGGAAGTGAAATATATTATTTGGCATCTCCACAGCTGTGGGTCCTCATGAGTAGAATTTAGAGCAACAGCTGTTTTCTCGACTCTCAAAAATATGAAGACTTTCACCTTTTCAAAATTCCACACTATAAGGGTCAATTAAAGAATCCATTGGTGTGTGTTGGGATTGGGGTGGTCAGTGGCACTACCATTATTTAAAAATTCTGAGCTATGAATCAACAAATGTGAAAGATTCCAGCATGTGAAACTTGTTTTCAAGTCTCTTAAGAGATCTTCACAGAGCTTAGTCACCAACTGTCTTCCATCTGTGCAATACAGAGAACATAAGAATTTGGGCTTGAAGTGAAACTAAAGTGATTTATGTTAGATATGAGAGTTTTCTTACAGTGATGTTTATTAAGGCATGGAATGTGTAACCAATGAAACTGTTATGTGTTTGGACTAAATCACTTTCTCTTTCTGGGAAGGTTTAAATTTTCTTGCAAGCATGAGATGGGCATAATGACTTAATCCAAACCTATGGTTCTTTAAAACAGCAGCAGTTCATTTATCCAGCTTCATCCAGAAATGAATTTCTGTATGATGTAAATGTTCCAAATAAATAGTTCATTTTCAATGTCAATTTAAGCACTTTGATAGTAAATCTTTCCAAAGTTTATTGAATGTCTGAACTATTTATAATATATAGAATTATTTATTACATTTTGAACTTTCATTAACTGGATAAATTATAATCAAGATTTAAATTGTTTTAATGTGTTAAATATACTAATTCTTTCAAAAACTTAAAATTTTACTTTTCTATATATTAAGTCATCTTATTTTAAAACTTAGCCTCAGAATCTTTTCTATCATTTCTGTTGATCTCACCAGAATTACGTGTAACTGCTGGTAATGCAGGTATATTTTAAAGCTTTCACTTCAATTCCTAAAAAAATTGCATCTGTTGTTTGTTGGCAAACATGATAATTTGCATTCTTAGAACTGTCTCTGAAGTAAGAGTAATTAAGAATTGAATAAGGACATGAGACTAATGTTAAAGAATAAAGTGTAAGATCAAAACATGTTCAAAGAATTTTTTGTTGTTGTTTAATTCTGATGTTTTACTCAGTATCAAATAGTCCTGCATAATTGCCATTTCGATGAATGTTAATATGCTAGTTATGTACTGCTGTGTAACCAAATTATCCTCCACCTTAAAACTTAGAAGTTTAAATTAATAAATATTATCTTGCAGTTGCTGTGAGTCAGGAATCTGAGAACAGCCTAATTAAACCTTACACCATTGTCCCCTACAAGTCTGGGATCAACATTTGTGGTCTCATGTGAAGTTTCTCCTGAGGAAGAATCCACTTCCAAGATCATTGTGATTCCCAGTGCAGTTCAGTTCCTCATGACTGTTGGAAGGAGGCTGCAGTTCCTCACTGACTATGGTCAGAGGTCAAAGTTCTGTGCCATATGAGCCTTTCAATATAGCATATGCTTCATAAAAGTCATTAAAAGAGAGCCTGACACTTTTACATTGCTTCTGGAGCTGCAAATTGGTTCAGCCACTCTGGAAAGCAGTGTGGAGAATCCTCAGAAAAGTTACAATGGACCCACCTTTTGACCCAGTTATCCCACTCCTCAATTTATACCCAAAGGACTTAAAATTAGCATACTACAGTAAAGCAGCCACATCAATGTTTATAGCATTCCAAAGGTGGAATGTTTTCCCTGGTAAGTGGAGGATGATATTTAATGGGGTCAGGGGCTGGGGAGTAAGAGAACAATGGAGGAACTTTAGATTATGTAAAAGAAAATGGGAGGGAGGGGGGTACAAAAAATCATGGAATGAGACAGACATCATTACCCTATGTACATGTAGGATTCATTACATGTATGAATCTACATTGTGCACAACCATAGAAACGAAATGATGTACTCCAATTGTGTACAATGAATCAAATTGCAGTCTGTAAAAAATAAAATAAATAAATAAAAAATAAAAGAGATTCTGTTAGCAAGATTAAAGTCACAGTCTTTCATAATCTGGTCACAAAGGTAATATCCCACTGCTTTTGCCATATTCTATTCATTAGATGCCGATCACTAGATCTATCCCACACTCAGTGGGAAGTGATTCCACAAGGACATAAATACTGGAGGTGGGGCTAATCAAGAGCAGCCTTAGAAACTGCCTAACATAATTATTACACCTACATAATAGCTCAGGCAGATATAAAATATAAATTCTGTGCAATAAAAGTGATTATTTTACATTGGATTAGTGCATGCAGTATAATAAAATGTGCAAGATCTAACTTAACATAAATGATGAAATCAAACAAAAATTTAAAATGATAAAGGATAAACATCTATTTAAATGCTATTGCTCAGTGAAAATAGTAACTTTGGAGCTGCAAGATATCACAGTGTGTGTGGTATGGACTGGAGCTTAATACGGAAGATTAAGTCTTTTACAAGACCAAGGATTCAAGTAAGTTTTTTCTGGGAACTGAAATGCTGATGGATGATGAGTAGAAGAAATTCTGAAAACAGAACAGTGAGATGGTAGGTTGTGTTTGGATGTACCACAGAATAACAAGTAGCAAAGTTATTCATTTTTTTTTATTTATTTTTTTAGTTGTTGATGGACCTTTACTTTTATTTATTTATTCATTCGTGGTGCTGAGAATCCAACCCAGTACCTCACACATGCTAGGCAAGCACTCTACCCCAGGCCACAAAGTTATTCTTAACATTGATCTCCATTGCTTAGTTAAAATATAATGCAGCACATGTCACTTGGAATACCCAGTCTTTGAAATAACAGAAAGTAAAAGTGAATTCTTTCTTAGAAGTTTGGGTCAGACGATAGGGTAAGATCCACTTCAGTTCTCAGAGACACAATTAAATTTCCAGTGCCGTGTATAAATAGTCTTTACTTTGAACAAATTTAAGATTTCTCCTTGTATCAGGCCTACACTGACTCGTACTGAAAACTTGTTGAAGAAATAGGCTAAACCAAACCAACATTTTGAATATGGTCAGTTGTCCACATTCATAAGCACACAGATAGCCTGTGTCTTAGTCAACTTTCTGTCACTTTCTCAAAATACCTAAGGTAACAAACTTATAAGGAGGCAAGGTGTATTTTGGCTCATGGTTCAGAAGTTTCATCCCAACAAAACATCACGGCAGGAAACACATGGAGAAGGAAGTTACTCAGCTCATGGCAGTGAGGAAGAAAAGAGAGGAAGGGGAGGAACCCCAATATTTTGTGAGAGCATGAGGCCAGTAACCTAACTTCCTTCCACTGGTCCCCAACGCCTGTAAGTTCCGTGGTCTCCCACTGTTTTAGTCAGCTTTTTCACTGCTGTCACTAAAAAACTCCACAGGAACAACTGCAGAGGAGGAAAAGGTTATTTAAGGGCTCGCAGTTTCAGAGGTCTATATCCATAGACAGCCGGCTCCATTCCCCAGGCCGCCAGGTGAGGCAGGACATCAAGGCAGAAGAACGTGGCAGAAGGACACAGATCACATCATGGGGAAGCAGAGAGAAAGAGACTCCACTCTTCAGATATAAAATATATACCCCATAGCCACACTCCCAATGACCCACTTCCTGTAGCCACGCCCCACCTGCCTCCAGCTACCTCTCAGTTAATCCCATCAGGGATTAATTCACTGATTAGGTTAAGGCCATGTCCCAAGCATTTCTCCTCCAAATCTTCTTGCACTGTCTCACACATGAGTTTTGGGGGGACACTACATCTAAACCATAAGAGCCACAGGCTGGCAACCAAGACTTTAACACATGGACCTTTGGCGGAGGCAATTATTCAAACCTTAGCACCATGAATAAACTCTTGGAACCATAGTTGAATTCATATTCAAGAGCATTTAAAAGATGTAAGTACAAGTTCCAGATAAAAGAAACCATTATACTTTGAAGGTGACAAATATATCCAGAATAGAAAGACCTAATACAGAACTTTGATCTTATATATGAACTATTTTTTTTACATTTCAGTATTAATATTAATTTCCAGGGGAAATACAACTAACTATCAAGGGAGATTGGAGGCAATTATAGATAGTTAATAGACCCTATTTTTTGCTGTACCCTCAGTAATAAAATGGTATAGCCAGCTAGTGGAGGAAAAGGAAAAGCAAAGTGTGATCTCTGAAGAATAAACCCCTGTCTATTTAATGTTTTAACTGTAATGATGATGACAATGATCGTGAGTAAGTACTGGTGATAGCTACTGCCTATTATCACTGTCTCAAACACAGTTAAATGCTGTCATGCATGGTGCATATTCAGGGAGTATAATGCTGAAATATTAAAGAGCAGCTTACCTAGAAGTGTATGATGTTTTCATTTCTATTTATCTGATGGATAATCTAAAGAAGAGGCCAATACAGCTCATAAAATTAGAAACATTTATAATAGTTGTGAAAGTGATCTTTTGGCTGAAGTTTCACATTTAGTATTTATTATTAGGAACCTCTCCTTTAGTCATAATAATATGTAGGGAATTTCTGTGATTGTATCCACCCACCCTGATCCTTGGTCTATATCTATACTGCCAGTCTTCTCAGATCAGTGATCCCTGCATTCTGGTTTTGATCTTCATCATCTGAACAGAAAAATATCGGGCCTCTGTTTGTTCATGAGTTAGGTGGTTGGGTGGTTGGATGAGATCCACAGGTGTGGTTTACACGCTAGTTCAACATTCAAGTCATGAGCAGGGAAGCCTGGTTTTGGGAATTCCCAGTTGGAATCCACTGGTTCCAGAATGCCTGATTCATATGGCACCAGGTCCTAGCTCACTGCTCAAGTTCAAACACAGCCTCCTGGAGATGGGTGTAGCCTGCCAAACACCAATCAACCTGTTTATTGCAAGACTCCTGCCACACCTAGAAACAAGCACCAAAACAAAACTCCTCCCACTGAAACCTTATCCCTGCTTTTGATGTAGCCCCCTCTTAAATAAAGAATTGGGGACTTTTTCAGTTGTTCAGTCCAGTTCCTATTAGGACAGACTGGAAGATCCATCAGGCACTCCACTTTTTAAATCCAGTCTTATTTATTTATTTATTGTCTTATTTATTGCTGCTTATTTCAGACTTTTTATTTTCCCAGGTGGCTCACACCTCCTGAGCAGGAACGTGATCTGTCCGGGCGCTACCCACGCCGTCCCACAGGTGTGGGAGAATAGTTCATGTCTAAAATTAAACTCCCTTTCTCTTTAACTGTACTTTTGTTTTCATTTTGTTTATCCTGTGTGGCACGGAATTTTTATCCCTCCTCCTGTTGCCTTAACCATCCTTGACTCCTTTCTTACCATTGCCTCCCTGTACAACCAAGACCATGTCAACTCTGCCTACTATGTCTCAGCTCAGTGCCCACTGGCTTGTCTTCATTCAAGTGCTTATCATTTCCCATGAGCTATCAATGTAGTGAACTAGTTATGATTTCTTCTTTCCTAATCACTCATGCTTCATGTCTTTTTTTATTTGGGAGAGAAAGATATCTTTAAATGTGTGACTTCTGTGTGTCACATGCTTCTTAAAAGTCCACTGTTTATTTAGAAAACAAATTCAAAGCTCTTAGATTATGTAATGTTTTTCCCATTCTGATCCTGATTATCTTTTAAGATTCATAGTCTGACAATTGTCTTCAAGCTTATCTTTCTCTGTCTGCATAGAACTCCTATATTTCCTAAATATGCTTATGTGGTGTAAGCCTTCCTGCTTTTCCAAATTCTTCACGTTTTTTGTTCCTCCACCAATCTTGGCCAAACTCCTGGGGTCCTTGAATTCCATACAAAAAATGCACCCTCTTAAGTTAAAGTTTCCCCAGCTTGAGAGTCAAGATTAATCATTATAATTCATTCCACTGTTTGCACTTTGTACGCACTACAATGGAATAATATCAATTATAATGTATAATTAATACTTCCTAATAGCTGCTAACTTCTATCAGACTATGGCAAGCTTACAACCAGAGATATTTTCACATCTGGAAAATTTATAGTTCACTAATACATATTTTTGAATGAATGAATGAGTGTTTTTATAAATACAGGTATGACTACAGGTGATGAATACTTTTTCCAGTGTCTCTCCGCTTCAATATTAAAGGTCAAGCTATGTTACATAATTTTACTAAAATCAAATTAGTAGTTTTATTGATTGCCCCTTTTTTTGGATTCCCAGTACTCCATAGTTTAGCCATCACATCTCTGCAGCTGAAATTGTAGTGTATATAATTGCTGGCAAATTAAAAAAAAAATCTACAGATTTTTACATGCATATTCAGCATCAGAACATGTTTGTATATGTACCATCAATCAAGAATTGATGCTCCAGGTTTCCAGTGCCACCTCTCCACAACCTTCCAGAGAGGTAAGATCGAATTTGTTACCCTAACTCTGTTAGATAAATATATGCCTCCCTGGTTATTTTCCTAGGTTCTCAGCTATTGTTCTCAATGTGTCTCTAACACATTTTTATGAGGATAAAGGGTTAAAATAATCCAAAATTGCAGTTCCATACTCATAAGGAGGTGAACAATGCCTATTTTAGTTCTGCATTTAAGAAATAAATTTTCCTCTACACAGAGGGAGGACTTTCTAAGAGCTGTAGTTTTATTTTTCTGGAAATGCTGGTCTGCATATAGTCTAGCAGATCTGCATGATGAATGACAACAATAAGGGGTGACATTTTTTGTATTGTTTTAACTGCTTAAAGCTTTTAATTAATGGGAGAGAGAGAAGAAAAAGGGAGGGGGAGAAGGAGAGAAAGACTGAACTGGGAGTTTTCAGTCAGTATAAAGCAAATAATTATGAGGAGAAGGCATACCGTATTGAATAAAATCAGAATAAGGCTTCCTGTAGCTTTTGCATATGGTCACTTGGGATCTGCTTCAATGGCTTTTCTACTTTTCAGAGAATTTCCAGCTTTTCACATGATATGAGCTATTCGGAAAGAAATAATTCTACCATGTTGCATACAGATGCTAAAAATGAAATTCTTTAGATTCCCAAAAGGTTAAAGTCCCACAAAGTTCTAAATCAAGAGGGCCTTTGCAAAGTTGATGGACCAAATTCCAGAAACAAAGTTGAAAATGTACCTCTAATTTAGAAAATAATAATTTCCTAATTTGTTTACTATTAAAATATAGCTAGTTGAAACTTTTTATATGTGCATATTTCTGCATATATAGGAATTTTCAGGATTAGAAAGATGTGTACATACAACCGATGTCATGTTTGGTGTAGGCTGCTTACCCTGTTCATTTATTAAACAATTCATCTATTCAATGTGTATCACTGACAAATTCAAAATAGCTATTGTTTACTGGTTAAATACTTGTGACCCTTTATTAATCACCCCATTCCAGGGATATTCTCTTTCAGGAATATTCCAGTGAACAGAATCTCTTCTTGTCCCTGAAGATTATTCAGTTCAATAGAAGGTAAAGATAAGTAAACAAAGAAAACAAGAGTTTGGGAAGGGCTAAGATAAAGGATAAGAGGTTAGGGAAGCACAAAACAGGACACCTAGCTGGAGATGTTGGGGGTCAAGGGAGACTTCCTAAAACAAGAAAAGACTAAATTATGACCTGGACAAGGGTAGCAAACTGTAGCATGCAGAGCACAGTGATAACAGCAAGAAGTATGGCTACCTCAAAGCAGAGCACCAGGAGTTTGATGAGAATGTGGAGGTTTTAGTGGATTTGGTCCCAGATATTTTCTTTTTCTTTTTAACTGTCAGGAAAACACAGTTGGTCCCTAGAAGGATAGACGAAGAGCAGATAATATTTTCAGCAAACCTATCAAGCAGAATGCAATTAAGAAAAATATTTTTCCAACAAATTTTGGCAGAGTGGGGCAGAATAAGGATGTTAGGCAAGAGACAATGGCAGAAACACAAACACAGACACTGTCTCATTCTGACGAGTCATTACTAATTTCAGTCTAAAGAGCAAGGAGTTTAGATGCCCCTCAAGCCTTCACTCCCTTTTACTCCTCCTATACAAATATTATTGGTCATCCATCATCACCAGCCCCAGTGGAAGACAATTTCCTACAAATTGTCTATAGGAAAGGACATGGTATAGGAAAGGGCCCAAGAAGCCTAATGGTTATACTGTCTTTTTGTAAGTGATCAGTTGAAGAATGGACTTTTGATCTAGTTTCAGTCAATGCAATGTGAAAATAGGATATTTGTTCTGGCTGAAATCTTATAATTCTTCTATGCTTTGATCTGAGTGAGTTCATGTCTGATTGGCTATTGCTTACACCTTATGAACCTGTGAGTGATGCTGTCACAAGTGTGTAGGGTGACCTAATATAGAGTTTGTAGGGTCTAGTACAAAGTCACTAGTCCTATGTGGTTATTTACATTTAAATTTTACTAACTTAAAATTAAATAAAATAAAACATTTAATTCCTAAATTATAATAGCAGCACTTTTCTGGTGCTCAATAGTCACACGTGGCTAGCAGCTGCTGTTGAACAGTGCTGATAAAGAACATTTCTATTATAACAGAAAGTTCCAACGGGCAATGTTGGTTTAGAAAATCACAATGAAATAGCACTGGGAACATTAGACTAAATCAACCTTAAAGCTTGTCCTACCTCTGGACTTCCAGACATGTGAAGCAATAAATGCCATTGTTGTTTAAGCCAGTTTGAGCTCAGCTTTCATTTTTTTTTTTTTCTAGTTGGTAGTTAATTAGATAGTTGATGAGTTTAAATATTAAAAATTAAGACATTTTGTGCACCAAATAAAATATGTGAATCACTTCAATATTAGCTCCTATCATTGTATCTGGTCATTTAGTATAAATTAAAATTTTTGATCAATTAATAAATGAAAAAATATATTGCAAAACTCCTTCCATTGATTATTGTACGTTTTTCTCACAAAAACAGCTTTTAGGCTTATTGTTTTTCTGAGATCGAAGTAATTTACTTGGGTCTTTTGAAAGAAAGTGCAACATCTTTCAAGTTTTGTGTTAATCAAAACTTAACCAACCTAGTGAAGCAACCAAGAAAGAATTCTTTAACAAGATAAAGGGCAGCCTCTCTTCAAAGTCTTGGAGCTTCATGTTGTTTAGCATCAGATGTAACTGGCAACCCTCTTGTGCACCATCCCTTTCTATTTGTCATATTTAGGTGCAAGATGGGATTCATTAAAGGGCAATGTAACAATAGGGGGCAATTATATTTTTATCATGAAGCAATCACTTTTCTCAGAAAAGCTCAGGCACCCATCTGGGGCTCCTGCCCTAGGGGGGCAGTTTTCTTTTGATAATCTCACCTATTGAACTGTCATGTTCCATTGCTCAATTAATTTAGCCCAGTAGATGGTTCAATAAAAATGTTCCCTCCATTCAGGCAATTTGATGACTCTTTCTGCTCTTTCAGACCAAATACAATGAAGTCATGGGCATGAGTTCCTGCAGCTGCACACAAAAGCTTCCAGACTCCTGACTGCCCTGGGGTGCCTTCCTGTGGTTATGTGCTCTAAGGCTGATGAAGAGGGAGTGTCACTGATCTCACTTTATTCCTCTGAGAAGCAACCGGGCAACTTTTTCTATGTTCAGAACATTTGGGTTAAACAAATAATTGTAAGGCCCGGTTGAGATTCGAGCCTCATATCTGACACCAGCAAATCAAAAATGAACCCTCGCTTTTGAAACAAAGAAATCTTATCTACTTTATGCAATGTCCAGAACATTGTTCAGTCCTTCTCTAAAGATGATTTGAATGCCAATAATGGTAAACAGGTACTTCATTAAACTGCCACTTTTAAAAACTGTCTTTTAATAATTAAATATTTTAATGTTTGAAGTTTCAAAAAGTTCAAAAGGACATATGGAATAGAAAGCAAATATCCTTCTTCCCCAACTCATCACCTACTCGACCCACTTAGACAATTATTATCTTACAGGGAATGTTTACTTCTAGAGATAACCTCTATGTTCAAGCCATGTGCACATATTGGTTTGTGCATGCTGTGTGTCCATTTTACATAAATGGAATGGAATCCTATTTTACATATTGCTTTGAAGTTAACTGTATTATACTCTTTACAACGTCATGACATTTGAATGGTTGACGACACTAGAAATGCAATATTATTTCATTTAAGTGTAGGGGGCTATGCCATGTGGACTACGCCAAGATGGCGCCTGGCAGCCAGCCAGAAGTTGTTTTGGTCACATCGGCAGTAAGGAGGTTAATTAACATAAGCACACTCAGGTGATTTGTCATTGACCATATTCAATTAAGTCCACGCATACAATGCATGCACATGTGTTCTCCAGTGCTCCTGATCCTGCCTGCTCGTTTTGACCTTTACCATGATTGGGCAGCTGGCTCCTTGCCTGATCTTTGCATAATTGGTGTCAGCCCTACCCTTCACCTCCTGGAGGGGATATAAGCCGGCTCTCCTGGAGCACCAGGGTGCCAGGTTCGAGGTTCTGGTTCCTGGGTTTACTGAATCTACAATAAACCGGTCCCAATTCAAGAGCCTCGCTATTCGTTTGTCTCCCGTGCCAAATTGACTCCGCTGGAGGGCGTCATTTAAGGAAGAAAAACTTCATAGTAGTCCATTCCATAGACTTCTTTATCAGTTAGTGGTGGCAATATAGATTATTTCTACTTCCTCCCAATGATACAAACCATGTCATAAAGAACATCCATGTGCCTGTGTATGCATGTACAGATTTGTGATTGTATCTACCTCAAGTGTTATTTCCATAGTCAGAAGGGATGGCAATTATATATTTCAAAAGATAATTTGCATTCCAAAATTAATGTAGATGCTCATTTTCCCACATCTTAGCAATTATATATATTATAAACTTCTAAATTTTTCATGGCAAATCTGATGGTCAACAAAGACATTTATATTTACTTGTCTACCATTAAGTGTGAGTGTGTATTTATATATATTTTAATTTCCAAATCATTCTTCTAGAAATTACCTATTCATTTATTTGTTCACTTTTCTATTAGATTTTTATTATTGATTTATGAGATCTATGATGGATCTCATAAATATCATTTATGATGGGTAACTAGTCTTTGCTTTACCTGTGAAATTTATTCCTATGTTTTTTCTTTTCTCCTTTTCTTTCTCTTTTATACATGTCATATTTCCCCTAATAAACATCTAATGTTTCTTTATAGACAACTATTTCCACCTGTTTTATATATATGTGTGTGTGTGTGTGTGTGTGTGTGTGTGTGCGCGCGTGTGTGTGGACGTATTGTCATATTGTATATGACATGTTTTGAAGTATGTGTATGCACTGTGGAATGACTAATTAACATATGCCATACTTATAATTCTCTATGGTGACATTTAAAATTTACTGTTCATAATTTTAAAAAATGCATTGTTATTAACTATAGTCACTATGTTGTACAATAGATATTTTGAAATTATTCATACCTTTCAACTAAAATTGTGTTTCAATTTATATCTCTCCAGTCACTGATAACCACCATTCTTCTAGAATATATATTTACTTCTTTTTACTATATATAGTAAATATATATTTACTTCTATCAATTAACTTTTTAAAATTACATATATGAGTGAGATCATGTGGTTTTTCTTTTTCTGTATTTGACTTATTTTACTTAACATAATTTTCTCCGTCTTCGTTCATGTTTTTGCAAGTGGCAGGCATGCTATGACTCTCAATTTATTCCAATCATCTTGTCATTAAAACATATTCCATTGTGTATGTGCACATTTTCTTTATTCATTCATCTGTGAATGGACATATGATAATTCCATATCTTGGTTATTGTGAAGAGTGCTACAATAAATATGGGAAGACTGATGTCTATTTGACAAAGGAATTTTATTTCCTTTGGGTGTATGCTCTGTAGTAGGACTGCTGGATAATATGGTAGCTCTATTTTTAATTTTCTGAGGAACCTCCATACTGCTTTTCATTATGGCCTTACATTCCTGTCAACAGCATACAAGCGTTTCCTTTCCTCCATATCTTCGTTAATTATCGTTTTTTTTTTTTTTTCTTTCTGATCATGTATGAGGTGTTATCTCTGTGGTTTTAATTTGGATCTCCAGAATCATTAATGATAGTGAACATATTTTACCTATTTTGGCTTCTGGCTTCTTTATTATAGTCAGTAAAATTCTCACCATTCTAAATTATCTAAGTCTGTAGGTTCTTATATTAAATTAGTCTTTAAATATATGCCTAAAATCTACTTGAAATATATTTGCATATAATGATAGATGAAATTTAGATAAAATATTAGGGATTTTTCTTCTAAATGCATGTGGTCTCCCTAGGTTTCTTCTTGCTTCCATATTTGAATTACCATCTACATCTAAATATATTATACTGAATACCCATATGTATATATTACCATATATTTGTGCATATATGTGTGTTTCTAAAGCTTCATTTTTAGTACATACACTTTTTTGCATATTTGCTCACCACTGTGTTATCATGTTAGTCTGTTATATTTATATTTTATATTTATGCTATATTTATGTTGTACTGCAGTTGTTTTATTTTATATAATATCTTTATACCTTAAAATGAATTCATAATTTTTATTCTGAATCATAACGTAACAATTTCATATATTAATGGTATCTCGTGTGATGCTTTGACACGTGTATATTGTGTAATATTTAGATAAGGTTAAATACATTCATCTCCTAAAATGTTTACCATTCATTATGGTGAAAACATTCAAAATCCTTTCTTTGAGCTTTTTGAAACATGCAGATGTTATATTTTAATTTCGAGTGTATTTATCATCTCTCATTATTTTCCTTTTTCAATGAGTTCTTGACTGTTATTAGATATTTTCCCTTCAAGGTGAACTTCATATTAACTTTTCAAATTCCATTCATAAAATATTTTTTGATATTTTGTATTTGTTTCTCTGTAGATAAAGAAGAATTTGGTGGCAATTGACATCATCAAAACACTGACTCCTATCATCCAGAACCATGTTATGACTCTCAATTTATTCCAGTCATCTTTTATGTCCTTCAATAAATTTTTATAGGTTGGCACATATTGGTCTTGCAAGATTTTTCTTAAAATTTATTCTGGAATATTTATTGCAAAAGACTTGGGAATTCTTTATGTAGGTTCTGACACCAATAGAAACCATAATACATTTTCTTTTTCCTATAACAAACAAATGGAATTAATATGCTGCTTTAAGCATATTGTTATGTTGTTTTAAGCATGAATTCTAGAATGTTGGTTTGTCCTTTGCTGAGATAAACTTTATTTTTAAAAATGTTTGTCTTTATTTATAAATAAACGTTTCCAATGTTTTATGTGTTCCTGAGAAATCCTCAAACAGGTCTATAGACCATCAAGAATGAGAATGTTCCTTATAGATTTTGTGTGTGTGTGCATGAAGGTATGCAGCTAAGCAGAGTGTAGGTGTCTGATGGAAAAGAAAATGACAAGGTACACATGCAGCCACATAGAGAGATCTTACAAAACAGTGGTGAGTGGAGAAAGCAAGAATAGAATAAGCAATTTAGCACAGTGTTACTTATGCAAATTTAAGATATTTCCATGCAAATGATCACAGACACACAGGAAAATGCATGCGTAAGCATATTAGAATCTGCCTATGGATGGCAGAGAGAAGAATAATGGGACTATAGGCTAGGCAATTGTTAGATAAAGAGAGCTGCTTTTCTTAAACCAAAGATGATACTGAGCCAAGAACAGAAGTGGATTAGATGAAGTCAGCACTCTCTTTCCCCTTGAAATCAGGGAGGGAATGTAAAGGAAAAATGTGTAAATTTAATGGAGAGGTTTTTTAAAAAAAATACTTTAGTGATACTAAGTATTTTGGATACTTAGTATTTAGTATACTACTATAGGCAATATTTAACTCCAACACTGGTTTAATTATGCTCAAAATTAAGAAAGCTTTTGTGCTTTTTTTGTATTTTGTGATTGAAGAGGTTTATATTACTCAGTATGAGATAAATTCCCAATATTCATGTGGAGTAACTAAAGTATAAGAAAAAAAGTTTATTTTTTCCCTCATAATCAATTCCTGCCATGCAAAATTGAGTCACATTGCTTCTTAAATCAGCGATTATTATATTTATTATTATGAAAACAAGACACCCAGAAATCTAAGGAGATAGAATGCTGCATAACTTAATCCTTGATTTTCATATATATTGCATTCAAAACTAGTTCTTTGTGAAGGATATCAACTCAGAATCTATTGTGAGACCAAATGCATTTATTTAATAGAGTTATAGGAAAGTAAAATTAGTATGTAATGTATTTGGGTAAAACTTGTATGTTTTCAATGATAAATCATGGTTATGTTTGCAGAGAAAAATTATTTAAATTTCAAGAGGTAATATTTACAATTTTTTAGAAGACTGAATTCTAGATGATAAATTACACATGACTTTTAGTAAGTTGGGAAAAAAGAAAAGTTAGAAATGAGAAATTAAAAAATGTAAGCATAAAAATGAACTAGTCTAGGGAGACAGATGTGGGTAGAGATGGTAAGAAATTACCTGTGCACTTTTTAAGAGACAGTGCCTTTTTCAGTGTTATATGTGGGCTATAGTCAAGTGACTCTGTTTCCTACTGCATGAATAAGGCTTTTTTCAAAGCTAAAGTCAAATTCATACTAACAGTAAAATCCACCTCTATAGTTCAGAGAAATTTGAAACTGCATTTTGGTAAAAATGAAACATGACCTTTATGTTAAAATCTATTATTTTCTCAAACCTACCTAGGTTCTAGGTTCCTGATAGGTGCACTACTGCATTATAGAACTTCAGAGTTGAAAGGATCTTGAGGATCATTTTATTAGAATTTTTTTTTTCAAAACGCAAAATTTTAAACATGTTTTATTTATAATCACCTATGGTTGTACATAAGACTATGAAAACTAGTTTAGAAGAAAGTCTATTCTATTTTTGATAGATTCTGTCAAAAAATTGAGAAGTATGGAAACAGGAAAGATTTAGAAAGAGAATAAATGAAATTTCCACTTTAAATAACATACAAGTGTACTCAAAGATATGAAGTAAATGTAATGCTAAAGACTGCTAATTCTAATGGAATCAAGCTAAATGTGTATTATATTCTTTTTTCTACATTTTACTACATCAAATAAATATCAATTTTTGAAAAACAGTGGAAACAGAGTTTTACAGTGTTTCTTAGACAGTGAGGGTCCTTTTGATAGACTTAATGTTCCTCTTTCTTTTATTTTATTTTTATTTTTTTACAGACTGCATTTTGATTCATTGTACACAAATGGGGTACATCATTTTGTTTCTATGGTTGTACACAATGCAGAGTCATACCGTTCCTGTAATCATGTACATAGGGTAAAAAGGACTGGAGTTTGAAGGCCCGCTATGAACAGGGCATGATCCTAAAAGGAGAACAATGCTGTCGCATATGTGTGAAACAAAGAGACATCAAGCTGAGAAGGGATGAATGATAAATTTAATTACCAAAGAAGTTAATGTTGTGTGCTTCAGCTGGATTCACATATGGCATAAGACATGAAAAAGAAGAAAGGACATCTTGAGGGGGGATTTGGAAAAGAGATTTTACCTAAAAGCAATAAAGGATGTTTTGGGAGGTGGTATTATACTTATGTGTTGTTTAGGACTTTGATAATTAAAATATATAATAAAAGTGACAGCAGCCTTAACGGGGTATTAAACATGAATCTAAATCAATAACATAGTGAACAAAAATACCATACATACTTGAGACTTTAATCCACAAATGCCAAACTACATTATCATTCATCTTTCTATTTTATTTGGAAAGTGTGTGATTAGATTGCAATTGCATCTTCTACCTCAAATCCTAAAAATACATTTTAATTATTCATCCACATTTGTGGGTTGCTTTCTGACTTTCCCAAGATGAGCATTCATGGGTCGTTTAAATTCTGTTCATATACTGAATCTTGATTAATACATTCTAGGATCACTCTAAGATGATAGATATTAAAGTACATTTTAAATATTAAAATAATCTTTATTAATTTTTATATGATTAGGATGGATAGGAGAGTACTGTAGTGGACATTATAGTACATTTAGGATCAGAATATTTGTGTTCTTTATATTATCCTATATTATTTTGCAAAACCTTTAATTTTTCTAAATATTCATGGCCTAAACAGAGAGTACTTGCCAGTACAAAGATCAAATTATTTCAACTACATAATAGAAAACTTATTGGAGTAATTAGTACAATTATAGTGCAATGCCCATGTTTTCCACAAAATAAAAGGGTAAGAACTTTACACAAATTTTAAAATTTTCTGCATGTTATAAATCAAATGTAAAAAGACAAAGTAGCCCAGAAAATAATCTTTCTAAACACATGATCCAAGAAATCATAATATATTTAAGAAGGATATCCTTTGACTTAAGGTGTTCAATGAATTCATGATGAAATAAATGAAAAGTAAAAATAGAGAGATGGCTTTTCACCTATTAGCTTGGAAAAGATCAAACAATGTGATAACACCTTGTGTTGGATTTTGATTGATAAAAGGAACATGCATGCATTTATTATGAGCATGTAAGTTGTTGTTATTTCTCAGAAGGAAAATTTGTCAAGAACTAGGAATACTAAAACTATACATTAAACTTAACTTTGTAATTCTGCTCCTAAAATATATGAACAAAGATTTAGGTAAGATCCATGGAAGTGTAGTTTATAGTATCAAAAGACTAGAACCAAATAACTGTCTGATGACAAGATGTTGGCTAGATATTATGTTACAAATATCCAATGGAATATTATATAGTCACTAAAATGAATGATTTTAAACACTGGAACAATCTTTACAAGATAGTGTTCTCCTATTAAATATTTTACATTCCTCATTTTGCATGTATGTAAAAGGAATGGTCACAAATTATTAATGCACAGAATACCCAAAATGATAAGGAAACTAATAAGATGTTTGTTCCTGAAAGACAGATGGGCAAAGTGGGGAGACATCATTGCATAACTTTTGTACTATTTGAATTTATTTTACAAAACTCAATTTTTTATCATTAAAGTAATTATTTTTACTCATGGTACTTAGACTAAGTGACAATAGTCTCAGGAAAACAACATCCACCCAAGTTCTTCCACATTTTATGGAAGTATCATTTGATTACAAGGTCTCTAGACTGTGGCTTTGGTCAATATTTACCAAAATAATATAAGTAAATTTCTTGGAATATTGCCTACTACATAATAAACATTCAATAAATAATAGCTATTACTATTATTATTTTATCAATGGAAAGGTAGTTTCTACAATTTTTAAGATTTTTTCAGTCCTACATTTGCATACAGATAAGTTAAATTTTTCCAATGTCTCAAAATAAAAGTTGAATTATAATGTTGGGAAAGTAACAGTTTCCTCGGGAAAAAAATACAAATATTTTTGAATCTTATAATGTTTATTTTTTCCCCACATTCCACCAAAATTTTCTACCATCTAGGGAAACTCAGAGGATTATGAATCTTTATGAACCAGTATGAGTGATGCAAACTTCTGTTTACAATGTCTGCCTGTGAATTTCTACAGCTGTAATTTTAAAATTACACCAATGTTTATTTCTCTGAAATACAAGGAACAGTCCATCCACAAGACTGCTTGTATAAACAGTGCTGCTTATAGGTAGTGGGATAAATTATGGCCAAGAATTCCAAGGAGCAGTCCCCACATTTCTGAATATGAACTGTTCATGCACGAAGACAGGATTTGGCCATATTCCCAACACAATTGGTGACAGAAGCTCACAGATGCTAATCCCTTCCTATTTTTAAATGTATTTGTATATCAGTGTTTAACCTTGGCAATGAGTCTTTACATGTTTGTTATTTTAATAAGTCCATTTCTTCATATTCAATTTTGGGGGGTTCACTATTTTAGACATTGTTTTAATAATTACTAACAAAAGAAAGTACTGAAAACACATAAAATAATTCTATAATTTTGGTAGACCTTATTTTATTCTGTGTAGTTACAAATTAGATCAGTTGAATGCCTTGTAAGTTTTACTGAAATAAATAAAACATATATAACTAACTGTAATGTTTTTATATGTGATGCTTACATGCACAATGAAATGCATATGTAAAATATTTTGTTTATAATCTAAAAACAGCTCCCACTAAATCACTGTTTAATAGGGAAAGAACATTGACAGCAATAATGTTTGCAGGAATTTATTTTTAACTTTAAAAATATAAGCTCTTTAGATTCTAAAAAAGAAAGCCTGGCAGTGTCTAAAGAATATCTAATGTTATGGAGAAAGTATGAGTGTGAGAAAAAGTAATTATTCCCCGGAGCTTTGGCTGCTCTGACAGGATCTTCTATGGGGTTGACGACGTCTTGCAAACTCTCACTATTAAAGCATACATGAGCAGAATGAAAGAGTAACTCTCTACGTGGGGACTTGTTTACAAGATGCCAAAATAAATAGCTATAGATAATGGATAGAAATAAACTCAAGACGGCAATAAAAAAGAACTGAAGGGCCTCCAGAGACCAAAGCACAAGTTAGCAATGGCTTTTTGAACCATTCCTTGAACATTAAGCTTAGAGCAAAAGACCTTAGTGTTAGATTCCAGTGCTAAATCATACAGGTACAATTTCTTCTTCGGCACATTTTCTGTTCTTCAATGTTCTCTAAGAAGAAAAGCCACAAGTATGTCACTTGGTCACAAGATGTCCTTACTGGGTTTTTTGAAGTTTGCCTCATAAAGCCATCTGAAGGATTGCTTTGGATTGTCTGCTTAGTATAAGAGTGTAGATTCCACAGACTACCACTTCATAAAAGATTACAATTATGTGTATGTTTATGGGTCAACTCTTCTGAATCATGAAGA
Organism: Sciurus carolinensis; assembly: GCF_902686445.1. NCBI lineage: Eukaryota > Metazoa > Chordata > Mammalia > Rodentia > Sciuridae > Sciurus > Sciurus carolinensis. The sequence goes on along the minus strand of NC_062218.1, from coordinate 82,531,911 downwards.
TATCACAAATGCTAAGGAAAGTGATTACGGTTTTATTCTTTGTGACAGCAACAAAATTTTCAAGTTTTATAAGTGTAGGACTACTCTAGGCAATTTTTTTTGTAAATGTTTATTGTGGAGGTATTATTTTATTTTACATTTTTTTTTCTTGTGTGTTGTTGTTGTTGTTTGCATGGGAGATTATGTGTCTTTTGTGAGGTAGGGTCTCTATGTGTGGCCCAGGCTAGCTTCAAACTCCTGAGCTCACCACAGCCTCCTAAGTAGCTGGACTATAGTTATGCATGAAGGCCTTTCTTTATCTCTCCTTCCTTCTTTTCTTCATTCCTTTCTTTTTAAGTACTGGGGATTGAATCCAGGAGCACATTACCACTACAGTGTATAGTGTATATCCCCAACCCTTTTTACTTTTTATTTTGAGTCAGGGTATAGCTAAGTTGTTGAGGCTTACCTCAAACTTGCCATCCTCCTGCTTCCACCTCCCTAGTGGTCTGGATGGGACTACAGTCATGCACCATCACACTAGGTCAAAGGTATTATTTTTTAAAGATTAAAAAAAAAAAATCCCAAATCTTATCACCACATCAAATCACCACATCAAATCAACTATTTTCATTTTTATGCATACTCTTCTGGTTGTTGTATAACAATGAAGTTTAATGTTGCACTTGTTACCCATTAGGCTTCTTCTAGAAACTTCAAGGAAATATAATTCCCATTTTGACATTTAAAAGTATTTCCTCAGAACATCTGTATTACTTTACACTCTAATAACTGTTTGTGAAGGCAGTTTTCTACCATTTGGATACAAGAATCATTCTTTATCTGATGAAAATTGAATAATTAATGAAAATCACTTGCCTATACTTATCTCAGATTCAAAATAGAAATGAGGGAGGGAGCTGGGGATGTAGCTTAGTGATAGAGAACTTGCCTAGCATGTGCAAAACCCTGGGTTCAATCCCCAGTACCAGGAAAACAAAATGCTACATTGTTAATGAAAGGGTAAAGAAAACTTTACACCAAAAATACAGAGAACCCAATCAACAAATGAGCTAAGGAATTGGGCAAACACTTTATAAAAGAAGATATACAGGTGATTAACAAAGATATGAAAAAGTGTTCAACATATCTAGAAGTTTGAGAAATGCAAATTAAAACCACCCTAAGATTTCATCTAACTCCAATTTTAATGGCTATTATCAAGAACACAAGCAATAATAAGTGTTTGTGTGGATGTGGGGAAAAAGGCACACTTTTACATTAGTAGAGTTGAAAATTGGTGCAACCACTCTGGAAAGCAGTATGGAGATTCCTCAGAAAACTTGGAATGGACCCACCTTTTGACCCAGCTATCCCATGCCTTGATTTATACCCAAAGGACTTAAAATCAGCACACTACAGTAACACAGTCACATCAATGTTTATAGCAGCTCAATTCACAATGGCTAGATTGTAGAACCAACCTAGACACCCTTCAATAGATGAATGGATAAAGAAACTGTGGTATATATCCACAATGGAATATTATTCAGCCATAAAGAAGAATAAAATTATGACATTTGCAGGTAAATGGATGGAGTTGGAGAATATCATGCTAAGTGAAATAAGCCAATCCCAAAAATCCAAAGGTGGAATGTTTTCCCTGATAAGTGGATGATGATACATAATGGGGGTGGAGGTGTGGGGGGTAAGAGAACAATGGAGGAATTTTGGATTATGTAGAGGGAATTGAGAGGGAAGAGGAAGTGGGCATGAGATGGTGGAATGAGACAGACATCATTACCTATATATATGTATGATTACATGAAGGCTGTGAATCTATATCGTACAACCAGAGAAATGAAAAGTTGTACCCCATTTGTGTACAATGAATCAAAATGCAGTCTATAAAAATAAAAAAAGATAATGCACAAGGTTTTGTTTTGTTTCTCATTATAGGCAGCAAATTTAGCAATGAATAGTACAGAGCTACCAGTGAATTCGAACAACTGTCTTTGATAAGTTTAAGCATTAATTGTCATTATGTATATAATGATTTGTATTTTGGGATGTCTCTATAGTTTTAAGGAACTGGCTTTGGTAGTCTAAAATATGAAACACATGAAATTCAATACCAAACACACACCTATCACATTGTCCATTTCATTGCATGCTTTGGGTTAAGGCATGGTAGTGAAGGAAGAAGAAACGGGTGGAGGGAGTGACTCAGTGGTAGGGCACCTGCCTAGCATGCATAGTGCACTGGATTTTATCTCCGGTACTACTAAAGAAAATAAAAAAATAAAGGAAGAAACAATCTAACTTAATGAGTATAACTTACAGTGTGATAAAAGTAACACAGCTGTACACAAGAAAGTTCTCACACGGAGGTCCACCTACTATGAATACATTGCTTTCTTCATCCTTCAATCATTACTGTAATAAAGGTCAGAGATAGCTAACAAGTATCTTCCTTCCATATATCTTACCCACTGCTATTTCACTGCCAGTACAGACCTGTGAATGAGAGATGGGACAGAGTACTTCCCTGTATCTCAGTTAAGCAAAACTACCTGCATGCAGTTCAGATCTGACCTAGGGCTGAAGTTCACTATGGCAGCTCATGCTACCTTTCTAGTCTTGTTGCAGTGAAAAAAAAACCTGTATGGAACACCCTAAGTCTAGAAACTTAGCTAAACATGAGCAGAAAGTAAGTCCTATGAAATACGACAATAATGTTTTCCTTTAAAATAGTCACATGAGTTAGGTTCTGAGAACAATTGTGGTTTACTGTGAAGTGCTAAGATTACCATTTGACTTCTCTGGAAAAGGGTAAAAATCAGTATCATTTTCTTTTATAGAGTCTAACATTATTGCCCCCGTTGTGTTCAATAAATGGTCACCAAGGAGCAGAACTTATAAAAAGGTTCACATCACTTGCCCTGACACAAGTCCTCTTGTTAGTGGCCCATTAAGTTACCCAACAGAGAGAAGGCACCTGGCAGATGCAAACTCTCCCACTAGGTGTTTGTGGTAGATACACAGAATGTAAAATCCTGCGAGCAGAAAACCAGTGGAAAGAGCATCTCTTCCATTAGTTTAAGAAGTGAGAAAGGACAGGCCTCTCAAGTGAGCCCATTGGAGTCAGGTATGTGCTGTTTTATTTGTTTTTAATGACTACCACATATATTTATTTAATTAAAAATGATAAATGGAGGAAGGTTTATCCACATTTCTTCTTTAGGCTTCCAATCATACTTATATTCAAAAGAAAATATAGACTATGACCTATTTCAAGCAATTTCCATTAAATATTTAATACATTGGACATTGAGTGATGAGGCAATAAAAATGGGCAAGGCAAACTCTTCACCCTCAATTCATCCACAGAATAGAGGGGGAAAGAGATGCACACTCAGCTTACTACAGGGAATGCGGTAGGACTTTTACTGAGACCTCTGCATGAGTATAGGGGAGTGCTGTGTAATGGCCTCAGGCTGGGATTGCAGGATGGTATCAGTAGATTCATGAAGGGCTCAGAGAATGATTACAAATTAATACCAATGGATGGAATAAAAGGAGGACTTAAGAAAAGGTTGAGGAAAAATCAAAACCATACCACTGTCTCGTGGGATGGTTGTGTGGGTCATGTGAATGGAACCCATTCCACAGAGGTTGGTGTGGTGTGAGTCGAGGGTGGAAAGGCAGGCGGGACTCTGATTAATTAATTAACTTTGTGTGGTAAGTTTTAGAAAGAGAGTTCTTATAGTTATGGGGAGAAATACAGACAGAAGCAAATAAGACTTAAAACTCCCTTCCCATCCAGTGAGATGATAAAGAACTCAACTGGAGTAGAGGAGCAGGGGAAAAAGGAGAGGACTCTGGCCCAATAACTTTGGGAGACACAGGATATTGTGACTGATATGGGAGAAGGATGAGGAGAGAGGCAAGATCAACTTGTGTTTCTATGATTAATTAATGAATAGATAATTTAAGTCATTAACAGGGAATACAGGAGAAGGAGGCATGGCAGACTGGGTCAGATTGCAGAGTGGAGAACATGGTACCCGAGTTTCTGATGGTTGGAGTTTGGGGTTTCTATGAATGATGCAGTTGGTTGATGCTGTAGAGTGGGAGCCTGGAATTCAGGAAGGTAGCTTTGATTGAAGTGATAGACATGATGGGTAAGTGAGAATGGAAGCCAAGGCAGGCCTGAGGCTGGGTAGAAGAGGAGAGCTTGCTCAGTCTTCCTGGCCCTAGGCACCAGGGACCAGAGGCTACATCAATGTGCATTGGGATCCCAGATGCTTCTTTTTAAATGACATTGTTTGAAAATTAATTTGTTTGTATTCCTTCACTTTCAGGATCCAAAACACTCAGTTCTTCAGTTTCAGCTTCTTCAACCTCATTTATCTATTCTTTTACAACTACTGTTGGCTGTATCTTTAAAATATTTTCTAAATCTCTCCACTTTCTATTATCAATACTAGTATCCAAGCCATATTCACTTATCTGCATAAGTGCAACAGTTTTAACAAATATTATGGACATGTGAAAATACACACAAAAGTAATGAGAATAGTATAGCATCCTCTTGTACCACTTGCTTTTATCAATTGTATCTGCCTTGTCTATTCTACTTTTTGTTAGCTTCTTTTCCCTTTCTGTTTTGAAGAATAGTAAAGGTCATCCTAGACAATATATTACCTGTATATAGCTGTTGTATATCTTTAAAATATATTTTCTTATATAATCATTATTATCATGTCTATAAATTAGCACAAATTATCTGTTATCATTTGATGAACATTCCATAATTAATTACATGTTTAGTATGTTGTAATGTATAAATATCTTTTTTTGCTGTTTTATTTAAACAAGTTCCAAGCATGGTTCATACATTTTATTTTATGTAGGTTTATTTACCATCACTGGTGTAGTCTTGTCTCCTTCTGTCTTCCATACCTTTAGTACACTATGAAAGTTCAGTTAGTATCCTGAATATTAATCCTAATTTGGATTAATCTGGTTTCTTCCTCATGGTGTTGATATGTTGCTCTCTTCTCCTTATATCCAGTAACTGGGATTAGCTGCAGAAGTTGGAGAGGCATCTTAGGATATACTTTCAGCAGAGGCCTTCACTCCTCTTTTTAAACTATCAATTCAGGAAATAGTATCTGGCTGCTCACCCTGCCTGTCATGTGGCAGATAGGGAGAGAGGCCTCCATTTCTTGGATCCAATTTTAGTGATGCTAAAATCAAAGAGTAGCCTGATACAGTGGTGCACACCTGTAATCCCAGTGACTCAGGAGCCTCAGCAACTTATCAAGGCCCTAAACAACTTAGGGAGACCCTATCTCAAAATAAGGGCTCATAAAAAGGTGTGGGGATGTTTAAGCACCCTGGGTTCAATCACCATTACCACCACCACCAACAACAACAAAAATCAGAGGGGCTCAGTTGATGAATACCTGATTGTTATATTCTAAAGACCCAATCCACTTTACAATCAGTATTTTCATGAATTGGTAGTTAATGCTTTAAGTTATTAGAGGTTACAAAATGGTTACCTTCTGATTTCATAGGTTTTTTTTGCATTTATATTTTAAATGCCATTTGGGGAATTGTCTTTCACAACGAAAGACACTAGAGCTATTTGGCTACAATAAACTAGGACTGGTAAAGGAAAAGTAGAATAAATTTATAATTATTTTTATTCAAATATCCATTTGTAAAAATGGATTAGTTATTTGGAGTGCTGTATTAGTTATTTGGAGGCTCTTTGTGTGTATTTATGTTGGTGGAATCACCCCAATTTCTTGATAGCACGTGCCTAACTGCTACTTTAGCTGACCATTTCCATCATTCAAAAAAAGGTTTGACTGATTTTATGTTATTGAATTGTCCAAAATAAGTAAATGCACTGAAACTGAGGCATACTTAGAATAGACCTCAGGGCATTCATAAAGCTTACTCCTACCTCCTGTGTATAAACTCACCTTCCTTATTACCATCCCAGTCTGTATTGTTCATCACTGAGTCAAAACTTCTTACATGGCCTACTTCTAAGAATTCTGAACTCCTATCCTGTCAATGTCTCCCTAATGATCCAGACTTTGACTACTAAAACTGTCTTCCCAGTATGCCATATTTCTTGTTCAACAAGAAATTATTTTCAACAATACTGGATGTTCTATAACCATAAAGTTAGCTGGGTAATGACTATGCTCCTTCTCTGCTCAGCTTAGACATTACCTTCTTAGAAAATATCCTTGGACCACCTAGGGGTGCTAGAGGAGTACTATATCATCATACTACTGTATTATCATTCTTCATTTTAATTCACAATTTCTACTTACCTGTGACTCCTGTTGCCTCATTTAAGATGAAGTTTATCTTAATCTGTTTTTGATCTCCTAACAAAATACTTGAGATTTGACAATTTATAAAGAGCATGCATTTGTTTTCTCAGTTCTGGAGACTGGCAAGCCCAAGACCACGGTGTCAGCAGTTTCTGTTTTGCAAGGGTTGTTCTCTTCCTCCAAGATGGTGCTGTGAATGCCGTGTTCCCCAGAGGAACCAATGCTAGGTCCTCATGTGCAGAACAGATGGAAGGGCAAATGGACTGGATGCTATGGGAAGCCTCTTTCATAAAGACCCATAATTCATTCACCCTCATAATTATTCACCTCATAAAGGTCCTACTGTTTAGTACCACCACATTATTAATTTATTGGTAGTATGAATGTGAATTTTGGGAGATATTCCAGATGATAGCAAAAATTATATTCATTTTGCTCAAAATGATACTGAAACCAATCTCAGTGTGTTTGTAATAAATTGTTCATGATGAGCAAATGACATTCCACATCTGATATAGAATCTAGCGCTAATGCTACAGCCTTTCACCACCTAGGGAAAGGGAATTAAACATTGTGGCTGTCATCTCTAGTCCTCTTAAAAACAAGGCAGAGTGTAAACATGCAAATATAATTTTGTAATAGATTATTAGTAAGCAATCTTAAAATAATACAATACAAATGTGCCAAAGAAAAGTGAATGAAATTGTAAAAACAAAATTATCTTTATGTTTGCTCAACTCAGAAGCAAAAGGCTCAATTCATTCTTATGAATCAACTTAAATGGGTTTATATTCAGGAAAGTAAAAAAAAAATTCCATAAGCTTCTTAGAATTTGTATCCAATCTATTATTCCTTTGGAAGTAGGCAGGGGCATGCTGGTTTTTGAGGAAAATTTTTATTTTTTTAGGATAATATAAAAATAATAATGTTCATTAAAGTCAAATATTTACACATTTTATTTTATTTTATTTTATTTTATTTTATTTTATTTTATTTTTTGCTACTGGAGATTGAACCCAGCCAAGGGCACTATGCCACTGAGTTTCATCCTCAGTCCTTTTTTATTTTGAGACAGGATCTCACTAAGTTGCTTCGGGCCTTGCTAAGTTGTTAAGGCTAGCCTCAAACTTGTGATCTGCCTGCCTCAGTCTCTCAAGTTGCTGGGATTATAGGCATGCATCACCTGTCCAGAAAAACATTTACACATTTTAGTTGTCTTATTAAAATTTATCAAGGGTAGAATTACATTACTTGGGTGACTTAGAGACAAATGAAGAATGTAAGGCAATAAGTAGGAAAACATTATGAGGAATTGCACAAAAAAGATTTAGATACTGATTTAAATTTGTAATATTTAAAAGTCTGAAGTATATAATGAATTTTAATGAAACTAAATGCAACCATTAATACTTTATAAGTATGTAAAAAAATAATGATAATGAAATTTAAACAATCAAAATGACCCCAGGAAGGCTAGCTAATCAAAAATAAATAATCTTTTCATAGTAATGTTTAAATAAATGCAATTTACTTGAAAGCATGGAGAATTTAATCATTTCAATAAATTTAATTAGATGCAGCCTATATAGGCGATTAGTGAAAATAGGAAATATAAAAATAGGAATATTACATTGCAATTAATGTAAAAGTGTCAAATCCACAAATTATATACTTGTATCTTAACCTAATCATTTTAGATAATAATCTTTAGAGAATTAATTTTTGTGTCTAATATAACAAATTTGGGTATATTTCATAATTGTTACTAATTTTAGTATCTTTGTTAAAATTTTTCTAGTTGTTTTAATTAGTTGTACATGACAGTAGAATGTACTTTGATACATCATATATAATGGAGTATAATTTCTCATTTTTCTGGTTACACATGATGTAGAATTTTAGTATCTTTTTACATACTCATGCTCTTTTTCATACTTCAAGATTATTCATAGTAATTCCTTCTACTCATTTGGCTTTAGAGTATAAGATCTAATTTTACCTTAAGCAAGCTGAGGGTAGGATGGTGTTCCCAGAGCCTGGTAGAGTCGGAAGATAGAGGGGTGGGGAAAGCTTGATGGCTGAGTACTACGTTACACTTAAATGGGTAAAAGAAGTTCTGGTGTGCTCTTGGATGGTAGGGAGACTATAGCTATCAATTGTGAGCTGGATAATTTGAAAAACTAGAGGAAAGAAGTTTGAGTGTTTTTATCATAAAGAAATGTGAATATTCAAGGAGACAGACATGATTAACTTGATTTAAACATACAGAACTTATATATGTATTGAAACATCATATGATATCTCATAATACGTACAATATTTATGTTTTAAATGTATCTGTCAAAAATAAGTTTTAAAATTTTTCAAAAGAACCCATAGCTTGGGAAAGAGCATCATAATTTACAAGCATTTACCAGCAGTGCTTTATACCAACCACACTGTTCAGGAAGTCCAAGGACACACACATTGCAGTCTCAGCCTGCTGTGGGTTCAGTGGAGGTGCTGTGTGTGCACCTGCTCTGGTTTGGTTTCATGTAAGAATTAAGGGAATAATTTAGGAGATTCTATGTGCTCTTCCACTTCTCCCAACTGTCTATTGGGATAGTGCCTAAATATTGTGATGGTTCCCAGAGTTTTATGCTCAGAAATAGACTTGAAAATGATAAAACTCTACAGAGGGAATTTTGATGCTTCACAGTGTCTTTTAGAAGATCAAAAGGTCACTCACAAACTTCAAACAGAAAAATAAATGCTAGAAGGTGTAGAAATGGAAGGGACTGAGGGTATCTACCTTGCTCCATCGTTTTGTTTTATTTTATTGATGAGAGAAGTAACATGGAATTGAGCTCTTCTTAATTCAAAAGCTCAGCCATGGAAGGTGGCATTGACAAATGAGCCAGATTCTCTTGACAGAGTTTAGGCCTTTTCTTTATTTCTATCCCCCACAATTGCTTCCTGGCTAACAGTGAAGGCAGTATTTCATGTGCCTCTACTCATCTTTGCTAATGTGCTATTCTAAAGACATAATAAAATAATTATTACAACTATCTCGTCAAAAGCATCAATTTTCTAGAAATGTCTTTCAGACCTTGAGCTTTATCAGAAGATATGACCTTTTTATGCATAAGGTCTAAGGGGCTGAATCTCAAGATTATTATCAAAATTAGTTTTTTTTTTTAATTAAAACAGAAATTTTATTTTTCTTATTCTTAATTGACCTAAGAAATAACAGTTGATCCAAATATAATAGCAAAAATATATCAATTATATATACTTATGTATGAGTGAAATGAGTGACAGCAATAAAAAAAGGGATAGGAGAGAAGGATTAGGATGATTTTTTTAAATTTTTTATTAATTTATTTTATTTTTTTCTTTTTTATTATTATTTTTTTCTTTAGCTTTTAATTTTTTGCAGACTGCATTTTGATTCATTGTATACAAATGGGGTACATAATTTCATTTCTATGGTTGTACACAATGTAGATTCATACCATTCAGAGCAATAGTAACAAAAACAGCATGGTATTGGCACCAAAATAGACAGGTAGACCAATGTTACAGAATAGAAGACACAGAGACAAAACCACATAAATACAGTCACCTCATACTAGACAAAGGAGCCAAAAACATACAATGGAGAAAAGATAGCCTGTTCAACAAAGGTTCTGCAAAAACTGGAAATCCATATGCAGTAAAATGAATTAAACCTCTGTCTCTCACCCTGCACAAAACTCAACTCAAAGTGGATCAAAGACATAGGAATTAGACCAGAGACCCTGCACCTAATAGAAGACAGAGTAGTCCCGAATCTTCATCATGTTGGCTTAGGATCAGACTTCCTCAACGAGACTCCCAAAGCACAAGAAATCAAAGCAAAAATCAATACATGGAATGGACTCAAACTAAAAAGTTTTTTCTCAGCAAAGGATACCATCAAGAATGTGAAGAGAGAGCCTACAGAGGGGGAGAAAATCTTTTCCACATGCACTTCAGATAGAGCGCTTATCTCCAAAATTTATAAAGAACTTACAAAACTTTACACCAAAAATACAAAGAACCCAATCAATAAATGGGCCAAGGAACTGGACAGACACTTTACAGAAGAAGACACACAGGCAATTAATAAATATATGAAAAAGTGTTCAACATCTCTAGTAATTAGAGAAATGCGAATTAAAACAACTCTTAAGATTTCATCTTACTCCAATTAGAATGGCTATTATCAAGAACACAAACAATAATAAATGTTGGTGTGGATGTGGGGAAAAAGGCACACTTTTACATTGCTGGTGGAGCTGCAAATTGGTGCAGCCACTCTGGAAAGCAGTGTGAAGAATCCTCAGAAAACTTGGAATGGACCCACATTTTGACCCAGTTATCCCACTCCTCAGTTTATACCCAAAGGACCTAAAATAAGCAAACTACAGTAACACAGCCATATCAATGTTTATAGCAGCTCAATTCACAATAGCTAGATTGTGGAACCAACCTAGATGCCCTTCAATAGATGAATGGATAAAGAAACTGTGGTGTATACACACAATGGAATACTATTCAGCCATAAAGAATAATAATATTATGGCATTTGCAAATAAATGGATGGAATTGGAGGATATCATGCTAAGTGAAATAAGCCAAGCCCAAAAACCCAAAGGCCGAATGTTCTCCCTGATAAGTGGAGAATGATATATAATGGGGGTGGGGAATGAGAGAATAATGAGGGAACTTTAGAATATATAGAAGGAAATGAGAGGGAAGGTAGTATGAAAAATTAGTTTTAAGTGTTAGTTAATACTAAATTTATAAAAGTAGAGAAGGAATGTCTAACACCTGTAAATAGCTACTCACATTTTTTTCCAAATACTACAGGAAATATACAATATTTCTGTTCAGCCTATATACATAATATCATTGTTTTGCTTGGATTGTTTGAATAATGTTTTTTTCAAAAGCAAAATGCAATATGTAAGCTGGGTATTGTAATCCCAGAAGTTCAGGAAGTTGAAACAGAAGGATTGCAAATTTAAAGCCAGTCCCATGGTGAGGCCTTAAGCAACTTAGTGAAACCCTCTCTCAAAAAATAAAAACAGAAAGAAAGAAAGAAAAAAAGGAAAAAGGAAAAGAAAGAAAAAGAAGAACTAGGGATAGGGCTCAGTGGTTAAGTACCCCCAGGTTCAATCCCTGGTATCAAATAAATAAAAACGAATAAATAAATAAATATGTATAAACTGATTAGCTAGGAACAATTCTTAAATGTGTATTATGACTACTTCTCTTTTCTTGGAATCACTTAATTTTACATGAAATGATAATAATTATTTTATTGTGTAAATGATTCATATGTTTCACAAATATTTTTATGTAAACATTTGTAGTTATAAGAAGGTAATTTTTTCAAATACAAATATGTAACTTTCTCTCTCTGTCTATATATATACTCAAATACAAATATATAGATTAATTCTTTTATATGGGAAAATACAGAGAATTCCTTCCCTTTCTACCTTCCTTTCTTCCTTAAACATGCACTGACATCTTTCCATGTTAATAGAGTTGGGAAAATATTGAGGATTTGGAAATGTACAAAATAGACTTGATTTCTGCCTTCATGCACATTACAAGACAGTTCAGAAATATACAGGCAAAATAATTAAATCATTGCAGTTAAGTAATTATGTTGCAGACATATATAGACTACTATAAAAATATAGAGAAATTAATTACAAGGGGTTGGAGCAATAGAAGGATTGGCAGTTTACTTTTTGAAGTGAATGATATTTTCAGAATGAGTGTGTGTGTGCATTGAGACTTGAGCAATACTCCCTTACAAGAAAGAAAAGTGTACAAAATAAGGGAAGATCCAGATTAGGCAGAAACAGGCCTTTTAATAACCCAATGAACCGCTGGAGTTGAGAAATTTGAATAAGGATGTAGCTGAAAAGGCAGGGCTATGCGATTTGCATTGTGAAATTTTATGGTATTGTAACTCATTTCCAGACCACTGATTTTCCTGCAGAATCTGAGTTCTGTTGTGCATTGTCTATAGGTCTTATGTTCTGTTGTTTCTATACACCCAAGAAATGTTTCATTAGCCACAGTAGTTCAACAAATCCTGCTCTTACATTCACACCCATTCCTTTGTTGATCGTTAATGTTTGTCCTGCCTAGAACAACTTCATTTTTCTACCAACTTTGGATGCATTTGCAAATGTCTGCAATGATCAAGGTTAAGATGGAGGGACTTTGAAAAAGTTGAAAGAAAGGAAGGGAGAGAGAAAGAGAGAAAAACAAAGAAAGAAAAAAGAACAGGAAGCAGGGAGAATGTTGCCATTGGCAATTAGTGACAATCTGTAAGGTTTCTGATGTGCTCATTAATCAGAACTGAAAGACCTTCATTGCTCACTGTCCTGAAAGATTCCAAGCAGTGATTGATTCAGGTGAATTTGTGTGTTCTTTGACTGAACAGATATTGAACCTCTACTATGTATAAAGAACCACACTTTATGAATACAAAACAGGAGCTTGTAGATAGTTACAAAGCTAGTAATTGATATTTCTGTCTCCATTCCATAAATACTCCCACAGACGAGCGAGCAAGATAATTCAAGAGACTGAAACTACGGAATACAAGATATATCAACTTGGATATTTCACTGACAACCTATCATCTCCCACCATTCTAGGTACTCTCTTAGATTATTCAATATCCTCGATGGATAATGTTAATCTAAAAATAAATATTTCCTCTTTAAAATGTAAGGGGCCAGAGACATTTACAGCTTCACCCATGGCTTCTGCAGATTCTTTTGGCATGAGTTACTTGGCCTTTGAATTTCACCATATGCACAAGACCCTGGTATTCTTTGGAGGTGTTTTGTTTTCAGGACATCCTAATAAGTTCTGATTTTCTTGCTAAGGGCTAGGACATTAAACATGAGAGTATTTGTATGTAGGCAGATGAGATCTCACGACAAGCTGACAGAATAAATAGTCTGTTGACTCCAATTGCAATGTCCCTTTAATGAGAGAATATAACATGCCAAATTGAATAATCTTCAGGAAAGATAGTAATGACTAAAAAGATACTGTTTATGGCTTGACATACACCTCATTATCACAACCATTCATCACCTTTACATTCCAATTAGCCCCTAACTTCCATCAATTAAGTTCTGTCATTAAGAAATAAAATGTAGAATTACATCCCTCTAATAACAAAAAAATGGCACTTGTGGTTAAAAATAAACAAGATAAAGATTTGAAAGCTGCTGTTTTCCACTTCCTTTTTTATTGGATTCATTCTTCATAAAAATGAAATATAACTGTAATAAAAGCATGATTCTTTAGAAAATTTTCAAATAATGAAATAATTAAAGGAAAAATGAATTCACTAGACTAAGAATATAGTTCAAACTTACAATTAAGTAAAGAAATGGGTTTAATCTGTGAGAGTTCCCATTAAAGCTTTGTTAGCTTACCCTGAAAGAAGAGTAATTCTCTTCATTCTTTTCAAATAGAAGATAAAATTTAGGTGCTAGATATCTAAGAAATGCCAGTAAGGTAAGCAGAAAGATTATTCTCTAATCTCAATGCCTTTATTAGTGTAACAAAGTGACATAAAATAGCTCAAAGGGAGTTATCTGAAAATGATCAGATTGTTCATTCTCTAAAATCGCAAAAAACTATTATACTTACATAAAGTATATAATCAATAGTCTTCATGTCAGAATATTTCTTAACTCTATTATACATCCTACACTTTCAAGATGTGATGTCAAAGTGTTTGGGAAATGGGATATTGTCCTTGCCCTGCAATTAGTAATAAAATAGCTCTACTTTTGGAGCACATACTGTATGCTACCTGGAATAAAAATTGTATAAATTGAAATATTATTTTTAGGACCTTATAAAGAAGGTATTGCTATTATCACAATTTGATGGACTTGGAAACTCAGCCTTAGGAATGTTAAATAATTTACTTAAAGTCACACTGTTTGTGAATAATAGAGCTGTTATAAATTCATTTATTTATTTTAATATTCTTTGAGCATTTTGTCTAAGCCAGTCAATCTGTTACATACAAGAATTCAGCAGTTAAATATATTACATAGTTTGTGTTGTCATGACACATATTGTAGTGGTAGAGACTGGTAATAAATATGTTAAAAAGTAATGCAGTCAAAAAAGAAAGAATAAATATTAATTTCAGTCCATTAAAAGCTGTCCCAAAGAAAATATAATGTTAAAGACTGAAGAAAATGCTGAAAAGTTTCCTGAGACAGAAATGAGTTTCATGTGATTGGGAGACAGGAAGAAGACACATTTTGAGCTTAGTGCACAAGGGAGGGATATGAGGAAAGAGTTTTAAGACAACCAAGGTGTTTCTACACGATCAACCAAATTACAAAATCTAGGATTATTGCTTAAACTAGCACAATGCTGCAGCCATATGCAAACCTGCTGGAGTGGAGCAGGACAGGCACTCCTGACTTCTTTCTCAGGAGAGGAAGAAGACACCTACCATTGACACATGTGACTATGGTACACTTTCCCTGATAAAAATGATGGATTTCCTCTCAGAATCTTGTTCAAGGAAGGTTATGATGAAAGGGAATACGGGAGTGTGCTGGTGCTAAAACATCCATCCTGCCACTCTTTTAGCCCTGACCATTAATCTCTCACATAAATTATGATGGATGCCTTTTCATTTACTTCCATCTTCCTCTCTGGTTCCTTCCCTAATCCGTTCCCCCACACTATATAGCCTACTGCTATTTCTTAAACAAAAATTTGCTCATGGCACTCTTTGTTTTGAAATGCTTCACAGTTCTCTTATTGTCTATAACATCAAGTCCAGACCAACTTCATGGGTTCCTGGAAGACTCTATCCTTGTCAGTTTTCCGTCTTCCATCTACTGACACTTTCTACACCCAGCTGAATACTTCCTCTCCCTCCATCTACTAGCACACATACATCCCTACACTCTATCCTTGCTAGGTAGACCAATAGCGTAGGGATAGCCTGAATTTTTGTTAGAAATGCAGAATCTGGGGCCCAATCCCAATATCCGTATTGGGGATATGACTTTTTGAAGGTTGACACTTATATGATCCTACATTTTTTTGTTTGGGCTTATAGACTAGCTCTCTGTTTATTAAGGTCACTTTTGTACCTTTCGCAGGTCTTACATAATTTCATGACTAAAACTCTTTGACATACATTGTTAGATTTGCTTCTAGGCATTGTGATTTATTTGTTGGTTTTGAAGACATAACTTCTTTAACAGCACTTTATGATTGTCTATCGTTACTATGCAGGATTACATTTTTTAATATTGTTGAATCAGAATCTGCATTTTACATAAATCCTTGGGTAGAGTTTAACTACACTGAGGTTTGAGAAAGCCCAGTAGAGTTTTTAAAGCTGCCCGGGCAATTCTAATGGTCAACCAAGTTTGAAAAGCACTGCCCTAACTGTATTTGACTTTTATTTAATTGAACTCCTCTTGACTTCTCTTATATGAGGTGCTCCACCTCTGATGTTTCCTCTGTCTGAACCCACTCTGCTGTCTGGCTCCCTGCAGGCTCCTTCATGTGCCTGACTCCATTCATCCTCCAGCTGAGGGCTTCCACAGGGATACCATTCCTGACCGTGTAGATTATTTCAGGCTTACTATTGCTCGTTTCCCTAAGTCTACCTTTCATTTTAGTTGGCATCAGAATTGATTGCAATTATTATTTCTTATTTTTGCTATAAGCTCTTTAAGTATAAATTGAACAGAAAAGTAGATAAAATATTATATCCAAGACATTATTTAAAAAAAAATAAAAGTTTACTGTATTTCCTTCAATCTTCTTGTTATTAAAGCAGAATTCAGCAGAAACGTCTTTCCCTCACCCCATTCTTTTCTCTCCATCCTTTCACAAAGGTAATTACTATCCAGATATTTTATTATTCAGAATGTTACTTTTTGTGCAAGGGAGAGAGTAATGAAAGGGAATACAGGGGATTTATAAAATGTTTACAGTTTTTGTCATTAGCAACTTTCTTTTATATTTTTAGTCAATATAATATTAGTGATATTTATCTGTGTCAGTACACATAGATTTGTTCCATTAACTGTTCTATATGAATTCGTTCTATGAATGTACCACAGTTGGTTTATCAGTTTTTCTACTAAGGGCATTTTCACTATTTGTTATTACATGTGATTCTACAGTAAGACTCTCTGAACATTTTTTATGTGTGTCTGTTGGCACACATCAGAATCTTTTCTAGAGAAAACAAAAAAGCAGTTCCTGCTCTGTAGGCTTCTTGCATTTTCAACTATTGTTTTTCAAAAAGCTTATAGGTATCAAAATGCAAATAAGCACCATATAAAAGTATTAAACCATGTTTCTGCTGGTGTTTCAATTGCTGGACTTTACATTTATGCATATTTATGGATCTCAAATTATATCTCCTAATCGGGTTGACTTATATTAGCTCTTTACCCATGAAATTGAACATATCTAATATGCTATGTAAGTTCAGTTTTTTCTTTGTGACTTGTCTGCTCACGTGCTTCACTTTGTTTTCTATTGAACTACTCTTTTTCTTACCAATTTTAAAGAGTTTCTTAATGTTTTCAATAACTAAATGTGATTGGAGGTGTGACAATTTCGTCTCATACATGACTGATCTTTAAACATACTTTTATTTTGTCATAGAGAAATTACAATTTCGTTAACAAATTTATAGATTTTTTTCCTTTGTAGAGTCTAATTTTGTTTCCTATTAATAAACCAATCCCAGAAAATCAAAGGCCAAATGCTTTCCCTGATAAGTGGATGATGATATGGGTATGTTTTCAGGAGTTTTGTTTTATTTCATTGGGCTACTTTCTATGCCGAGGCTAATACACCACCATATGCCAAGTAATATATGACACATACTTATATACCTATAGGATTTATCTTTATTTTTCCTTCAAACTTCTCTTTTAAATTCCAATCCTTCTTTAAACTTATCTTCCAAGTTTGAATATTTTATGTTGTTTCATGTGATTTTGAGATTCATTCTAATAATGAACCTTGTTAGGAACTTTTAGAGAATTAACAACTTTTTCATAGATACCTTTTGTACAATATCATATAATAACTTTCTATTATTTTAGGTAATTTCTGCACCTTTCAGATTTATTTTATGTGATCTTATTTCTTGAACATATTTTGTTTAACATAGTCCTGGAACTATAAAATAATTGTCATTTTAAAAGTAGAATTGCTTTTTGTTGCATTTCAGGGTAAGGTTCTACTTCTCTAGAGAAATACTGCTAAAATTTTTCTGTTCATATAACCAAGCATCTGACTAGACTTTTTATCTGTAATAATTTTCACTATATTAAATTGATTATCTATAAATAATGAAAATTTTATTTTTTCATTCATTTCTTATGATTTTTAATCTTTGTGCTAACAAGGATCTGCATACAATTTTGAATACATGGGATGATAACAGGTGCCATTTTATATTGCTGACTTTAGTGATTGCTTCTAGATTTTATAATGAAATAAGAATAGTAGATCGCCTTAAACACAGTTAAGAAAAAAAAAAACAAAACTCCACCTGTATCTAATTTTCGTAGATGTTTGTAATTACAAGTGGAGATCAAATTTTATCCAATGTTTCTATTGCATTGATTGGAATAATCGTATTATTTCCCCCTCAATCAGTCAATATGATTAGTTCCAGGTACTGGTTTTCTTCTCAAATTCCACACTTAATAATAAAATATTTTAAATATTAGAAAAATGTTCAAAATGTAATAACTTATCATCTTTGCATCACATTTTTTATTTACAGAAATTGTCTTAAAGACATCTCTTAAGCCTGCTTTTCATTCCTCGCCTCTAAATTTTCCATTCCCCAGGCCTGAATTTGTTGTGTATTGAGTACCAGTGTATATTTTATTTTAACTTCATGTATATACATCCACAATCAACATATTCACTTACATAAAATGTGCACTTTTTGTTCTTTTCTTACATGCCTTTCCCCTCTCATACTATACTTTTTGAGATTTGTCCCTGTTTATACATCTCTTATTTTCTTACTTTTATTGTTCTGTATTATTCCTGTATGTGCTTAAGCCTATCTTTATTCCTTTACTGATAAATAGATTATTTCTATTTTTCTCCTACTATAATCAGTACTGCAATAAACAAATATCCTAGTGTAAGCTTCTTTACTCACATGTATAAGGCTCTTTTCAATACTGTATTACTGAATATAGATACTCTGTGTCATAGCATATAGCTGTCTTCAGTTTTAACAAGTACTGCTAAAGTACTAAAATAAGTACTTCATGCACTTCAAAGTGTCTATACACTTTTCAATGATACCTACATTTGATTGGTAAGAGTTCCATTTCATCATGTTGATGTTGGTGCCTCTTGTTAGCTTTAAGTTTTGCCAACCAAATAGCTGTGAAATTTTATCTCTTCTAATTTGTATTTTTCTGGTCTTATATGTAATATTATGTACATAACTTTTGGGTTTTGTACATGGTTCCTTGCTCATAACTCTCTCCTCCAGAAAGGTCATAGTCATTTTGTCTTGGAGTGGCCATAAAGAAAATCTCTGATATATCCTTGTGCTATAGCAGGTCAGTAGACCCTATTTCCAGAGATCTCCTCCCCACAACAGTGAAGAAGAAATGCAGAAGAATCTAAATAGACAGAATGTGCTGGATTTCCCTACCCAGTCTATTAAAAATCATGCTGGTGGGGCTGCAAATTAGTGTAGCCACTCTGGAAAGCAGTGTGGAGATTCATTAGAAAACTTGGAATGGAACCACCATTTGACCCAGCTATCCCACTCCTTAGCCTATACCCAAAGGACTTAAAATCAGCATACTACAGAGATACAGCCACATCAATGCTCAATTCACAATAGCCAGATTGTGGAACCAACCTAGATGTCCTTCAATTGATGAATGGATAAAGAAACTGTGGTATATATATACAATGGAATATTACTCAGCCATAAAGAATGATAAAATTATGGCATTTGCAGGCAAATGGATGAAATTGGAGAATATCATGCTAAGTGAGATAAGCCAATCTCAAAAGACCAAAGGACGAATAATATCACTGATAAGTGGATGATGACACATAATGGGGAGTGGGAAGGGTTAGTGTTAGGGTTAGAGTTAGGGTTAGGGAGGGGGGCAAGAATGGAGGAAGGAAGGACTGTATAGAGGGAAAAGAGGGGTGGGAGGGGTGGGAGAGGTGGGAGGGAAGGGAAAAAATAACAGAATGAATCAAACAACATTACCCTATGTAAATTTATGATTACACAAATGGTATGCCTTTACGCCATGTACAAACAGAGAAACAACATGTATCCCATTTGTTTACAATAAAAAAAAATTTTTTTTAAATCATGCCTTTGCAATGATGTTTTCATAGAAATTCAAAAGGATAGGGTTTTTTATGGGCAGGTAAATATGGAGGCTTACAAGGAGAGAAAAAGAACTCATCCCACACTAGAAGGCAACCCAACTCCCTCAGGACATAAGTTTCAACAACACAACATCCTTCCAGACCTCACCTCATACATCTCTTCATCTGTCTGCTTATTTGTATGCATATTTTTAAATATCCTTTGTAATAACAGGCAAAAGCTATTATAGTGTTTTTTCAAGTTTCATTAGCTATTCTAGCACATTTATCAAACTTGAGGCAAGAGTCATGGGAATCCCAGTTTGTGGCTGATTGGTCAGATGTTCTGGAAACCTAGACTTGTGACTGGGTCTGTAATGGAACAGTCTTATGGGATAGAGCCCTCCGTTTGTGAGATCTGAGATCCTGTTCAGGTCGACAGTGTCAGAATTAAATTAAGTTAGAGGGCACTGAGCTTGGGTCCACTACTGCAGAATTATATGCTTACTTGCTGGTGGAGACGCATCCCCACAACTTTTGAAGAAACAAAGGTCTTCTGTGTTTGCTGTGGTGAGAAAGCAGAGGGAAAGCACCCTGTCAGTTTCCCCAGATTGTGTGACACTGGTAATGAGATTTTCGTACTACAACTCCATGGGAGGAATAACTCTTGATTTAAAATGATAAGAAGAGAGTTTAGCTTTCTCTCTACCCAATTAGAGACAGACATTTTTTAAAAGAAATGTCCTCTTGTGGTGTTTGTCCAATTTCTAATTTACACTTATTCTGAGGGTGTTGACTTTTGGAGATACAGCTTTAAGCTGGGTCTCCTCTGGGCTCACTGCCTTGCCTTTCTCCAGTCTGCATATCCCTTGAGTTCAAGGACATTAATCCTAAAGTCTGCAGGGTCCAGCAGAGACCCCCACATAGGGACCAATTTAAGAAAACTGGTTACGTTTTTGGTTTCCACTTTTGACCCTGATTTGACCCTCTAGGTATTTAATTTGTGGTCATCTCCACTAAATACAGAATTTGGAATGTTCTTTAAAAAAAAAAAAAAAAGAAAAAAACATATCCAGCATTAAAAGTGTTTTCTGTGGGCAGACTGACCACACTACCAGAAACAGGACTAACTGTTCTTTGCCTTCCCTGCTCCACTGTAATCCCTGCCGGGAAAGTCTCCCTTTCCACACTGTTCATCATTACATTTAGCACCCAACACTGTTCATGGCCTATAGTAAATGATGAACAAACATTTGTTAAAAAAAATTAATTAACAAATTTGGAAATGTAGCATGTAGATAAATGAAATCCCATGTTATTGGAAGCAAGTTATTTAATAGACTTTATCTGAAACAAAAATAGTTTCTAGTAGAAAATTGATAGACTTTACATCAATAATTTCTATTTTTCCATGATTAATTAATTTGACTTGCATGGGAACCTCATAGTGACTTGGAATAAGTAAACGTTTTTAAAGTAGATCAGATGTTAAGTCCTACTTATGATATAAACCTGATGTCTGAGCCCCTTTTTCTTAATTTCTGTAGTTTAAATCTCAAGATGTTGCAGTATCATATTAAATAATAAACACCATAACAGATGGATTTTACAAAAAAAAAAAAAAAATGAAGCACTGTCAGTGTCTCAGAAGAAGCAGTTCCTGATCAGAGTTTCACAACTTGCATTCAGCTCATTTCTACAATAAATATCACAAGAAAATGAGATTCCTAAATGTTGTTTTTCCTGAGTAAATCATGAGCGATTACCATCATTTCTTTTGTGGAAACACCATATTATTTTCATTGATTTTTTCATTTAAAGTTATTTTAAAGTAATTTTCAAAGTACAGAAATGAGAGTTTGCCATTTCATAACTCTGATAGAATTTCTATTTAAGGCAAATTAACTCAATGGGAAATAATAGTTTCTGAATGTAAGTGATTTGTCTTTTCCTCCGATTAAGAATGACAAGAAATTGATACTTATTTATGGCAAGAAAAATCAAGGAACGTACACTTGCTAACATTTTTCTCAAGGAAACAGATAAATTGATAGAAACACCAATTACTGAATAGAGAAAGGATTTACTTAAAATCCTACTACATTTGAAATGACTGTATGATATCAAAAGATTCCTGGGAGAAATCTTCCTGCTCAGGAGAGAGCCAGAGATCCTGGAATAAGAAAATTTAAAATGTAAGGAAATATGGGGAATACTAAAAAGAAATATAAATACAAAGTGATGATTAAAAAGCCTGCAGACCAGGGCTTTAGCCTAAATGTTGGTATTATCTGAACAGGCATTCTAGAAATAGGGCATATCAGGTTTTACCTAACAGGTTGAGAAATCTTTTGTGGTTAAGGTTATCATGGGAAGGGAAGCTACTCAGAGGAAGAAATGGTTTTATGGGTAGAAAGGATGAAAAGAGTAAAAATAAGGATTTTGACTGTATTGTGATAATCATGTATTTACATGGCTTGAATAGGAAGCCAGTAATGCTGCAGTGAAGACGAAGTAGAAAGCAAGGTTGGGGTTGTAGAGACAAAGAAGGGGTACCTTCTACTTTTTGTTTGTTGTTGTTGTTAATTGGTGTGTTTTTCTATACTTTCTTATGTGTTTTTTTTTTAATTTTATTTTATTTTTACAGACTGCATTTTGATTCATCATACTCAGAAGGGTACAACTTTTTGTTTCTATGGTGGTGCACGATGTAGATTCACACTGTTCATGTAATCATACGTGCACATAGGCTAATGATGTTTGTCTCAGTCCCCTGTCTTTTCTTCCCCCACACCCCTCATTTCCCTCTATACAATCCAAAGCTCCTCCATTCCTCTTTTACCCCCAAGGCCCCGGCTTTCTGTACTGGCATCCACTTATCAGAGAAAACATGTGGCCTTTGGTTTTTTGAGATTAGCTTATTTTACATCTTCAACTTTTAAAATTTCAACTAATAAAACATCTGGTGAATTTTATAAAATTTAATTTGACTGTTGTCAGGAGGATAAATTAAATAGGGCACAGTAAACCAGGGAGAGCATAAGGTTCTCCTTGGGGACACCAAAACAGGAAGCCTAGAATGTAAGAGAGACAGGATGGAAGTTGTCAACAGACTGACTTTCAAGGTGAGAGAGGAGGTGTCAAGATGGTTACAAGGTTTCCAAAGAGAAGGGTGGTAACTGGCAAATGAAACTTGGGCAGTCAAGAAAGGCAGCTGCCACAACAAGGAACTCTAGGTCTTTTTTTGATGAGAGTACAGATAAACTGAAATGCCACAAAGTGTAGAGATTGTTCCCATGGCCAAGTGCTACTCATCTGAGTCTTCCCTGCTTTACTAGCTCCATTTTGCCTGGGAAGGACATAACACTCCAGGAAAACAGTTCCGAGCACCTTCAGCCCTGAGCCATGGACCTCCATCAAGTTTAAGCAACCAAGAGTCCTGCTGATGAACCAAGTAAGGTGGAATCAACTCAGAGGAAAGCAGAGAGACCACACATAGAGCACAATGCAAGACAAGTGGAAATGCCCATCCTGCTCAGCCTTCTCAGTCCTGATTCTCATATTATCCCAAGATAGTTCAATAACTTTGAGAATGCCACCTCTGCCTATGCTGCATTCAGATGGAACCGTAAGAAACAAATGTTTAACAGAAGAAAACTAAAATATTTTAAACTGATTGCTTACAAGCTTGTTCTTCACAACTGAAACACCTTGTTTTAAATAGGGGTGTTGATGGTGTTATTACAGTTTTAATGTTATAAAAAGTAATTAAAATGGTGAAAAACTCTGGACTAAGTCCTTATTCCTTGTAGAGAATATATGTATGCACACATACATAAGTGCATGTTTTCCTCACAGTCAGTCCAGGTTCAGGTTAGTTTGAATTATTTACTCTAACAGTGAATTGCAATATGGAAATATGTTGAATCTTATTATATTAACTATAGATGGTAAAAATGCATTCTTCATGAATTGTAGCTGTCCCCTAAGATAATTGAAAATGTAAAAATGTACCTTAATAATTGAATTTATTCACTTAAAACATACCCACTATTGGTTCACTTAGAGAAAACCAGGGATAGAGGAAGATTCTTCTTCCTAAACAGCCATGTTTTCAGCATTCACTAAGAAGTCTCAGCCTTCACTGAGAAGCTCTCAGCATTCACTAAGAGAATCTGCCTGTCATAAGTACTTCATCTTTCCCAAAGTTAAAAGATATTTTATTCTGTAGGTAATCAACACTTAGTTTCCATTTTATTTGCTCATTTTTTTCTTTCCACCATTCTTTCCGTTTCTTCTATAACATCAGTCCTGTCCCTTTTTCTCAGCTCTGCTAAAATTTTACATTGTACTTCAGCCCTTCTGTCAGTTGAAGGTGAATAGAAGTCAGATGCAATGTTGCATGTTTGTAATCCCACTGACTTGTGAGACTGAGGCAGGAGGGTTGCAAATTCAAGACTAGGGAGACTCTCAGCAACTCAGTGAGTCCCTGTCTCAAAATAAAAATAAAAATAAAAAGGACTGGGTAACTCTTTGGAAAAGTGCACTTCTTGGGTTCAATACCCTGTACAAAAAACAAAAAACAAAAAACAAAAACAAGTGAATAGAATTATGGAGGGAATCCATAATCACCAGGCCTATAGCTTAAGACACTATTATTCAAGTGGTCAATGACATGTGATAAGGTTATTGGGCCAGTATATCCTTCACCACAGAGGATATGAAACACTTAAATAGTAAGGTTTTTGTGAGACTGCATTTAAAGGTTTTACATAGAGCATAACAAGATGAGTGTATCCTGTTCAATAGTAATTCTGCAATTTTATTAAGGATATGCTCAGGAATTTATTGTGACTATTGCCTTAGATAAGAATGACTTCCCTTTCTTCCACCTTCAGTATCATGGCACACCAGTTGAAGATAAGACACTTAGGTTATATACACACACACGCACATACAGAAATTATTTCAAAATTAGTAACAGATACCCTGTGGAACACACTGGAGGAATGAACTCTAATTGGCAATAGAACTGATAAAGACTATAGTTAAACTTTGAGAATTATTGAGTTAGAAGTAGGAGGGGCTGGTGTAGGGGTTTCTTCTCCCAGAGGGGCGTGAGAAAGAACTAGCCATGTTGTCTCTGATCAAAACTATGATTAACACTTTGAAAGCTCCAGGGTTCATTGGTTCCGACAGTCAAGCAATGTTAGTCAACAGGACCATTTACATCTCAGGACAGAAAAGCCTGGACACTTTGAGTGGACAGGGTGTCCCAGGAGGAGTGGCAGCAGAAGCTAAACAAGCTCTTACAAGCGTAGGTGAAATTCTGAAAGCTGCAGACTCTGACTTCACCAATGTGGTCAAAGTAGTCGTTTTGCTGGCTCACATGAATGACCTCAATTTGTCAATGAAATCTGCAAACAGTATTTCAAGAGTAATTTTCCTGCTAGATGTGCCTACTAGGTTGCTTGCTTTACCCAAAGGAGACTGTGTTGAAATCGAAGCAGTAGCTGTCCAAGAAGTTCTCATGACAGCATGAGTATAAGTGGGCACAGTGTTGTTCTCATCATGTCTTTAAATTAACATCTGTAGTTTTACAACTGCTGCTGGAAAGTATATGTATGACTGGAATATCTGCAGCCATTGTGGAAGTACCATATCTTGAGGAATTTGACATGAGTTGAATGTTAGATAATGAATTCAGTTACTAATGCTATAAATTACGCTTAGGTACACTCACATAGCTTAATGTGGGAAAAGAGACACTCATAATATAGTAACTCAAATAAATAAAAATATAGGAAAGAGGACTAGAGGTGTAGCTCAGGGGTTGGGTATTTATCTAGCATATATAAGGCCCTGGGTTCAAATCCCAGTACTGAAAAAAAAGAAGTACAAGAAAGATGAGTTATTGTTCCTGAAAAATAGTAAAGAATAAACCCAAGTAAATTAAGTCCTATTAATTTAACATTGTGAAATATTTAGTTCCTTTGTTAGATATGTGATTCTTCTTGTATGCAAGTAAAATAAATACTCAAACTTGAATGATAGAGATAAAGGAGAAGAAAGTGGACTCAATATTTTATACATAATATTTTTCAAATGAAAATAAAACAGATATCCAGATTTCCAATTAATAAATAAAATGAACTTTGAACAAAGAGCATAAATAAAGCAAGGAAGTAAGAACTCTAATGCATAGGGATGCACTGTTCTACATTGATTGTTGGTGGTCAAAGACATCTCCACATAAAAGCAATACATAAAACACATGGCAATCAGAGAATAGGAATCCAGATCAAAATGAAGGAAAAGAACCTTGGTCACATTGAGAATTCTCTGAAAGCCCTTGGAATTAACATCAGAATATTCATGTCATGGTCATTCTGGGAAGATCTGCCTATGATAGTTGAATATTAAAATGTGGAAAGATCTCATCACTGCATGGGTGAGTCATGTTGAATTAATTCCTTACTTTTCCTAATAAAATCTCAAGTTAAAAGAAAAAAAAAAAAAAAAGGTAAACCTTGCCATAACATAGATAACTAAACTTGGGGCTCCCATTTGTCCACTATAGTCAAGATTTTTATGTTGAGGTAGATAATACTAGATACATTTGCGTCTAACACAGACTGTTGCTTTAACAAAGCATAATTCCTTCTGAAAGCAACAAGGTTATTTCAAGTGTAGATTACAAGAACATCTAGGTCTATGACACTCAAGTATTAACTTGTAAAACAAGAGACTGACCCATGTCTTATTTTAAAAAAAAGAACACTCAAAATTACTTAAATCCTATTTTAAAAAACTAAAATTATATAGATAGCTCAAGGATTAAAAACAAAGGCTAAATATATATATTTTATTTCCTTTAATCAGTGTTGATCATTTTGCTGCTGACTCATTTTGGGCTTCGTGTCTTCAAATATTTTATTGTAAGTTTTTTTTTTCTCTTCATTAGATACATTTCATGGTTTCTTTAAAAATATCGGGTTTCATTTTGACATAATGATACATGCATGGGATGAAATTTGCCCCAGTATTTTCTCTATCCTTCCTCTCTCCCTCCTCCTATTCCCCTTCTTCTACTCTACTGGTCTTTCTTCTATTTATTTATTTAAAAAAATTTTTTAGTTGTCAATGTACCTTTATTTTATTTATTTATATGTGGAGTCAAGAATCTAACCCAATGACTCATACATGCTATGCAAGTGCTCTGCCACTGAGCCACAACTCCAGTCCCAATTTTTATTTTTTTTAAATTGGATATACACAAATGTGGAATTCACTGTGGTGTATTCATACACCTTGGTTTGACCAGTTTCATTCTGTAGTTGCTTCCTTTAATCATCTGTCCCAACATGTATTAACTCTCTAGTTGTAATGGTTTAGTATCATTTGAATATCTCTTTGCTATTCAGACTGAGCCTGAATGCTCTACCCACTTATAAATTTCTTCTTGCCAACTTGTCCATTTGGTCATCTAGAACCTAAAATCTTTTTTTAATTATTATTTTTGGGTATTAATATCAAGTCTATATAGATCTATTAAGTATGAATTCCTACTCCACATCTGTCAGGAAAAAAATAATCACATTTTCCCACAACCATCTCCAAGATAATACTTATGAAACATTGATTCATTTTTTAAATAAATGTTTATTGAGCATCCAGTGTGTTCTTGAATCTCTCAGAAGTAAAAATTAAACGAAGAGGACTGAAATACCATGCCTGACTTCAAGGAGATTATAACTGAAGATAAAACATGCAAATTTTGTTTAGCATAAACTTTGAGCCATGTATCTTATGAAACTGGGTATTATGGAACATTTTTGCTTAATCTGGATAATGTTAGCAAACTTGAGTAAGATGGCTGGTAAAGTGAACACAGGCATCAAGTGTTGGCCAGATCCCTGAAGATCTGAATGAATTTTGTGAAATGAGAAAATAAATGAGAAATTCTGATGTATATTACACAAGGTAATTCAAGCTGCAAGAGAGAAATTTCACAGTACACCCTACTAGGGGAGTCAGAGAGAACACTCCTTGATAGTACAGGAAGGGGCACACGTGATGTTACCAAAAACAGTGACTGTCAGTTGGCCTGGGAAAGAGCTAACACTCCAATAGAGAGTGAGCTCTTTTGGGTTCTTGACTTTCAAACTCAGCTAAGTAAATTTATCAGGGGCAAAAGTTCTTCTAAAAAGTTACCACTTCTGTGAGCTGAGTCAGAGGCACAGTCTTGAGGAGATCAGAGATAATTTGCCTAATCTCTGCATTATGCCTTCTCCTCTCTGGACATCATTTTTTAAAAATTAAAATAATAATTACTTTTCTCGCCAGACTATTTTGACAAATTCAGCCCACTTCCCATGGAAAGTCAAAATAGCATATTCTGAGCTATTTGGAGAAAACAAAACACAACAACAGAAAATAGGCATTTCCCCAGACAGCTGCCAATCTGACTGCTCTTGGATTAGCTGTAGATATTTCTCTGCAGTGAAAACTATCTTTTGGGGGGGCTGGTAAAACTAAATAAAAAGTAAAGGCAATAAAATGTAAGGTGGAAAACTGCCTTATTTGAAAAAAATTAACTCTTTGTTTTATAAATATTTGTAAATTAATACATTTTTATACAGCAGTTTTGATAATTTATGGATAGATACTTTGTTTTTCAGCAAATATATATCAATATCTTGCCTTTGGGGATTAAGCAACTGCTAACTTTTGGGCAACTGCTAAGTTTTCAGTTCATATCCAGATCTATGATAGTGCTATTATAATGTACTATAAAAATACATATTAGGTATTTGACACACAGTGGAACAACTTTATGCCAAAGTGTTTATGTTAAAACTGTGTTTTCTTAAGCTGGAAGTAGATTTACCAAGCTTCATTAGCATAATGCATACTACACTTAAAAATTGTATAATTTTGTCTGTGATCTCAATTTATTTCTTCATACAGGATTAAATTAACAATCATAAAAATAATGCAAAAGAGATTTTCTAATCCTTTTACATATTGACTGAAGTAAAAGGAAAAGGAAAATAGGAAAATTTAAATATATATATATGTACATACATATATATATATATAGGTGTGTGGGCATGTTTTTGTGGATAAGGATAAAATGAAGAATTGAGAGATAAGATTTTTTGGTGTGAAATTAAAGAACACATGTTAAACATAAAAATAATACTAGCAAATCCTGGATTCTTGGGATCATTTTGTTTCAAATGCAAATATATGTTTTAAATGCAATTTCACCGTGAGGTTAAATCCAGTTATCTTGGGTCCTACAAATACATTGAGTCACTCAACAAAAGTATACTAAGCCCTTATGTCAGCTGGACATTCTGGAGTATAGGGTATGTGGTCTTTATGAAGTAAAAACTTTTATTTTTACTGCCATAATTATTTCTGAACATTGCTGTTAGAAGCACAGTAACTTCTCTGTATATATGGGGTGTATAATATATCCCACTTTTCCTGTCTTGTAAACCATCTCAGGAACAGATTCCTTATGAAAACCATGACCTCCCACCTTCACAGTTCTCTGCTAATCCTTGCTACACAAAATACCTGACTTTGTGATTTATCTTTTGGTTTGGCATTAGGATGTCTTTTATTATAAAATGACAACTGGGGTGGGGAAAATTTGATTAAAATGGAGGGCTGTGCATGAGACTGACCTGTGGAGGAGCTTGTGGCAAAAATTCCAAGGGCAGTTTGGCAGCAGCACCAGTCATCAGTAGGGGTCACAGCCCTAGGCAACAAGAGGATCCATGTATGGTAGAACCAGGTCCCTCAGCAAAAAGACACTTGTCCAAGCATTCCCAAAGTCTGCCTGTGGCATCTGTGCAAATGTAACTTTCTGACTTAGGCTCTAGGACTAGAACTATTAGCTTTTGGGAGTAAATTAAATTTCATGAGTAAATTACCAAAATAAAAGTACACATAAGGACATTGTAATAAAGAAAAATAAGAATAACTAGAATTCTTCAGTGTTTAGAATCTCTGGTTTTGTAATTCGTCACAACATTGCAAAGCAAATAGTACAGACTTAGAAATAAAAATTTAATATAAAAATTGTCACATTTAGCAAGAAAGAATACTAGATTCATATGAAGCTTCAAAAGAATTTTTTAAGATTAATTTTAAAATTATTTTTTATAATTGAAAATACACTTATAGAATGCATAACCAGGCATTTTGAATTATACAGAAACAGTGAAGACACTTTGAGTTTCTTCTACAACCTTCACAAGTCACAGATGTCAGAGGAAACATTATAATGTCATTATATTAATTTATAACCAAAATATTAATTTAGACTTACATGAAACCAGTGTGTACAAAGAGTTTAATCTTTTTAGAAAAAAATGTTCATGAGACTAATTAGTTCTAGATACACTAAAAGGTTTTATAACCTATAAATTTCAGTTGACAGTTCTAGTAACAATTCCAAGCACAGGAATTCTTCCAGAACTAAAACTGCAAAATTATTTGTGATCTTGTATTTGCCAAAAGAGATTGGTGTTGCTTTCAATTAAGATAAAAACTGTGATGACCAACAAATAAATTTGCAGTAAAAAAAACCCAGAGTAATTTAAAATCAATCATTAATTATTATTATATAACATGTTGACCCACAAAATATAATTTTTTACAATTTATTACTTCATGTTGATATTCATATATCACTATTGCCCCTATTAAGTTTTGTCAGATATGAGATAAATTTTATTCAGACCTGATATTTTTAAAGGAAAAAGCCTCAGATTTTAGTGTTTTTAACTGCATTTTAACTCCACCCCAATTTTTCGACTGGGGGAATTCTGATCTTTATTTTGTACTGGATCTTGAAGACACCTGGAATTGTCCTCATGGGTGAAAGGATAAATGTAAGCATGAACTGGAACATCCCAGGGGCACATGATCTGGGCAGAGTCACCCATACTGGGCACTGCTCCTGGCTGCCTCACAGGGATAGGTGTTCCTCCCACCAATACTTCCCAACACATACTGCAGCAAACACTATGCTAAGCCTTAGGATAAGGATGAACAAAAACAGGCATGTTCCCTGAGCTCATTGATCTTACAGTCTGGTAGAAGAGCCAGACAACACACAAAAAAGGAAAGAAATAGATAACTGCAATTGAGATGGGAGCAACACAGAACATCTATTACTGTAACACAGAATAAAGGGTAATATCTAATTTAGGGAGGAAGAAGCCTTTCTGAGTAGGCTTCATGTCAGAAGACCAATGCCAGCAGAGGCAGGGAATATGTGTTTAAGGGTCCTGATGATTGAAATGTATGGTATGTTCAAAATTCAAAGGAAACTTTGATCCTGCTGAGAGTGGGGGATTACTGGTCTAAATTATCTTGGGGAATTCATATGAAAGGACCAGGACAGTTAGAACGTTGGAGGCCATGAGATATGTTTGGATCTTCTATGTGCAGCAGAAAATGATGAAAAGGTTTGAAACAGGGCAGTGATATATTACCCTGCCTTTCAGGACCCGGCGTGGGATTCTAGAAGACTAGGTTATAGTGGATGAAGACAAGACCCAGTCAGAAAGTCATTTCCACAATCCCAATGAGAGACAGTTCAGAGAAAGCAGGCAGCAGTGGAATTAAGAGGAAAGTTAGGAATTTTGAGGTGTGTTTCTGGTATTAAATCACCTTTTGGTGTTTGACGGAGTGAAGAATCAAGGAAGAATCCCAAATTTGCAGATTAAACAAATGTGTAAATCATATTATTTAATGAAAAAATGGGCCAAGTGAGAACTAAGAAACTTAGGTTACCAAGCGCCACAGTAAAAAATGTGCACAGGAAGAAATTCACTGCTGTCTTTAATTTCATATTGTGCTCATTGTGTTAGTTTATATATTATTAATGTATATAAACTCTCCAAACCTAAATAATTGGCTACTAAAATTATTTTTCTTTGAAATATATTTCTCTCCTTTTGGCATTAATCAGTGATATTTCTTTATTCTAGTTCAGTTTCCCATTTATGTTGATGAATAAGATATTTTTAAATCACCTCTCATAGTCTAAGTGAGACCACAGATAAGGAAAAATAGCAACTATAAAATTCAGGAACCATTCCAACAAAATTTAGAAAAATGATATGTGAGCCAATTAAGCTGCTACTTTAAACTGATCAAGATCTAACACATAGTCCTTCTGAATTCAGTAAAGGAGTAAATTAATTTGTTTCTCCTCCATATCAGTTAGTTTTTCTGATTACAGTTCCTTCTTCATAAAGCTTTCCTCTTAAGAGATGACATGTCCTCTGTGACTATTTTTCTGATGTATCTATAGTAATACTTTTTGAAATCACAGAATGTGGTTTTACCCACATTTTGAGACTTTTTTAAAACAAAAAACATGTTATTATCTTAAATACAATATAATCAAGGTTTTTCAGTTTTCCATTCTTCTTTCTCTTCAGTAAAAAGATTTTATTCAGCCATCTTCAGTTAAATGTGTATCTGTGTTTTGTACAATACAAGAAAATGTATTTGGAATGAAAGAAGAGAGACATCTTTAAATATCATGACTGAGTTTTAATTTCACTGTATTTTCTCACTTACTGAGTGAGAAAGTGCTAATGACATAGCTATACTTCTAGCACATTTCATAAAACTGTAAATCTTACACTCAAAAACTTACAACAGAAAATTTATTAAACAATGGAAAAATTCCATATTTTCTTAACCAGGAAAAGAGGACATTATGTTGCAAAACAATATTTTGTTTTCAAATAAATTGTATTCTAGTAAGGAAGAAATTAATAGCTATTTTATCATAGCCTTATACTTATTATTAATCATTATTAAACAGTAAAGAAGAAAATACAATTATAGATAATCTCATTATTATTATTAGTGGTATTCCTATCGTGGGGCTCTAAAACTCAAAACCAAATGAGAGAGGGAGGCTGCATTCCTTGTCGCTCCGTAACTCCGGTTTCAAGCAGAGGATATCTGTTTCTTGGTGAGGCAGTTTTTGCTGCTTATTGATTCCTTGGTGTTTACCCCATTTGTCTGCTGTGATGACCTGCAGTCTGCCAGCATATCGACGACTTTTTTGAGTGCAGATTGCTCACTGCCAGGCGCCTATCATCCACCATATGCCTGCCTCTGGCCTGTTCATCATCTGCATTACTCCTATCCATCACCCAATGCACGAGGTTCACCTCCTGATCCTCCGACAACAGTCAGCAAATTGATCACCGACCGCCAGTGGAGCTCCAGCTGCCTGCTGTTGCCTGGAAGTTCACTGTTACAGTACCTGCAGGACCCCTGCTTGACCAACGGCATCCCACCTCCAGGACCTCCAGCTGACCACGTCCACACCCTGAGCTGCAGCTCCCCACTTGCCAACACATTTTGAAGCCAGAGCGGCCATCTTGGATAATCCTGGAAGCCATAGCTCCGATCTTTAGGTGGGGCAAATCCCATCCTGAGACGCCTGCTGGAGACTTGAAGCTCATTGTCAGGTACTTCTCATGCATCAGGCTACTGAACACTGGGAGGTTTCATTACTATATGACTATAATACTGTAGATTTTATTTTTTCTCCTTATAGAGAAAAATTTAAGTTTTTATTTCTTTACTTTTCTTGTTCTCTTTTCTTTTTGCTTACCTGTTCCCTCAGAGTCTCTTTCTCCCTTTTTTGCATGCTAACATCCAATTTCTTTTGATTCCACTCTCACCCTTTCTATTATCTAGAATTTCTGTATAATCTTTTCTTATCCCATTAACAGCCACATTCTACATCCCTCTGCATCCTGTTTGTCCTCCATTAGAAACTGCAGACCTTATTGCAAATCTGTTTTATTGAAGATAATATTTTAACTCATTCTGTTTATTATGACAATTTTGTTGTTGTCCTCATAGGGGCTATTTGGCTTAGGATTGCATAGTGTCTGAATTGGGCACTGCTAATATTGATCTCCCCTTAAAGAAAGGGTTTTGGAAACCTATAGGGCCATTATAAACCTATAGGGGGAAATCTGCAATACCCCAGATCTGCACTGCTAGAGGGAAGATACAGGAACAACATGAAAAAACAAGGGAAGAAAATGATCCAAACAAATCTAGATTCTATATTAATAGAATCCAATGACAGTATGTTAGAAGAAATGTCAGAAAAGGACTTCAGATTATACACGATTAAGATGATTCGTGAAGCAAAGGATGAGATAAGAGAGCAAATGCAGGCAAAGAATGATAATACCAATAACCCCAAAGAGCACCTTCAGGAAGCAAAAGATCATTTCAATGAAGAGATAGAGATTCTCAAAAAAAAAAAAAAAAAAAAAAAACAAAAAAAAAAAACAAATGGAAATCCTGGAAATGAAGGAAACAATAAACCAAATAAAAAACTCAATGGAAAGCATCACCAAAAGACTAGACCTCGTGGAAGACAAAACCTCAGACAATGAAGACAAGATATTTAATCTTGAAACTAATGTTGCCCAAACAGAGAAGATGGTAAGAAATCATGAACAGAATCTCCAAGAACTATGGGACATCATGAAAAGACCAAATTTAAGAATTATTTGGGTTGAGGAAGGCACAGAGATACAAACCAAAGAAATGAACAACCTATTCAATGAAATAATATCAGAAAATTTTCCAAACCTGAAGAATGAAATGGAAAATCAAATACAAGAGGCTTACAGAACACCAAATGTACAAAATCACAACAGGTCCACACCAAGGCACATTATAATGAAAATGCCTAACATTCAAAATAAAGATAGGATCTTGAAGGCCGTCAGAGAAAAGCATCAGACTACATATAGGGGGAGACCAATACGGATAGCAACCGACTTCTCAACCCAGACTCTAAGAGCTACAAGGGCCTGGAACAGCGTATTTCAAGCTCTGAAAGAACATGGTTGCCAACCAAGAATCCTATACCCAGCAAAACTAACCTTCAGATTTGAAGATGAAATAAAATCCTTCCATGATAAACAAAAGTTAAAAGAATTTACGAATAGAAAGCCTGCACTACAGAATGTTCTCAACAAAATATTCCATGAGGAGGAAATGAAAAACAACAATGTAGATCAGCAAAGGGAGGAACTACCTTAGAGAAAAACCACTCAAAGGAGAAACCAAGCCAACTTAAAAACTAAAAATAAACCAAATGACTGGGAATACAAATCATATCTCAATAATAACCCTGAATGTTAATGGCCTGAATTCATCAATCAAAAGACATAGACTGGCAGAATGGATTAAAAAGAAAGATCTAACAATATGTTGCCTGCAAGAGACTCACCTCATAGAAAGAGATACTCATAGACTAAAGGTGAAAGGATGGGGAAAACATACCATGCACATGGACTCAGCAAAAAAGTTGGAGTATCCATCCTCATTTCAGATAACGTGGACTTCAAGCCAAAGTTAGTCAGAAGGGATAAAGAAGGACATTTAATACTGCTTAAGGAAACCATAAATCAGGAAGACATAACGATAGTACATATTTATGCCCCAAACAATGGTGCATCCCTGTACATCAAACAAATCCTTCTCAATTTCAGGAATCACACAGACCACAACACAATAATTCTGGGTGACTTTAACACACCACTGTCACCACTAGATAGATCTTCCAAACAAAAATCAAACAAAGAAACCATACAACTCAATAACACAATCAATAACCTAGACTTAATAGACATATATAGAATATTCAATCCATCAATGAGTGGATTCACTTTCTTCTCAGCAGCACATGGAACCTTCTCAAAAAGAGACCATATGTTATGCCACAAAGCAGCCCTTAGGAAATGCAAAAAAAATAGAGATACTGCCTTGTGTTCTATCAGATCATAATGGACTGAGAGTAGAAATCAATGACAAAATAAAAAACAGAAATTACTCCAACACCTGGAGACTAAATAATATGCTACTGAATGAAACATGGATAACAGAAAACATCAGGGAGGAGATAAAAAAATTCTTAGAGGTCAGTGAGAATGACGATACAACATATCAAAATCTCTGGGACACTATGAAAGCGGTACTAAGAGGAAAATTCATTGCATGGGGCACATTCCAGAAAAGAATGAAAAGTCAACAAGTAAATGACCTACCATTACAGCTCAAAGCCTTAGAAAAAGAAGAACAGAATAACAGCAAAAGTAGTAGAAGACAGGAAATAATTAAAATCAGAGCTGAAATCAATGAAAGTGAAACAAAAGAAACTATTCAAAAAATTGACAAAATAAAAAGTTGGTTCTTTGAGAAAGTAAACAAAATAGACAAACCCTTAGCCACACTAACAAAGAGAAGGAGAGAGAAAACTCAAATTGCTAAAATTCGTGATGAGAAAGGAAATATCACAACAGACACCACTGAGATACAGAACATAAGGAGAAGCTACTTTGAAAATCTGTATTCCAACAAAATAGAATCTACGGAAGACATTGACAAATTTCTAGAGACATATGCTCCACCCACACTGAACCAGGAAGACATACACAATTTAAACAGATCAATATCAAGCAATGAAATAGAAGAAGCCATTAAAAACCTACCAACCAAGAAAAGCCCAGGACCAGATGGATTCTCAGCCAAGTTTTACAAGACCTTCAAAGAAGATCTCATTCCAATAATTCTCAAAGTATTC
The DNA here is from genome assembly GCF_902686445.1 of Sciurus carolinensis. Lineage (NCBI taxonomy): Eukaryota > Metazoa > Chordata > Mammalia > Rodentia > Sciuridae > Sciurus > Sciurus carolinensis. The sequence continues at coordinate 82,495,476 of NC_062218.1, read as the reverse complement.
CAGGAAATAGAAAAGGAGGGTACCCTACCGAACTCATTCTATGAAGCTAATATCACCCTCATACCCAAACCAGGAAAAGACACATCAAGGAAAGAAAATTTTAGACCAATATCCTTGATGAATATAGGTGCAAAGATCCTTAACAAAATATTGGCAAACCGTATCCAAAAGCATATTAAGAAAATCGTGCACCACAATCAAGTGGTGTTCATCCCTGGAATGCAAGGATGGTTTAACATCCATAGATCAATGAACGTAATCCATCATGTCAACAGACTTAAGGATAGGAATCATATGGTTATTTCAATTGATGCAGAAAAAGCGTTTGACAAAATACAACACCCCTTCATGCTCAAAACACTAGAAAAAAAAAGGGATAGTAGGAAAATACCTGAACATTGTAAAGGCTATTTATGCTAAGCCCATGGCCAACATCATTCTTAATGGAGAAAAACTGAAACCATTCCCTTTAAAAATGGGAACAAGACAAGGATGTCCTCTTTCACCACTTCTATTCAACATTGTCCTCGAAACTCTAATCAGAGCAATTAGGCAGACTGAAGAAATTAAAGTGATACAAATAGGAAAAGAGGAACTTAAGCTGTCACTATTTGCAGGTGACATGATTCTATATTTAGAGGATCCAAAAAACTCCTCCAGAAAACTTTTGATCTCATCAATGAATTCAGCAAAATAGCAGGCTATAAAATCAACATGCATAAATCGAAAGCATTTTTATACGCAAGTGACGAAACATCTGAAAGGGAAATGAGGAAACAACTCCATTTGCAATAGCCTCAAAAAAAAAATAAAATACTTGGGCATCAATCTAACCAAAGAGGTAAAAGATCTCTACAATGAAAACTACAAAACATTGAAGAAAGAAATTGAGGAAGACATTAGAAGATGGAAAGATCTTCCATGTTCTTGGATAGGCAGAATTAATATTGTCAAAATTGCCATACTACCAAAAGTGCTATACAGATTCAGTGCAATTCCAATTAAAATCCCAATGATGTACCTTAGAGAAATAGAGCAAGCAATCATGAAATTCATCTGGAAGAATAAGAAACCCAGAATAGCTAAAACAATCCTTAGCAGGAAGAATGAAGCAGGGAGTATTGCAATACCAGAACTTCAATTATACTACAAAGCAATAGTAACAAAAACGACATGGTATTTGCACCAAAATAGACAAGTAGATCAATGGTACAGAATAGAGGACATGGACACAAACCCAAATAAATACAATTTTCTTATATTAGACAAAGATGCCAAAAATATGCAATGGAGAAAAGATAGCCTATTCAACAAATGGTGCTGGGAAAACTGGAAATCCATATGCAACAGAATGAAACTAAACCCCTATCTATCACCCTGCACAAAACTCAACTCACAATAGATCAAGGACCTTGAAATCAGATCAGAGACCCTGCATCTTATAGAAGAAAAAGTAGGTCCAGATCTTCAACATGTCGGCTTAGGATCAGACTTCCTTAACAGGACTCCCATAGCACAAGAAATAAAAACAAGAATCAATAACTGGGATAGATTTAAACTAAATAGCTTTCTCTCAGCAAAGGAAACTATCAGCAATGCGAAGAGAGAACCTACAGAGTGGGAGAAAATCTTTAGCACTCATCCTTCAGACAGAGCACTAATTTCCAGAATCTATAAAGAACTCAAATAACTCTACACAAAGAATACAAATAACCCAATCAACAAATGGGCTAAGGAATGAACAGATGCTTCACAGAAGAAGATCTACAAGCAATCAACAAACATATGAAGAAATGTTCACCATTTTTAGTAATAAGAGAAATGCAAATCAAAACTACACTAAGATTCCATCTCACCCCAATTAGAATGGCGGTTATCAAGAATACAAGCACAATAGGTGTTGGAGAGGATGTAGGGAAAAAGGTACACTTATACATTGCTGGTGGGGCTGCAAATTAGTGCAGCCACTCTGGAAAGCAGTGTGGAGATTCCTTAGAAAACTTGGAATGGACCCACCATTTGACCAAGCTATCCCACCCCTTGGCCTATATCCAAAGGACTTAAAATCAGCATACTACAGAGATACAGCCACATCAATGTTCATAGCTGCTCAATTCACAATAGCCAGACTGTGGAACCAAGCTAGATGTCCTTCAACTGATGAATGGATAAAGAAACTGTGGTACATATATATACAATGGAATATTACTCCGCCATAAAGAATGATAAAATTATGGCATTTGCAGGCAAATAGGTGAAATTGGAGAATATCATGCTAAATGAGATAAGCCAATCTCAAAAATACAAAAGGTGAATGATCTCACTGATAAGCGGATGATGACACATAATGGGGGGTGGGAGGGGACAAGAATGGAGGAAGGAGGGACTGTATAGAGGGAAAAGAGAGGTAGGAGGGGTGGGGGAAAGGAAAAAATAACAGAAGGAATCAAACATCATTACCCTATGTAAATGTATGACTACACAAATGGTATGCTGTTACTCCATGTACAAACAGAAACAACATGTATCCCATTTGTTTACAATAAAAATAAATTAAAATTAAAACAAAACAAAACAAAAAAAAATGAGACACATTTTTACAATGATGAATCACAGGCTTTCATGTTGAAAATGTGAAGATTCAAAGAAATTCCATGGCCTGGGTCTCACAGAGAACTCTGATTCTCAAAGCCTTTCCTCACACCTCAGGAAACTCTCATGTCCTGTGGTGGGATGAGAGTGGTTCTCATTCTGCATTAGTGTGATTAGGTCTGGAAGTCTCTTAGGCAAGCTAGTGATATTGACTTATTGAATAAAAATGCATTTATAAAGATAGAAAGCTATACTTTAGGGGTGGGGAGAGTGATAAAGTGCATAGAGATCCAAAGGAGGGGTGAATGTGGGAGGAATGAACAGGTGAGGAACAGTGGGGATGGATAAGGAAGGAATGGAGGGAGATAAGGTGGAGATAAGGGCAAGTGGGGAAGGAAAGTGATGGAAGGAGTGGCAAAGGTGAGACTCTGAGGATGGGAGATGATAGAGAGTGGAGAAAGATAATGAGGTGAGTAGGGCTTAGGAGGAGAGGAAGGAGGATGGAAGGAAAGACAAGTGGCACATATGATCATTAGATTGTATGGTACAAAGAAATATTAATAACAAGAATGGCAAGACACCAAGGCAAAGTACACCTTTACAAATTCTTGGTCCAAATTTCAACCATACAGCTCCATTAATATGTTTCTCTAGTTTGCACTATAGATGCAGAAAAATCAAGGAAGATTTTTGCTTTAAATGCAAGAAGAATCCTTATCCCTTACCATAGGATTGTTATATGTGACCATAAAAAGAAGTTTAACAAATTCAGAAATGAATGAAGTGGAAAATTTGGCATGATCATGTTCATATGGGTTTCAAATTTAATACAAATCCAAACAACAGGTATTAAGCTAAGTCTCCATATGTGATTCTATGAATAATTTATGATCAAGAACCAATAACCAAAATATCTTATTTCATTCTATGTCACTTACTTATTACATGTGATCAATATTATAGATTTTAGTTATATATAATCAATAGACAATATATGTATGTATTTATATATATGAAAGATTTTGCTTTATTCAAATGATATATAATCCATCAAACATCTTTTTTTTAGGGTTCAGAAACCTCTGCAGAATGCTAAACATATTCTTTACAATATTGAGTGTAGAACTTTTACATACTAATAAATAATTCTCTCTTTGGGGCAATTACATTTCTTCCTCCTGCTATTCACAAATGTTTAAACACTTTCCACATTCTTCAGAAAGATGGCACAACAGATTCGGCTTCCAATACGGGGGTTTGACTTCAGAAGTTGAATCATCACTGCCTGTGATCACTTTTATGCCTGGGGTCACTTATTTATATTCTGCATCCTGAAGCAAATACACATATGGAGAAAAGTGTACTTAATATTTCTCACAGTCAAATACAAAGAGTGGAGCAAGGCTTGAGCGAGATAGGTTTGTTGCCCCAGGAGAGACCCTCTGTCAACAAAAAGAGTTGGTACTAGCAAAGACTCAGGACTAAGGCTCAGGCCCATGGGGCAATAAGGGACCCTTGCAGGATGAGTCACTGGATGGCTGAAGATGAACAGTTCTAGATTGTAAATGGTAACTGCAGGCATTAAGGACATTTCTAAGAAGAAGGAGTTGGCCACATAAAGGATAAAATCTATGAGAAAAACTGTAGCCACAGAGGCTACCACTTAGAATAGGAATTGGGTTTCTGAAAAGAGGAAGAAAGTCAATGAAAGTGATAATGAGAGAAGCATGGACATGCTCATGGTGCAGACTTAGTCCTTATGGACGCTTCCCAGGTGGGTAACGTGGGCAAGCCACATGTTCTACTCTCAGATTCATCATCAGTTAAATGGGGATGAAAGCTCACAGCATTGTTGGAGGAATTAAATGTAGCAACATTTGTGAAGTTGCTTTGAAAGCTAAAAAATTATATACATGTGACTTTCATTTTTAGGTAAATTTCTTTATGACAGTTAATGGATTTATAGCTGATTAATTAATAACTAACACTAACCTTCCACAAAACAGACAGCTTCTTAACTTTTCATAAACTAAGTTTTTATATTGAGATAGGTGTGGATTTCTAGGAAGCTGTAAGAAATAGTGCAGAGAAATCCCATGGACTCTTTTCCCAATTTCTCCCAAAGGCAACAGTTTTTAAAACTACAGCACAGGGGTCTGGGGTTGTGGCTCAGTGGTAGAGCATTTGCCTAGTATATGTGAGGCACTAGGCTTGATTCTCAACACCACATATCAATAAATGAATAAAATAAAGGTCTATCAACATCTACAACATATTTTTCTAAAAAACAACACAGTATGAGTATTTTGACAGTGATACAGGCAAGATACAGAAGAGTTCCTTACCCACAACACCAAGCCCCACCATTCCTAACCTCTGGTGACCTTTAATCTGTTTTACATTTCTATAATTTGTTATTTGAAGAAAGTTATATAAATGGAATCTTGTGATTGGTGTTTTCCCTTAGTGTGATTCTCTGGAGATTTATCCTAGTCGTTGTAGATAACAATAGCTCTCTCCTTTATTGCAGAGTAATATTCCTTGATATGGACATTGTTGATCATTCATATATGACATGCACCTAGGTGGTTTCCAGTTCAGGGTCCTTATCAATACCTTCACTGGTTCCTTATTTACTTTACCAATAAAGATATAAATCAAGTTTTTATGTGAACAAAGTTTTCATTTCTGTGGAATTGTTTACTAAGAATACAATGGCTGGATCATATGACAATTGTATCTTCAGTTAACAAGAATGATGAAACTGTCAAATTGTTTTCCAGAGTCACTGTACCTTTTCATATTCCCACCAGTGATGCATGAGTGATCTAGTTTCCCTGGGTCCTTGTCAGCATTCACCGTTGTCACTATTTTTTGTTTTAGTCATTGTGATAGCACAAGTTATACTTTGTTGGGATTTTACCTTGTATTTCACTAATGGCTAATGCTTTCGAACATCTTATACTTACTTACCAATTGTAAATATTCAGGTCTTTTGCCTATTTAAGAATTGGATTTTTAACTCATTTTTAAGGAGTTCTTTGTATGTTACGTATAGTAATCCTTAGTTAGCCTTGTGGTTTTTGAATATTTTCTACCAGTCTGTAGCTTATCTTTTCATTGTCTTCACATGGATTTTTCACTTTGTAATTTATGAATTTTATAATCTTGAAGAAAATTAGAAGTGCAATTTATCGTTAATTGGAGCATGCTTTTGGTGCCAAGTCTATGAATTTTGCTCTGCTGTAGATCCAAACATTTTTCTCTCTTTTTTTCAAAATGTTTTATAGTTTTATGTTTTAGAGTAAGCCTATGTTTTGTTTTGATTTAATTTTTATATGAAATTTAAAGCAGTAAAAAGAAGAGAAAATAAATAACACAAGAAACTGTTTCTTAACAAAACACAATTAAATTGATAAACTTCTGGCAAGTCTGAAAAAAATGTTAACAGAGAGAAGATACAAATGATTAGCATGGTGAATTAAATAGCCTTATGACAACAAGTCCCACACTCACTCAAAGGATAAGCAGTGAATATAAGAAGCAAATTTATATTCACAAATTTGACAACTTAGAAATGTACCAATTTTCAAATAAACGCTACATAGTACTAAAACTTAAGGTGAAATAGGCAACACAAATAGTCCAATAATCCTTAATAAAATGGACATTTGCTAGTAAATGGATGGGTCTGGAGATTATCATACTAAGTGAAATAAGCCAATCCCAAAAAACCAAAGGTCAAATGCTTTCTCTGATATGTGGAAGCTTACCCACATTGGCAGTGGGGAAGAATAGATGTTCCGTGGACTAGGAAAAGGTAAATGAAGGGAAGGGAGGGAGACCGAAAAAGAAATGATAGTGGAAAGAATTGACAAAATTTTCCTATGTACATACATGAATTTCACCACTATGTGTATTCAGAAGACCGGGATCCTTAGAATAAGATATATTACATGCTTGTATAATTATATCAAAATGGATTCTACTGTTATGTATAACTAAAAAGAACTATAAAAAAAGTAGTGAAATCTATTATTAGAAGTCTCCCAAAAAAGAAACCTTCTGTACCAATGGAGAATTCTACCAACTATATATTTAAAGATTAATCCCCCTTTTGCACAATCTCTTCCAGAAATTTGAAGATGGGGGGACACTTTTCTATCTATTTTATGGGGATATTATTACACTGATATGAAAATTAGAGAAACACCTATTAAAAAAGGAAGAGTAGAAACTAGTATCCATCATGAACTTAGGTTCATGACTTAGGTGTAAATGTCTCTTCTTTTTCCAATTGCTTGAAGAGGAACTTAGATGATATTCTTTTTGTTTTCTGATTTAAGCATTTAGCGCTGTGAATTTCCCTCTCAGTCCACTTTCACATCCGTTCACATATTCTGATAAGAGAGATGTGAAGACCTTGCTCGTGCCTCTGCTACCGAAGGTTTATGATGGAAACTCAACTCTCGCCATTTTGACGTCAGATAAAAGGGATGGTTTGACAATTAGCTCTGCCTCCCATTACCATATTTGGTCTCTTGATGTTGGGTGGGGGGTTGAGACTAATTCCCTCTGGACTCCACTAAGATGAAGGGCAGGAAGCAGTTTTGATCACTTTATATCCTCAAACCGCCTCATTTTGCCTTAGTGATGCCCAATAGGGGTGGATGTTCAACTTTTCACTGACTATACTCACACCAGTGTGGATTAGAAAAAAGAGTGTCCATGAACATTGCTTCAGGTCACCTCGTGTTTTGTTACTGCCAGGTTGGTGTGGGAGTGCAGCTCCCAATAGGTGACCCTGTCATGGTAGGAGGAGACAGTGGAGTGCTTACTGGCCCCAACTTGTATACTTCAAGTCTCAGTGATGTCAGATAAGGTGGCTGATCCCACTGGGTCTCACTTACATCATAGATGCGGATTCGTAAAACTGAGTGGTGAGTAACTTCATCTTTCAACTCATTGATGAACCTTATTGCTGTTGGGTGGTTATGGATGCTCAGATTGCTGCTGGACCCCACCAACTACTCTGGGGGAGATAGGGGCATGGCTTGCTCCTGCTGGATGGGGAGTGAAAGACCTGATGCCATCTGTGTTCCAATAAGACCACTGGAGGGAGGATTGGAGTGACACTACCAGCTTCCACGGAATAAGGTGGAAGTGGAAGTTTAGCTCATTGAAACCATGCAGGGAGTGTGCATGTGCATGTGTGCACACATGAACACTTAGGTTAGTGTTTAGCTGGAGTAGGACACGTGTTTCCAGAGATCACTCTTCTCAGTTTTTTTTTTTAATGTCTTTTAGTTGTAGATGGACACAATACCATTTAATTTTTTTTTTAATTTTTATTTTGTACAGACTGCATTTTGATTCATTGTACCCAAATGGGGTACATCATTTCGTTTCTGTGGTTGTACATGGTAGATTCATACCATTCATGTAATCATACATATACATAGGGTAATGATGTCTGTCTCATTTCATCATTTTTCCTACCTCATCCTTATTTTCTTTAATTTTATGTGGTGCTAAGGATTGAACCTGGTGCCTTACGTGTGCTAGGCAAGTGCTCTACCATTGAGCCACAACCACAGCCTACTCTTTCCCCAGTCTTCTGCTATTTTAGACAGACTTTTCTTGGAACTTTTTGTTTTTGCTTGTTGGTGGTTCCAGGCTGTGGACTTCTTCAGTGTACTGTTCAGGATATTTGAGAAACAAAAAGGAAACCCAGAGGACTTATTTCCTTGTCAGTCTTCAAGACACAAGGTCATAGCCTCTGAGCTTTAAGGGATTTTGCTATGCTTGTTTTTGTGTTATTTCTAAGGAATTTTAGCTATAAGAGTGAGTGCTTGGGGGCTTGCGCTATTCTATCTGTGGATCAGTTGATTGAAGATATAACTCCAGCTCATTTTTGAGGGGAGCAGTTTATAATTTACATGCAATATTCTCAATGGACAAAGTGACATATATATTCAGAGCAAATGGGATCTTTTTTAACCTTAATCCTCTCACTTATTTCTGATTTTCACTGGCTCTAAATGATCAAATTTTGGCTGTTGGTTATAATTCATTCTAAGAGTTGTATTCACTCCTTTTATTTCTTCAATATTAAGTAGGTTTTGGCACACATTTTTGCAATGCCCAATGCTTTCCCTTTAGGTGACACCAGGATATTTCTTTTAAACCCTTTTATAAATATCTAGTCACCTACAGATTTATAGAACTGACTTGTCAACATCTTCACAATGCTTATGGCTTTTTGTTGGATGCATCTTAGATTAATAAATTTGAATGTTAAAGTTGGTTTACAAATCCAAAATGTATTAATGTGTTTATTATTGGTTGTTTAATACTCTTGCCAACTATTTACCATTCCTACCATATACCAAGGAGTGGGATAGTTGGGTCAAATGGTAGTTTGGTGGTTCCATTCTTAGTTTCTTGAGTCAATTCTTTTTTTTTTTTTTTTAATGTAAAGAAATGGGATACATGTTGTTTCTCTGTTTATACATAGAGTAAAGGCATACCATTTGTGTAATCATAAATTTACATAGGGTAATGTTGTTTGATTCATTCTGTTATTTTTCCCCTTCCCCCCACCCCTCCCATCCCTCTTTTCCCTCTATATAGTCCTTCCTTCCCCCGTTCTTGCCCCTCTCCCTAACCCTCACTCTAACCCTAAAACTAACCCCTCCCACCCCCCATTATGTATCATCATCAACTTATCAGCGAGATCATTCTTCCTTTGGTTTGTTGAGATTGGCTTATCTCACTTAGCAAGATATTCTCCAATTTCATCCATTTGCCTGCAAATGCCATAATTTTATCATTCATTATGGCTGAGTAATATTCCATTGTATATATATGCCACAGTTTCTTTATCCATTCATCAACTGAAGGACATCTAGGTTGGTTCCACAATCTGGCTATGGTGAATTGAGCAGCAATGAACATTGATGTGGCTGTATCTCTGTAGTATGCTGATTGTAAGTCCTTTGGGTATAGGCCAAGGAGTGGGATAGCTGGGTCAAATGGTAGTTCCATTCCAAGTTTTCTAAGGAATCTCCATACTGCCTTCCAGAGTGGCTGCACTAATTTGCAACCCCACCAGCAATGTATGAGTGTATCTTTTTCCCCACATCCTCCCCAACACCTGTTGTTGCTTGTATTCTTGATAATCGCCATTCTCATTGGGGTGAGATGGAATCTTAGGGTGGTTTTGATTTACATTTCTCTTATTACTAGAGATGTTGAACATTTTTCCATATGTTTGTTGATTGTTTGTAGGTCTTCTTCTGTGAAGTGTCTGTTCATTTCCTTAGAAAATTTGTCAATTGGGTTATTTGTAGTCTTGGTGTTGAGTTTTTTGAGTTCTTTATAGATTCTGGAGATTAGTGCTCTATCTGAAGTATGATTGGCAAAGATTTTCTCCCACTCTGTAGGCTCTTTCTTCGCATTGCTGATAGTTTCCTTTGCTGAGAGAAAGCTTTTTAGTTTGAATCTATCCCAGTTATTAATTCTTGCTTTTATTTCTTGTGCTATGGGAGTCCTGTTGAGGAAGTCTGGTCCTAAGCCGACATGTTGAAGCTCTAGACCTACTTTTTCTTCTATAAGATGCAAGGTCTCTGGTCTGATTCCGAGGTCCTTAATCCATTTTGAGTTTAGTTTTGTGCACGGTGAGAGATATGGGTTTAGTTTCATTCTGTTGCATATGGATTTCCAATTCTCCCAGCACCATTTGTTGAAGAGGCTATCTTTTCTCCATTGCATATTTTTGGCCCCTTTGTCTAGAATGAGGAAATTATATTTATTTGGGTTTGTGTCTGTGTCCTCTATTCCGTACTATTGATCTACCTGTCTATTTTGGTGCAAATACCATGCCATTTTTGTTACTATTGCTATGTAGTACAGTTGAAGTTCATGTATTGCAATACCCCCTGCTTCATTTTTCCTGCGAAGGATTGCTTTAGCAATTCTGGGTTTCTTACTCTTCCAGATGAATTTCATGATTGCTTGTTCTATTTCTGTAAAGTACATCGTTGGGAATTTAATTGGAATTGCATTGAATCTGTATAGCACTTTTGGTAGTATGGCCATTTTGACAATATTAATTCTGCCTATCCAGGAACATGGGAGATCTTTCCATCTTCTAAGGTGTTCTTTAATTACTTTCTTTAGGGTTTTGTAGTTCTCATTGTAGAGGTCTTTCACCTCTTTTGTGAGATTGATTCCCAAGTATTTTATTTTTTTCGAGGCTATTGTGAATGGGGAAGTTTTCCTAACTTCTCTTTCTGAAGATTCATCACTTATGTATAAAAATGCATTAGATTTATGAGCATTGATCTTATATCCCGCTACTTTACTAAATTCACTTATGAGTTCTAAGAGTTTTCGGTGGAATTTCCTGGTTCCTCAAAGTATATAATCATATCATCAGCAAATAGGTATAGTTTGAGTTCTTCTTTTCCTATTCGTATCCCTTTAATTTCTTTGGTCTGTCTAATTGCTCTGGCTAGAGTTTGAAGGACGATATTGAATAGGAGTGGTGAGAGAGGGCATCCCTGCTTTGTTCCAGGTTTTAGGGGGGATGCTTTCAGTTTTTCACCATTACGAATGATTTTAGCCATGGGCTTAGCATAGATGGCCTTTACAATGTTAAGGAACGTTCCTACTATCCCTATTTTTTCTAGTGTTTTGAGCATGAAAGGATGCTGTATTTTATCAAATGCTTTTTCTTCATCTATTGAAATAATCATGTGATTCTTGACTTTAAGTCTGTTGATATGGTGAATTACATTTATTGATTTCCTGATGTTGAACCAACCTTGCATCCCTGGGATGAAACCCACTTGATCATGGTGCACTATCTTTTTAATATGTTTTTCTATGCGATTTGCTAAAATTTTGTTCAGAATGTTTGCGTCGATGTTCATTAAGGATATTGGTCTGAAATTTTCTTTCCTCGATGTGTCTCTGTCTAGTTTAGGTATCAGGGTGATATTGGCTTCGTAGAATGATTTTGGGAGAGTTCCCTCCTCTTCTATTTCATGGAGTACTTTGAAAAGTATTGGAATGAGGTCTTCTTTAAAGGTTTTGTAGAACTTGGCTGAGAAACCATCAGGTCCTGGACTTTTCTTTGTTGGTAGGCTTTTGATGACTTCTTCTATTTCATTACTTGAAATTGGTCTATTTAAATTGTGTATGTCCTCCTCGTTTAGTTTAGGCAATTCATAGGTCTCTAGAAACTTGTTGATATCTTCGAAATTTTCTATTTTGTTGGAGTATAGATTTTCAAAATAGCTTCTAATTATCTTTTCTATTTCAATCGTGTCTGTTGTGATATTTCCTTGTTCATTCCGAATTTTAGTGATTTGGGTTTTCTCTCGTCTTCTCTTTGTTAGTGTGGCTATTTATCAATTTTGTTTATTTTTTCGAAGAACCAACTATTTATTTTGTCAATTTTTTGTATTGTTTCTTTTATTTCAATTTTGTTGATTTCAGCTCTGAGTTTAACTATTTCCTGTCTTCTATTACTTTTGGTGTTGGTCTGTTCTTTTTTTTCTAGGGCTTTGAGCTGTAGTGTTAGGTCGTTTATTTTTTGAGTTTTACTTCTTTTATTGAATGCGCTCCATGAAATAAATTTTCCTCTAAGTACTGCTTTCATAGTGTCCCAGAGATTTTGATATGATGTTTCTTTGTTCTCGTTTACCTCTAAGAATTTTTTAATTTCCTTCCTAATATCTTCTGTTATCCATTCACCATATAATAGCATATTGTTTAATCTCCAGGCTGTTTTTTACTCTTTCATTTATTTCTAATTTCAATCCATTATGATCTGATAAAATACAAGGAAGTGTCTCTATCTTCTTGTATTTGCTGACATTAGCTTTGTGGCATAATATATGGTCTATTTTAGAGAAGGATCCTTGTGCTGCTGAGAAGAAAGTGTATTCGCTCTTGGTTGGATGGTGTATTCTATAAATGTCTGTTAAGTCTAAATTATTGATTGTGTTATTGAGATCTATGGTTTCTTTGTTCAATTTTTGTTTGGAAGATCAGTCCAGTGGTGAGAGGCGTGTTAAAATCACCTAGTATTATTGTAGTATGGTCTATTTGGTTTCTGAGATTGAGAAGGATTTGTTTGACATACATGGGTGAGCCACTGTTTGGGGCATAGATATTTATGATTGTTATGTCTTGCTGATTTATGATTCCCTTAAGCAGTATGAAATGTCCTTCTTCATTCCTTCTGACTAACTTTGGCTTGAAGTCCACTTTATCTGAAATGAGGATGGATACCCCAGTTTTTTTACTGGGTCCATGTGCATGGTAAATTTTTTCCCATCCTTTCACCTTTAGTCTATGTGTATCTCTTTCTAAGAGATGAGTCTCTTGCAGGCAACATATTGTTGGATCTTTCTTTTTTATCCAATCTGCCAGTCTATGTCTTTTGATTGATGAATTCAGGCCATTAATATTCAGGGTTATTATTGAGATATGATTTGTATTCCCGGTCATTTGACTCATTTTATTCATTTATTTGTTTATTTTTGACACAACTTGGTTCCTCTTTGAGAGTTCCTTTAGGATAGCTCCTCCCTTTGCTGACTTGCTTCTTTGTTTTTCATCTCTTCTTCATGGAATATTTTGCTGAGAATGTTCTGTAATGCTGGCTTTCTTTTTGTATATTCTTTTAGCTTTTGTTTTTCGTGGAAGGATTTTATTTCGTCGTCAAATCTGAAGGTAAGTTTTGCTGGGTATAAGATTCTTGGTTGGCATCCATTTTCTTTTAGGGCTTGAAAAATGTTATTCCAGGCCTTTCTAGCTTTTAAGGTCTGGATTGAAAAATCTGCTGATATCCGTATTGGTTTCCCCCTGAATGTAATTTGGTTCTTTTCTCTCACAGCCTTTAAGATTCTGTCTTTATTTTGTATGTTAGATATTTTCATTATAATGTGCCTTGTTGTGGGTCTGTTGTAATTTTGTGTATTTGGAGTCCTATAAGCCTCTTGAACTTGATTTTCCATTTCATTCTTCAGATTTGGGAAATTTTCTGAAATTATCTCATTGAATAGGTTGTTCATTCCTTTGGTTTGTTTCTCTAAGCCTTCCTCAATCCCAATAATTCTCAAATTTGGCCTTGTCATGATATCCCATAGTTCTTGGAGATTCTGTTCATGATTTCTTACCATCTTCTCTGTTTGTTCGACTTTGTTTTCGAGGTTAAATATTTTGTCTTCAATATCTGAGGTTCTGTCTTCCAGGTGTTCTATCCTATTGGTTGTGCTTTCTATGGAGTTCTTAATTTGGTTTATTGTTTCCTTCATTTCAAGGATTTCTGTTTGCTTTTTTTCAATATCTCTAACTCTTTATTGAAATGGTCTTTTGCTTCCTGTATTTGCTCTTTTAACTGTTGATTGGTGCGTTCATTCAATGTCTGCCTTTGCTCTTTCATTTCATCGTTTGCTTCCCTTATCATGTTAATTATGTACATTCTGAACTCACTTTCTGACATTTCTTCTGCCATGCTGTCATTGGATTTTATTGATGTAACATCCAGATTTGTTTGAGGCATTTTCTTCCCTTGTTTTCTCATGTTGTTCAGGTATCAGTGGACTGCTGAGATGTTGCAGATTTCCTCTATCGACTTATAATGTCCCTGAAGATTGCTAGTGTATCCCCTCTTATCCTTCAGTAGCCTGAAGTCTTAGAGGAAGTTGATACTGTGGTGCTCCCCAAGGAAGTTGCCTCTCTAGGGGTGGTGGTCTTCAGGTGGGGTATATTCCCTGCTAGTGGGCAGAGGTGCCTCTACTTGTTGACCAATGGTCATCCCAGGAGGAACTAGGCTGCTGGCTGAGGCAAGGCCTGTTTGTGCCTGTGTCTCTGGTTTTACCGTCCTTGTGGGAAAACCTCACCTGGCGGGGAAGACTCCCCCGGTGGGGAGGTCTTGCTGGTAGTTCCCCTCCTAGAGGTTCCCCTCAGTCCACAACTACCGCCTGGGCAGGGCAGCCTTTCCAGGCAACGTTCCCAGGGGCCCGGACCTACCTCCTGGGCCTGGAGCCCTGCCCTTTGCAGACGAGTCTCCTTAGGTAGCCCCTCCTCAGAGAAGCTGCCCGCAGTCCTGGAACCTTCACTCCGCCCCTCAGCTTGTCTCTGTGTAGCTCTTTCAACAAAAGGCGCCTAGGTCCCCGAACCGGACCATGCTTTGCACCTAATCGCCTGGCTATGTGACCCGTCCTCTAAGTAGCCACTTGGAGCCTCATACATATGCTCCAAGCCCCAGTGACCTGCCGCTCGCCTCTTCCTCCAGGCAGCCACCCGGTGTTCTGTGTGGGCGCTTGGAGACCAAGCAACTCACTGCGCACCTCCACCTCCTTAGGACAGCCCCCTCCCCGTTGTTCAGGTGGTTGCTGAGTCCAAATAGCTTGCCTCCCAAGTCTTCCTCTGGCAGCCACCGAAACCCTGGCAGGTATCTCTGAAACCAAGCGGTGTGCTGCGCGTCCTCCTCTGCAAAGTTCCCCGCTGTCCGTGTTTTCCACTTCAGCAGGGGGAGGGGCGTCTTGCCGAGCAACTCTACTTCACAAAGTTCCCTGCATTCCGGGGCTACCACCCCATCCGGGATGCCTCCACAATGGGAGAGACTCACCCGGCCGCTTTGAGTTTGTCCCAAGTCACTCACTATCTCCTCTTTTGAATCTTGAGTCCTGAAGCAACATGAAATGCAGCCGCCCTCTAGTCCGCCATCTTGAAACCCCCCGAGTCAATTCTTTTTAACTGTAGTTGAGCTAAGGGGATCTGATTAGTTGTATAAAAAGCATGTATCTTCTTTCTCCCAACCCAGTGACTCCCACTTTGCATATTAGATTCAATTGGGAACAATTGACAAACACTCATGTTTGGCTGTGCTTCCAGAGATTCTGCTGTGTCAAGCAAGCCTGGGCATGGGTATTTATAATGACTTCATAGCTGATTTTAGGAGTACCACTGAATCCCTTGAATGTTACAAGTGTTATAGCATCTGTAATTTTCTTGATAAATGGAGATACATACTAGATTAAAAATTAGGATTTTAGTAAGTATAGTTGTGCCTGCTACTAATAAGTTTGAATTAGGTATGTCCTTGAAAGCATTTTATTTTAAAGAGACAATTTTGAATTCAATAAAACCAATCAAATTTTAGGTCATAACCCATACCTGGGGGTTATTATTGCTTATATATGAGAAAACTCTTTATTGTAATTCAACAGTCTCTTTTCTCTTGCTTTCATTTCTTCTTTTGCTTTCCTGGAATGCTTATTTAGAAATTTCCACACTGTTTAGATATTCACTAGGAAGCATCACTGAATGTGATATATTCTCTTTCCAAGGGTTCATTAAGAGTCGTAGTAAGTGAAATGTGATGTAAAGATTCATATAGCTAAGCCCAGTACTGAGTGGTCCATTTCATCTAGTTAGAAGCAAGCACTTTGAAAATGATGATATTTTAGCAATTTGGAATCAACCAAACTTGATGACTATAAGTTGCAAGCTTTCCTCTTAATAACTATTTAATAATATACAAATCCTTTTGCTTCACTAAGATTTAATTTCTTAATTTAGTAAATTGATTTAGTAATCCTTTAGAGGTGTTGTTCATATTAACTAATTAAGATGGCAAATTTCCTCGACCAGGTAAATCGATATATAGAGGACCTATCACTATAGCTTATCTGAGTATTGACATCTGTACTGCTTATTTACCAGAAGTATTCAAAAAATTGTTCAGCTTAATCAAATTATCAGTAGACAGCCAAGAATCTGCCATATCCAAGGCGATGTAGTGTTTATCAGCATACCAACAAGCAATACTGTGTATTAGCTCACTATATGCACTAGTTTATAATATAATTAAAGAGACCAGAACATATAAGTAGCAAATAACAAGAGGTGGAATTTGCTATGTGTAATTAATAAGGTGAATTTCATATAAGATACATTATATTTTTTGTTGCTACTGCAACAGTTTGTCACACATTAAATGGTTTAAAATAACATAAATTTATTGAGTTCTGGAAATCAGAAGTTCAAAATATGTTTTACTGTGCCCCACAGGATTGTGTTCTTTTTTGGAAAAATCTACCTTCCTTCCTTTTCTGGTGGCCACCTTCCTGGTTTGGTCCCTGAACTCCTTCCTCCTCTTTCAAAATCAGAAACATCAGGAAGAGTCCTTTAAATGCTGCCATCTCCCTGTTCCTTCTCTCCCTCCATCTGGAATCCTCCCCTTGGCAAGATATCCTGATTGCTTGGACCGTGCATTAAGCTCTATTCCAATGTGATAAATAAGGAGTTTTATATCTTTGAAAGAGAATGAACAAATATTTTTAAAAATCTTCCAAAATATTAAATGCTAATTAAGTCAAATGATTTTACTTTAGTTTTTGTTAATACTGTTAGCAGAATGAAATATATTTTTGCCATTTATAAGGTGTTTTAACTATTATTGAATAAACTCCTGTTTTTTTTCTTTCTTGCATTTTTTCTTGGTGTATTGTAGTTGTACATGATACTGGGATTTGTTGTTGCATATAGCAATATAATTTGACCAATATCACACCCTCACCCTTACTCCTCACCCACTTTCCCAACTCTTAGTCCCTTTCCTCTACTGACCTCCCTCTGATTTTCATAAGTTTCCCTCAACCTTTCTTTTCCTTTTTGCTCTCTAGCGTCCACATATGAGAGAAAACACATCCTTTGTATAATGAGACAAGGAAATAATAGAATTTGCTATAGTTGTCTGTTACGTAGCAATAATAAGCTGTATTTGGTATTTGCCTGGATTTGTCAAACTAAAATC
This sequence comes from Sciurus carolinensis, assembly GCF_902686445.1. NCBI lineage: Eukaryota > Metazoa > Chordata > Mammalia > Rodentia > Sciuridae > Sciurus > Sciurus carolinensis. The sequence continues at coordinate 82,478,045 of NC_062218.1, read as the reverse complement.
ATAAAAGGTGACTGGTGACAAACTTGCTGTGTGGCAGAATGACTCTCCTGAGCAATGCCGATGTGAACCTTTATCTATGATTTGAGTGGTGGCTCCTAGTATAGTCGTGTTCTGGTCTTTATCAATGAAGACCAGAGCATGACTGGGCTGAAAATCACTACTTAAACCCCTGGATTTCTGGAGCAAACTGTCAGCAGCACCGTGACGAGAAGACTCCTTTTCTCTCTGTCTCTTGACTACTGTCCACACTATGGCTGATTGTTGATCAACCGTTGTCATTGGGACCAGACGACTGATCACCTCTCCCGCGACAACAACTGCCATCCAACTGCCATCGGCTTATCGGACACCCGAGGACATCCAAAGACATCCGAGGAGCTGAGAGAGGCTACGGCTGAGAAGAGTCCCCTCGGTCAGTCATATTGACTGACTTCTTGGCTAAGAGATGTTGCATTAAGTCAATGGGGATTGGACTCTAGGTGAACAAGGGAGTGAATCTTCAATGTATTTGTGATTTGCTGTCATTAGGAATGTTAAGTTGAATGCGTATTGCATGAATAAAATCCACCCATTGAAACCAAACTCGATTCCTCTCTTACTGCTTGCAACACTTTGACCTTGTAAGTTTAACTTATTTCGCTTGACGTAATGTAAAATCCAGTTTTCATTTGAATGAAGTATTAGTTAAATCAATATATGATAAAATAATCACATAAATTTAGGAAAAATACAGTTAAGTCACTGAAACCTCAAAAATGTCTTGGTTCATTTTTGGTTTCCTCCTTTTCTTCTCCTTTTGATAGTCCTACCAAAGAGCTTTTTAGGTCTGATATGAAAGTACTTTCTTTCACAGAATGTGGAAATACCACTTAGAAATGTCTTACTGGAAAAACCTCTTTTTCACTCATTTACTATATACTATTGAGGAAGAACTATTTTAATATGCTAATTGAATGAGTTTTTATTTAAAGTATGCAGTTATGTAGTATTTACCATATTAGCACATATACAAAGTAAAAACATTATTTAAATAGTGTTCGTTTCTATCATACAACCTATGATACTCCATAGTTTCACTGAAAATCAGGCCCTCTCTTTCAGCAGATTTTAAAGTGTACTGAAGGAATGGTGGAACAAAAATGCCTTTTTTGATATGATGAGCATTCCTTGTTTCAAAAAAAGCTGGGCATTCTTTAATTTTGTAAGATATTAGAATGTTACTTGAATGGAAGATTTGACTGAAGTTTTATTGTCTCACTCCCACCCCCTAAAGAAGCTGAAGTTGAATAATGCTTTGGATTAATGAGAAAAGGATGCAAATAAACAGCATGGCATGAGATTTGTGTGTACACAATGAGAGACTAAGATGCTGGTGAAGAGCATGTAATTATTATAGAAGATAAAGAGATTAGAGGGAAATAAGAATTCTTCCTCTGTGAATGAGTCCCCTTCCCCACTCGCATTTCCTTCAATGTTGTGGTTTAAATCTGGAATATCACCTAAAGTCTCATGTGTTGAAAGCTTGGTCCCATATGCAGTGATGTTCGGAGGTGGGGATTTTGGGAACAGAATGGATCATGAAGACTCTGACCTTATCAGTGGATTAATCCATCAATACTGAATGGACTACTGGGAAATAGATGAAACTGTAGGCAGGTGGAGCAAAGTTGGAGGAAGTAGGTCACTGGGGGTGTGACCTTAGGGGCTATGTTTCTTTTGCCCGTTGTGAGCTCTCTCTCCCTCTCTCTGTGTCTCTCCCTCTCTTTCCCTGCTTGCCTGCTGCCATAAGCAAAACGTCTTTTTTCTGCCATGTTCTTCTTCAGTGATGTTCTGCCACACCTCAGATCCAAAGCAATAGAGCTGGTCAACCGTGGATGGAAATAGCTGAAAATGTGAGCCAAAACACATGCCTCCTCCTCTAACTCATGCTTGTCAAGTTTTGGTCACAGTGATGAAGAACTAACACAGTCTGCTTTCCTTAAATTTTGTATAACTTTAGTAACTGGCCTCATGTAATCCATCAGTGGTTTGGGGACAACAGGTCACAGACTTGTGAAAAACTTGTCATAGCACACCCAAAGTAATGTGCTGTTAAAAGATTAAGAACAAATATATTCCAAACTAACAAAACAGGTGGAGATATCTGGATGTTCAACAGGCATTCTCACTAAGCCATTGAACATTTCAAAACCATCCTTTCACATTCAAGAATAGCCTCAGCACTCTTACACAGGCCCATTCTGAGCTGTTTATCCTTTAGGAAGTGCTGACTGCAAGGCTCTAACTTGTAGAGTTCTCTTTGAATGCAATTAGTTCTGGCTGATGTGCTGTTAGATACCATGCAATGAGCCAGCTGCACACAGTACTGTTCATTCCAGTTGATTGGTCTTGGCTAACCTTTGTCACAACCCTGAATGCTAGATTTTGACTAAGAATAGGCTGAGTGCACTGAATGCTATTGGATCTCAGCTTTGTAGAGCTGCTTTCCTCAGATCTGGAAAAGAAAATATTTAGCCAATGTAGTTAATATCTGGAAATCTGTCACAGTGATTCCTTTCTAGAGATACAGCCTGGCTGGGGACAACAATCAGGAAAATATTACTGGTTTAATCAAAGTAAAAATATATTTTATTTATCTTAGAGTTACAGAGGGTTTTACAGATGCACAATATAAATCTAAAGCCTAATTGTATATGATTCCAGTCTAAGTCTAACTTGTGCCCTTTATCTTCCATAATGTTTTCCAGTTTCAGTCCTTAACACTCTTTTATTGTTTAACTGAAGAAAAGCTTTGTTCTAGTTTGGGGCAATTATTCATGTCATCACTGTTAAGAATTGTGGCTCACAATGTTAATTATAAGTGATATAACTTACTACAGTGTGACTAGTTCAAATTATAAATGTTATATACTTTGCAGTGATTATAAAACTTTATAAACAAATTAATAAAGAATCCTTTAGAATGGATGCAGGTACATAATACTGGCCTCAACCATGAAAATATAAACATTATCAACAGATTTATTGAGTATCTAGGCACAGAAATCCATGTCACATAGACTAGGGGTATGAAATCAGTTGCCATTATGAATCCCCTCTCCTGGGAATACACACTACTACAGTGACTTCTCATCCAAGTGCCTTATACTCAGAAAATCTTTTTAATTTTCTTTTTTTTGGTTTATTTATTTATTTATTTATTTATTTTTATTGTAAACAAATGGGATACATGTTGTTTCTCTGTTTGTACATGGTATAAAGGCATACCATTTGTGTAATCATAAATTTACATAGGGTAATGTTGTTTGATTCATTCTGTTTTTTTTCCCCCTTCCCCCCTCCCCCCCTTTTCCCTCTATACAGTCCTTCCTTCCTCCATTCTTGCCCCCCTCCCTAACCCTAACTCTAACCCTAAAACTAACCCCTCCCACCCCCCATTATGTGTCATCATCCACTTATTAGCGATATCATTCGTCCATTGGTTTTTTGAGATTGGCTTATCTCACTTAGCATGATATTCTCCAGTTTCTTCCATTTGCCTGCAAATGCCATAATTTTATCATTCTTTATGGCTGAGTAATATTCCATTGTATATATATGCCACATTTTCTTTATCCATTCATCAATTGAAGGACATCTAGGTTGGTTCCACAATCTGGCTATTGTGAACTGAGCAGCTGTGAACATTGATGTGGCTGTATCTCTGTAATATGCTGATTTTAAGTCCTCTGGGTATAGGCCAAGGAGTGGGATAGCTGGGTCAAATGGTGGTTCCATTCCAAGTTTTCTAAGGAGTCTCCACACTGCTTTCCAGAGTGACTGCACTAATTTGCAGCCCCACCAGCAATGTAAGAGTGTACCTTTCTCCCCACATCCTCGCCAACACCTATTGTTGCTTGTATTCTTGATAATCGCCATTCTAATTGGGGTGAGATGGAATCTTAGGGTGGTTTCGATTTGCATTTCTCTTATTACTAGAGATGTTGAACATTTTTCCATATGTTTGTTGATTGTTTGTAGGTCTTCTTCTGTGAAGTGTCTGTTCATTTCCTTAGCCCATTTGTTGATTGGATTATTTGCATTCTTGGTGTAGAGTTTTTTGAGTTCTTTATAGATTCTGGAGATTAGCGCTCTATCTGAAGTATGATTGGCAAAGATTTTCTCCCACTCTGTAGGCTCTTTCTTCGCATTGCTGATAGTTTCCTTTGCTGAGAGAAAGCTTTTTAGTTTGAATCTATCCCAGTTATTAATTCTTGCTTTTATTTCTTGTGCTATGGGAGTCCTGTTGAGGAAGTCTGGTCCTAAGTCGACATGTTGAAGCTCTGGACCTACTTTTTCTTCTATAAGATGCAAGGTCTCTGGTCTGATTCCGAGATCCTTAATCCATTTTGAATTTAGTTTTGTGCATGGTGAGAGATATGGGTTTAGTTTCATTCTGTTGCATATGGATTTCTAATTCTCCCAGCACCATTTGTTGAAGAGGCTATCTTTTCTCCATTGCATATTTTTGGCCCCTTTGTCTAGTATGAGAAAATTGTATTTATTTGGGTTTGTGTCCGTGTCCTCTATTCTGTACCATTGATCCACCTTTCTATTTTGGTACCAATACCATGCCGTTTTTGTTACTATTGCTTTGTAGTAGAGTTGAAGATCTGGTATTGCGATACCCCCTGCTTCACTCTTTCTGCCAAGGATTGCTTTAGCTATTCTGGGTTTTTTATTCTTCCAGATGAATTTCATGATTTCTTGCTCTATTTCTGTAAGGTACATCATTGGGATTTTAATTGGAATTGCATTGAATCTGTATAGCACTTTTGGTAGTATGGCCATTTTGACAATATTAATTCTGCCTATCCAAGAACATGGGAGATCTTTCCATCTTCTAAGGTTTTCTTTAATTTCTTTCTTTAGTGTTCTGTAGTTCTCATTGTAGAGGTCATTCACCTGTTTTGTGAGATTGATTCCCAAGTATTTTATTTTTTTTTGAAGCTATTGTGAATGGGGTAGTTTTCCTGATTTCTCTTTCTTAAGATTCATCGCTTATGTATAAAAATGGGAGCTAATGATTAAAGAAAATAGAAAAATTATGGGAATCATATATTTGCCCATTATTTACTTTTAGAGACAAGTTAAAATATTAAGAAAAGTAAGAATTTTTGTGAAAGAAACCATTCTGTTTTATATCTGTGAAAACACTTCATTCCCATGGAGATATTACATGAATGCCATTTTTAACACCTCTTCAGTTTGTGTGTCCTTGACTGTATATATGATTATGAGAATCTCCCACTGGCTTTTATTTATATGAAAAAAATAATAGAAACTGAACTGTTGCTTATTCTGAATAATTTTTTCTGCATAGACCTCTCCCCACCCAAGCCCCACGCACCCCCCCAAAATCTTGAGGCTCATGAAACAGAAAGTATACAAGAGGTAGCCAAAAAAAAGTTTATATATTGTTGATTAATATAAAGGTGACCATGCTTATTTGTATAGGAGGGGTTATTTTATTATTTAACTACTGATATTCATTTTGGCTGAAAATATGATGAATATCAGGAGGGAAAAATGAGATTGTGACTCTATCACCACAGAGAGAAAAGACAGCTTCCATCCTGGACACTGGGGATGGAGACTACAACATTAGTCTAAGGACCAGTTTGAAAATGGCACAAAATTGCAATTAGTTGATGCTGTAACTGGCAGAACAGCAGAGTAGGGTCTCATTTCCTGTTTTTGTAAAGTTGGCCTTTGAATTTTCCCGAAAAGCATTTAATTCAAGCTTATACAAGAGATAGCTACCCTATCCTATCTCAAAACTGACTTTCCCAAGCAGTCACCAGTTCTGAGTTTAACATAGTAAACTTCTAGGTCTGAATTACAACAAAGGCTGACTGCATTTAAGGCAGAAATTTTCTTTGAACCATTTCCCGTGGTAATTTAACATTTACCTCCTTGACCCTCCTCTCGTGCAATGTCAGGGAGACATAATTTTATTAGCTGTCCTTAGCTCATATTCCATAAAATCCCTACTTATTTTACTTGCCTTCTGTTGTCCCACTTCAAATTTGAACAGTGCTCTTTCCTTATACAACACACTTGTTTCCGAATGGAATTTCATTATTACCTTCCAGAATGAGAAAATAGCTGATATATGTGCTAAGACTTTTTACACTGCTATGCATTACCCAGATAGGATCAGTAATAACAATTTAATAAACTATGTTTGGAGAAACCACCAGTTTGAAATATGGATCACTATCTTGTACAGACAAAAATTACAAAAAATGTCTTTGTTTAGTACTTTTCAAATATATTCAAATTGAGAAAATTCTTCTCACTCACACAAAAGAAATGTATTTTCCTTGTTAAGTTCCAGAATATGTTCAAAAGAGGAGATAGAAAAAACAAAACACACACACACAAACACACACACACACACACACACACACAATTTTGCAAAATTCATTTAAACAGAAACCTGGAAGGAGGGATAGAGAGAGTAGGAGAAAACAGGTGGGAGGAAGGAAGGAAAGACAATTATTTATGTCAAAAGCCAGTCCCTAAAAACCAAAGGCAGAATGTTTTCTCTGATATGTGACTGCTAATTCACAATAAGGTGGGGGTGGGGAGGTTAGGGAGGAATTGAGTTGCTTTAGATTAGATAGAGGGGAGTGAAGGGAGGGGAGAGGGTATGGGAGAAAGAAGGATAGTAGAATAAGTCAGGTATCATCATATGTACGTGTATGACTACACCACCCATGTGATTCTATATTATGCACAACCGGAAGAATGAGAAATTATACTCCATATATGTATGATGTGTCAAAGTGCATTCTACTGTCATGTATAACAAATTGGAAAAAAAAAAAGGAGTGGTTCTATTTGTCCTTCAGATTTTGCTGGAGGATTGGTTCCAAGGTTAACTCCCTCAAACACCAAAATCTGTGATTGCTCAAGTTCCTCATATAGAGTAAAATAGTATTTACCTATAACCTATACCTATCTTCCTGTATACTTTAAATCATCTCTAGATTATGTATGATGCATGATACCTAATACAATGTAAATGCTATGTAAATAATTGTTATATAATATTTAGGGAATAATTATAAGGAAACTCTGTGTACATGTTCAGTACAGATGGAGTTGTTTGTTTTTTATTTTTTAAGTTGATCAGCAGTGGGTTGAATCAGCAGATGAAGAATCTGCCATGCTAAGGGTTGACAGTATGTGATCTGACTAGCCAATTACTAGATGCATACTTCATTAATAGAATGCCCCCCAAATATGGGACATGTTATAAACCTGTCTGGAAACCGAACATTTTCCATAGATAGTTATTTAATTTGTTAATGGATGTTTGTATATTTAATAGTTTGTATTTTTACTTCTTCTGGCCTAAGAGATCATGAAGAGAAATATTAGTCTTTCTTGCTTCATCTGAACTCACTGTGGGCTTACTGCGGATATTCATGTCCTAAGGGAAAATATGAAACAAACTGCCTCACCACACACACCATCAAAATTTAATAATAAATAATTCAAATTATTTGAATGAATTTGACTCATGTCGAATTCAACCTATAGCAGACTCTACTAAAATTACCAATTCTTGATCTCTAATGAGTGTATTTTTTCATTAATACTTTAATATATTCAGATAGCTGTGAAGTTCTGGGCAAATGGAAGCAACTAGCTTGAAAGATTCTTAATCTCAATTTCTTTGACAGTACAGATTGTTCCCTATGGCATAAGGCCAGGAACAGATGATGAAAGCACTTTGTAAATGCATATGTTCACCCACACATATATGATTAACCATATTTGTATCTGATACATGTACTTACACACAGAGTTGTAATGTGTAAGTTAGTGACAAATGGGTATCCAATGCTTTAAATTATCTTAGCACCATATGTTAATACCCTAATAATCTATCAAGATACATTTGAGGGAAATAATATGAATGAAAACCACTTATTATGAGAATAAATATTTTAAAAATTTTATTGATAGTCTATCATATTATTAAATAGACAATCATGCAAGCAGAATTCTGTTACAACATCATTAAACTAGGGGGCACTTTATCTCGACAAACACTTTCTACTTCAGCTACAGAATATACTAAGCCAATATTTTTCCCACAAAATTTTTCCTGGTATTTATGGTAAAAAGAGTTCAGAAATCCTGGTCCTCAGGTCAGGGATGAAGCTCAGTGGAAGAGGCTTCTCCATCATGTTCCAAACTCTGGGTTCAGTGCCTAGGACAGAAAAAAAAAAAAATCCTAGTCCTAATAGCTGTGCTGTGGCCCTAATCCCCAATGTGATATGCATTTGGTTGCTTCACCTTGATATTGTTAACCTTTTGGATCTCAATTGGTCTATAAACTGTTAGGATCCAGTGACTGGTGATTCGATGAGGAGTTTTCTAATGTGGCAATACTTGGAAAAGTGTTTGGCTATAAAATACAAGACTGATTTCCATCAATCTCAATGGGGAGAAACCAAGGTTCCAAATTAAAATCAACCGCTACAAAAATTAACCACTTCCTTGTATATATGATCAAGGAAAATAAGACTTATGGATAAACCATGTACCATATGAATAGTTTTCTTTCCTACATATTTATACAGGAAGCACCAGAGACAAGTAGAGAAGAATGAGATGGTAAGATAGATATTTTTCCTTGTTTATGCTCACATGAGCTTTTAGAGGTTTCATAGTTTTTAAAATATAGTTTCAATTAAAATGTTTTAGATTAAAATATATAAACTCTGTGAACATACTTACAAGTAAAAGATGATAAATATATACAAATTTAAATTAAAGAATATGTAAGTTTGAAATACAACACAATTTAAAAAAATTGGAAAAGGAGAAAAATGACATCAACAATACTGCTTTTTAAATACTATAAATTATATACTTGGCTTTATATTGCAAATATGAAAGCCTCATGGCTTCCATGGTCTGGATCTGGAAGAGTACAAGAGTAGGGAGGGAGGTCTGAACTCTGATGGGGCACTAACTTAACGGTAAACTCGCTCACCTCCTCTCCATTGACCATTTCACAGTGCTCTCTGTGGATGAGTATCTTTGGTCCTTAAAGATCATGAACCTAAATTAAGAAAGGGCATTTTAAAATTTCTTTTTATTAGACTAATACTACTTCAAGTTTTTAGCCCTAAAAGTCAATATTAATTGGAAATAAAAATTACTTGGTTTCATGTGGTTCCCAATAGTTTCTCTGCCATGATAGCTCTATTTTTCAACAGATTTTAATTATTTTCAATTTATCTCTTTAAAAGAAAATTTCGATCTATCACTTTAAAAGATCCCCAAATTATACATGATTATGTGTTATCTTTAAAACCAACAATAATATAAATGGATTAATTTTATAAACTATCTAAAATGAATTGCTATTAGAAATTTAAGAGCAGTTTTTGTATTACTCCTTTCTATTTAGGCTTAAAGCATTTTCTCTTGACTGTTTCAGCTATTATATTTTCTAAAAAATGTTTAGAATAGACAAGAATGGATGAATGAATACTTCTGTTTTTGTAAGGAGTCTTCTCATGCTAAGTGACCATTCTTATAATATTTTTCTCTCATTTGACACTTTAGTTACTTGAATTACCTTAGGCATCTGGATTTTAAAACTAGGCAACCTAGAGGATAAGATGCTCTATAATAAGGTGAAGACATGTTAAAAAAAGTAAGAACACTCTTTATTATCTGTTTCTCTTATGTGTCATGACTATGGTTAAGGAGTGAAGTTGACTAGGAGAATGACAGTAGAATTGATGTAGATGTAGAGAGTATGCATGTCCCATGTAGTTAAACCCCAAAGATAGGTAGATCCAGTACAGGGTTTAAGTGCATGTTTCTAAACTTCTGACCTCTGAATTAATTTTTTTGTAATTTTCTTTTTATTTTGTTTTATTTTATTTTATTTTTTAAAATTTTTTTACAGACTGCATTTTGGTTCATTGTACACAATTAGGGTACATCATTTCGTTTCTATGGTTGTGCATGATGTAGATTCATCATTCATGTAATCATACATGTACATAGGGTAATGATATCTGTTTGAATTTGATTCTAAGTCTGCACCTTTCTGTTTGTTCAAGTTCTATTACTGTTCTGATACTCATCCAGAATATGGAAATAATATATCTTTTAGTGAATATGCAATAAAATGAGTATAAAAACTTTTAGTACAGTACCTACTACAAAATAGGTATGTTTACTAAATTACTGACCTTAAAAGATCTCATTTTGTAAGACAAGGAAGATAAAGAAGATGATAAAGAGAGGGAGTGTTTCACTTCTGACCAATGTACCTGACCACATCTCCTTTTAGATGCCTCAGAGTAACCATGCTTTGGCAGTAGATGACACTGTCACATCATTAGAAAGAATTTACAACACTCATCCAGTATCAAATGAAAGACAGGCCTGGGTCATTTATTTGTGTCTCCCTGATCACAGGAGGAGCTGAGAAGTAATTTCTTCTCATGCATGTTTGTCACTTACCCTAAGTTGCTCTCTGTTCCTGTTCTGAGTCTACTAGTACCTTCTGGTGAATCATCCACTTCTGTCTTGTCATTTTTATTTCAGAAATCTGAAGTCAAAACTATTCTTCTAAGTCAACATCTCTTATTGTTCCTTTAAAATCTAAACAAAACAAGTGAACAAAGAACTGTAGTATCCAGTAGAAGAAACTTTATATACTGATAATTCAGAGGACTTCGCTAGAAGAAAGTACTTGCTCTTTTTTCTAGGCAAGTCCATTTTATATTTTTAACTGTTGCCATTTACTGTGTCATGGTGGGAAAGATTGGTAGCAGCTTTGGTTGAAATAATTAGCCAGATTTTCAGAGAGAATGGAACATATAACTACTGCAGTGATTGGGACTGTGATCCTGGGGACAAGTGCTAAGTGAATTGTTGGTTCTCTAGAAATGTGAGGTTGAGGACATTCCATTTCGCTCAAGTAGTCCTGAAAGTCCACAGGAAAAAAAAAGTGGAAAGCAAATTGTTGCATTTTAGGAGCTAAGAATGGAATACTAATTTCAACCCATGGTTTGGGAAATTCTAGTAATCAATCATATTATTAATACAAAATAATAAAAATTATGTTTAATATTACTAAAGAAAAGTATTACATACTTTAATATTATAAAAATATACCAAAAAAGGTACTCTAAGATGTTCATTGTAAGAAAAAAAGTGGTATTTAGAGACATGCTTCATGAACTCCTAGGATACATGAAAGTTGTTTGGAAAGATTTATATACAAAATATTCTCTCATTTTTCACAAATAAACTTTGAGAGACAAACTGCTTTTTAATTTAAAAGTGATTTTGTACCTACCTTTTCTTATGTAAACTCTTGAAAATTTGCACTTTATGTATTTTGCTTAAGGTATTTTCTTTCTTTCCTTCTTTCTTGTTAAAGGCTAAGATTTGCATAGAGATGTGTGGTGGATCTACAATGTATCAATGTATACCACTTTATATACGGTACTAAATTCTTTTTGTTTTAATTTTTTTTCAGCTCTGAAATTTAATTTAAAACCCAAAAAGGTGTTTCCTGGGGGGACATAAAAAAGCCCTCCATTTGTTAACTAGTCAAAAGCAATTCATTTTAAAGTTCAAGTTCTGAGCTAAAAAGAGTGAGAGTATTAAATGCCAAGTTTGGCATTTAATCTAATGGTGAGGTGGAATCTCCAGCCTGAGATTTCCATCTACGCCTTTGCTGTTGGAGACTGCAACAAGGGTAACAAAGCTGCAGAGTGGCCCCACCCTTGGATTAGAAATAGCCAACGTCTGATAGAAGTTTTCAGAGAACTGAACAAGCAGGCAGTCATCTCCCTCCAAATTCGCTCATTTCAATCCTTAAAGCACTCTGAAATAGCTTTATGATCACCAAACATCTAATTTTACCTTGCTATTATTAATCCATGGTTGTAGCTCAAAAAAATATTTTAATACTCCAAAAAAGGCATGTATCACAGAGAAGACTGTGCAGGTATTACACGTTTCCATACCACATCTGGTCTCTTCTTTGATTTGCACAACTAGGTTTAACTGTCATGGACAGATTCATTTAATATGTTAGGATCTCAAAGAGAAAAATCAAACTGATAAATACAATAGTATATTTAATCTGAGCCAAGAATCTAGTTCCTCTCCTGTAAATAAGAGAATAGCAAATAAGTATATCACCTGAAGCAGCATGTTCTGGAAGAACACAAAATAGATGGTTGGTAAAGTATCTGAAAAGATAGAAGAAATTTTTGTAAACAAATCCAATAGAAGTTTCAATAATGTTGAATTCTGAAAATAAAATTTAATAGTGTTTATGCTTCTAGAAACTCAAGTGCCTTTAAATATTCATATCAAAGTGGAATGTACACAAATAATAAATTATTCCAACACCATATTGCCAATATACCATACACTCTATTATGATAAGAACTCAATATACTTTACTATAACTGATTATGTATTAAGTGCTTAATTAATACTCTTGAAATAAATCTCCATCTCCAGAACTCATCTCTGCTTCCTTTTCCTTCTAATAATTAAATAACAAAAAAGACATTGCAAATTTGTTTTTAAATTATTTAATTTTAAATTTGACAGTGTTTATTTAATGTTAAGAGATATTAGAGAAAGATTAATAGGCAAAGAAAATTAAGATTCTATTGTGAAAATTTGAGGGAGTAGTTTAGAGGAGAGATTGTAAATGTTTTCCCAAATGAAAAAGCATCTATGAATTTAATAAAAATACTATATTAATACAGCATTTGATATGTTCCAGGTCCTGTTCTGATTTATACAAATATTAACTTTTTATATTCATAATTACTCTTTACAGTATCTAGTATTATTCCCATTTAAGGATAAAGGAATTGGGAAAGAGAATGGTTAAATAACTTACTCAGTTTCATTATAGTTAGTAACTGGCAAAGATGCGATTTAAACTCAGACAGTCTGACTTCAGAGTCTGTGTTTTGAGGTACTTTATTGTTTCAGGAAAAAAATACCTCAGAATAAAAACATTTTTTTCTATCTAGGTTTGTATGAATTTCTTGGGCTGCTGTAACAATTACCACAAATCAATGACTTAAAATTGAAAATGTAATTCTCTCTCAATTACAGAGGCTAAAGTTCAAACTCAAGGTGTTGGTGGGGCCATGTCCCTCTGAAGTCTCTGCAGAAAAGTTTTCCCTGTTTCTGGGGTACTGGCAGACCTTGGTGCTCTGATTCAAAGCTGTATTATTCCAATTTGTGTCTTCATCCTCACATGTCCATCTTCCTCACATGCAAGTCTTCCTGGGCCCTCTCCTCATGCTGTAAGGATGACAGTCACTGGACTTAAGATCTACCTAGATCCAGTATGACCTCATGTCAACTTGGTTTCATCTGCAAAGACCCCATCTTCACTGAAGTCCCATTCACTGACTGGCACTGGGAATTAGGGCACAGACATAGCTTTCTTTTCTTTTTTTCCTTCTCTTTTTCTCATGTTTCTTATCGGTATTAGGACTTGAACTCAGAGGCACTTTAGCAGTGAGCTAATCCCCTTTTTATTTTTTTATTTTGAGACAGGGTCTTGCTAAGTTGCAGAGGTTGGCCTTGAATTTGTGATCCTCTTGCATCATCCTTTGGAGTTACTGGGATTACAGGCATGCTTCACTAGGTCTGGCTACGGACATAGTTGTTTGCAAGAGCCTATCCTTCTGTTAACCTTGAGGGAAATTGTTTATGTGAAAATGTAGCTATAATAAATGTAGATTGAATTTAAATTCTTAATCATGTTTACTTCAAACTCTTTTATAAAGTAACAAAGAAATTCATACCGTTTCTGAATTTCTCAGCCTTCTGTTTTTTTGATGCTGTGACAGCAGACAAGAGGCCAGCACTCCAGGAGGTTCCAAACCAGATCATGATTTCATTTGTCTCCAAGGTCTGGCAAGGAGGTTTCCCTGCAGGGGAGGCAAAGGTCACTGGAAGTTGACATTGCCACCTTCTGGTTCCAGAACATTCTACTCACTGTTCCCTGTCAGTCAGGCTTATACCCTGATCTGTCCCTTTAGATCACAGTGAGATTAACAACCCTCACTGCCTCCAGCCTCTCCAGAGCTCATATTCCACAGCCTCATCTGAGAACTGCTCCTGTGTGAACTTGAAGGGAAAAGGCTCTTTTCCCCAGTAATAATCTTTAAGAGAGGCAAGGATACTTCTGGTACCTGATAGACATCATCAAATTAAGGTTTGTAGAGGGACAAAGAAAGATAGGATTTCATGTTTCCTGGAAATACATTCTGCTTGATAATAAAAAATAGCCTCGCAATTAGCAGAATGGGACAGCCTCCCACTCCAGCCAGAGTGGGAGGGAGGCACTGTATCACCATGGTGGGAATAAGTGGGAGCATACCCTGCATAGTGCCTGGAAGGGCTCCTGGCAGCCTGATTCATAAACATCCCATGAGACACTTCTAGGAGCACACAATTCAGTAAAGACCATTCACCTAACACATTACTTCTTAGGCCTCTGTCTCAGAATAATTGTCGGCAAGAATGGTCATTCGGCTTACCTAGAAGACTGCAGACAACATCAACAATGTGAAAGAGAGAGTTAACAAAATGGATGTTGAGTTTCTCAATCTCACAAAAGTCTGAATTTTTGCTATAATGAAGAAATGTGAGGGAATTTGGCCATTATTGCATACTCTGTTGACATTTAGGTCAATGTGACAGATTTTTTTTTCCCAAAGTCATGATAGTAGAGTTGGTGCCATGGCAAAAGATATATTCTTAGAGAAATCTCAGGAACATGCAACGTGATAGATTCAAGTGTTCCAGAAACTCATGCCTTTTTTCTGTGTCTTGATTTATCTTTACTTTTTTTTTTTTTTTACTATCCATAGTTTTTGATTATAATTTCATGGCTCCTAAACTTGGAATTTGATACACAAAACTATCTGATGTCCCACCAAAAGCATCTGCTCTTCAGGTTGGCATATACTGCTTATTTAAAAATGAAACAATACCTACAAAGTTCTAATGTAAGTTACTCCAAAAATTTCGACTAGTGGTACACAGGAAACTTTTCACATACGTGCCCAGACTGCCTGTTCACTCAGAATGGAGAAGCGAGTTTCCTTTAAAGACAGTGTAATGAGATGGAAAGAGGTTTGCGGGGTCAGGATCCAGATGCCCATGTTCAAAGGCAGGCCCTAAGCCAACCAACTGTAGAAGTCGTTTGACTTTTCTATGCCTCTCATTCAAGGTCTTTAAATGAGAATAGCAATTACACCTATAGCACCAGGGTTTTTTTTTAAAAATAATTAAACAAGTAATATAGATTGTTTAGAAAAGGTTGTCATGAAGGAAACACGTAAGAAATATTAGATGTTATTTTTCACAATACTTGCCTACTGAAGAGTTCACTAGACACTGGAAAGGGAGGCAAATTTGGGGATTTAGTAAATTAAGACAAAAAGAGAGGGACCCAATGTCTACAGAACAGTCTATTAAATAGTACACGAATCCAATTACAGGAGGGTGGGAATGTGAAAGGGTTCAGTTGGTTCCCAAAGGAATAGTAACTACGTTTTCATTCTGTACTCCAAATAGAAGTGACTCTTACTTCCCAAAGTGGTTCTAAAGAGATCTCTCATTCTCTTTCTTTTCCCCCCACCCAATAAAATCTGAATGTGGGCTCTATCACATTTCTTCAAAAATGCTAAGGGGCTTCATGGTAGCATTCTTATTCCAACACTGAAGCCTCATCTCTCTTACTTTTTTAAAAAATATTTATTTATTTTTTAGTTATACATGACAAATAGAGTATATTTTAACATATGTATACAAACACAAGTATGTCTTATTTTAATTAGGATCCCAGTCTAATGAATATACATGATGTGGAGATTCACTCTGGTGTATTCATATACGTACATAGGAAAGTCATGTTAGATTCATTCCATTGTTTTTCCTATTCCTATTCCCCCTCTTCATTCCAACTTACTCTGATTCATTGAACTTCTATTCTTCCCTTCCCTCCTTGTTGTGTGTTAGTATTCACATATCAGAGAGAACACATGACCTTTAGTATTTTGAGATTGGCTTATTTCACTTAGTATGATGTCTCAAGATCCATCCATTTACTGGCAAATGTCATAAAGTCATTCTTCCTTTGGGCTGAGTAATATTCCATTGTATATATGCATATACCACATTTTCTTTATCCATTTATCTGTTGAAGGGCACCTAGGTTAATTTCATAGCTTTGCTGTGGTTAATTGAGCTGTTGTCAACATTGATGTGTCTGTGTCACTGTAGTATGCTCATTTTTAACTCCCTTGGATATATGTCAAGGAGTGGAATAACAAGGTCAAATGGTGGTTCCATTCCTAACTTTTTAAGGAATCTGCATATTGCTTTCTAGAGTGCTTGCACCAATTTACATACCCACCAGCAATGTAGTACAGAACCTTTTTTTCCCACATCCTTGCCAACATTTATCATTACTTGTATTCTTGGTTGCTGTCATTCTAACAGGAGTGAGATAAAATCTCAGTGTGGTTTTAATTTGCCTGTCTTTAATTGCTAGAGATGTTGAATACTTTTTCATGTGTTGTTGATCATTCATATATTTTCTTCTGTGAAATATCTGTTCAGTTCCTTTGCCCATTTATTGATTTGGTTATTTGGCTTTTTGGTGTTAAGATTTTTGAGATTAAGTTCTATCTGAGGTGCAGCTGGCAAAGATTTTCTCCCATTCTATAGGCTCTCTCTTCACATTCTTGTTTCCTTTATTGTGAACCTGTTCTGTTTGATACCATCCCATTTATTGATTCTTGATTTTACTTCTTGCACCTTAAGAGTCTCTTGAGGAAGTCTGTTTCTAAGTCAACATGATGGAGTGTGGGGTCTACATTTTCTTCTCCTAGGTGCAGGGTTTCTGGCCTAATACCTAGGTTTTTGATTTACTTTGAGTTGAGTTTTGTGCAAGATCAAATTCATTTGGAAAAATAAGAGGCCCAGAATAGCCAAAAAAATTCTTAGTGAGAAAAGTGAAGCAGAAGGCATCAAAATACCAGACTTTGTCTTATACTACAGAGTTATAATAACAAAAACAGCAGTATTGGCACCAAACATACAGACATGGAGACAAATGGAACAGAATAGAAGACACAGAGACAGACCCACATAAATACAGTTATTTCATACTAGACAAAGCACCATTAAAGTAAATTGAGGAAAAGATAGCCTCTTTTAACAAATGGTGCTGAGAAACCTGGAAATCCACTTGTAGCAGAATGAAATTTAACCCCTATCTCTCTCTCACTTTTGATACATTAGTTTCTACTTCATAGTTTGTTAAAATTGGTTGTAAAGAGGTTCACGTTGGAGGGTGTAGATGAGTTCCCAAAATATCATTTTGAAATCTTTAGTTAAAAATCCATTTTGGGGGACTGGGGTTGTAGCTTAATGGTAGAGTGCTTGCCTAACATGAATGAGGCACAGGGTTCCATCCTCAGCACCATATATAAATAAATAATTTGAATTAAGGTATTCTGTCCATGTGCAACTAAAAATATATTTAAAAAATCCATTTTGGGTATTTTTATGTAACTGGTTTGCTGAATTGAACATAGATAGGATCTCAACAGGGGATAGCTATATTTTATTACAGTTTTTCTCAATCAGATTTAGTAATCATTATCTCAGGCAGATTCTAACATTTTTGGTTAATGTATTTGTTAACAAAGACACCTCTTCAGGTATTAAAAATCCAGTCAATCCTGATGTTTTAATTTATAATTTCAGTCTCTTGCAATCAAGGATTCTCTCACAGCCAGCCTGACCTATGCTAGAAAACCTGCAGTGAGCAGTGAGGACTGGTCAGCCCCTTTTACCCTCCTCACTCTTGTGGCCCTACACTTGTTCTGGTGCGTTTAGACCCTGCCCTATTTGCAAAGATAGAAGGAAGATGGTGAACAGAGAAGGCACTAAAGGGGTAGAAAGGTTTTATATCACTAGTACTGTTTCAATCTAAAACCAGAAGCCCGCTAGATGACCAATGCTTCAATATCAGCACCCTCCCTTGAGAGTTCTAGTATCTCCCACCTTCCTCCTTTTCTGCTGCCTTCTTTCTACAAATGCTCTGCACAGTTTACTGCTCTTGGGCCCACCCCATTCTGGTTCAAGCTCAGCTACATTACTCAATATCTACATCATCTAAGGAAAATGGATCTTTTTCGACCAGGCACTGGAAATAAACATTGGCCCCTATGGAACCTTCTATGTTTCTCTTCCCAAGGAACACCAATCAGCCTTTAGCAGTTTCTTTTCCAGTGAGAGTCGGGCATGAATTTCTCTACCTCCATGATCTTTGGATGATTGCCTTGGCGTTGATTCACTTGGCTGAATTTGTAGAAGAGTGCATCTCCTCTCCAAGAAATAGAAGAGGAAAAGTCAAGCGCTCCAAAACTTTTCTGAAGGAAATCCTCACTCATCTGTCCTCATTCCTTTACTAGACTCCTTACAGGTTGGCTGCAGATGGTGATAGGAGAAGGGTTATAGAACCATTTAAGGCCACCTACCAACAATTTCTGCATATTTGTTCTAGTACTGCTTTAGAATGTGTGGCCACTGAGTTCTGCCTTGGAGCTCCAGCCAGGCATCTCAGACAGTGGGACAGTCTCACCTACTGCCCTGGTGCCATTGTACAGAGGCAGCTAAACTGGTTGGAACCTTCCTGTCAGAACCAAGGCTCTGACATCTAAAAAGAACTGTTAGGTGAACAGAAACCTGGATAAATTTGCACTCAGTGTTTATGGATTGCATTCATTCTTAAGCTTTCTTTTATTCAGTCTATAAGCATTTATTATCTCCATATATTTGGCAAATACCAGGAGATATTCTGGAGAATTTGATAAAGCTTAAAGATAATCCATGCTCTTAAAGAGGGGATATTTTAGAGAGTCTTTACCTTAGTTTAGTGCTTCTAAAATTTATGCATGACATTAAGAAGAGATTAAAATAAAAATATGGTCATTGGTATTGACAATATATTCTGAAGTAGTATGTAATTGTGTTCTTGACAGCAAGTGGTATATGTATGCCCTGGAAGTACATGATATCTTCACAAGGAGCATGCAAGAAGCAGCATTTTAATTTCTCTAGCATATTATATATTTATTATCTTTGTGTGTTTATTATATGTATTTAATTTTTAGATAATATATATCTGTACAGGTCCAAAATGTTATATTTATAAGATTATTCATTTACAGTGTTGTCTATATGCACAAAGTAGAATATTATGCAACTATAAAAGTAAGAAAATTCTCTACTTAATGACTTTAAAAGAGTGCTACCAAGGATGTATTGCTGCATCAGGTTGAATAATACTCCCCTCTGCCCTGAACCTGGGTATCCATATCATTTTCCTAAGAACATCCTGTTGCTGCCTTCTTTGACAAAAGGAATTTTGCAAACATGATTAAATTAAATATATTGAGATGGGGAGATTATACTGGATTCACCAGGAAGACTCTAAATGTACTTTCAAGTTGTCTTTCTGTAAAGGAGTTGGTGACAGAAAAGAATCCAATATGAAAATGGAAACAGGTATTGGAATGATTTAGATTATTAGCCAAGTAATACCAAAGTAGCCTCAAGAATTTGGAAAAGGCAAGAAATAGATTTTTTACTAAAATTAAAATTTTAAAAACTAGATTTTTCTTTCCCAGAAAGTACCAGTCTGCAAAGCATGATTTTGACTTTGTAAGACTAATTTTCAACTTCTGACCTCCAGAAGTATAAAATAGGAAATTTATGATGTGTTAAGCCACTAATTTGTGATAATTTGTTACAATAGAGAATTAATACCACTGTTAAAAGAAAATGAAGTAAATAAGCTTCTTAAACATGAAAAAAGTAAATAACCTTTGTGAAAGAACAGAGGCGGACAGAAGAATATATAGTTATGAGAAGGTCTAGAACAGATGATCAATGTCTGATCACAGAGTGTGTGTGTGTGTGTGTGTATGTATTTATGAGTTCCTGTTTAAGTTCTGTTTAAAAATTTAGGAGGAAATCAGAGCTACAGAGTGTGAGGATGTTCATGTGGAACATTGGTTTTCATAGTGCAGCTCCGTGAATATAGTAGAAGACAGGAGTGGTAAAATGGAAAGAAAGTAGAACGTGAAATCAGAGGATGCAATACTGACTGCCACCTGCCAAGAAGCCCTGGTTAACTTATGGGAAGTCTAATTCTTATTTTCCTCCAGAAGTACAGGGCAACACACTGCACCAAGGATCCATCCCACATCACTCGGATGAGTTTTGAAGGCAGAGTCCTGGACTTAACTGCATCCCCACCACTTAGTTACATAACCTTGCATAAAACTTTGTTACTCAGTTTTATAATCTCTATAATGGGGGTAACCACAACTCTTTAAAGGGCTGTTGTGAAGCTAAAATAAGGTATTATAACACACATAACATCTAGTTAGCACTTAAGATCATAGTAAAGTGTAATGGTACCACATTTCCATATTGTGTTATTCTGTGAATACCAAATGTAAGGACTTAACACTATGCCTAACATGTAACAGATGTAGGGGAGAAGCATTCATTCATTGAGGATGTAAGAAACTTAATGACACTAAATTCATGTTTTATAGGTGTTAGAACATGCAAAGGTAAGATTAAGTCATTCAAACATCAAATATCCCTGTTTTACAGAGCAATACAATGTGCACATTTACTAAACCAAAAGAAATAGTCATCTGATGAACATAAATTCATGGGGACAATGGGATATATTTGAAATTGGGACTGTCTCATGTTTTTAGACTTCTCAAATCCACTTATTACATAAATCCTAATATATTTAAACATAAGTTTAGTCCCATGATTTTCCTTCTTAAAATATCTCCAGAGTTCATCCATTCCTTCTATCAAATGAATTGTGTATGAGCACTCTCCATTACTTTGTGCTTCCTATCACTCTCTGATCTCATCTCTTTATTCTATGTTTCACACTTTTTGACCTGGTGATATTTTCCTGCTCGTATTTGCCTTAATGTAAGATTCTTCCCTTCACTCTTGCTTTTGGTTAAGTTGTCTTCTGTGCCTGTATTTCCCCCTCCTGCTCCCATCTCTGTGTGCTTTCTACTTGGTTGTTTTTTTACTTATCCTTTGAAACTGAGCCCAGATGTCCTGTTCTTAAGGTGCTTCAACCACCAACCCTCACTCCTTCCTTCAGCCATCACTCATTTGAGTGTAACAGACATCAAGGTGGCTGCAATTGTTTAAATTCTATCCCACAGTCTCTGAACAGTATCTGGGACAGGAATTCAACAAATCACTGTTGAATTAGTATACAAATGAAAAACCCAGAGGGTTTATGCAATTTACCAAAAGACACATAGCTAAATATTTCCCATGGAAATGAATCTCTCCATATTATTTTGTTTTTAGAGGCTGCCACTGCTGCAAAAAAGAATGATAGAGTAAAGACATAATGTACAACATAAATATAATGATGAGATAAAAATGGTATACTGCAAAATGATTTGTTGCTATGTAAGTGCTTTGAAATATGAAGAAAGAGAGAAGGCATTTCACCCATACAGAAGTGAAGGACTCTTAGTGCTAAATTATAAAAGAAAACTCATTCTTTATACATCCTTCGTTGATGGAAAAATCTGTTGGAATGTAACAGGTGTATAATCACCAAAGGATCATTTTCTTAAAAAAAAAAAAAAAGAAGAAAAATAAAACTATAACCTGTGAACAAAGGTAAGTAACTTGAATTTTATTTCTACCTCTTTTTTTAATGTTCTTATTTATCATGGAAAAGATGTAGGAAACCCAAGCTGAACAGGGCAGGAAAATAAATTAAATGAACACAGGCATATTCAGATGCCAAATGGAAAGAAAGCAGCTCTTGCCTGGTACAGAATGAGATTAGCAGGAAACATTACAGGCAAAATTCTCTGAAAGCGGGGGATGAAGCCAGCTAGAAAGCAACAAATATCTCTGACCATTTTCAAGTTTCCTGAGGAAACCCTGCCAGGTTGAAGCATTCACTTGGTCAGTCACTCTTTCCCTCTCCAGATACAAAGGCAAATGAAGCAGACTGGCAAACAGAGTTGAATTATGTAGTGATTCAAAGTATTTTAAACTTATCAGAAACATAGTTCTTTGTGACTCACAGTTATTACACACCAAATGGGCTCTTGTGAAATTCCATGCTGAATTTTTTTAGGCACTGTGGTTTGAAATGTCACCAGGAAAAGTATTATGGAAGAAGGATCACAAGACTTGGGCTTAAAGGATGACTTCCCCCCTTACCGGTAACAGAAGTATAACTTTATGGAGTGAAGGAAACCTCTCCAATCTTCCTCTTCTCATCAGGGTGAAGCAAGGTGAGGGTCTTGGGGAACAATACAGCCTTTTCTGAAATTCAGAACGGTTCATGATCAGAGAAACAGAGTAAAGCATTCCATAAATGTTCTGGTGGTTCTGCTCCTGAAAGACATTTGTTTACTAATCTTAAAGTTTTTTTTAGCCCAGATTTTATTTGCTTATTTGTTTTTACTTATAAATTTTATCAGGCCCTAAATAAGATTAAAGATGGTGTAGGCCCACTCCTTGGGCAATTTCAACATACAAATAAGTATGTGACAAGAAGAGACTAGAATTCCTCAGATTATTTTTTTTCTGTTGTCATTTTTGTCAAAAACTTTTTAGATGAAAACAACCCAGAAAACGAAGTTTGAGATGGATAAAGAAATTCATAAGTCAACTAGTTCTTCTCAGGCTGTCTCCTGAAGGTGATGAATTAGTTCCACATGATAATAATGATGCCAAAGTATAAATGATAGTAAAATCACTTATTATAATTAGATTTCAATCACAATCTTGATTATGGTTTGCAAAGAAGAAAAAGGGTAGAAATATTGAAAACTGAAGTTGTCACTAGGATTTAAGCTGGAAGTAAGAGGGCACTGAGAGGAAGAGACAGCGGGCTGGTTTCTCTGGATGTCTTATTTAGTTAAGTCAGAAGTTATATGATACGTGACCTGAAAGGATACAATTGGTACCTAGGTGTTCAAGCTTTAAGTAAGGGAGACATTCTGAATAAAGCAGAGCTTTTCAAAGTAGAGATGGTTTGAGCTGGGAGATTGTGTGTTCTGTGCAGTGATGATTTTCTTTTTCTTCTTTTTTGGTACCAGGGATTAAACCCAGGGGTGCTTAACCATGGGTCTCACTGAGCAGCTTAGGGCCTTCTTAAGTTGCTGAGGCTGGCTTTCAACTTGCGATCCTCCTGCTTTGACCTCCCGAGCTGCTGGGATTACAGGGATATGCCACCACGTCTGGCGAAATGATGATTTTCTATTTCAGATTTTATTATTGCCTGTTAGTAATATGAAAGGACCTGAAGTATTATAAATTTGTTGGGTTAAATTATTCATTATCTCTTACCTGGGAAGTGAAGTAAACTTTTGATATAGATAAAACGAGCTAATGGTCCCTGACAGTTGTATGTGTGTGTGTGTGAGGGTGTGTGTGTGTTTGTGTGTGTGTGTGTGTGTGTGTGTGTGTGTTAAATGAAATAAAGTAAAAGTACTTTGAAAACTATGAGGTCACAAGATTGTTAAATTCTTTTAATTTTGCCCCAAATTATACATATTTTAAAATTCTTCCATCTTCTTGCAACCACAGAAATTATAACTTACCCTTATATTATAAAGAAAATAAACAATTGGTTTGTTACTAATATGGAAAACCTTGCTGATTGGTTCAAATAAACACAAGTCAGGACATGTCCACTTACTTGTTGTTAATTTATTACTTATATTAGTTTTCTCCTGCTACTGTAACAAATCACCACTAATTGAATGACTTAACAAAAATGCATTACCCTTCAGTTCTGGATGTCATAATTGTAAAATCTAAATTCTAAAATACAAGACTAAAAATCAAGAAATCAGTAGGTCTGTGTTCCTCTTAGAGGTTCTAGGAATAACAATTCCTTGCCCTTCGCCCCTTTCAGCTTCTAGGGGCTGCCTGCCCTCCTTGGTTCATAGTCTCAAACTCCCCTTCCATCTTCAAAGTCAACAACTGTGTTGCTCCAACCTCTGCTTCCTCATTACATTTACTTCTTTGATTCTAAATCTCCTACTTCCCCCTTTCAATCAGTAGGTTCCTAGTGATTGAACCTATCACCTATAGGTTGATATGTTGGACCTATATGGATGATCCAGGATAATCTAACTCAAAATTCTTAATTTAATCACATATGCTAAGTCCTCCTTACTATGTAAGGTTGCCATGTATTCCCAGATTCCCAGAATTGGGACATACACGTCTTTGGAGGAGAATTATTCTGCCCACCACATTGTTCTTTAGGCATTGTGATGCCTTGGGTATATCCTGAGATTAAACACAGTTAAGAGCAGCAGTGATTTGATTCCTAGGGCCCCAAATTGGTCTCCCAGGTGTTGCCAGGGGACATAGGGTATCAAGGGTGGGTACTTTTGCCTTAATCAAGACAAGTCTGTTTGTTGTCTGTGGTATTTATCCATCTTCTGGATATGATTACATTCCTCTAGAGTTCCATTACTCAAAAGTAGAATTGCTTAAGTAGGTAGTAATTTGCTATCATTTGAAGCTTGGGTTATTTTAACATCACACCACAGGATATCTTCTATTATCAATACTCAAACTTGTATTTGTCCCAGAGCATTAAAGTTCCAAAGCCATAACCAACATTCTTGTTTTAAAACAATCAAGGCTATAAACAAATCAAAACAATTTGAAATTTTTAGCAAATTGAATTTTTAAAATTTTACTGTTCAAAACATTTTGAAAATCATTTTAATGAAAGAATTTCTTCTTTGTTAACTCATTTATCTTCTGTCAAACAATTAGTGCTTTCTTTAATTTTCTTTTTAATGACTTCTAAAATATAAATTAAATGCCAAACAACTGTTGGTGATGGTAATGGAAATGTCCAGAAAAATCAAATTAAACAATTGTCAGTCTTTGTATAAAAGACATTGGGCTTTATTCAAGTAAGACAAATTGAAGGCTACAACTAAAGTTAACCCATATAACAATTCAAGAAATGGTTAATAGATGCCCCAGGCAAAGAATAATTTTTAAAAAATAACTTCTGAAATGACAGTGACTTTTTTTTCTTTATTTCTTTATTTTTTATGGACTGCATTTTGATTCATTGTACACAAATGGGGTACATCATTTCATTTCCATGGTTGTACACAATGTAGATTCATACCATTCGTGTAATCATACATGACATAAGGTAATGATGTCTGTCTCATTCCACCATTTTTCATACCCCTCTCTCTGTCATTTCCTTCTACATAATCTAAAGTTCCTCTGTTATTCTCTTAATCCCCACCCCCCATCCCCTTTATATATCATCATCCACTTATCAGGGAAAACATTCAACCTTTGGTGACTTTTAATCAAGATGGTTGACAAATTGGATGCAGACATTTCCCTTCTCTCAGATTGTTATGAAAATCAATTACTGTACCATGTAACAGATATTTAGCATAATGCCTGGTTCAAGGTATTTAAGAAATTGCTACTGAATCTACTGATCATAGACTATAGGGGAGTATTCATTAGCTATTCATTACCAATGCCTCCCTGTTGAAATCAGGAAGAAAGTAACTTATTTTTGACTAAAAGTTTGTAGCAGATGACATTGAAATTTCTATGCATCTCAAAAGTCCTGGGATAATATTGACTACAGAAAAATCTTTTGGCAAGAAAGTTAAACTCTAAATACTATGGGCCATAAAGTATAATAATTTATACTTTATGATTCTATCAAAGAGCCAATATTAGATAAATTTACAGTTGTCTTAATCATGCATTTTTAAAAGATAAGAGCACACACAATCAACTGATAAATGAATTAATTGTAGGATATAGACTGAACACAATTCTCATCAAAATTCCAGTTTGGTTTTTGGCAGAAATTCAAGTTAATCCTGAAATTAATATGGAATAACAGAGAACTCAGAAATCTGGGAAAAGGCAGCCAAATTGTGAATACACACACTTTTTTTTTCAAAACTCTATGACTGCAATAGTGAAGACTGCAATAGTGAAATGCAATAGTGTGCTAGGGGCATTAAGATTGACCTATCGATTAAACCAAGAGTTTGGAAATAAACCCTAATATTATGGAATGTCACTTTTATTTTATTTTATTTTTTTTGGTGGTGATGGTACTAGGGATTAAACCCAGGGGCACTCTATCATTGAGCTATATTCCCAGACCTTTCATTTTTTTTTTAATTTTGAGATAGGCTCTCACCAAGTTGTCCAAGCTGACATTAAATGTGCCTTAGCTTGCCGAGTAACTTGGATTACAAGAATATGCCACCACAACTGACTGGGCTATCAATTTTTAACAAAAATGCCAGGAGCATTTAATGAACAAAGAATAAGTCTTTTCAAGCAATGATGCTGGGACCATAGGAGAGCCACATGCAAAATAATAAAAACACTCCCATGCCAGACTGCACACACAAAAATCAACTGTTTAGGTGGTAAAACAACAAGACTCTAGGAAAAAATATGGGAGAAAATTTCATGACCTTGGATACTCAATTTCTTACATATAGCACCAAGCACACATGTGACAAAAGAAAAATTGATAAATTGAATTTCAACAAAATGAGAAACATTTCTTCTCCGAAGGACACATTAAGGAAAAAATTTACAAAAGGGAAAGAAAAACTTGCAAATCCTAACCCAATGATAAAAAGACACACAGTTGAATTTTAAAATAGGAAAAATATTTGAGTAGGTATTTTCCCAAAGATGATAGGCAAATGCTCAAAAAACACTTTAAAAATGGTACAAATCAGTAGCCATTAGGGTAATGCAAATAACCTCCAAAATATCACTCTACACACTCTAGAATGACTTAAATTAGAATTGAAACAGACAATAATAAGCGTTATGAAGATGTGCAGAAATTGGAACCTTTCTGCATTGCTGTTGGGATAGTAAAATGGCATAGCTGCTTTGGAAACAATTTGGTAGTTTCTCAAAATTATTGTTATCCTACAGCCCTGTAGTTCCATTCCTAGGTAAATAAAGGTGAATTGAGAACATATGTTTTACAGTTTTTAATGTGTCAATAAGAGAAAACAACTGAAAAATTCATTAAGCAATGAATGGATCAATGGATGTGCTATATACAATGGAATAGTATTCAGCAAGAAAGAAAAATATAGTTCTGACAGTTCTATAAGATGGACAACCCTTGGAAAAAATCATGCTAAGTAAAAAAAGCTGGAAGCAAAAGCCTATATTTTCTATGATTTATTTATATGAATTGCCTAGAATAGATTAGTCAGTAGAGACAAAAAATAAATTTGTGGTTTCCAGGGGCTTATAGGGAGAGAAAAATGGGGAATGGTTATTAATGATTATTTGGAACCATGGACATGTTCTAAAATTAGTTGTGGTGATTGTACAACTCTGTAGATACAGTGAAACCACTTAATTGCACACTTTAGAAATGTTAATTTTATGATACATGAATTATCTCAATAGAACTGTTATGAAAAATGAGAAAATAATACATATAACACAAAATCATTTAAGATGGAAATATGTAAAGCTACTCATTTTTTATGCATGTGCACACAAAGCTTTGAACAAAACAAAGCTGACAATATATGCTTGTCAATGTTGGGGTCCTAGTTACTACAAATATATAAAGGAAGAGAAAGGAAATACAGCCAAGTACTGAAGTTGCCAAAGTGCTAGAACACTGTACTTGAAGGAAGCACAATCAGGTCCACATCTCAATTCCAAATATGAATCCTGTCCTTACCAGGTCCTTACCAGCTGCTCCTTGATACTGTGCTGCCCTCTTTGGAATTCAGTGCTTACTGAACCTTGGGATGTTTGTGAGAGGTGCAGAATGAGAGTGCTGCCAATAGTTTCAAATAAGAGCATCTGATTCCTTGAACACCATGGCCTCTGCCAAATCCAGAATCCTTCCTAAACTGCATAGAGATAAGAGAAGGGAAATAAAGATAGCTGGCAATTCTCCAAGAGTTCTCATAGGTGTTCATAAGTAATACAGCTGTCCAAGTTCCTCACAGTACAGCTGCTACAGGAATTTGAACAATTAGAAGTTTGGCAAATAAGTCCACATGAATAACGCAGATCTGTGGGTTCACGTTTCTTTGAAGAAGCTCGGTTGCTCAAAGACATGGCACACAGGAATAAAGATCCATGTGGAAATCCACGTGGAGTGAAGCGGGGACAGGGTAAAGAAGGAGGAGAGCGTGGTGGAGAATCCACTATGTTGACAATAGGAATAATGCCTGGAGTTCATTTCTACCCATGATTTCTAGGAGTTCTGAGGAGGCAAGTTCTTGAGAGACTGATATCCCAGCCCAGTGTCACTCAGCTAGTGAAGACACAGCAGAGATTTTCAACGCCAATAATACATTCCAGAGTAACACACACATGTGCATGTATGTGTGGGTTCACACTGCCATAAATTATGCTTATGTTTCAGCAACTGTTAGCACTTTCACATTTTCGTGTTTTTCTTTTAACTGTGTAAGGGCACAGTTAACCAGTCAAACATAAAGGTGGAAGTGGAACATCATAGTTCTTTTAATTATAATTGCATCAATTCAAATGGGGAAGAGGCTAGAACTTGAAGGGAGTAAGAAATGCAAAAGATGGGATGGGCACTACAGTCAAAACCATGTTAATGAACTGACAGGGTAATTGAAATGCTCATATCTACATGGGATATCAAAAAGGTCTTTAGTATAATAGATAAACTAGAGGAATGAGAAGATATTATTTAATTTCCCTCTACCTGAAAGTCATTCTCAGATTTTTTCATTTGTTTCTTTTTATATTCTGGGAAAGATAGGAAAACATAGGGCTGGGGACAGGAGCAAGGTTGTATGTGTAATCTCTTGCATGGTATTTGGCAAAGACTGGTCACTGTATTGGTAAATAAGTATGCAATTACTTCTGAAATTACCAAGAAAATTACTCTTAATACAAAGAATCCTTGTTTTCATATCAAGAGATCTAAGACCAGACATGCATATTTAATAAAGGATAATTTGGGCCAGATGCTATTGTGCATAGAATTTGAATGCTAATTTTGAAAATACACAAGACATATTGCATTAGAGTTGGACAAACCTAATTTCCACAAACGTTAACATGACTATTCAATAAGTATCAGGACCAGTGTCTTAAATATTCACCACATGCCCTACCATGATAGAGTTCTGTGTGTATGTGAGTCTATGTGTCAATTGTGCTCATATGGCTAATGAAAACAGACTCTTGTCAATTACCCTGATTTGACCAATACATACTGCACATGTCTATTGAAATATTACACCATACTACATAAATATGTGCAAATAATACATGTTGATCAAAAAAGTTGTAAATGTTTAAGGACATGGAAATGTTAGGTACCCTGATTTGACCATTACAAACTGCATATATGTATCAAATTATTATATAGTGTCCCATAAATTTATACAACTAAAACTAATTAAAAATAAAATATGCATTTAAAAAGGAGTAAAAACATAGTTTCTTACATACACCTGGTACATTTTTGGGCTTTTTTTTTTTTTCTCTCTGTAGGGTGTTCCCTGGTATTGACTAAAATACAATTATTTGAGCAATACTGACCATATACAGTACCAACAAGATAAGCTTTAATACTTTCAGCCTGAAAAAGAGTAGAAAAGAACTGAAGAATAATTAGTACAGAACTGAGCTTGCAAACCCCTTCCCTGGAATCACAGGCATCTTCCTCTCTGCCCCACACAGGCTGCCTTGAACCACATGTTCCAGGGCAACCAGATTCCTCATATGGGAAAACTTCATTCACAGGTGGGGCTTAAAAAGTGGTATCGGCTCAGTTCTTGGAGATGAAGCAACAATTTGCATCAATTCTTTCCATAAAGAACACATTTTGCTAAAAATTAAGATTTTTTAAACTGTTTGTTTTGTTTTCCCATTTTAAAATGATATTTGCCAATAGGGAAACTTGATTTGTGTGTCATATTCTCTTTGGTTTAATTCACTGAATTAATTTGGATAGCCTGACTTATGTTTTAATAACATCATAATCCTGAAACTTCAGTGACTTATTATAGCAGGTAGTTCTGTTTTTCTTGTTCACAGGATATGAGCAAGTTTCAACGTGAACTACTGGGAGAAATCCCTCTTTTACACAAACTCTCAGTGACCTGCTCAGTGACAGAGCAGAAATATCAGAGATATCAGAGTCAGAAATTCTGATATCTTCTAACCAGAAGTCCATGAATGTATTGGTTTCACTGAAAAGAAGAAAAGTCAGGGAGTCATACACTGGCTCATAACTGCTTCCTGGAAGTGACACTTGTTCTTTCACACATAACCTATTGACCAAAATTAAGGTTCCCAAACCCTGCCTAACTCCAAGGATGCAGGTGTTAAATTGGGATTTGCATGGCCAGTGAGGAGCAACTGTCTGCCATGATCACTAAATCTATTTGATAAGCAGGAAGAGCTCTATGTTTGTTTTGTGAAATAAAGAGGATTTTTTCCTTATTTTTAATTGGTGCATTATAATTGTACATACTGATGGGATTTGTAGTTAACTCTTCCAACATGGACACACATATAAAAATATAATTTGACCAATATCGCTCTCCAACACTTCCCCTACCTCTTTACCTCTCACCCCTTGATCCCTTTGCTCTACTATCTCTCCTTGATTTACATGAGATCTGCTCCTAAATTTCTTTTCTTTTTTTTTCTCTAGCTTCTGCGTGTGAGACAAAACATGACCACTTACCTGAATTTGACTTATTTTCCTTAATGTAATGGTCTCTAGTTCCATCCATTTTCCTGCACATGACATAATTTCATTTTTTCTTTATAGAAGAATAAAACTTTATTGTGTATATATACCAAATTTTCTTTATCCATTCATCTGTTGATGTACACTTAGTCTGGTTCTATAGTTTGGCTATTGCAAATTATGCTCTATAAACATCAGTATGCAAGTATCATTGTAGTATGATGACTTTAATTTTTCAGGGTTATTACCAAGTAATGATATAGCTGGGTCACATGTCTAGTCTTTTGAGGAACCTCCATTCATACACTGATTTCCATAGTGATTGTACTAATTTACAATCCCTCCAAAGTATAAAAGTGTTTCTTGAAACAAAGACTTTTTATAAGGCTTTGCTTTTTTTCTGGGAAAGGAAGTATAATTTTAGGAATCAAGTATCATGTGAAATTATTTTTTAAGAATTCTATTTCAGAAGAGCCATAACAAACTTAGTTATCTTTCAATGGATTTCTATACTAGGAAAGCAAATATTATTAAATTATTCTCCATTTAGTTTCATCAAGTATTTTTTTACAATGAATTTTAACACTCCTTTTGATTTGAATATGTGGTAGATATCACTAAACAGACACTCACAAATTTTGTTTCTAAATGTCTTCCCCATAATTATCCTAGGTTTTAATTGGTTTATGCTCATTGGCTTTAAACTTATCAACAAAAAAGTATTGTATGTTCTTCTATATAACTGTTCACCCATGTACAAATACCACATATACATATGATAGATATACTGTATATGCATAAATACTATATGTATAACTACAATATATGTATAATTATTATACAATAATATGTATAATTATAATAATATTATTGAAATATAATTATAGCTGGTTTTGGTTTACCACTGTGTAAGTAAAACAAAACTAAATACACATGTAAGATGATTAAAGTTGTTAATGAACTTTCCTTGGTAATACACAATAGACTTGAGGAACAAAACAACAAACTGGTTTTGGAGTTCCTCCTCTGATGGTTGATATTTTAGAAAAGAGATTTTTCCATTGCCTTCTGAGCAATATCATATCACACCAAAAGAAAATCAGATTTTTGTGGGGCGATTTTTTTTCAGGTATCACAAAATAAGTGATAATGGATCACTGTGCTTAAAGATGCTGCAACACTGACTGCAGTCATAAGCAATTTACTAATCTGCTGTGACAAGGCTGTCCAACTAGTTCCCTTGCACAGGTGCAGTATTTCTATGTATGATCTTGCCAATTATTCCAGTGTAATTCTTATTTCTTCTAAGAAAACATTACCCAAAGGAGAGAAGAAACAAATAGAATAGTCAGTTAGAATTATGTGACAATTAGGTAGTAAATTAATGCCTATCCAAGCTCTTAATCATTCATCTCCCTTTCAGTATAATCAAGAAAATTTAGTATTGCTGCTGCTTCTCTTTAATGTAATTACTCAAATAACAGGTATAGAAAGGATTAAGTATTGACTACTCTTATCAACAGTCAGCTCAGAGTTTTCAACAGGAAACACTGGATACAAAACAAAAGCTTTTCAGTGAGTTTTATTGGATAGGCAATGCAATATTTACCAAGAAATTATCTGGTGACACACAAAATTAGCACCCTCAAACACAATGCTTACCCACATTAAATACTGAAATAAAAATAATGATTTAGGTATGGACTTGATAATATTACACTGGCAGAATATACAGTCTCAACTTCATAGAAAGCCCCCATGAAAACCTACAGGTAACATATTTGCTTGTGAATATCAACTGTTTTCTCCTGAAGATCAGAAACAAGACAAGGATATCATTTGGCAGTGCTTAGATTCAAGATTAAATGAGGTCTTAAGTGCATTAAGGTTTAAAAACTAAAACAATCATACATATTAAAAAATAGAAAAAATTATTCTTAGATGACATGATTTCATATATAGAAAATTCTATGAATTAAAGAAAGGACAAGCTACAGGAACTAATTATGTTTAACAAAGTCATAGGATTTGAAGTCAACATCAAGTGTATTTTCATTTAGTGGCAGTGCAAAATATATAAATAGTAGATATTATTTACTATGTAGTCTTGAAACATGAAATAAGGATGTCTTAAATATAATACGTTTAAAATCTCCACAATGAAAACAATAAATCATTAGTGAGAGAAATTAAAGAATACCCAAATAAGTGGAACGATGTACCATATTCCTGATTCTAAACACTAAGTTTTGAAAAGCCAACAGTTTCTACAAAGAATTTATAGTTTCTGAGCCATGAAAGCTAAAATTCAGCAAGCCTTTTGTAGAAATTGGCAAGCTGATTCCAAACTTATGTGGAAATGCAACAGACCTCAAATAGCCAAAATAATTTTGACAATCAAAATTAAGAAGATTTATCCTACCTGGTTTAAAAACATATGGCTCAGTTCATTCTGGCTGCTATAAAAGAAGCCAGAGACAGATGGCTTATAACAGAAATTTATATTTCCCAGTTGTGGAGGCTGGGAAGACAAAGAAAAAGACACCAGCAATCTCAGTATCTTTTGAGGGACTGCCTTCTGGTTTATAGGCATCCATCCTCTGACTGTGTTCTCACATGCTAAAGTGGCAAGGTGCTCCTGGGGGTATCTTATATAAAATTACTAATCTTATTCACAAGGGAAGATCCCTCATGACCTAATCACCTGCCAAAGGCTTTTCTGCCTACTACCATCACATCAAGGATTAGGTTTCAATGGAAGAATGGGGGTAGGGGCCCAAACCTTAAATTCTTGGTTACATACAAGAAAACAACTACACATGAAACAGAAGAGACACTCCAGCAACAAAACCAAATTGATAGTGAACTGACTTTTGACAATAGGGTCAAAGAAATGCAATGGTCAATTACACAGTTTTTACATTAAGTGGTATTGGAAAAAATAAACATCCATGTGAGAACAACAAAATAAGCACAGACCACTACCTAAAATAATATGAAAAAAATTACCAAAAACTAGAATCTTAACTAAAAGAGAAAAGGTAATAGTTTAAAACTTCTAGAAGTAAATAAGAGGAAATCTTTGTGACCTTGGAAAAGCATATGGTTCTTCTATAGAACACACACAACAATGGAACCAAAAATGAATGCTAAAGTTAATCAAAATTCAAAATTTCTGTTCTTCCATATACACTGTTAAAAAATAAATAAGAAGGTAAGTCACGCACTGGGAAAAATACACTAATAAAAGACTTGCATTTCAAATACACAAAATAAACACTAATAAAACATCAGTTAAAAATCAGCAAATACACAGCACAAAAAAGAAGGTAAATGAATAAACAATGAGTACATGAAAAGATGCTCAATATTATTAGTTGTCAGGGAAAAGCAAATTAGAAATATTAAGAAAATACTAAGGCACATCAATTTGAATATTTTTTAATAGACAATATAAAGCATGAACCTGAATGTGAAGTAAGTCGACTCTCTTATTTTTCCAGTGGGAATGTAGATGGATGCAGGGTTTTGTAAAGACTTCTATAAAAAAAAAAATCATTAAATCTAACCTAGTTTTTCCAAATTTGTTGTCTATGTTCAAGATTAGAGTAAAAACTGATAACTTTTTGTGGTGTCATCACTTCATGTTTAAGATGTTGGCCAGGCTTTTACACAGAACTGAAGTTCTACTTATTTCTTCCTCACAGTAAGCTGCATATTCTAGTATCTAATTGTTGAATAGATTTCCTGTCCCCAAAGCAAATTTTATCAATTGACTTCAAAGCAACAATGAATGCTATGCATAAAACAATAGACTAGGAATCAATTTGGTTCTTAATCCTGGTTGTACTTCTGTTTTTGTGTTCTTGAAAAAGTAAAGCAAATAGTATGACCTTCAATGCTTTACATTGTAGAATAATTCTAAATAAAATCAGAAAATTCTGAAGTAACATTTACCTACTTCTTTGCATCTTGTTCAATAGTGGACACATGATATTGTCTTACTAAACAATTTTCAATGCTTTACTGAAGGCAAAAAGAAAGATTTGACTTAAGAGAAACAGAACAAAATTAGCCTTAAGAGAAAGAGAACAAAATTAGTCCCCAAAAGGTTATATGTTTAAATTATGGAATAGATTATAATAATTTACTAGTTTCCAATGATACACGATTACCACAAAATCCAATATCTCTTAAGAAGCAGGAGGAGAGACTATGGAAGGAAGTTAGTTCCATGTCTGTGTCTCCCCATTGCTAGTAAAACTAGTGATAGTAGGAACACACCTCAACATTGTAAGGGCTATCTATGCTAAACCCAAGGTCAACATCATTCTAAATGGAGAAAAATTGAAAGCATTGCCTCTAAAAACTGGAACAAGATAAGGATGTTCTCTTTCACCACTTTTATTCAACATCATCCTTGAAATTCTAGCCAGAGCAGTCAGATAGAAGGAATTAAAGTGATACAAATAGGAAAAGAAGAACTCAAACTATCACTATTTGACAAAGATATGAGTCTATATTTAGAAAAGCCAAAAAATTCCACAGAAAATTTCCCCACTGCTTTAAACTGGAGCAGAGTGAAGATCCTCAGGGAAGGGCACCAGTAATGCCAGTGAGTGAAGGCCCCTGTTAAATTGTGGTTGAAGGCTCACAGATTACCATTCTCCCTCGATGACATATAGGTATTGGGTTTAGAATTTAAAAAAAAAAAGTTTATTCTTAAATGAAAAGACACCTGACATTACAGTCAGAAAAGACAGCCAATGATCTTTTAGTTAGCTTGTGACGTTAATAATTCACCATAACACTGCTAATTTTCAGAGCTGAAAATTCTTACCCTTTCTCACAGTCAATTAATAAAACAATATTCTATAAATAAATTTTTAAAAATCATAAATAAAACTACAAAAAATGCATTAATTAATAACATGGCTTCAAAGAAATCAAACAATTCTTAAGTTCCTTGTTTTGTAGTTTATAGATCATAAAGTCAAGATGATATGGGGTGAAAATTAGTGTCATAAAGTACATAACCACTCTGAATTTCATTTATAAAAGAAAACTACTCTGAATTTTACATTATTGTAGAGCAAAATAAAATAAAAATCTGAGATTCAGCCTTAAAAATATTTCTGCTACTTTAGAATGACA
Organism: Sciurus carolinensis; assembly: GCF_902686445.1. NCBI lineage: Eukaryota > Metazoa > Chordata > Mammalia > Rodentia > Sciuridae > Sciurus > Sciurus carolinensis. Next base: position 82,441,942 of record NC_062218.1, on the reverse strand, counting down.
TACTACTATATATGAAGCATTGAATGCATTGAATGGATGGCTACTTGTACAAAAAACCCGCTTAATTAATATAGTACAATCAAGCACCTCCATGGGAAAAAGTCATTTCTAAGATTATATGTTTAACAGTGAATATATAAGCAAAGTTTCTTTGGTTAATAAATTCTCTCTGGTATGTGTCTACATGTTTTTTTCTATGAACAATTTATAGTACAATTTTTTTCTATTTCAGTTAAAAAGGCAACTTCAGTAGGAATTATGCATGTGCTTTTAATAATTTTATTTTCAAATAAAATATTAATTTTGACAGAAAATTAAAGAAATATAAAATAATTAGCTCTGTATGAGAGAGATGAGAATCTAAATTGATAAGTAAGCACTGTGTCTGCTTCTCTGCAATGTATACCACTGGGCAGAACCTTCTAATCCATATAGGAGGTGGGGATGGGGTAAGAACGTTCCAGGCAAAAAGAGAATGGATCAGATCATTTATGGAGATAATTTATCAGTACCCCATCACAAATCACTGTAATTAAAGCCATTGCAGTCTTATATTTCCCATCATTCAACTCAGCAGACAGTTTTCCTTCTAATAAAAAGTGTCCAGATAAGGGGAAATGTTCCCTGAGGTTGAAATAGTGATCCCTTCTACTCCACACCTGGGGAAAACATATCTGCATTTTTGATGATTAAAACAACAAACTGGAGGAGTGTGATAGAAAACTGAGGCTTTCCTGACCCCTCATTGTGATTAGCATTTTATTTTCACGTGTGAAACTGAACTTAATTCAAAAACCACAATGTAAAAACCTCACCTTTGGGTATAGACACATTTCAAAGAACTTAGAATTTATTATTCTCTATATTAACATTTAAAATTACGTTGTTCAGTGTTTAAGGGTTTTGGTCTACATGTGTTACTGTTCCTTATCTCTCTTACTAACTATACAGACATAGGATGGGAGGGCTCATTCATCCGCTTATCTTCTTGTTTCACTATGTTTGCCCATCCTAGTGAACCTCATGTGGCCTTACCCAAATATAAGTAGGTTATGCATGTACACATCTTTATTAAGATAGTATTTTATTCACAAATGACAACCTTAAAATTAAATGTATAATAGTTCTGTATTGTGAATTTGATTCAGCCATCAATATTCTATTAAAATAATCTATGAAGAAAGAAAATGCTTGAACAATTTAATCCATACTTACATGCCCAATTAATTCTCAACAAAGAAATTCAATGGGGAAACGGAATGTCACTTCTTCAATAAAAGGTACTGGAAAAAATGATTATATATATGGGGAAAAAATAAATTTTAACCAATATCTCACACCATATACAAAACATAGCTCTATAAAATTCCATTACCTAGGTGTGGGCAGAGATAGAACATAAAAGTAAGGGTCATAAAATAAAAGAATTGTACTTAATCAGAATCAGAATGTAAAAGTGCCATGCTCATCAAAAGATGTTGTTAAAATTAACAAGCTACACACTGAGATATAGTTTTGAAACTCATTTACAAACATCTACATCTATCATGCATACATATTACATATGTAAATACATATATAGGAATAATGCTATAGTACAGTATAATATATAGTAATAAATATATAGAGATATTTACTATACATTTAAAAAGTACAAACAACACAAAAATAGGCAAAATACTTGAAGAGATGACAAGAAGCCACACACATATAAACTAGAGGGGCCATAAAATTGAGAGACTGACAGTCCCCAGTGTTGTGGAGCAACTAGATCTCTCACACAGTTTTGGTGGAAGTGTAAATGATACAACCATTTTGAAAATAGTTTTGACAATTACTCATAATTAACCCATCTGAAGACGTAAGACATAAGAAAATATATGTTTGCAAAAATATTTGTACAATAAAATAATTTAAGATGCATCTCTGCCTTCAGGGACTATAAATTCTACGTATGTATACCTGCATTAAGTCTACAAATATTTATTAAGAACTTCCTATGGTCACATGACTGTGCTGGCAAAAACAGAACAAAGATATACGTATCACAGTCTTACAGATCATGGGACTTACAATTTAATTAAGACGAAGAGGTTGAATGTGGGAAGCCATCCTTATTTAGCAGAATCAGACTAGGTTGAGCCATGGAACTCAGAGACCTGGCTTCTAGGAACTGCCGGGAAGTATGTGGTTGTGTGTGGCAGTGGCTCTCTGTCTCCTTCTGGAATATTCCCCCTAAGAGGATGGCTCCCCTAACTCCACCCCATCCTGTCCATCACAGAAGAAGCTCCTCCTGGTCCTTGCCCCCTTTTACTTGCATATTATAAAGGAGAGTTGGGCGACTGGGTTGTTGTGAAGAGGCCAGAGCTGATATGGCAGAAACGGTCACACCACCTCTCATAAAAAGAGCATTGTCTCTCGTGTGTTTATTAAGTAGATAAGTTTTTTTTGGGTAATAGAAAAAACCACCAACATCCTCTTCCAGCAATTAACCCTTTCCTCCTCCATGCCAGATGTGGCAGAGAGGACCCCAACAGTTGAACATATGAAAATCTTAAAAATATAACATATTTTTAAGTATGTGATCCAGTATCAAATGATCAAGCAACAATTAAATGTCAAAGCATTAAAATGATTAGCTAGAATATTCTAAGTGTGCCACTGACCTGCTAGACATATTTTCCTACTCTCATCTCTCCATGCAAATACTTTCAGTAATTTTTATTTCAAACCACAGAATAGTTAGGTGGGAAGGATGAAGATTATCATTGGGCTTGCCCTTCTTTTGAAAAGAGAAATGAAGCTTCAGCAAGGTAAAACAATTAATGAGAAATTTTATATCTCTGTGATAGTATCACATAACACTGTTGGGAAAACATAGACAAAAATGTGACAGATCTCTAGTTTCCTAGTTTTTATATACGAACATGTAAGAGAAACCTGAAAGAGAAATAAGGTTAGGAGTTGGGGAGCTGATAATGACTTTGGTTTGTAATAGGTTAAATTTGAGTTGCCTTGTGTCATGTAAAAGTCACCTCCAAAGCAGGCAGACTGACTCATGGCATGTTTTTTGAGGGCTCCTTAGTTGAACACTGCGCTAAGCACTTTACATAGCACTGTCTCACCTAACCCTCTCAACAAATTTGTGTGGTGAATATTATTATTTCCCACGAGGAAACAGAGGCTCAGGAAGTTAAGAAACTTGCTCACATTCACAGAGATGTTAAGTGTTTGAGTCAGGATTTCAACTCATTTCTTTCTGGCCCCAGGCCATTATTATTCTTACCATAAATTTCTCTTTAAAAAACTGAATGTTCCAACTACCAATTTAAAGTGGTTGAATCCTCTAATGCAATATTATGAAACTTCTGCTAATTAAAATAATTTAAAACACGGAGGAAGACAAAAGGAGGCATAACCTCATAATATCACAATCAATATTTGAAAAAATGTGCATAGAATTTCTTGAGGGTTACACAATGAAATAAACATTATAATTTGCCACTCAGCATTTTTTATTATGCCAAGAAAAAATAGTTAATATGTCATTCATTTGACCTCTGATTCAGAAATTTGAGATCTCTATTAATCAGAAAACTGAACAGGAATCTTTTCACTGTGTGGCTGCCTTTAAATATACCAAAGAACCCATGTGTTCATCCATATTTGCACTGATTCAGAAATTACACTTTCTGGGGAAAAGAAAAAAGAAAGAAAAGGAAAAATGAAAATTACATAGAAAGAAAGAGGAGGCCTGAGGCACATACGTTACATTGAACTGTGCAATATCAAACTAAAATACTTTAAATAGGGCTGGATACAGGAGTGTGCTAGAGTACAAAACTGGGACCAAATTGTCTTAAATCATTTTCAAATAACATAAAATAGACACATGCATATATGTATGTACATAGAAGAATTATGTTCATGTATTTCATGTTTTCAATATCAGAAAACCAAACAAATGAGTTCTGATAGTTTTCCATCTCAGTCCATAAACTGTGGAGGATAAAAGTTAACCTCTGAAAATGAGAGTAAGAGTTGTACCCACTTACACCACTCAGCTGTAGAACTGAGAAGACATCTCACCAGCATCGGGAGACAGAGATAAAGGATAGTGCACAAATCAGCATGTGGCAAGATGTTCTCTAGGGAGAATTTTTTTTTTTTTCTTCCAGGGAAATACTGTATGAGATGCTAGAAAACATGAGTATAGAACAAGGGAGTTTCTAACAGAATTCAGAAAAGTAATCACTCTTCTGAAGACCCAAAAAGGAAGACAACTTTTCATATTAATAAGATGCTAAATGTTATGGTCTCTTGGCATCAGGGAAAGAGTGGCCCTGGAAAGAATTGCTGGGTAACAACAAGCAAAAATCTGTATTGGACATTGTGAAAACAACAAAAATCACATTAGGAAACTAAATTGATTACATGAAAGACAAGGATAAAATCATTGAATATAAGAAAAAATTAGATTGAGAGCAATATAAATACAGGATAATTTATACCAATACTATTGTATTTCTGGAAATGAGAACAACTAGAATAGAAACAATAATAAAACACTTAATAGAAAAAAAACTGTTGATTAACTATGATCTGAATAAATAACTTAAAATTTTTAAGTTTTAGACACTATCAAGAAAAAAGATCCATATCTATAAGCATCTTGAAAATCTTTAGAATTATGAAGAAAAAGGGGAAAAAGGTAATTTCCAATGAAATAATGATTGAAGTTTTTCTTAGACTTCTCTGCAACTCTTGATTATATAAGAAAATGGAACATGTTTTTCAGTTTTTAGAGTCAAAGTGTGGTCTTAGACTGGGTTCTTCTAAATGGTAACTCTGAGAAAAAAATTGATAACAAGTAGTTTATTGGTGGGATGATCCCAAGGAACTGTGATGGGGGAGTGAGAAGTGGGACAGTAATGTTAGGCACTGGGTGAATTTTCAAGCAAGTTTCTTCTGTAGGTAATTGGAGTCTAATCTTTCCAAAAAAGACTGAGAAATATGCAAAGTATGTACCTCACATTTATCCCACACAAGTATAAAGAGTAGTGAGGCATTTATCCACTGACTTCAAGCACTCATTAGTAGGGGTCTACCTAAGGGCAGAGTTGATTTCATGGCACTTCCCATATATTGCATATACAGGCATAGTGAGCAGGATGGGCTCTGGAAGCCAAAGAATAATCTCATGGAACAAGATGCAAATGCTGTCAGTTGCAAACTTGATTGATATTCCTGAAATCTAAGTACTAAAAGGACATAGGTGAACACCAACAGCATCTGCTGCAAGTCACACACAGGCTTTTTTAGGCATTGAAATTACCTCCTATATGTAAAGGTGACAGGATATAGTCCAGCAATCAAAAGACTATAAAACATATCTTCTAAATAAGTGCTTGATTTCGTTTATCCTTATGGATGAGAAAAACTCCATTGTGCATTTGTAGCACATTTTCTTTATCCATTTATCTGTTGATGGGCACCTAGGTTGGTTCCACATCTTGACTAATGTGAATTACACTGCTATATATATTTATGTGGCTGCATCCCTATAGTATGCTGATTAGAGATCTTTGGATATATACCAAAGAATGCAATAGCATTTAGTTGTTCCATTCCTAGTTTTTTTGAGGAATCTCCATACTACTCTTCAAAGTGGTTGCACTAATTTTCAGTCCTACCATCTATGTGTGAATATATCTCTTACCCCACATCCTCACCAACATTTATTATTATTTGCACTCTTGATAATTGCCATTCTGACTAGAGTGAGATGAAATATTAATGTAGTTTTGACTTGCATTTCCCTGTTGCTAAAGATGGTGAACAATTTTAAAGTAATTTATTGGTCATATGTATTTTTTCTTTTGAGAAGTGCCTCTAGTTCTTTTGCTTATTTATTTATTTATTTATTTATTTTATTTTATTTATTTTGGGGTTGTTTTTTGAGTCCTTTTTATATTCAGAATATTAATCCACTATCTGAAATACAGGTGACAAAGATCTCCCATTCTATGGGCTTTCTCTTCAGATTCTTAAGTGTTTTCTCTTCTGTGCAGAAGTTTTTTAGTTTAATGTCATCTACTTATTGTTAATTTTATTTCTTGTGCTTTAGGAGTTTTGTTAAGGAAGTTAATGCCTGTACCAATATGTTGGAGCCTTGAGCCTACATTTTCTTCTAGAAGTTGCAGATTTTCTGATCTGATTCCTAGATGTTTTATCAACTTTAAGTTAATTTTTGTGTTGTTGGCAAGACTGCAAATTAATGCAACCCCTTTGGAAAGCAGTATGGAGATTCCTAAAAATCCACCACATGATCCAGCTACCCAACTCCTTGGCATATTTCTGAAAGATTTAAAATCAGCATACTAAATGGATCTAGTCACATCAATGTTTATAGTAGCACAATTCACAATAGTCAAGCTATAGAATCAGTCAAGGTGCTCATGAACATACAAATGAATAAAGAATATGTAGTATATATTCATAATGGAGTTTTTCTGAGCCACAAAGAAGAATGAAATTATATTATTTTCTAGTAAATGGGTGAAATTGAAAACATCATTCTAAGTGAAATAAGCCAGATGCAGAAAGAAAACTGTTGAATGTTTTCTCCCATACGCAGAAGCTAGTTCAAAATAAAGCAAAAAAAAAAAAAAAAAAAGTGTGTGTGGGGAAATCCCATGAAAATAGGAGATCAGTGGAGTTGGGAAAGAGGTTTGAGGGGTGGGGAGGAGAGACAGAAAAAAGGAATAATTGTGGAATGTATCTGAGCAAACTTTCCTATGAACATATATGAATTTGCCACAGTGAATTTCAACTTTATTTATATCTAAAATTTCTTAATTAATTAAGAAAACTATAACTACACAGAAGAAAGATTACTACATAGAAATAAAATAGAGGAAAGGGAACAGAGAGAGGGAGGAGGAGATGAAAAGGAGAAGTAATGGGGACTGAATTGGAGTAAGTTATACTATTCCATGCTTGTGCTTGTATAATTATGTCAAAATGAACCCTAATATTATGTGTAGTTGTAAGGAACTAATAAAAATTAGGAAAAAATGAAAAATAAAATAATTTTGAATAAAGTATTACAGCTGTACAAGTGATGAATCAGAATGAGTATTAAAGATTCAGGGATGTGTAACAGAAAGTACTGCAGGACTGTTCTGTGGGAATTTCGATTGCCACCTCCACTTCAATTCATAGAAACTTCAGAAGAAACATTTACAAACTACTCATGATTTCCTAAATAAACAATAAAGAGGTGTAGTAAGAATTAATAATAGCTGCCATTCATCAATCTTTTTGTATGTTAGACTGTGTTAGAAGCACTGCATAGGTATTATCTCATTTCATGCCCTGAATACCCCTTGGACAAAGCAAGTATTATTATTATCTAGACCTCATAGATGAGGAAAGTAAAGCAAAGTATAACCATGTCCACTCATTAGCAATTAGCAGTGCATGGGCATCTTGTCCATCTGCCTTGACATGTGCTCTCTTCAAAATGATGACAGGTTAATGCCTAACAGCAAGTAAACTTCATCTGGATGTGGGTGCCATCAGAGCAGACACCACGCTGCTGCGTTCACAGTTTTCTCCTCAGGGCCTGGCAGGAAGCCTGGCATAGAATAGGAACTTGATGTTTTTTGTCCACGCTGACATTCATTACAGCTTATGTATCCTACCAAGGTAAAAAATCCTATTGAAAATGACAAATGCTTCCAGAAAAGACTTTTCCTTAGGCACAGTGCACCACATCAAAATTAGTGATTAATATCAGAAATCTACAATAAAAGAAAAATAAAGCAATTTAAGAAAACAAGTCTAGAAAGAAGCAACTAAGTCTTAGTGTGAGTGCTTTTGTTGGTGAACTCTGGGTAACTTTGTATTTGTCATTTTGTTTGGCTCAACAGAGTAAAACTCAATGAGCAGAGATGGGTAATTCAGAGGTTCTCTACAGAACAGTGAAGAAATAAATTGTTCAACTGTCTCTGACATAGACTTTATGATTTATAGACAGATACACCTGTTGCAGTGGTGAATCCTAGAAACTTGGGTTACTATTGTTTCAACTAAAATGGCAACTCCAGAAAAACAAATGGAAATACAATTAAGTATCTTTATATACACCTGTAGTAATCACCAAAATCCAAAATCTCTGTGTCTACTATCATTAGGTTCCTGGAATAATTTGCATTGCATAATCTTGTTTGGGTTCAGTGAGGGTTTATTCTTCCTAGAATTTGAAATGGTGCCAGTTCCAAATCTTGTTAAAAGGATTTATATGTCTCTCAAAAGATCTCTTCCGTATGCACTGATTCTTAGCTGACTTGGAACCATTAGTTGTTTTGTTTCATAGCCCTGGAATGATGACTAGTATCACTTGGCCTCCAACTGGAAGAGTGCCAGTCGTTTAAATTGCTTTCTGTATTCAATAAAGCCAAAGCAAATCTAGCACCAGGCCCAATAGTCAGGACAGCAGGGCACAGTAAAATCATGATTCTCTACCTCCATGCCTTTAGAAAGATAGTTTTAGCCTGAAGGCTTCCTAGGTAATACACCTAAATCTATAAATGATTTATCTAAACAACTCAATAACTATGTATAAACAACTCAAAATTACTAAATATAGAATGATAAATATGTGAGTATGTTTTCTTTAGTTCACTTATGTTTTATCATTTCTAAGGACTTTTAGTTCTATTCTGGATTATGCAAGAAATTTATTGCAAGATACCTAAAGAAATAATGAATATTAAAAACAACATAGCATCTTTTATATCACCAGTGTTACTAAAATAATCCATGTAAAATATAAAAATTACTCCACGTTTGGTATGTATGCATAAACATAGATTTATGCATAAACATCTATACATATTATCTTTAAGATTTATGTATCTATAACTTATAATTACTAAATAAAAGATAATAAAATATGAGAAATACATTTTCTTTAGTTCATTTGGTTTTTATCATTTCTTTTTTTTTTTTTTTTTTTTTTTTGGGTGCTGGGGATCGAACTCAGGGCCTTGTGCTTACAAGGCAAGCACTCTACCAACTGAGCTATCTCCCCAGCCCCGGTTTTTATCATTTCTAAAGATAAATATTTATGCAGCATACATAGCTCATATATGTTGCATGTACTACTAAAGTATTAAAAATACAATAATGGAATAGGGAATGACAGAAAATGAATATGAACCTAAATTTGGCCAACAAGAATTAACTACAGAACTGGGGTGTGGCTCAGTGGTAGAGCACTTGTCTAGCATGTGTGAAGTCCTGGGTTCGAGTCTCAGCACTACAAATAAGTAAATGAATAAAATAAAGGTCCATCAACATCTAAAAAAATAAAAAAAAAGAATTGACTACTGTTATTATATTGGGCATAATCCTTTCAGATATCTCTTTCCTGCATATATATTTACATATATAAACACATACAAAAATCTAGATATAAGTAGCATCCTATATTCCATACAGCAGTATATTCACTAAATATGTAGTTTGCGCATTACAATTAAATCTAGCTGTATATCATCTATACAGTAACTACACAATATTTTATTGAATGGCTTTATTCATTGACTTGATTTTCTATTGGTGGATATTTATTTTTGATTTTTAGACTTAAAACCAATATTGTAAAATGTTCTCTTACACATAACTTTGTGCCTTCATCCAATTATATGCTAGGAATGAATTCTTAGACGTGTAGTCATCAAATAAAAATGTACAATATTTTCATTCCAGAAAGTAATTAACAGGTGAGAAAATTCAAGTGTTTTTCTAAATACTTAATGTGCTAGGGATTGTAATTTTATCACTGGTCCCTAGTTATCAATATTAATATGATTCTTTTCCTTGTAATCATCATTGTAGTTGACATCAGAAAGAAGGCAAGTCAAGAATTTCACTCCCATTGCCAGTTAACCCAGGAATCCTGCTTTCGGTCTTAAGGCCATGGCCATCACTGAGCGATGCAATCTGCAAGTTGTCTGGTTTGTGAATGTATATTTCTTTGGACGGGGAATCTTTTTACCAAATTTAAACGTGAGTCAACCTAACCCATGTTGTCTGTGACTACACTAATGAAAGTGGTCATAAATTTCAAATGGACAATGGTATGAAGGTTACATCACCAAAGAGGTTTGGAAGGGATTATGAAAAACAAAACTAAAAAGCTGACTGAATGACTGGAAACCAAGGCCATGAGAAATCCTGGAATGCAGCGTCAACCATATATCATTTCTAGAAGAAAGAAAATCACAAAAAAGAAAAACATTTCTGAGTGTAATAGTGGCAGGAGTAAAGGTCAGTCAAAGGGGCAGGAAATCACTGTCAATATTCGTTTAAGAAAGCTCTACTTCCTAGCCCCTGGTTCCATTCCCAAGTTAGTGAAGCTTGGCTATACAGTTTAGTCCTTATTTTTGGACTCTGTTAATCACCGTAATAGTGAGTAAAGATTATCATTATTATTTTCAGAAGGTTAAAGAGCAGGGTCCACAGTGCAGTGGTTATTTTTGTTTAGGATAGTTTCCCTTCCACCATCCTGGAGAGCTGAAGCAGTTGTGGGCTCACTCAAGAGCCCTGCCCTTCTTTCTCATGATTACAGGAAAGAAGATTTGCTTTTCCCAGAGTGGTAGTAGGCTCAGATCGTCTGGGGCCTGTCCAATGTAGTTATTTCTCTTAAGAACCAAATTCCTGGGCTGGGTTGTGGCTCAGTGGTAGAGCACTTGCCTAGCATATGTGAGGCATTGGGTTTGATTGTCAGCAACAACATACAAATAAATGAATAAAATGAAGACCCACCAACATTAAAAAAAAAAAAAAAAGGAACCAAATTCCTTGAAATTTAAACATCCCCTCCCACCCCACCGAGAATATTTTCCACTGTGCAACAGGGTACAATGAGCTTGACATTGCTTTGCTTGAGAACTCTTTCCCACCCTCAGTAAAACTTCAGTGGGAAGTCAGTACAAGTTCTAATCAAAGTATTGCAATAAGCTCTCTCTTTTTTCCTTTATTTATTTTTTATTTATTTATTTATTTATTTTGTTTCCTTAGTTGAAAAAGAGTAAGTAATTTGTCCTGCATTGGTATTAGAGTTCTGGCTATTTCTAAACAAGGAAAATATTTTCTACCTGAGATTTGGCTTATCTTCCCAAGTTCTAGATTAAGGCTTGGGACTCTATCATTGTCTGAGGTACAGCTTTTATTTTATATTTTATTTTTAATCTTTCTTTCCTCAGTTACATTTTGGAATGAGCCAACAGGATTTAGAGGTTTTCCTAGGCCTTTCTACAATAGTCATTTTTTGTAATGTAGCATCATTTCAGCACTTTAAAGAAGAATAATATGTGGGAACATTCTGCTAATGGAAAATAAATTCCCCACATTGAAAGAGAGTCCTGGAGCTTCTCTGCCGCAGCTGAATGGCAGGCCTAGAGGATGCCACCGCTTAGTTTATGAGAACAAGCTATGATCGGGGAGAATAAGGCTTTGCCTGGAGATGAGGGCAGAAGGAGAGTTCAAATACCAATGAGACAATATGACCACTCATTAATCGAGCAGAGCCTCTGAGGTTTAATATTCTGTATTCTGACTTTTAGTTTATTGATATCAACCACTGGCAGATAGTACAGGACCAACTGCTCTGATATTCTCCACTAACTTATTTTGAACAACTGTACCCAGATCATGAAAATTCACAATGGGGCTAATCTCTGAGGAGTAAAAAAATTTTTTTGGAGTCTTTCTACAGCACTTCCTCCATATTTTCACCAAGTTGCCTCAACAAGTAACTAAGTACATGTTGGTTGGTGGAAATTTGTCCCTCTGATATTTTCTTATATTTCATTTACGTATGATCACATTTGTAATACCTAGTTCAATTAACCACATTTCATAGGATATATATTAATCATAGGAGTCAGAGAGCGAGGGAATGGAAATTTTATAAGTTAAAAGTTAATAGCCGTTAATCTCAGTGCCTTATCTCTGAAGCAGGAAAATTCTATTACCTAGGCATTTACAGTAAAGCTTTCTAATTGTTACAGAATAGTAATATTCCCCTATGTAGAGGGACTCTAATGTGTTAGATGATTATTATTTCTTTTTGGGGATTAAAACCAGTGACACTTTATCCTGAGCTACACCCCCAGTCTTTTCTATTATTTTATGTGAAGATGGAGTCTTGCTAATTTGCTGAGTCTGGCCTTAAACTTATAATCCTCCTCCTTCAGCCTCCCAATCTCAGAGTCATTAATTTTACCACTCGAATCCTTTGGTGTCAGTCAATAATAACCTTTCTTTGTTCCCTAGGACCTTTAAAAATAATGTTAAGTATGTCTTTTGCAGATTACTTAACTTTCTTAATAATTAATATTTGATAATATTTTTCCATATAAAGAGTTATTTATTAAGTACAAAAGCCCTCTGTATACAACTCTTGATTGACCTTGAATATACTACTGCAGACTAAGGTAATACTATAGTTGTTTTCAAAGTCACTTAAAATTTAAAAATTCAAATGCACACAAATACATTGTAAATATGAATGTTCAAGAACAGATATTTTATTTGTCATATTTTAAGAGATTGGTCTCACTATGTTGTCCAGGCTGGTCTCAAACTCCTGGACTCAACTCATCCTTCCCCCTCATCTTTCTTCATCCTTCTCAGTAGCTGGGATTAGAGATGTGAGTCACTGTCCCCAACTAAGAATTGATATTTTACATTTTGAAACTGAGATCAGTTGATAGAAGCTCAGAGTTGCTAAGTAAATGTCTACTCATGTACATAGAGAAGATTAAGTTCTTAAGTAATTAATACACTGAGATGGATTAAAAATAAGATCCTATAAACTGCCAAAAATCAGTGTTAAAAAAGGTGTTAAGTGACTGGAGTCTTTGGGAATACAATTTGGTACACTGCTTTGAAAAATACTTTGATAATTTATCTGTAAACATACTATAAGCATGAAATAGAAATTTTAATAGTAGGTGTACTAAATGAAATAAAGATGTATAAATGTTGGTACCACTGACATGTACAAAATCTTTCTCAGCATTGTTGTTAATAGTACCACACTGGAAACAATTCAAAGGTGAAGCAATAATACAAAAAACATAATAAATTAGTGTATAATTATATAATGGACTGCTATAGAGTGATGAACAGTATCAGACTAATGTCATATGGTAAAAGATGGATGTCACTGAAGTAATTTGAATGAATGAAGACATACAAATTAGCTGGCATTATCGTATGATTCCATTTATATAGCTAAATAGACAAAACTAATATACAGTAATAGAAATAAATTACTGGTTATTTTTTGACTGACAATGACTGCATAAATTATAAAATAAAATGTGATAATGTAAAATTATTGTCCTTGAATATCTGTATACTTTATGATATACATGTTACGTGCTTTTTAAATGGGAATATTCCAGAGATACAGAACTACCTTGTGAAGAAGCAGAAGAGGGATAAACAATGAGTGAACAAAAAATTCACTCTTTACTTCTCTCTTTCCATTGTCAAAGAGTGTGAATGATAATTTTCAAGGAGAAAAAAAAAGACAATAGTTGACTTTATTTCCGTCATTATTCTGTTGTTCTGGAAACTCTGAACCCAATAGGCAAGAGTTCTGTGCCAGAGACCAGTGAGGAAGATGGACCCGGATGTGCTACTCACAAGGTAAGTGAGCTGCAAGTCTGCAAAGACAGGTTTCTAGTCACAGAAAGCAGCAACTCCCACCTGTGATTCAATAATATTTTGCTTTACTCCATATTTCTATACAATTTACATTGTGTCTAATATAGTCAATCATTCTGGTCACAAGCCTTTCCATATTTTATATATTCCTATGGTCACAAGTAAGGAGAGGAGAATGGGACAGAGTATAATGCTATCCAATAGTTTTCCAGATAATTGCCTGGTTACCCATGGAGAGCTGCATGATGTGTAGGCTCTATGTGACATAAGCACACTTCCAACTGTGTCTGATTTGAACTAATCCACACTTATTTTCTGGTAAATCTCATTAATGGAATAGACTCTATTTCATTTATTTAACCAAATTCTTTACACTTGTCCTGCCAACAACTTATCTTTTCTAAGCTTTGCTTTCAGGGTAATGAAAGGCAATTGTGATCAGTTCATTTTAAAAGGCTAGTTTATAGATATTTAGAAATGGAAAATTAAAAATGTCAAGAAAGTACAAGAAGATTCCCTTAAGGATAAGTATTTTAAATTTAGGGGACTGTTCTTTACAGTGAAATCACATAATTCTTATTCCTGTGGTGTAAAATATCCTTTAATGTATTCAGTGACTACGATTTCTAAGGGTACTCTTACTTGGTAAAATTTATTTGGAAAAATAAAAGTTGGCTAAAAGGTAAAAATTGGTTTCCAAAATGGAACTTAAAATATTCCCCTGAGGGAGGTAGCTCAGAGGTAGAGCGCATACTTGGCAGGCAGGAGACGTGAGTTTGAGTCTCCGAGCAAGTACACATACACATATACAAACAACCTCCGAGCATGTACACATACACATATACACACAAGCATGCACATGCACCATTCCCCCGGTTAAAGGCAAAATATAGGAGCTGCACGATCTCAATATACGCTTCCCACCTCTTACTCAATAAACACTGTCACACCTCTTATTCAACTTGTTCTTAAAACAACTGGAATAACTTCTTTAATGAAGAGGTTTAATAATAAAACTATGTATTTCTTTCCATTTGAAAGTGGGTATTAGCTAAGCTCTCTTGAAAAACATACTTCACTTGCTATAATGTTTGAGGACACTGTGAAGTTGAAATACATTGTAAAATTTTACATTCTATAAAAGACTGTGGCACTCCCATTGAAGAGAAATATTCTAAATGGGTATGGATGATGTAATTTGTCTTAACATCTTTCACATTATATTGTGAGTAATTTCCTGACTGATATAATCAGGGTCTTAGAAAATAAATAAACCAAGGGATTCTCCAAAATGCAGTGATAGAGGAAAATCTTATAAGCAAGTTTATATTTTCTCATAACTTTACATTGATTAATATATCAGAGATATTACATTAGGATACATATTTAAAAATTAAAGCATATATATCCATACACATTCTACTTGTACCAAATGTTCATCAAAAGAATTGCACACTCGTTCAAAATATCTGGGCACAAGTAACATATCCACTTTATACTGTGTATCTGTGAATGTACATATATTTAGTCTATACCAATATTTTGGAAGTTAATACAACATGTGTTCTGGAAAATGTACTATTGTGAAAGGAAATTCATTGCTCTTAACCAATTCTACAGTTCAAATACCTTTTAGATAAACTATTGCTAGAGTTTCCATAATCTAAGAAATGATAAATAATGAGTGTTATGTATTGACTAAATATCATAAAAACCTAAACATGAATATACTTGAAAACAGTTAGATAACACCTCTCCTCTCCATTTCAAGTCAATAAAGCTCAGTAGAAAAAACTAGCAAGGGACTTGAATAATTAAAAATTTGCTCAATTCAGTTGAAGAAACATTTTCTTTTTCCCTCTTGAAAAATAGTCTAGACTATTCATTTTTCAAATTATTGATACTGAAGTTTAAACAAACAAAATATGCAATTTTTAAGAGATATAGACTGGAAAATAAGTATAATTTTTAAATTCAGAATTTACTTCAGATAAAAAGAAAGAACAAGATGTACTTTCTCTAATACCCAATTGGTAATAATAAAAAAGAATAAAAAAGAAAACAGAGTCATCATCCCAAATACAGGGCATGGAAATTAATGCATTTCTGAATGGAATATAAGTTGGTACCATCTTTCTGAAAGGTTTTTCTTTTTTTTTCTTTTTTAGTTGAAAGTTTTTATTATGGTGGGTTGTAGAATCTTATATTTTTAATTTTTAATTTATTTTTTTTGTAAACAAATGGGATACATCTTGTTTCTCTCTTTGTACATGAAGAAGAGGCATACCATTTGTGTAATCATACATTTACCTAGGGTAATAGTTTTTGATTCATTCTGTTATTTATTTTCTTCCCCCCACACCTCCCACCCCTCTTTTCCCTCTATACAGTCCCTCCTTCCTCAATTCTTGCCCCCTCCCACCGCCCATTATGAGTCATCATCTGCTTATCAGCAAGATGATTCACCCTTTGGTTTTTTGAGATTGGCTTATCTCACTTAGCATAATATTCTCCAATTTCAATCAATTTGCCTGCAAATGCAATAAGTTTGTTATTCTTTATGGCTGAGTAATATATATATATATATATCACAGTTTCTTTATCCATTCATCAATTGAAGGACATCTAGGTTGGTTTCACAATCTGGCTATTGTGAATTGAGCAGCTATGAACATTGATCTGGCTGTATCTCTGTAGTATGCTGATTTTAAGTCCTTTGGGTATAGGCCAAGGGATGGGATAGCTGGGTCAAATGGTGATTCCATTCCAAGTTTTCTAAGGAATCTCCACACTGCTTTCCTGAGTGGTTGCACTAATTTGCAGCCCCACCAACAATGTATGACTGTACCTTTTTCCCCACATCCTCCCCAACACCTATTGTTGCATGTATTCTTGATAATTGCCATTCTAATTGAGGTGAGATGGAATATTAGGGTAGTTTTGATTTGCATTTCTCTTATTACTAGAGATGTTGAACATTTTTTCATATAACTGTTGATTGTAGATCTTCTTCTGTGAAGTGTCTGTTCATTTGCTTAACCCAGTTGTTAATTGGGTTATTTGTATTCTTGGTGTAGAGATTTTTGAGTTCTTTATATATTCTGGAAATTAGTTCTCTATCTGAAGTATGAGTGCTAAAGATTTTCTCCCACTCTGTAGGCTCTCTCTTCACATTGCTGATAGTTTCCTTTACTGAGAGAAAACTTTTTAGTTTGAATCTATCCCAGTTGTTGATTATTTCTTTTATTTCTTGTGCTATGGGAGTCCTGTTAAGGAAGTCTGATCCTAAGATGACATGTTGAAGATTTGGACCTACTTTTTCTTCTGTAAGATTCAGGGTCTCTGGTCTGATTCCAAATCCTTGGACCATTTTGAGTTGATTTTTGTGGAGGGTGAGAGATTGGGGTTTAGTTTCATTCTGTTGCATATGGATTTCCAGTTTTCCCAGCACCATTTGTTGAAGAGGCTATCTTTTCTCCACTGCATGTTTTTGGCACCTTTGTCTAGTATGAGAAAATTGTATTTATTTGGGTTTGTGTCCGTATCCTCTATTCTGTACCATTGATTTACCTGTCTATTTTGATGCCAATACCATGCCGTTTTTGTTACTATTGCTCTGTAGTATAGTTGAAGTTCTGGTATTGTAATACCCCCTGCTTCACTCTTCCTGCTAAGAATTGCTTTAGCTATTCTGGGTTTCTTTATAATTCCAGAAAATTTCATGACTGCTTGCTCTATTTCTGTGAGATACGTCATTGGGATTTTAATTGGAATTGCATTGAATCTGTATAGCCACTTTTGGTAGTATGGCAATTTTGACAATATTAATTCTGCCTATCCAAGAACATGGGAGATCTTTTCATCTTCTAAGGTTTTCTGTAATTTCTTTCTTTAGTGTTCTGTAGTTCTCATTGCAGAGGTCCTTCACCTTTTTTGTTAGATTGATTTCCAAGAATTTTATTTATTTCGAGGCTATAGTAAATGGGGAAGTTTTCTTAACTTCTCTTTATGAGGATTCATCACTTATGAATAAAAATGCGTTACATTTATGAGCATTGATCTTATATCCTGCTACTTTACTGAATTCACTTATGAGCTCTAAAAGTTTTCTGGTGGAATTTCCTGGGTCCTCTAAATATATAATCAATTCATCAGCAAATAGGGATAGTTTGAGTTCTTCTATTCCTATTTGTATCCCTTTAATTTCCTTGATCTGTCTAATTGCTCTGGCTAGAGTTTCCAGGACAATGTTGAATAGAAGTGGTGAAAGAGGGCATCCCTCCATTGTTCCAGTTTTTGGGGGAATGCTTTCAGTTTTTCATCATTTAGAATGATATTGGCCATGGGTTTAGCATAGATGGCCTTTACAAAGTTAAGGAATATTCCCACTATCCCTATTTTTTCTAGTGTTTTGAGCATGAAGGGGTGTTATATTTTAACAAGTGCTTTTTCTGCATCTATCGAAATAATCATGTGATTCTTGACTTAAGATTGTTGATATGGTGAATTTCATTTATTAATTTCCACATGTTGAACCAACCTTGCATCGCTGGGATAAAACCCACTTGATGGTGGTGCACTATCTTTTTAATATGTTTTTGTATGTGATTTGCTAATATTTTGTTGAGAATTTTTGCATCAATGTTCATTAACGATATTGATCCTAAATTTTCTTTCCTCGATGTGTCTCTGTCTGGTTTAGGTATCAGGGTGATATTGGCTTCATAGAATGAATTTGGGAGGGTTCCCTCCTCTTCTATTTAATGGAATACTTTGAGGAGTTTGAGGAGTATTGGAATGAGCTCTCCTTTAAAGGTTTTGTAGAACTCGGCTGAGAACCCATCAGGTCCTGAACTTTTCTTTGTTGGTAGGCTTTTGATGACTTCTTCTATTTCATTACTTGAAATTGGTCTATTTAAATTGTGTATGTCCTCTTGGTTCAGTTTAGGTAAGTCATATGTCTCTAAAAATCTGTTGATGTCTTTGAGATTTTCTATTTTGTTGGAGTACAGATTTTCTTTTTTTTTTTCTTCTTTTTTTTTATTGTAAACAAATGGGATACATGTTGTTTCTCTTTTTGTACATAGAGTAAAGGCATACCATTTGTGTAATCATAAATTTACATAGGGTGATGTTGGTTGATTCATTCTGTTATTTTTCCCCTTCCCCCACCCCTCCCATTCCTCTTTTCCCTCTATACAGTCCTTCCTTCACCCATTCTTGCCCCCCTCCCTAACCCTCACTCTAACCCTAAAACTAACCCCTCCCACGCCCCATTATGTATCATCATCCACTTATCAGCGAGATCATTCTTCCTTTGGTTTTTTGAGATTGGCTTATCTCACTTAGCATGATATTCTCCAATTTCATCCATTTGCCTGCAAATGCCATAATTTTATCATTCTTTATGGCTGAGTAATATTCCATTGTATATATATGCCACAGTTTCTTTATCCATTCATCAACTGAAGGGCATCTAGGTTGGTTACACAATCTGGCTATGGGGAATTGAGCAGCAATGAACATTGATGTGGCTGTATCTCTGTAGTATGCTGATTATAAGTCCTTTGGGTATAGGCCAAGGAGTGGGATAGCTGGGTCAAATGGTGGTTCCATTCCAAGTTTTCTAAGGAATCTCCATACTGCCTTCCAGAGTGGTTGCACTAATTTGCAGCCCCACCAGCAATGTATGAGTGTACCTTTTTCCCCACATCCTTGCCAACACCTGTTGTTGCTTGTATTCTTGATAATCGCCATTCTGATTGGGGTGAGATGGAATCTTAGGGTGGTTTTGATTTGCATTTCTCTTATTACTAGAGATGTTAAACATTTTTCCATATGTTTGTTGATTGTTTGTAGGTCTACTTCTGTGAATTGTCTGTTCATTTCCTTAGACCATTTGTCAATTGGGTTATTTGTAGTCTTGGTGTAGAGTTTTTTGAGTTCTTTATAGATTCTGGAGATTAGCGCTCTATCTGAAGTATGATTGGCAAAGATTTTCTCCCACTCTGTAGGCTCTTTCTTCGCATTGCTGATAGTTTCCTTTGCTGAGAGAAAGCGTTTTAGTTTGAATCTATCCCAGTTGTTGATTCTTGCTTTTATTTCTTGTGCTATGGGAGTCCTGTTGAGGAAGTCTGGTCCTAAGCCAACATGTTGAAGCTCTGGACCTACTTTTTCTTCTATAAGATGCAGGGTCTCTGGTCTGATTCCAAGGTCCTTAATCTATTTTGAGTTTAGTTTTGTGCATGGTGAGAGATATGGGTTTAGTTTCATTCTGTTGCATATGGATTTCCAATTTTCCAAGCATCATTTGTTGAAGAGGCTATCTTTTCTCCATTGCATATTTTTGGCCCCTTTGTCTAGTATGAGAAAATTGTATTTATTTGGGTTTGTGTCCGTGTCCTCTATTCTGTACCATTGATCCACCTTTCTATTTTGGTACCAATACCATGCCGTTTTTGTTACTATTGCTTTGTAGTACACTTGAAGTTCAGGTATTGCAATACCCTCTGCTTCATTTTTCCTGCGAAGGATTGCTTTAGCAATTCTGGGTTTCTTATTCTTTCAGATGAATTTCATGATTGCTTGTTCTACTTCTGTAAGGTACATCGTTGGGATTTTAATTGGAATTGCATTGAATCTGTATAGCACTTTTGGTAGTATGGCCATTTTGACAATATTAATTCTTCCTATCCAGGAACATGGGAGATCTTTCCAACTTCTAAGGTTTTCTTTAATTTCTTTCTTTAGTGTTCTGTAGTTCTCATTGTAGAGATCTTTCACGTCTTTTGTGAGATTGATTCCCAAGTATTTTATTTTTTTCGAGCCTATTGTGAATGGGGTAGTTTTCCTAACTTCTCTTTCTGAAGATTCATCACTTATGTATAAAAATGCATTAGATTTATGAGTATTGATCTTATATCCCACTACTTTACTAAATTCACTTATGAGTTCTAAGAGTTTTCTGGTGGAATTTCCTGGTTCCTCTAAGTATATAATCATATCATCAGCAAGTAGGGATAGTTTGAGTTCTTCTTTTCCTATTTGTATCCCTTTAATTTCTTTTGTCTGTCTAATTGCTCTGGCTAGAGCTTCAAGGACAATATTGAATAGGAGTAGTGAGAGAGGGCATCCCTGCCTTGTTCCAGATTTTAGGGAGAATGCTTTCAGTTTTTCACCATTAAGAATGATATTAGCCATGGGCTTAGCATAGATGGCCTTTACAATGTTAAGGAACGTTCCCACTATCCCTATTTTTTCTAGTGTTTTGAGCATGAAGGGGTGCTGTATTTTATCAAATGCTTTTTCTGCATCTATTGAAATAATCATGTGATTCTTGACTTTAAGTCTGTTTATATGGTGAATTACATTTATTGATTTCCTGATGTTGAACCAACCTTGCATCCCTGGGATGAAACCCACTTGATCATGGTGCACTATCTTTTTAATATGTTTTTGTATGCGATTTGCTAAAATTTTGTTGAGAATTTTTGCATCGATGTTCATTAAGGATATTGGTCTGAAATTTTCTTTCCTCGATGTGTCTCTGTCTAGTTTAGGTATCAGGGTGATATTGGCTTCGTAGAATGATTTTGGGAGAGTTCCCTCCTCTTCTATTTCATGGAATACTTTGAAAAGTATTGGAATGAGCTCTTCTTTAAAGGTTTTGTAGAACTCGGCTGAGAACCCATCAGGTCCTGGACTTTTCTTTGTTGGTAGGCATTTGATGACTTCTTCTATTTCATTACTTGAAATTGGTCTATTTAAATTGTGTATGTCCTCCTCGTTTAGTGTAGGCAATTCATACGTCTCTAGAAACTTGTTGATATCTTCGAAATTTTCTATTTTGTTGGAGTATAGATTTTCAAAATAGCTTCTAATTATGTTTTGTATTTCAATCGTGTCTGTTGTGATATTTCCTTGTTCAATTCGAATTTTGGTGATTTGGGTTTTCTCTCAACTTCTCTTTGTTAGTGTGGCTAATGGTTTATCAATTTTGTTTATTTTTTCAAAGAACCAACTATTTATTTTGTCAATTTTTTGTATTGTTTCTTTTATTTCAATTTCGTTGATTTCAGCTCTGAGTTTAACTATTTTCTGTCTTCTACTACTTTTGGTCTTGGTCTGTTCTTCTTTCTAGGGCTTTGAGCTGTAGTGTTAGGTCGTTTATTTGTTGAGTTTTACTTCTTTTATTGAATGCGCTCCAGGAAATAAATTTTCCTCTAAGTACTGCTTTCATAGTGTCCCAGAGATTTTGATATGATGTTTCTTTGTTCTCATTGACCTCTAAGAATTTTTTAATTTCCTTCCTAATATCTTCTGTTATCCATTCATCATATAATAGCATATTGTTTAATCTCCAGGTGTTGGAGTAATTTCTGTTTTTTACTCTTTCATTTATTTCTAATTTCAATCCATTATGATCTGATGAAATACAAGGAAGTGTCTCTACCTTCTTGTATTTGTTAACATTAGCTTTGTGGCATAATATATGGTCTATTTTACAGAAGGATCCATGTGCTGCTGAGAAGAAAGTGTATTCACTCTTCGTTGGATGGTATATTCTATAAATGTCTGTTAAATCTAAATTATTGATTGTGTTATTGAGATCTATGGTTTCTTTGTTCAATTTTTGTTTGGAAGATCTGTCCAGTGGTGAGAGAGGCGTGTTAAAATCACCTAGTATTATTGTATTGTCGTCTATTTGGTTTCTGAGATCGAGAAGGTTTTGTTTGACATACATGGGTGAGCCACTGTTTGGGGCATAGATATTTATGATTGTTATGTCTTGCTGATTTATGGTTCTCTTAAGCAGTATGAAGTGTCCTTCTTTATCCCTTCTAACTTTGGCTTGAAGTCCACTTTATCTGAAATGAGGATGGATACCCCAGCTATTTTGCTGGGTCCATATGCATGGTAAGTTTTTTCCCATCCTTTCACCTTTAGTTTATGGGTATCTCTTTCTAAGAGATGAGCCTCTTGCAGGCAACATATTGTTGGATCTTTCTTTTTTATCCAATCTGCCAGTCTATGTCTTTTGATTAATTCATGCCATTAATATTCAGGATTATTATTGAGATATGATTTGTATTCCCGGTTATTTGACTCATTTTATTCATTTATTTGTTTATTTTTGGTTCCTCTTTATTTGAGAGTTTCTTTAGGATAGCTCCTCCCTTTGCTGTTTTGCTTCTTTGTTTTTCATCTCTTCTTCATGGAATATTTTGCTGAGAATGTTCTGTAATGTTGGCTTTCTTTTTGTATATTCTTTTAGCTTTTGTTTATCATGGAAGGATTTTATTTCATCGTCAAATCTGAAGGTAAGTTTTGCTGGGTATAAGATTCTTGGTTGGCATCCATTTTCTTTTAGGGCTTGAAAAATGTTATTCCAGACCTTTGTAGCTTTTAAGATCTAGATTGAAAAACATGCTGATATCCGTAGTGGTTTTCCCCTGAATGTAATTTGGTTCTTTTCTCTCACAGTCTTTAAAATTCTGTCTTTATTTTGTATGTTAGGTATTTTCATTATAATGTGCCTTGGTGTGGGTCTGTTGTAATTTTGTGTATTTGGAGTCCTATAAGCCTCTTGAACTTGATTTTCCATTTCATTCTTCAGATTTGGGAAATTTTCTGAAATTATCTCATTGTATAGGTTGTTCATTCCTTTGGTTTGTTTCTCTAAGCCTTCCTCAATCCCAATAATTCTCAAATTTGGCCTTTTCATGATATCCCATAGTTCTTGGAGATTCTGTTCATGATTTCTTACCATCTTCTCTGTTTGTTTGACTTTGTTTTCGAGGTTAAATATTTTGTCTTCAATATCTGAGGTTCTGTCTTCCAGGTGTTCTATCCTATTGGTTGTGCTTTCTATGGAGTTCTTAATTTGGTTTATTGTTTCCTTCATTTCAAGGATTTCTGTTTGGTTTTTTTTCAATATCTCTAACTCTTTATTGAAATGGTCTTTTGCTTCCTGTATTTGCTCTTTTCACTGTTGATTGGTGCGTTCATTCAATGTCTGCCTTTGCTCTTTCATTTCATCGTTTGCTTCCCTTATCATGTTAATTATGTACATTCTGAACTCACTTTCTGACATTTCTTCTGCCATGCTGTCATTGGATTTTATTGATGTAACATCCAGCTTTGTTTGAGGCATTTTCTTCCCTTGTTTTCTCATGTCGTTGAGGTATCAGTGAACTGCTGCGATATTGCAGATTTCCTCTATTGACTTATAATGTCCCTGAAGATTGCTAGTATATCCCCTCTTATCCTTCAGTAGCCTGAAGTCTTACAGGAAGTTGATACTGTGGTGCTCCCCGAGGAAGCTGCCTCTCTAGGGGTGGTGGTCTTCAGGTGGGGTATATTCACTGCTAGTGGGCAGAGGTGCCTCTACTTGTTGACCAATGGTCATCCAAAGGGGAACTAGGCTGCGGGCTGAGGTAAGGCCTGTTTGGGCCTGTGTCTCTGGTTTTACCATCCTTGTGGGAAAACCTCACCTGGCGGGGAAGACTCACCCGGTGGGGAGGTCTCGCTGGTCAGTTCCCCTCCTAGAGGTTCCCCTCAGTCCACAACTACCGCCTGGGCAGGGCAGCCTTCCCAGGCAACGTTCCCAGGGGCCCGGACCTACCTCCTGGGCCTGGGAGCCCTGCCCTTTGCAGATGAATCTCCTTAGGTAGCCCCTCCTCAGAGAAGCTGCCCACAGTCCTGGAACCTTCGCTCCGCCCCTCAGCTTGTCTCTGTGTAGCTCTTTCAACAAAAGGCGCCTAGGTCCCCGGACCGGATAGTGCTTTGCACCTAATCGCCTGGCTATGCGACCCCTCCTCTGAGCAGCCACTTGGAGCCTCGTACATATGCTCCAAGCCCCAGTGACCTGCCGCTCGCCTCTTCCTCCAGGCAGTCACCCGGTGTTCTGTGTGGGTGTTTGGAGATCAAGCAACTCACTGCGCACCTCCACCTCCTCAGGACAGCCCCTCCCCCATTGTTCAGGTGGTTGCTGAGTCCAAATAGCTCGCTGCCCAGCTCTTCCTCTGGCAGCTGCCGGAGCCTCGGCAGGTTGCTCCGAAACCAAGCATTGTGCTGCGCGGGCTCCTCTGCAAAGTTCCCCACTTTCTGTGTTCACTGCTCCAGCAGGGAGAAGGGTATCTTGCCACCTGGGCAGGGCAGCCTTCCCAGGCAACGTTCCCAGGGGCCCGGACCTACCTCCTGGGCCTGGGAGCCTCACCCTTTGCAGAAGAGTCTTCTTAGGTTGTCTCTCCTTAGAGAAGCTGCCCACAGTCCTGGAACCTTCGCTCCGCCCCTCAGCTTGTCTCTGTGTAGCTCTTTCAACAAAAGGCGCCTAGGTCCCCGGACCGGACTGTGCTTTGCACCTAATCGCCTGGCTATGCG
Organism: Sciurus carolinensis; assembly: GCF_902686445.1. Taxonomy (NCBI): domain Eukaryota; kingdom Metazoa; phylum Chordata; class Mammalia; order Rodentia; family Sciuridae; genus Sciurus; species Sciurus carolinensis. Next base: position 82,416,811 of record NC_062218.1, on the reverse strand, counting down.
AACCGTTCTCTGAGCAGCCATTTGGAGCCTCGTACATATGCTCCAAGCCCCAGTGACCTGCCGCTCGCCTCTTCCTCCAGGCAGTCACCCGGTGTTCTGTGTGGGCACTTGGAGACCAAGCAACTCACTGCCCACCTCCACCTCCTCAGGACAGCCCTCCCCCGTTGTTCAGGCTGTTGCTGAGTCCAAATAGCTCGCCGCCCAGCTCTTCCTCTGGCAGCTGCCGGAGCCCCAGCTGGTTGCTCTGAAATCAAGTGCTGTGCTGCGCGGCCTCCTCTGCAAAGATCCCCCGCTGTCTGTGTTTACCGCTCCAGCGAGGGGAGGGGCGTCTCGCTGAGCAACTCTACTTCACAAAGTTCCCTGCGTTCTGGGGCTACCGTCCCATCCCGATGCCTACCCAACGGGAGAGACTCACCCAGCAGCTTTGAGTTGGTCCCAAGTCACTCACTATCTCCTCTTTTGAATCTTGAGTCCTGGAGCAACATGAAATGCAGCCGCCCTCTAGTCTGCCATCTTGAAAACCCCTGGAGTATAGATTTTCAAAATAGCTTCTCATTATATTTTGTATTTCATTCATGACTGTTGTGATATTTCCTTGTTCATTCCAAATTTTAGTAATTTGAGTTTTCTCTCTCCTTCTCTTTGTTAGTGTGGCTAAGGGTTTATCAATTTTGTTGATTTTTTCAAAGGATCAACTATTTATTTAGTTAATTTTTTTATTGTTTCTTTTGTTTCAATTTCATTGATTTCAGCTCTAATTTTAACTATTTCCTGTCTTCTACTACTTTTTGTTTTGGTCTGTTCTTCTTTTTCTAGGGCTTTGAGCTGTAGGGTTAGTTTATTTGTTGATTTTTTTCTTCTTTTATTGAATGCACTCCATGAAATAAATTTTCCTCTAAGTACTGCTTTCATAGTGTCCCAGAGATTTTGATATGATGTTTCTTTGTTCTCATTGATCTCTAAGAATTTTTTAATTTCCTTCCTGATGTCTTCTGTTATCCATTCATCGTACAATAGCATATTATTTAATCTCCAGGTTTTGGAGTAGTTCCTATTTTTAACTCTTTCATTTATTTCTAATTTCAATCCATTATGATCTGATAGAATACAAGGTAGTGTCTCTATCTTCTTGTATTTGCTAATAGTAGCTCTGTGGCATAAAATATGGTCTATTTTAGAGAAGGATCCATGTGCTGCTGAGAAGAAATTTGCTCTTGGTTGGATGGTGTATTCTATAAATGTCTGTTAAGTCTAAATTATTGATTGTGTTATTGAGATCTATGGTTTCTTTGTTCAATTTTTGTTTGGAGGATCTGTCCAGTGGTGAGAGAGGTGTGTTAAAATCACCTGGTATCATTGTGTTGTGGTCTATTTGATTTCTGGAATTGAGAAGGATTTGTTTGGTGTATATGGATGAGCCACTCTTTGGGGCCTAGAAATTTATGATTATTATTTCTAACTGATTCATGCTTCCTTTAAGTAGTATGAAATGTCCTTCTTTATCCCTTCTGACTAACTTTGGCTTGAATTCCACATTATGTGATATGAGGATGGACACTCTGGCTTTTTTGCTGTGTCCATGTACATGGTATGTTTTTCCCCATCCTTTCACCTTTAGTATGTGGGTATCTCTTTCTATGAGGTGAATCTCTTGCAGGCAGCGTATTTTTGGATCTTTATTTTTAATCCAATCTGCCAGTCTGTGTCTTTTTATTGATGAGTGCAGGCCATTAACATTCAGGGTTATTATTGAGATATGATTTGTATTCCCGGTTATTTGTCTATTTGGCTCATTTTTTTTTTTTTAACTCGACTTGGTTTCTCCTTTATTTGACAGTTCCTTTAGGGCAGTTCCTCCCTTTGCTGATTTAAATCATTGTTTTTCATCTCTTCCTCATGTAATATTTTGCTGAGAATGTACTCTAATGCCAGCTTTTACTTTCTTTTAGTAAATTCTTTTAGCTTTTTTTTTTAATCATGGAAGGATTTTATTTCATCATCAAATCTGAAGGTAAGTTTTGCTGGGTATAAGATTCTTGGTTGGCATCCATTTTCTTTCAGGGCTTGAAAAATGTTGTTCAAGGCCCTTCTAGATTTTAGTGTCTGGACTAAAAAATCTGCTGACATTCTTATTGGTTTCCCCCTGAATGTAATGTGATTCTTTTCTCTCGCAGCCTTTAGAATTCTGTCTTTATTTTGTATGTTAGGTAATTTCATAATAATGTGCCTTGGTGTGGGTCGGCTGTAATTTTGTGTATTTGGAGTCCTATAAGCCTCTTGTACTTGATTTTTCATTTCATTCTTCATATTTGGGAAATTTTCTGATATTATTTCATTGAATAGATTGTTCATGCCTTTGGTTTGTTTCTCTAAGCCTTCCTCAATTCCAATAATTCTTAAATTTGGCCTTTTCATGATATCCCATAATTCTTATAGATTCTGTTCATGATTTCTTACCATTTTTCCTGTTTGTTCGACTTTGTTTTCAAGATTAAATATTTTTTCTTCAATGTCTGAGGTTTTCTTCCAGGCATTCTATCCTATTCATTATACTTTCTATGGAGCTTTTAATTTGGTTTATTGTTTCCTTCATTTCAAGGATTTCTGTTTGTTTTTTTTCCAATATCTCTACTCTTTATTGAAATGATCTTTTGCCTCCTGTATTTGCTCTTTTAACTGTTGTTTGGTGTGATCATTCAATGCCTGCATTTGCTCTTTCATCTCATCATTCAGTGCCTGAATTTGCTCTTTCATTTCCTCATTTGCTTCTCTGATCATTTTAATTATGTACATTCTGAACTCCCTTTCTGACATTTCTTCTGCCATGCTGTTATTGGATTTTATTGCTATACCATCTAAGTTTGTTTGGGATATTTTCTTCCCTTGTTTTCTCATATTGTTCAGGTATCTACCCCTCTAGTAGTGAACCTCTGGGATATTGCAGATTTCCTCTATTGACTAATATTTGTCTCTGAAGATTTCCAATAACTCGCCTCTTAGCCTTCGGTAGCCTAAAGTCTCGGAGGAACTTGATAATGCGCTGTTGCACTAGGAACCTGCCCCTATAGGGGTGGTGGCCTTCAGGTGGGGTATATTTACTGTCAGTGGGCAGAGGTGCCTCCACTTGTTGACTGATGATCAGCCAAAGGGGTACTAGATTGCAGACTGGGGCACATCTGATCTGGGCCTGTGTCTCTGGTTCTACTGCCCTGGAGGGAAAACCTTGCCCAGTGGGGAAGTTTCACTGAGCAGCTCTCTTCCAAGAAGTTCCCTTCAGTCCAGAACTACCACCTGAACTGGGAAGCCCTCCTCTGCGATGTTTTCAGGTGTCCTGGGAACTGCCTGGGCTGGGAAGTCTGGCCCTGTGAAGGATTCCCTCGCTGAGTGGCCCTCCTCTGCTATGTTCCCTGGGGACCGGAGCTACCGCCTGGGCCTCGGACCTGTGTTGAAACCTTTTGTTGTGCAGTCCTCCTCTGCAATGCTCCTGGTTGACTGGGTTCTCGGCTCCAGCAGAGGAGTCTCACTGGGCCACTCTACTCCATGAAGTTCCCTGTGTTTCAGGACTACTGCCCCATCTGAGGAGCCCGCCCAGTGGGAGAGACTCACCTCGTGGCTCTGAGTTGGTCTCGAGTCTCTCAATACCTCCTCTTCTTGACTCTAGGTCTTGTCAAAGGTCCTCTAGTCTCCTGTAGGTGTCTCAGGAAGGGAGCTGACCTTCCAATGATGATGGCCACGCCCTCAGGAATAATTCAAAATGCCTGCACCAGCCTATAAAGAAGCCTCTGACTAGCTCCCCATGCAGGCTGACTGGCTCGTCTGCCGACTTGCTCGCTGATGGTGACAGACCTCCGTGTGGTGGTCAGGCCTGGTGGGGTTGCTCAGTGATGGTATCTGTCTTTGACCTGGTGGTTGGGCTGGTTGGCTGCCTGCAGCCGAGCTCCGCAAGGCAGGCAGGTTGGGTGCCCACCTGCTACCTCCAAGATGCAGGTGACCTGACTCACCCGCCCGCTTGCTCCGCCACTGCGACCAATCAGTGATCTCTGAAAGGTTTATAAGCAACAAATATTAATGTGCATTCTCAGAACCTGAATAGCAAGTTGTTTGGGTTCTGAAATATTTTCGTTAAGTTATAAAATAGACTTAGTAGTCTGTACATTTTCCATGATTATAAGTATAACACAAAAGGCTATATGTGTAAATATCTAACAGAATCTAAGAATCACTATGAAGCCACTAAAAATAATGGGGTAGAATTCTGAAAACTATAGAAAGATTTAGTATATAAATCAAAGAAAAAACTATATAAATATAATAATAATACTTCAGAAAAAATAAAATATTAATTTATTTATTAATTTATTCAATAATTATTGAGTGATAGACTACTATGTTTCTATGATTTAATTATCTGCCAACTGAAAAGACACTAACTGATCAACAATGATTACCTAGTATCATAATAAGGGATTTTATTTTCACTTTTAATTTTTATTTAATAATTTTATAAATGTAACTGTTGCAAAAGTAAAAATAAAATTATATTTCAAAAGCACTTAATCCAAGAATCATAGGCTTTCTATTCATATATAAGATATGTATTTTTAAAATACTGAACTTCCAAAGTGCAAATTCATGTATTATTATGCCAAAACAAAAGCATTTCTATAAACATAGAAATAAAAATGCTCTCTATTACAGTTCATTATTTTTATTTTTAAATACTAATACTTTTCTGCATTTTAAATGTTTTATACATGTTCTCATTAATCATCTTATTATCCCTTTTTGGTGAGTAGGTGGTAAAAACTATTTAAAATCCCTCACTGTGGCACAAGATAATTAGAACATGCATAACATGGACTACAGATTTGTATGGAGAAATACAAATAATACAAATGTCAGTGACAAAGTACTGACTTTCATGAATTTAAATCTATTATCAAAATATTATAAGCAGAAAATACAAGAAGTTCTATTACTTTATCACAAATATGTGTTCCTGAAAGGTTCATTCATAGTTGCTTAAAGAAATGGAAGGGGGAACTCCACCCCATTTCTTATGAAAAGACAACGCTTCTAAGGACTGCAATACAATTCTGGCTTGATATGAACCGAAAAAATAATCAAACACACAGCCCTGAGTTTCAGATCATCCAAATAATAGTAAATGACACTAAAGCTTCAAATAAAAGAAAGAAAAGGGAGAGGTATAACCTCAAAACACTGAGAAATTCTTGAATGGGATTTATGTTAAAGTCACTATATTGCATGGCAGCTTCACACACTGAAATAAAACAATACTAAATATGTATGCAGCTTAAACTCTGTCTCTGTCTCTTCTATCTCCTTCATTTTCTTCTATGTAAAAGTAAAAATGAAAAGGTTGTTCAGAGCTTTGTTTTCCTATGTTTAGTAATTAAGTTTGCTAAAACTGAAAAGTTTTCAAACTATTTTCCCTCAGAGTCTCTGTATTTACACTGTATTTTTAAAGTAGAATGAATTATCCTTTTTAAATGCTTCCAAAAAATAGAATGTTTTTCAACTCATTCTATTAACCTCTATTAACCTGAACAAAAGTCAAATATATGATAAATAAATGCAGATCAATATCACTCATGAATATGGATGCAGAAATCCTCAACATATGCTTCTAAATTTAATCCTGCAACATATATGGAATCAAATGGAATTTTTTAAGGAAATATGAGTTTAGTTTACTATCTTAAAATCAATCAACACAATACACCATTACTATGGTTTTAAAGTACTATCTCCAAAATTCATGTTGAAACCTAATCTCCATTTTGTTGATATTCACATATGGGACCTTTGGGGAAATGATCAGTACCTTATAACAAAACTAGAGTGAAAGATTTTAAGTCCTTTCTGCTTCTGTATTCTTCCATCATGCAGGGAAGCAGCATGAAAGTCCTTATCAGATACCTAAGGGCAGTGCCTTGGTCTTAAACTTCCCAGTCTCCAGAAGTGTAAGGAATAAATGTGTATAGTTTATAAGGCACCTAGTTTAAAGTATTTCGTTATAGCAGAACAAATCAACCAAGACACCCATATTCATGGAGTAGAATAGAAAACAAAAAACCTTATAATTACCTCAATAGATGTGGAGAAATCATTTGACAAAATTCAACACCTCTTCATGACAAAAATATTCTATAGAAACACAATGAAACTTCTTCAGCTTGATAAAGGACATCTACAACAAACTCCAACTTCTGTTATAATTGATAAAGACTGAATGTGTTATGTCTAAGACTAGGATTAAGACAAAAATATCTACTGTTGTCACGACTATTCAACATTACTAAAGGTACTACCAGGGCAATTGAACAAGAGAGAGAAACAGAAAGCATCCAGACTGGAAAGGAAAAAGTTCATGTTCAGATGACATGACCTTATATATAGAAAATCATAAGGAAATTCGCAAAAGAATACTGCTAAAACTAGTAAAAGAGTTCATCAAGTTTGCAAGACACAAGATCAAAATAGAAAAGCAAACTTATATCTATATGATACTAACTAGCTATCCAAAAATGTATTTTGGGACAAAAAATATCAATTTGCAATTATATCCAAAATAATAAAATTCTTACAAATTTAACAGACTTTAACAAATAAAGCATAGTATAATAAAAAACTATAAACACCAGTGAAAGAAATTTAAGATCTAAACAAATTGAAAGACATTTCCTTTTTTGGGGGGAGGGGTGGTGCTGGGGATCAAACCCAGGGCCTTGTGCTTACAAGAAAAGCACTCTACCGACTGAGCTATCTCCCCAGCCCCCAAATTTGTCTTTTGATAAAAAGCAATTTCTTTCAAAATTCTAGCTGGATTTTTTGAAGATATTTATAAGCTAATCCTAAAATTCACCTGGAAAAGAATGGGCCCAAAAGAGTTAAGACAATTTTAAAAGAGAATAAATTAAAGACAATTTTAAAAGAGAATAAAGTAAGATTACTCATGCATTTTAAATTTCAAAATAATGAAATTGTAAAGAATTTTTTTGTAGTTTAAAATTTTTACTCACTTTTTAAATTTATTTTTATTTTTACAGACTGTATTTTGATTGCACACAAATGGGGTACAACTTTTCATTTCTATGGTTGTACATGATGTAGATTCACACCATTCATGTAATCATATACATACATAGGGTAACCATGTCTGTATTATTCCACTCTCTTTCCTTTCCCTGTCCCTACCCTCCATTTCCCTCTACACAATCTAAAGTGCCTCCATTCTTCTCTTACCCCCCTGCATCCTACCCCACGTTATGTATTATCATTCACTAATCAATGAAAACATTCAGCCTTTCTTTTTTGGGGATTGGCTTAGCATTATATTCTCCAACTCCATTCATTTACCTGCAAATACCATGATTTTATTCTTATTTATGGCTGAATAATATTCCATTATGTACACAATATACCAGTTTCTTTATCCATTCATCTATTGAAGGGCAACTAATTTGGTTCCACAATTTAGCTATTGTGAATTGAGCTGCTATAAACACTGATGTGGCTGTGTTACTGTAGTATGCTGATTTTAAGTCCTTTGGGTATAAACCGAGGAGTGGGATAACTAGGTCAAAAGGTGGGTCCATTCCAAGTTTTCTGGGAATCTCCATACTGCTTTCCAGAGTGGCTGCACCATTGCAGAATTTCTTTATTAAAAAATACCAGCAGTTAAGACATTGTGCTACAAGCATATGCTAAACATATAGATTAATGGAATAGAATTGATAGTCCAGAAGTACATTCTTAGATTTATGATTAATTGATATTTTCATAAAAAAGAACACAATTCAATGGGAAAGAGTCATCTTTCAACATACAGCCTGAAGTGGGACAGAAGAGGCTGGACACCTAAGGAATTTTCAGTAATCAGGTTTATTGACTATTGTCAGTCCAGAGAGGACTATCACCTAAAATTCTTGGAATGAAGATTTTGGAAATTCTTTGAACTTTATACCTGGTGGGAGAAGGGTCTTGGAGATTCTATATGACAAGAGCTTTTTGTTCCATCCTCCTCACCAGACACAGGTTTTATAAGATTTTACTAAGAAAACAGATAATATCTTTTTGCACAACAGACTTGCAGACTTTAATTTTGTCACACCTTTTGTGTGCAAACCAGGCATTTACAAGAAAGAGAAAACTTCAAACCACAAAGCCTTCTGCAGATATCCTGCTGATCTGCCAAGAGGACAAGCTTAATAATGGCAAGGGTCTTTTTGGTGGGGGGACCTGGTCTGCTTCAAATCCTGTGATAAATTGATATACACATAAAAACAATTAACTTGGATCCCTACTTCATATCATCTGCTAAAAATAAATTCAAAATGGATCAAAGGAGTAAGGGTTGTAGCTCAGTGGTAGAGCACTTACCAAGCACACACGGGACCCTGGGTCTATCCCTAGTGTCACACACGCACACACACACACACACACACACACAAAGAAAGAAAAAGAATCAAAGACCTACAAGTAAAATCTCAGAAAAAAACAGAGGGATAAGTCTTCATGAACTCAAAATTGGCAACATATTCTCCAATATGGTACCAAAAGCACTGTCAATAAAAGAAAAGTTTCCCAAATAAGATATCATCGAAGTTTTAAAAGTTCAAAGTGCTTCAAAGAAAACTATCAAGCTAAAAGACAACACAGGGAGGAAGTAAATACATACTGTCCTCATATACCTTATGTTTGATATATCTGATAAGGAACTTGTACCTAGAGTGTATAAGGAAGCCTTACAACTCAACAATAAAAATACCCCAATTTAAATATAGGCAAAAGATTTAACAACATGTCTCCAAAGAGGGTAGACAGATGCCTAAAAAACATAAAATGATCTTAACCAATATCATTAGTTATTAGGGAAATAAAATGAAAACCCAGTAAAATAATGACATTATACTCATTAGAATGGCTGAAAGAAAGATGACAGATAATATGAAGTCTTGGAGAGGCTGTGAAGAAATATGAACCCTCTTACCTTGCTGGCAGAATTGTCAAATAAAATAGCCACTTTCGAAAACAGGTCAGCAGCTTCTCAAAATGTCACCCTGAAATTCCAGTCCAAGGTATATACTGAAGACAATTAAAATATATGTCAAAACTGAAAGTGTTGCTTGTAAGCTGAGGAATAAGACAAGCGTGTCAACTCTCAGTACTCATATTCAATAAAATACTAGAGATTTTAGTGAGAGCAGGTAGGCAAGGGAAAGAACATAAATACATACAAAAAAGGAAAGAAGGAAATCAAATTATCCCTGCTGCAGACAATAAGATTCTACATGTAGAAATACCTAAAAACTAACAATTTGGTACAGATACAGAGTATCCTGTGGAGAAAGAAATGAGAAAGGAATGATGAAAGCAATTTCTGTTCAAGACGTGCACACCCGTACACATACATTTTCACACACACAGAGGATTAAACTTAACTAAGGAAGTGAAATACCTCTATAAGGAAAATTACAAAAAATTGAAGAAAGTAATTGAAAAAGACACTAAAAAGTAGACAAACCTCCCATGTTCATGGATTGAAAAAATTAATATATTTAAAATCTTCATACCACCCAAAGTGATCAGATTCAATGAAATATCCACCAAAATAACAATGACTACCTTCACCAAACTAGAAAAGACAATCCTAAAATTTATATGGAAGCACAAAAATCTCTGAAGAGTCAAAGAAATCTAAACAAAAGAGCAAAGCTGGAGACATAACAATACCTGATTTCAACACACACTATAAAGTCTGAGTAATAAAAACAGCATGCTATCGGCATAAAAACAGACACATAGACCAATGAAACAACAAAGAAAGAATGAACACATTTTTCAGTCCACTGCTTCTCTTTCTTATTATTGGTTCTTTTTAGTTACATGTGAGAGTAAAATTCGTTTTGAAATAATTATACAAAGCATAAAATATACCTTATTCTAATTAGGACCCCATTCATATGGATGAACACAATGGTGGGATTCACTATGGTCAAAAACACACATCTTAAGTAAATGGTGCTGGGAAAACTGAATATTCACATGTGGAAGATTGAAACTCAACCCCCATCTCTCACCCTGTACAAAATTCAACTCAAAATGGATCAAAGACTTTAATGTAAGACCTGAAGCTCTGAAACTGCTAGAGGAAGACATAGGAGTAACACTTAAAGATATGGGTACAGGCAATGATTTTTAGGATAGGACCTCCAAAGTACAGAAACAAAAGCAAACATGGACAATGGAATGACATCAAACTGTAAAGCTCTACACCACAAATGTAACAATCAGCAGAGCAGAGACAACCTACAGAGAATGGGAGAAAATATTTACAAACTGACAGAAAAAGACTAATACCCAGAATATTCATCTGACAGAAGACTAATACCCCAAAACTATATATTTTAAACTCCAAAATTTAACAATATCCAAAAAACATGGAATTTGATTTAAAAATAGGCAAATGATCTGAATACATATTTTTCAAAAGAAGAAATACAAATGACCAACAAATACACGAAAAAATGCTTGATATCATTAGTCACTGGGGAAATGAAAATCGAAACTTATATGATATAACCTTCTCACTTCAATTAGAATGACTATTATAAAAAATAACAAATGCAGGCAAGGGTATGGAGTAGGAACCCGTACCCTACTGTTGTATCAATTACTAGAGTCACTATGGAGAACAGTATGGAGGTTCCTCAAAAAGCTAAACAGAACTACAGTGTGATCTAGCTATGGCATTCTTGGGTATCTATTTGAAGGTATTGAAATCACCATAGAAAAAAGATATCTGCATACCCATATTTATTGCGACACTTTTCACAATTGCTGAGGTATGGAATCAGTTTTAGATATTCATCAAGAGAAGAATGGGCAAGTATTATAGACACAATTGAGTATTAGTATTCAGCCATAAAGAAGAATGAAGTCCTATAATTTGCAGGAAAACAAAAGGAACTGGAAGACATCACATTAGGTGAAATAAGTCAGACACAGAAAGATAAATATCACATCTTCTCTCACACGTGGAAGCAAAAAGAAAAGTCAAGGAGGTGCAGGAGGAGGAAGAGAAAGACAAACATTAATTTGTACAGTTAATATGTGTTAATAATTAAAATAAAAATCAAGATGTATGTTTACACAAAAATTCATATGTGGATATTTGTAGCAGCATTATTCATAATACTCCAAAAGGGAAAACACCCAAATGTTGTCTATTGATGAATGACTAAACAAACTGTGGTATTTCCATACAGTAGAATATTTTTTGACAATAAAACAGAATGAAGCAGTGTTGTATGCTACAACACAGATGAAACTATAAATATTATGCTAAGGGAAAAAGACCAGTTAGAAAGTGCAACATATTTCATGATTCTAGCTGTATAAAGTGTTCATAGCTTGTAAATCCTTAGAAACCAAAAGAAGATTAGTATTCCCACCACTCCTACCACTAGCACTAGTGGTGATGGTCCTGTCTGTGAGTGATACTCTAGGAAGGAAAGAGTGAGGAGTGACCACTGATAGGTACAGTATATCTTTGGGGGACGATAAAACTTCTCTAAAATTAGGTAGTGGTGATGGTGGCACATCTCTGGCAATAGAAAATGGCACTGAACTATACACTTTAAAAAGGACAAATTTTATGATAGGTGAATTTTATCTCAATAAAAATAGAATGAGTCCTTCCTAGTTCTTTATTTAAACTGACCTTAGTTTTCATGGTTAATTTGAGGAGGATATCAGGTACAAATGTCTTTATACAAACAATATTGCAAAAAAGTCTTTTTTTTAAGGAAAAAAAGATCAAAATATTACAATTCCAGGTTTCCCATTTATGATATAAAATTCAAATCCTAAGAATGTCATTAAAGGTATTTCCAAATAGCTGGTCTTTTTTTTTTTTTTAATCTATTTTTGGCCCTAATGTGCTCCATGGCAATCAGAGAACTCTGCTTTCCTTAAGCTCATCCACTCGGTTTCCATTTGAGTGCATGCACTTGCTTTGTTTTCTCAGGAGTAGAGTACCGCCTTCTACTGCTCAAATTCTCTCCACTATTCAAGACTAGTTGAAGTATCACCTCTGTGCAGCTTCCTTCATTTCACCAAGTACACCAAGTTCTCTTAATTTCATGCTACTATAGAGTGTCTCAAGCTACATTACTTTGTTGTGACATGATTTTTTATCAAACTTTAAATGAAAATATTTCTCCTGAATCTGTAAAAAGAAACCTAAGCAATATTTGATTCTTTCACATCAAAATTGATACAATATTTTAAAGAATAGTACTGACTTCAATTTCCTATTGCATTATATTTTCATTTCCCAACTGCTTTGGGGAGGAATAGAGGTCATTTTTGTAACCACATTGATTCAATAATCATCTTTTTCCTCTGTGAAAACCAATGCGGAGTTTTAGTGTAATTGTTCAGGGATGGTGTGACTGTTGTATTGGGTCAGTCATCTGTCCGAAAAATGAACTGGACAACCTTCAAATGGCAATGACTTCAATTCCTTTGGGGTTCAAATTGACCATTAAACCAACAATAAATTATGGGGTATGCAATGATATCCTGTTGGCAAGTACTATGTACTTTACAAAATTGTCTCCACTTAGATGGAAAAGATCATTACTACCATTCAAAGTTTAGAAACTCTTAACACACAGCCATTAAATGTATTGAGCAAGGTCACAGAGTATATGATCAGTGAAAATGAGAATATTCCAGAGGTCTCAACTCTTGGTCTATCTGCCAGAAGATATAATTCCTTGGTAAATGTTTACTGCTTCACCTTAGTGTTCTGAGAGTCATAATCAAGCTCTTTCTAAATGATGTTTATGTTCCTAAAGTCAAAACACTGAAATTAACCTACACTACACCCATATAATGTTTTTACAGAAGCTACCCTCCAGCAACCTAAAGTTGAAACCCTTGTAAGAACTCAAAAAGCAGCATGAAACTAAACATTCAAGTTCAAACGCTGCTGAGAGTAGACTACTCAAATGATCATACATATGATTCTAACCATTTGATAATCTGAATGTAATAAGCCACAGAAAAGTAGTAGCAAAATTAGAAGGGTCATAAGCTATCATCATCAGGTTCTGCCTGTTTTGCCTCCAAAATATATACTTGATAAATTTCTTCATTCTCACTGCTACATACCTGCCTCAACTAATGCAATACCTTCTTGAGTTCTTTTCTTCCATTGTTATTTTCCTCAATTCTATTACTTGCTAAACAGCTAGAGTCATTTTTGGAAAGTAAAAGTGCTGTTACTTCTAAGTCTACAATCCCTTCATGCTTTTTAATTTCAGTTGGATAATATTCATCTTGTTATGACTGCCTCTACAAACTGTGTGATGTGTGCTACGCCTAACTCTTTAACCTTCCATCTCCCCTCCCTTACCCTTGATCATGCAGTTTCAACTATCTCTCAAACTTGGCAGACTTACTTCCTCCTAACCACTGTTTGACTGATTGTTTTCTGGTCCTTTTTTATGCTTGCATAAACCTCAAACATTTCAATGTATTCATTAGAATGTCGGAGTTATAACTTTCAGAGAATCCAACTAAATATGACTGGTACAATAAAGTTCATTATCTCCCATAATGACATGATTTACAGAAGAGTGTTTGGGTCTGATTTATAAATTAGTGATGTCAGGAAACTGAATCAGCTTCTCTGCGAGTCTCTTATTATAAAAGAGCTGCCATTGCCCCAAACCTCATATGTGCATCCAATTATATTCATAGGCATACAGGAGAATTAAATCATTGGTGACTGGGTAACAAATAGTGCCAGGCACCTGTGACTATCAAAATGTCTTTTGATATGTTCATCTTTCCTACTTTTTTTGAAACTCTAAAGATATATTTCTAATGAATATTACTATCATATGTTCCTATTCAAACTGATTTAAGGAAAAAATATCAAAAAATACAGGCCATTTGTATTTGTTTCCTAGGGTTATCATAACAAAGTTTCAACAACGAGTGTCTTTAAACAACAGAAATTTCTTCTTTCACATTTCTTAAGGTTAAAAGTCTGAAAATGATGTCATCAACAACATATTCTCCCTGAAGTTTCTGGAGTGGAGTGGAGTCCTTCCCTGTATCTTGTGGTTTCTGTTGGTTACCAGAGATCCTCAGCATTATCTGGATTGCAGATGTAGCCCTCCAATCTGTGTATTCATCTTCACAGGACCAGCCCCTCTTATGTCTTTGTCCTTATGACTAACTCTCCTTTTTATGAGGACCTTACTCGTATTGGATTTAAACCCACCCAAATCCAGTATGATCTTATCCTAACTTAACTAAATACTCCAAAAGTCTATTTTCTAATAAGGGCACAGTCATAGATTCTAGGTAGATATGATATCAGGGCATACTGATCAACCTAGTATACAATTCATGGACCTGGCCAAGGCACTGGAAGTCTGTTTAACCCACAGTTTCTCTGTGTATCTGCATAGTCTTGCAACTTGAAATGAAATTAGAAACTTCATGTTATATGCAGGACCATTTTCTTGATTTGATATGCAATTTCTTTGTGAGTTCAAACAATTTTGCATTTGTTTGAAGTCACAATTTGCATATTATATATAAATAATCATCAGAACAAGATTATAGGAACAAAACACTTGAAAGGAGATTGAAGAATTCAAAAGTTATGTGATTAAGTGTTCTTTCTTCAAAAACAGCCTGATGACAATCTATTTACATTATAAGTATTGAGCAACAATATAATAAATTTGATAACATTAAATGTTAAGACAGTATATATGTTTTCCAATTCAAATCACTAGAAAAATTCACTTATGATTGATAAAGTGATTTAATATAATCTCTTTAGTATTAAAGTAAAAATAAGTAGTTATGAGATATTTACCTTTTAAAAAAATCAAGTAGGCCTTGAGTAAAAAGCATATATTTGCAGCGTTTTGGTGAAATAAAAATGAAAGTAAAATATACCCAAAGTTTTAGATGTTTGATATTTTTTCAAATTGTGCTTTATGACCCAATAGAACTTTGTAATTGTTTTTTATTTATTAGAAAGCAAGTATCTTATGCCCCTTAAATGTTTAATAAGGTAAGCTCTACAATGAATACATCTACATTAATGAAAAGATAAAAATTTACTAAGTACTACAGAAGTCTTCCTGCAATAAAAAGGAGTGAAACTCTCAGGTTGTAACAAAAAATGATCCTTGCAATCACAACAAAATAATAAAATATATTTCATATAGCTGCTGGTAAAGTAAGGAGATAAAGAGAAATACAATGAATTAAACGATTAAACAATAACATTTATTTTGATCATCAGTATTTTTTCTACCTTAGGGAAATAGCAACAAAATATCATTAGTTCTAGTTAAAAAGCTGGAAAGAGATGAGGATTAAATTTTAAACTTAAATCTCCTTACAACCACATAAAGGAAGCATAGTTATGAAATTCGAAGGAGGAAATATAAATTCACAATTCTTACTTTAAAATTAATTTATTTGAAAGAAGGGCTCACAATGAACGGTTTTCCCATAAACATACTTGTTAATTTTTGCAACTCAAAACGCTTGGTTCTTTCTCCATAATACCATCTCTGGCTTTCATTTGTATTGATTCCCATCCTTTAATAGAGATTCAGATTGCTGGTTGAGTTGAAAGCAAGGGAGGCCTAATCGGTTTGCTCCTAATTTATTATAAAAATATGCCTAGAATTATTCTTGAAAAGAGCATTCATATGAAAAATAAACTTGACATAGAAGAAACTAGCAGTGAACAATCTATGGTCTCCTCCAACACAATATAAGGCAATGATCTTTCCTACAAAAAGATTGAGTTTTTCTTTCACGAACTATATTACCTATTTGCCATGGGGATTAGAATTTCTCATTCAGTTTGGTTGAATTCCACACAACTTTCTCGTTGGTGTGTTAATGTGGGAGGAAGCCCTGAGAGTATAATCTGCCCCAGTGAATAACAGGCCCCTAAGTCTGAGACAGCTGATTGAGAATCTTAAATAAAACCCAGGGCTCAATGTACTCTTTTACACATGTATACCATACATTATTTCTATTCTGAGAAAGTCGCTTTCCATAATCATGTCCTTGTTTCAATTCAAAACTAATGTTTGATTTTTTTAATTCATAATTGGTCATTAGGTGAGCAGTTAGTCACTAAAAAGCAGTCACATATTTTTCTTTTGTAATGAGAAATAAAATATCATATTATTTATTCCAGGAAATAAATTGGAATGAGGGCAGCAAAAGAAAGTTTAAAAATAAGTACATTCACATAGAGAAAGGGAAAAATATTTATAAAACAAAGTTCTTAAGCATAACAATTTTGTGAATTTCCAACAGAGTAAAAACCTAAAAATGATTTTTATTTAGAATGCTCTAGCATAATTATTGTTTTTCAACAACCTCTAGACTAGCCTCTCAACTAGCCTCTAGTTGAGAAACAATATGAAAATAAAAACTAAAAATAGTTTAAGATGCTTTTATACTCAAAATTTCTCCCTCAAATGATATACAAAAGATGATGATAAATGAATTATAAAAATTAAAAATATTAAACATGTTTGTAGGGTTGTCAGGCTCATAACTTTGTGATTAGTTCATTAGTTAGTTATGTTTAACCTTTTTGTAGCTCTTGGTTCTAGGAAATCATCTGTCACAGTCAACACAGCCTATGAGATGCAGGGCCTACTGTAAAGAGTCCTATTACTCTGCACAGTGGGGACGGATTTTGTATATTTTTGAATGTTCATGCTCTTGCCCCATTCCTTCCCCAATTCTGATCTTAATAATAACAAATTGCTTCATTTTTAAAATGCATCTTGATCCCTTCCAATTTTAGTCTTTAAACTTCCTGGAACCAAATCCTGATACCTCCATTTACAGTGTCAATAATCTTGGGCAAAAAATATAACCTCTCTGTACCTCAATTTCCCTTTCTATAAAATAAGCATAACAATTTAATGCACGGGTTATTATTGGGAATAAACAATATAGCAGAAAAAATACATAGAATATTTACTGGTACACACAAAAATAATAGCCATTATAATATTATAGATTCCATCCCATACCATAAACATTCACACACACAGACACATGTTCTATGTATTTATTAGTATTTATTATGTGCATAACAAGACATAATTATAATGCTATATAAATGTATAAGATTTCTTCCTAAACCAATTTAGAGATTATTGCATTAAAAATCGTAAGTTTGAGTCAGGTGTGATGGTGCTCCCCTGAAATCTCAGTGACTTCAGAGGCTGAGGCTGGAGGATTGAGAGTTCAAAGCCAGACTCAGCAAAATTGAGGTGCTAAGCAACTCAGTGAGACCCTTCTTCTAAATAAAATACAAAGTAGAGCGGGGGTTGTGGCTCAGTGACCAAGTGCCCCTGAATTCAACCTGGGTACACCCCAAACAAAAATAGTAAATTTAGGGAAAATATTTATAATCAAATGTTTTAAAATGCCATTGGCCTTTGAAAACTAAGAACAGTAAAAATGTGCTTAATTTACTCTGCTTTTCTTTATCTTTTTCTGATAAATTATCAGATCCATATTTAGATTAAAATTCATTTCAGCTGTCTTGATTTCCAATCCTTTTCCAGAGTTTTGCCTGTCATATGAAAATTACTTTCAAATGACTAGAGCATATATAACCATACATTAACATTCTCATACTATAGACCAGTAAATTTATACATGAAATTGGTGGAATAATGAATAGTAGGAGGGAAGTCTTCAAAAGGCTTTTAAAGAATACTTTATAGAAGTTTTAGTGATTTTTTTTTTGTAAGTAACTTTCGAAATGGGATTTGGCATCTGTGAGATTAACCAATTCATTATGTTAACATCTTACCTATTCCTTATACATACCAGGTCGACTCTTGTTCAGTCTTTGAAAACCTTCCAATGTGTGAACCAAGCTTCTCAACTTATTCCTGTAATTTTTCTAATCTTTAGAGAATTTCACCTTTCAATATGGCCTTTCTTGATCATACCATTTAAAATGTTGATACTACCTCTATACTTTTTGTCACTCTCATATGCTTTATTTGTGTTTTAGCACTTATTATTAATATATAATGTGTTTTATTTATATAGCTATTGAGTATCTTTCTGATTTTTTTTTCCAATCTTCCCACGTTAAAGTCTTTATTTCTTTAACTTTTTCCTCTACTTATAGTAACTAAAGCAATGCTTGGCATACAGGACTTAATAAATATGAATTACATGAATAGATAGTCCCCTGCTAACTCTAAAAGCACAGATGAGGTCTTGGATTTTCTGGGTCACTTAAGATACATTTTTATGCACTGTTCTATGCAAAAATAACAACAAAAAAGCAACGGTTTTGAATTATATAGTCCCTAAATTTGTCATTTTGTTGCAGTCCATTACAGAAATAATGTTTCAATTGTTGAGTTGTATGATTATCAAAATAACTTTTAGGGTAATTAATACACATTTTTGGATTAGGTAATGGAAACACAGAAAGTAAGTCGAGTAGGAACAATAGTGGTAGAGCACGGAATTGACCTTCGACTTTTAATTCTAAAGCCAATCTCAGGCAATTATATATTCTGTTTATAGCTATCATGTGAGAGATACAGAATTTGAGGCCCAGTTTGGGTTCACTGTTCATGATCTTTCAATCATACTGTACTACTAAGTTAATAAGTTTTTACATTTTTAAATTTGTTAGAGCATTTGTATTTACTTTTCTGGGACCCTACAAAGTTCAGGAGTCACAAAGACCACCCTTAGCACAAATACCAACTACAAATTTGGGAACTAGCTGTAAGTTTATGAGTCCCCAAGACTACTTTTGCACCACTTATAGGTTCCGAGATTCCCCAGATCACCCTCAGGTTTGATAACTCACTGAATGGTGGTTCTTGTAATGCAGTATGCATTACACAGTTCATGCCTATCACTGCTATTCCTCAAAATATGAAATACAGAATTATGTTTTCCTGCATAATAGATAGCAGTAGTTAGAAGTTACTTATTCAAAAAAATATTTCAAGCTTTTAAATTGCTGTTTTTCTTTTTTATTTTATGTAAGGAGAGGCTGAGGAGGGGAGTTCTTTTACTCCCCTGTCTTGTACAGTCAGTTTTACATATTTTTTTTTTTAGATAGGGCTGTTTTATTGTGATCACTACTGTCCCACCTGCTTTCTGCTAATTATCCCATGTAATTATTCTACAGTGCTAAAATATAGGTTTAATTCTAAATAGAAAAACAGAGACACATGCTTCAAAATCCTATGCCCAGTGTATGGCAGATCTGAGGTGTAAAGACTAGTCTCTCCAGTTTAAGAACCCATTTTTTTTCCTTTCTTTATTTTTGAAAATTCACAAAACTTTATTTTATCAGCCAAGTACTAGGCAATTATCCTAGGCATATGAAAGCACAACTAATAGCAAGAATGACATTTGATTATTTATCAGTCAATACAGGTAGGGAATGTATTTGATTAACTGGTTCAACTGAAAACTTGACTTTAAACTGTCACACTAGCATAAGGTCAGTTCCCATGTATTCCATTATGTGTGGTAATTCTCTGACACCCATTCGATCTGATAGTCTATACTTTGGTAAAAGAAAGATTAGCTGAGGCATCAGCAATATACAGTGAATGAAGAAACAAACTAGAATTGCAAAGGAAAAGGGAGGTTGAAAGTCTCCATTTTTACAGGAAAAGGATACTCTACTTCATAGCAGGAGCTGAGGGAAAATGTTTTTCATGTTTATTTTTTTGGGGGGCTAAATTTTCATGTTTTATTTTTTCCATTTTTAATTGGTGAATTATACATAACGGTGGGATTTATTTGTACTTATTTGTACATACACATAGTATAAGAACATAATTTGGTCAAAATCCCTCTGCAATATTTCCCCTTTCCACTCTTCCACCCTCCTTCTGCTTTCTTACCTCTACTTTACTGGTCTTCCCTTCCATAATCATGAGACCGTCTCCACTGCCCCCCCAACACCTTTCTTTTCCTTTTTCCTCTTTAGCTCCCTCATATGAGAGAAAACATATGAACTTTGACTTTCTGAGTTTGGCTTGTTGTGCTTTAACACACTATTCTCATTCATTTTCCTTCAAATGACAAAATTTTATTCCTCTTTATTGAATAATACTCTACTGTGTATATATATCACATTTTCTTTATCCATTCATCCATTGAGGACACTTGGGCTGGTTCCATAGTTTGACTATTGTGAATTATGCTGCTATAAACATGTGTATGCAGTTATCATTATAGCATGCTGACTTGAATTCTTCAGAATAAATACTAAGAAGTGATATAATTGAATCATATGGTGGTATCATATGATCTTTTTTACTCTTTTGAGGAACCTCCATGTAGGTTTCCACAGTAGTTTTGCTGATTTACAATCATAACAGTCTCACCAACAGTATAGAAGTATTCCTTTTTCTCCACATTCTTCTCCAGCATTTTATTATTGTTTGTATTCTTGATGGCTGCCATTATAAGTGGAGTGAGAAGAAATGTGTAGTTTTGATTTGCATTTCCCTAACTAACACTGTTGAAGATTTTTTAATATATTTGCTGACCATATGCTTTACTTCTTTTGAGAAACATCTGTTCTTTTGCCCATTTGTTAGTTGGGTTAATATTTTTTGTTTTGGTTTGTTTTTTTTTGAGTTCATGACATATTTTAGATATTAATCCTCTGTCAAAAGAGTATCAAGAGATTTTTCTCCCTTTCTGTAGGAATATGCCATTCCATTTATTAACTCTTGGCCTTATTTCTTGAGCCTGAGGGTCTCTACTGAGAAAGTTGTTGCCTGCACCTGGAGTTGCATAGCTTCTTGCCTAAGTCCTGTCTTTGATCCATTTTGAGTTGGGTTTTGTGTAGCGTGAGAGGTAGTGTCTAGTCTAATTTTTCTACACATAGATATCCAGTTTTTCTGGCACTATTTGTAAAAATACATTTTTTTCAATGTATATTTTTTGGCATCTTTGTCAAGGATAAGATGATCATATTTGTGTTTGTGTTTTCTATTCTGTACCACTAGTCTGTATGTCAGTTTTTATGTCAGTACCATGAAGTTTTTATTACTATAGCTCTGTAATATAATTTGAAGTAAGGTATTGTGATGCTTTCAGCATTGCTCTTTTTGGCTTAGAATAGTTTGGCTATTCTGGGTCTTTCCTTCTTCCAAATGAATTTTAAAACTATTTTTTTTTCTAGTTTTGTGAAGAATGGTCATTGGTATTTTGATGGAGGTTGCATTAAACCTGAATATTTTTCTGGTAGTATGATAGTTTTGACAATGTTAGTTCTTCCTATCCAAGAACATGGGAGGTCTTTCTATCTTCCATGTCTTCTTCAATTTCTTCCTTCAGTGTACCATAGTTTTTATTGTAGCGGTCTTTTTCCTCCTTAGTTAAATTTATTCCTAGGTCTTGTCTTTTTCTTTTGTTTTTGTTTTAAGGTTAATGTGAATGAGATTATTTTCTTGATTTTTTTCTCAGCATATTCATTATTATTGTATAGAAAATTTATTGATTTTTGTATGTCAGTTTTGTAACCTGATCCCTTAGTGAACTGAGTAGCTGTAGCAATCTTCTGATGGAGCTTTTGGGTCTTCTAATTATAGGACCATATCATCAGAAAAGAGTGGTATTTCTTACATTTTTTTAAATCCATTTTATTCCCTTCCCTTACCTAATTGCTCTGGCTAGAATTTCTAGCACTATATTGAGTAGGAGTGGTGAGAATGGTTATCCTTCTCTTCTTCAAGATTTTAAGGAAATGCTATTAATTTTCCCCTTCACTATGATGTTGACTTTAGTTTTATTGTATATGGCCTTTATGATGTTGAAGTAGGTTCCTTTTATCCCTAGTTTCTTCACTGTTTTTTTTTCTTAATTCTATTTATGTGATAAATTACATTTACTTATTTGTATATGTCAAACCATCCTTGAATCCCTGAGATAAAACCATTCTGGTAATAATATACCGTATTCTTAATATCTTGTTGAATAAGACTTGCTAATATTTTAGCAACTAAGTTCTTCAGGTTATTGGTCTGTAATATTCTTTCCTTGATGTGTCCTTATCTGGTTTTGATTTGAAGATGATAGTGGCTTCATAGAGGCACTGGAGTAATGGGAAAGGTAAGCTGAGGGAGTACATGGTGAAGAAGCAGTTAAACTAGCAGATAATACACAGGTCAGAGGAATCATTTCTTAGCTGATTTTGATTTTGT
Organism: Sciurus carolinensis; assembly: GCF_902686445.1. NCBI lineage: Eukaryota > Metazoa > Chordata > Mammalia > Rodentia > Sciuridae > Sciurus > Sciurus carolinensis. The sequence continues at coordinate 82,394,492 of NC_062218.1, read as the reverse complement.
CTCCTTTATCAACTGACTTTATTCATCTTATTTAAAATCAGATCCATTGAAAGTTGTTTTATAGAAAATACAGATATCATAAGAACAAAAGTCCAGAATCTGGGGAGTGGCCAAGTAAAGACATCATTATACAGTTTTTCTAATTTCTCTAAGCCAAGTCCTTTAAGGCAATCAGAAACACAATTCTAACTTTTAACCCAATTTTTGATTTTCAAATTGACACGCTGAGCATATAAAAGCACAGCTCCTTAGAAATTAGACAATGTATTTTGACATTAACTGTTATCAGATTCTCCTGGCAGGTTTCATTTTAAGTCTTCTTTTCACAGATTTGTAAAGTTAAAGATTTAATTTGATTAAAGAAAGCCTTCCTAAATGTGAAGGAATAAGTAAACACTTTGCTGATATAACAAAGTAAGTTGATGTGAGAAAATATGGACCCAGTAACACTCCTAGGTAGAGAATTTGTATCAAAATGCTAATTAAATGCATGTCTGGAAGTATTTACAGGTTTCTGGGAGTGAAGGAGCGTTCCAGTGAATAACAAACGACCCAAGTTAAGGTGGAAAATTTGAGAAGACAAGAATTCTCCGATGTCAAGTTTTTCCTTTTTGATGATTTTTCAACAATGGTCTACTGAAGTCTCTTTTTCCAATCTGCTATCTATTTTTTTTTCAAAACATTTAGAGGGCTATTCGTGGGATTAATTAGATGAATATTTCTGTTTGCATGTGCAAATTTCTCTCCCTTTATTATACTAAAAATATGATAATATTTTGATTTTAGTGCATCAGATTTAAAAATAAATGTTAAGTAGGGATTTTAGTCAGTTCTTAAGTAGATTAGACAATGAATATTTCTTATACTAATAATACAAAGTAGGATACCAGAGTTAGGTTTCTGAAAATGAACAATTTCAGGCTGCACACAGCAGTTATGGGATAAAAAGATAAGCAAGCAGAAATAAAGAAACAGGTACAAAATATACTAAGAAAACTGCCCAAAATACAGAAGAATCAGTTCCAAAGCCCAACAGTGTGGGAAATGCCATTACATAAGCAGAGGCTCCAGATTACAAGATAGGAAAGAAACACCAGTTACAAAAATTCTGGTGAGGCAGTAAGTTAAAGACATAGAAGTGAGGAGGGGAAGAAGACATGGTCATCCGGGGGCTGGAAGGTAATACTGCAGGTTTCCAGCTCATTAGCTGGTGTCTTCTTTAGGTAAATAACAAGCTTAGTACCTGAATTCCAAGAAATTGTTACAGCAGCGGAGCAGTTGGGTAAATCATGTGCTGTCCTAATCCTCTATTTAACCCCCAGGGCATACTTAGCAAGATGCCTACCCTGTAGGTAGTGCTTTATAGGCACCTGTTGAATAAGCCACAAGCCATAGACTTCCTGATACCAGAGTCTGTTTTTATATACAGCTGTATTATTCAAAGCTTCCAGCCCCGTGCTTGTCACAGCTCAGTGGATATTTACTGAAGTGATCAGAGTGATGGCAGTCTTCAAATATTGTCATGAAAGATTAATTCTGCAAGGTTTTCAGGGTGTCAATCTGTCCCTATTCAGCTCTGAAATTATCTGCAAGATTTTACACTCTACCTACTCTGAGAGTTTTCAATTCTTAGTCTATTTTAAAACCGATTGTCCAATATATATTTCTCATGGACCCTTTCCCACTTAAGCTTGTTAGTCATATTGTTTACCACATAATAAAATTAAAAATTAGAATAGCTGTTTTCTCCCAGAAAACTTTATTCTCTAATTCTTCTATAATTGCTAATACTTAGAGTTTTGGAGTTATATAGTTATATTGACTGCAAATTATATAATTGATTGAAAAATAATGTCACTCAGAAAATTAGACCCAGAGCCATATTCAGCACCCTAGCCCTATGGCCACAGGAGTGCTAAAAAGCTACGACTAAGAATCACATGATAATGTGTCATTTTAAGCAGTTAGACACATTCTAGTCCTCAACCTAGGCATCTATTCAACAATACACACTCTTTGTATTAGAGTATAGATGGCTTAAAATATAGAGTGTTGATGACAAGAGAAAAACCCAATCTCACTACTGGAAAAAATTTAAGTTGATTCCCTATTGATGTTAGAGCAATGACTTCATTTAAATAAATAAAGCATTTAATACATCAAATGTATTAAAAAAACACTTCATGTTTCCACTAAAAGCATCTATTTATTAATAGATCATGGTATCTTATGAAATAAAATAGGACTCTAAAGACTGACAAAATGATAAATTCAAACATTTTCTAAATAAGTAAATACTGCTACAAATGTTTTCAGTAAATAAGAAGCATACTCTTTTTATATTAAGAAACTGAAAACCCTTGAATGTTATTTGACAGAACTTTTTCTAGGCATTATTTGTTGTTATTGCCACTTTATGTTCTCTGAAACAATCTATTTGCCAGCTAAAGAATCACTTACCTGTTTTTCTCTTTTAATACTCTAATGTTCTCCTAATTTCATATTCAACTCACATGTATGATCATATCCTGCCAAAAGTCTCTAATTATGATGCTCAACATAATTCCACTTTCATTATCCATTAATTCTGAATATCATTTGATTATTTTCCCTGTCAGGACCTGTGAGAAGATCTGACAGTACGATAGTGAAGCCAAGGTGGGCTGCGTGTATGTGGGCTTGTCCATTCTGCAGCATCCTTCACCAATGAAGCATGCTTTGGTGAGCATTGGACAATCGCTTGTCAAACATTACTTTCAGTGTGCAATGAGGCACAGCTGAGCTATTTTGTAATACGAAAACAAATGATTCATTGGCAAATAAGTGCAGAAAATCAAATAAACCTAACCTGGCAGTATAGTATAAGTGCCTGAGGTAGAAAAGACAGCATGACATGTGATACTAATTGATTTTAATTAGCAGTGATTTTAACAGTGAACTGAAAAGAAACAAAAGGAGAGACCCTTTCAACTGTCATGACAAATATATTTTATAAACCAAGGTGCTGGTACAGAGATTGGTGAAGACGGGCCCAATTTTGAGGCCTATATCTAGGGTACAAAACTTAGTTTTCTTGCTTCTTTTCTCTGTTTGTGGTCCTGGGGATTGAACATAGAGCTGCACACATGCTAAGCAAGTTCTCTATAACAAGTTCCCGCCTTCCTTCTCTCTGCCTCCCCATCTCTTTAACCCTCTTTCCTTTTCTTCTTTAAATACCATTTGGCTAATTTGAGGACGGAGTGATGGGCTTGGGCATGGGGACTTGGGAGAGATGGATTGTACAGTGCATCTGATGCACAGATATTGGGTTTGAATTATGCACCCCACCTAAATTCATCCTGACCTCTGATATTTTGGAATGTGATGGCATTTGGAGATAAGGTCTTTGAAGAGGTGATCAAGTTTAAGTGAATTCATGACGTTGGCCTAATCCAATATGACCAATGTGCTTACAAAAAGGCAAAATTTGGAAGTGAACTGATACAGAGGAAAGACAATGAGAAGACAGTCATACAAGCCAAATATAAAAGGCTGCCCTCAAAAGAAATCAAGCCTGTTGATACCTTAGTTTTAGACTTTCAGTATCCATAACATGAGAAAATAAATTTCTGTTGTTTAAGTTACCCAGTCTGTGGTACCTTATTATAGTAGCCCTAGAGAATTAATAAATGGATAGTTAATTTATAAGGGGGTTATGTCCCTATAAACCCACTATAATTTAAAAATATCTAAGTTAAAAAAGGAATGTAGCATGATGTTCAGGATTTAACATGATATAATATGATGTTCACCTAATGCACATCATATTTGAGCAACACAGTGCCCTATAGAGTACTAGTTATTTACCTTCATGATCACAAGGCTGACTGGGAGCTGTGGTTTGCTTCTACTGCCCAGCATCACAAGAGAGGACTGTACCACGTATCATTAGCCAGGAAAAGAACAAAATCTGAAATTCAAAGTTATGGTTTCTACTGAATAAATTGGTTTTCACACCATCATAAATTTTAATGACTGTAAGTTGAACTGTCATGACTCATGGACCATCTTTTTTGGGTTTCCCTAGGACTGTCTTTATTCCTTGTCAGCGAGGTTCTATAGCTTTTCCAGGTGAGACAGTGTCTACTTGGTGGTCAAAGCCTGAATTTCTGTATTTACTTATTTAGAAAATGTTTTAATTTATCATTTTGTCAGTCTTTAGAGTCCTGTTTTATATCTAGTCTCAGCAGTTTTCATCAACTAAACATATTAACTACCATTAACAATGTACTTAATAATATTGCAAAAGTTAATATCAATTTAGTGAAAAGACTAAATTACTAAGACCATTCTTTCAGTAATTCTCATATTTTAAAAAGTGTTTAAAAAGTCAATATTCGATCTACCAAGATCTTCACCTTTGTGCACGGCACCTTATTGGCTATACTCACATTTCAATATCTACTTATTACTTGTTTAACTTTTTATGTGGGATTATTTCAAAGACAAGCATGCTGATTATTCTAATAATGTGGAAATTATGTCTTTGCACACTATGTAAATTTGATAAGGTACAGTACAAACCACATAGTACTCCTAGAAACACTGATTTAATGGAAATTAGTAAACTGTTAATATAAGACCCAGTTGTACCAGGTGTTATTGAATGGGGAAGAACTGCTTCATTTGTTTAAAGCTGACCTCCAGAGGCAGTCAGCCATGTGCAACCAGAGATGATGTGTACCACTGCTGCCTGGAACTCTGCCGATACATACGGTACTGTGATGTGAGGCAGTGGGGACTTCTGCACAGACAGACTAAAATTACTTCCACATTATAGTGAACACAAAGGAAGAAAACCTTATTAAACACAGATTATGTTCATTATTATATAAATCCCTCCTTGGAAATGAAGTTAATCCTATGTACCAAAATATTAAACATAACACTGATATTACAGTACAGAGAGATAATACCCTCCTCTTTATCTTGGCTCACCTCTGTCATATTAATGAGGCAAGCATGTAATAGCTGTGGTTAGTGCCTGTAAATAAGAGGGGCTGCCAGCTAGATCTGGAGTCAGATTCCACTGTGTAGTTAGCTACCCCATCTTTCCCACAAAATCTTTTCAGACTGATCTTCACTCAAAAGGCCTGCAGTGCAAGCTAATCTGGGGTTTCGCATTGCAAAGGTCTTGGATGGCAAACATTATGTTTGTGTTCTTCAGTAATTATATTTGACTGAAAACACATTTGCAACTGGCTCTGCTCTCAGAGTGGGAATCCCCAGGGCCAGAGTCAACACCCCAGTGAGGCCACTGAATTCTCACAGGGTTGGAAAGTAGTTTGGATTTATGCACATTTGCCTGTTTACAATTCAGTGCATTTTTTTTTTATGGCTACAACAGAATATTTTCTATCTTTAGAGATGTTATGCATTTGGGCTTTTATTAAATGCCTTTTTTTCCCTATTAGAGTGTTTTGTGTGAATGTTTCATATCAAGAGCTGTCCACTAAAATTTAGGACAAATTCAAACCTGGGTCAGTTCCCAGAGAAAATTTAAAATTGAAACAATATAATTCAAATACCATTTAGCCACTACTTCTATCACTTATACAGAAAAAAGCTTTTATTGATATTTTATATAACTGGAGAAGAGGAATGAGACATTAAAAACAACCAGGAGACAGAGAAAGAGAATTAAAAGAGAATTTAAAAATCAGAAGAAAATAAGGAGAGAATTGATGAGTAAGGGCTAGAAAACTAAGATGCTCTTAGAATTTAACTATGCTCATTTTCTCCTTGTCAGCTTCCTCATTACTGCCAAACATTTTCTCCATCTGATTTTCTCCATTAAGTATAATTGGTAAAAGAACACAATAGGAGGACCAGGACAGATGAGGCCAATTTTTTCCCTTACCTAAATTCATCTTCGGTGTTCTACAGAGGGGCTTATACACATCAATCAAACTAAAAATGGATTCCTAAACACTTTCATTTATTTTCAGACCTGGGATGAAAAACAGCTTGCTAGGAACCATATTGAACACAACAAATGTTGGAGCAGCACAAAGATTCCAAATGACTTTAGTAATGTTACCTCCTCATCCATAAACTGATATAGATGCAAAAGTAAAGTCTCATTACCATGATTTGTTAACTTTGTGTTGCTGTGGCCAAAGTGCCTGGCAAGCATGAGTTAGAGGAAGAAAGTTTGTTTAGGATTCACAGCTTCAGATGTTCAACCCATGGTCTGCCAACTCCACTGCTTAGGGCTCACGGTGAGGCAGACATGGCAGAAGACCATAGTAGAGGAAACCACTCAGCTCATGGAAGGCAGAAGCAGAGAGAAAGGGAAAAAGGGTCCAGGGAAAAGATACAATTTCCAAGGGCATACCCCTAGTGACATACTTCCTCCAGGCACACCGCACCTGCCTGTAGTTACCACCCAGTAGTCCGTTCAAATTAATCCATTTAATGGATAAATTCACTAATGATTTTAGGTTAAATGATGTCCTCTACTTTTGGTATCTGTTTAGAGGGAAGTTGGCTTGGGTAACAACTTCCAGCTGTCTTGCCGGTCACAAGCAAAGAATGCAGGACCTTTATTTCCCTTCATGGACTAATTACCACATGGCATTATTGCACATTTTCCTATCTGTGGGTTATAAAAACTTTAGATAAATGAGAGTGAAAAAAGTGAGCAGTAGAAGGACCTTGGGTATGTATAGTCAGTAATAATGCACACAAAAAAGTAGCCTTTCCTACCTACCTACCTTCCTCTTTTCAGCTATTCTCAGCACATAACATTTTTAAATTAACCTTCAAGAACTATCTTGAACTTCTAATTATAAAGCCAGAAATAATTTCTCCTTTTCAATTATTATAGCACAGTGTATAACTATCATTTTCAAACTTTTAAAAATTCTTAAATATTTCAAATGATATACCAAAAACAATTTAAAAGAAATTAAAATTTTAGAGAAAATGAAATCTAGAAACCAGCAATCAATAAATTTATGTGTATAAAGATAGACAACTCCTTTCTGGGAAATGTATTGCCACATATATGACACATCACTGTATATTTTTTTTAATTTAAAAATTACTAAGAAGTTGAATTAGCCAATACGTCTGCCAGACAAAAAAATTATTATAGTAAATGAAATATGTGAATATACTTATTTTTACTTATATGGAAAGGACATAACTCAAAATGATCTGTTGCTTTCACTCATTATATAGATAAAAACTAAAAGTTGATAATATGCCATAAAGTGATATGCAGTGGTGTTCCAGAGCCCAGCTCCTAGAGCTGGACTGAGTGAGCTCATACTCCAGCTCCATTATTTGTTAGCCACATGACTGAGGCTAAGGGTTGTACCACTCTTCCATGCCTTAGTTCTTTATCTATAAAATATGGGTAGTGCCAGGTGTGTTGCTATATACCTGTAATCCCAGGGGCTATGGAGGCTGAGGAAGGAGAATCACAAGTTTGAGGCCAGCCTTATCAACTTAGCGAGGTCCTAAACATGTCTCAAAATAAAAAATATAAAGGACTGGGCATGTGGTTCAGTGGTTAAGCCCTATTGGGTTCAACCCCCATTACAAATATATATATATATAATGATAAATCACTAGTTCATAGGGTCAGTATGAGGATTAAGTGAGGTAATGCATGTTAAATACAGCTCATACTAAGTGCCTGGCACAAAGTACTCTGAAAGATTAGCTATTACTGTGCACTTCAGGGGGGAAATTGGTGCAACATAGATATCAAAAAATTTAGCAATATTGTCAAAACTATAAATGCTAACACCTTTAACTCACAACTAAACATAAAAATTTACCATTTTGATTTGGTGGGACAAAAATTATATATATATATATATATATTCATACAGATAGGTAATGACAGCAGCTTTCTTAGTATACAATGTAAATCAAGTATTATAATAAACAAATGGGAAGACAAGTTTCATTAAATAAGAAATGTTAATATAAGGAAATATTTGCAGAAAAAAGTTCAAAAATGTCATGCAAGCATCAAGTGGAATAATCAGACAGGAGGTGTGCTTGGTCTCTGTGTAAATGAAAGGACATTTATAGTTAGTGAGTTGTACCTATTTTTATTCAGAAAAATAAGAGAATTAACTCTGGTTATCTCTGTAGATAAAGATTAAGGAGTTGAGAGAGATTTTCTTTTCATCCATAAAATTTACTCCTTTCTTAATTTTTTAATTTCTAACATTAGGAATGGTTTTATATGCTAATGTTGAAGTAACCAGAGATTATGTTGTAGATGAGATTGTAGGCTACTTCTCTTTTATTCGAAATTTTCTATATTAAAACTATATTTTGAAGTGAATGGAAACCCACCTAAAGAAGTAATCATAAATTTTAAAAATTTGTTCTATGAGAGTATTACATTTATTATTTTTTTATAACACACTGCAATCTTTTCAGTTTAAATTTTCATATACTAAAAGTAATTATGTGATATCATGTAAAAAGCAGTATATGAAATTCCACGTACACTCTGATTACAACTAACATATCCATTTTAGGTGATAACAGAGGAATATATGTAAAGAAAAAAATATTACATTGGTGTAGTATTATGTTTCTTAATAATTGTTACTGTGAAAATATAAAAAATGGTGTTTGAGAGATCATGTGATTTTGGGCTGGGGATGTAACTCAATTGGTAGAGTGCTTGCCTCACATGCACGAGGCCCTGGGTTCAATGTGATTTTATTAGTATATCTATATTTAAACCAATTCCCAATTAGAAATCAATGAGAAGAATGAAACTGCTTTGATGATCACAAGAATTGGAATCAGACATTATTGGATGATGGACAGGATCTCATGCTTAGCATTTATTAAATTTAAACCAAACATTTGCAGTTTAAACGATACTTTGAATTACCTTCATGGAATTCTTGTTATTTCATGAAATGAACTTTGAAAATACTTAGCTTCTGCTCTACAGAGAGACTTTGAGTCAATTGTTGGGACATCTGCATGTTCACTTCTCCTGCTGCCCCAGGAACTCCAGGAAGAAGGCCACACAGCCACTCAAGCTCTTGGGAGCCACAGTCACATCTGAATATTGCCTCTTCATTTTCTGGAAGTGATGTGACCAAGATTAGTTGTTTAACCTCTCCTAATCTTTCAGCCTCAAGGGAAAATGAGATGTCAGACATTAAACTTTTCTAACAAGGACTTTTAAAGAATTAATACAGCGGCAAAAAAGTAATTAGGCCAAAATATAGTGTATAACCAAACATATCAAAATGTTTTACTTTTAAATATGTCGACACTATCCCAAAGTCATACTCAATTTGTTAAGCATAATAGGTATTTAATTCATATTTGCCACATGATAGAATTAGGGGATTCTGGAGAACTTCTATCTCCTCTCTACTCAAGAAGCATAAAGAATTATCTGAAATCAAAGGAAAATGATAAAGTAAGTCTCCAGAAAAATCTTATTTCAATAATTGCTCACCAATTTGATAAAACTGTTGAAATTTGAATGAGAAAGAGAATATAAACTTTCAATAAACTTGAATTCCGGAAACTCTAATTCAGTGTAATAGCTGGCAATGAATTTACTCTTAATACCCAAGCTTTACCATGCATGTCATAAATCAAAAAGTGAATTTTTTTTCTTCTTGAAAGAAATTGGCTATGGATCTTGTACTGCTGTTGACAGATTTCTGAGACTCTGACAAAAGCAATGCCGAGTTGAGGGGAGGTAAAGAAGCTGTAGACGCAAGGAGTGTCAGTGGTGAGAGCCACAACTGCCTTAGCAGTAGAACTCAATTCCAGGCTTATGAAAGCTGAAGCCAAGGAGTATGTGGGGTGGGGAAGCATAGTACACATGTCACCCATGCCCTGCATACTTTTTGTATTATAATATAAAGCTGCTCCCCCCGTCCTTTCCGCTGCAGCCATTTCCCTGCCTCCCAACTTCTTGTCAGTCTCTGAACATCCTAGCTAGCTATTGGTTCATCAGTAAGCTTGCAAGTGTCCTTCTCCATTATTGGTCCCATTCACCTGTGGAATTTGACTGCTTAAGGATAGCTCTCTGCCATTTTCTCTCTCCTCTTCTCCTCACATTCATGCTTTCTCTCTCTTCTCACTTTTCACACTCTCTCTTGCACATGATCTCTCTTTTCCTCTCATTTTCTCTCTTACCCTGCAGGGACACACTCTGTCTATGTGCTTAATAAACTCCCTTATGTGAATTCCCATGTCCGGAGTAGTTTCTGGGTTTTTACATTGGTGCCATGACTCGAATGGGCTCTTCCACTGTCTCTTAAGCAAGTGGAACCCCATCTGATGCCCCAGCACCCCTGGACACGGCCTCACCTTCCATTCACCCAGATGCTCTGCTCTGTTCTGCTCTGCCGACCTGAGAAGTGACCATTGAGTGTCTGGGACCCTTGAGGCGGTTGAGGGGTGAGGATACCTCAGCCAAGACTTTTATAGTTACGGGTGGGTTCCTGATTTTATGGTGGAGATTCCCTCTCAGGGTTGAGGTCCCTCTTCACTCTCACACTCACTCTCGAAAACCATGCGGTCAGATTCTCAACTCTCTCTGCTTTTGCCTAGCCCACATTGATGCTTGTGTGATGACACCATTGATGTGCTGCCTCCTTGTCTCCAGTCGACTACTCCATTCGACTACTCTGGCCTTGGGATGCCGTGGCTACAGACTCAGCTGTATCAGTCTCCACCATGGGATCTGGGTCCTCCATTCTGGCAGATTCACCCCTGGGATGTCTATTAGACAATTTTAGAATCCTTCGCCTGACCCCTGGCTTAAAGCCATCAAAACTTAATGATATTTGGCCACAGTACCCTTTAGATCATCAATCCAAAATGGCCATGTAATGGCACACAGCTTCTGTGAGCAAGCGGGCAGATGGAAAGGGATTCCTTATCTTCAAGTTTCTTCTTTCTTGCTTTTTGGCTCTTCCTGCAAACTTGAACACCTCCTTTTGGCTTCTTCTCCCCCTCTTAATCCCTCCTCCTCCTCTGACTTTGACTCAGCTAACAAACCACTCTAATACTGGTCTGCTGTGACAGAGGCCCCTCCGGCCCCTGCTCCTCCATCTCCTTTACCCTGTTCTATTTCTGCTTCCATTTCCCTGCCCAGCCCACCTAGTCCTCCTGCCACGAGGTCCTGCATACATATTTTAGTCCCCCCTACCAGAGGTGGCCAGTGTGGAGGGAGTAACCAGCCCAACAGTCAGTTGGCATGTCCCAGTAAGGAGTATGATATAGCAGCCCCATTCCTCAAAAGTAGTGGGAGATAATGTTTCACAATTTTCTGCATCCAAACCTTAATTGATTACTAACTAGGAAAAGGGGTGAAAATGCCCTAGGCATCAAGTTTCTCCTAGAACTGTTATCTCAGCTCCTTTCAGATCTCAGTCAAGGCTTACATTGAAATATAAATGGAGGAAGCCAGAAGGTGCAGTGGGAGACCAGTCTCAAACCCAAGGGAAAAAAAAAGTGTCCATTTTAAATTTCTCCTGGGCTGCAACACAGAACACTTTATCCCTCCCACTACCTCTTCTCTCTACCCTTCTCCTTATCACTCTCTCATGCTATAATTAATGGCCATTATCATTTTTCTTTTAGGACTCTTATTTTTCTTAAATGCTGTATTTTTTGAGCTCACAATTTCGATCTTACATACCTAGGTTAATAATTTTTGATCAGTTCTTTTTATCCAACTCCAGAGTTGTTTTTGAACATCTGTTGCATTGCAATGGAGATAAACATTACTTTTTGCTTTTGTGTTAAATATAAATTTTAAGTTAACATTTAAAAAAATGAATCCAAATTCAGATTCTGCAACATTTATCTTGTACTAATCTCATTTCAGTACTCATGTCCTTTTGTTCTTCTCTCATAGAAGCACCCACCCCCAGATGCCTTTACAATCTGCTCTTCCTCAACCAGACTTCTACCATGGACCCCTTGATTGACCCAATTTCTAAAAAGGGAACTCCAAATTGCTTGCCCCACACTGCCTCCTTCCAGCTCGAAGAAGCCAGAGTGGTCGTTGCCCCCCTTCCCTACAGCAGTAAGGAGTTCCTAAAATTAGAGGGGGGATGAAGCCAGAATTGGGGACAGGCAGTTAGTGTAAAAATAGGGGATCAGTCAAATCAAGGAAATGAAGTCCATAAAAGTCATCTGCCTCTGGAAGTCTGGAAGTTGAAGACTGCTCCTGGGAGAATAGACTTTTTACATCTCACCTGCAAAACCAGGCCTAGTCACATAGGCAGGAAGGAGAGATAAGGGGGGAAAGAAATGGAGAACAAAAGATCTTATAAAAACAGAAATGGGGGAATGTAATATAATATTAAGCTGCTTTCCCGCCCTTTGTGCTGCAGTCATTTCCCCACCATCCAACGTCTTGTCAGTCTGTGAACATCCTAGCTAGCTATTGATTCATCAGTCAGCTTGCAAGTATCCTTCTCCATTATTGGTCCTGTTAGCCAGCAGAATTTGACTGCTTAAGAATAGCTCCCCACCATTTTCTCTCTCCTCTTCTCCTCACATTCAAGCTTTCTCTCTCTTCTCCTCACTTTTATGCTTCTTTCTCTCTCCTCCTCACTTTTCACACTCTCTCTTGCACACGTTCTCTCTCTTTTCCTCTCATTTTCTCTCTTACCCTGCAGGGAGATACTCTGTTTGCTTAATAAACCCTCTTATGTGAGTTCTCATGTCCGGAGTGTTTTCTGGGTTCTTATACTTTTCCTTTATTGATTATTTTCTCAAAAAATTCTCAGCTTTTGGTAGTTTTTATAGTAATGAAGGAAGTTAAAGAATGCTAATGAACTTATACCACATACACACACACACACACACACAGAAAAGGAATAGAAAAGGAAAAAAAATGTAGTTCAGAGAACAGATACATGTGATTCCAAATAGAAGAAATTCTAAAGTTATGAATGCTGGGTAATTCAAAGCCTGCTATTCTCTCCTTCTTCAATTTTGGGAACACGAGCACCATTTTTTCTGAAAGGAGCTCAGTAGGGGCCAGTCCAACTCCATAAAGATGTAAAACCAATCTCCTCCTCAGTACTCAGAAGTGTTCTTCAATAAATTTGGACAGAGCCACAGAGTTAGTTCAAATGCTTCTTTCAAGCAGAAAATTGTTAAGGAAGTTTTTAAAAGAGGGACTTTTAAGGAATATTGCAGAATTTGTTTTCATAGCTCTAAGCATGAAGGAACCAAGCAGAATCCTCACATGATATCTTTGGAGATCCTTGAAAAGAAAATGCCAAATGAATTACCATTTCTTGCCTCTAGAGTGTCACTAATTTTCTTAGTTGCTCCATTCACATAACTATGGGATGGGGATTGGCCAGTCAAAAAAAAAAAAAAAAAAAAAAGAATGGATAGTATCTGGTCAAATTATATCAATGGAAATTTTCCCAAATATTAAACAAAAAAGAACAACTAGGTAAAAGAGATAAGAAACACCAGCATCCAATTGAAGAAAATTTGGAAATGTGCTTGTTTGCTTCCATACAACATAAATATGTTTCTGGATAGATAAACTTGGAAAAACTGCAATTAAAAGGGTGCCTAAAAATATAATTTTCATTGTAAACTAGCCTGTCAATATAGAAGAGTTAGTTATCAAAATTTAATTCATGCAAGTAAAGCTTTAAAACAATAAAACAAATAGTTAAAGATATCTCCCTGGGATCCTTTGATACAAATCCTATATCAATATCTCCCTCTCATATAGTAAAAAGTGTTCTTTTTAAAAATTATTAAATAAACTTCTTTTTGTTAGGCAAAGTTGTGGCATCTGAAAGTTCCTTACTGTTTTTTTTTTTCTTGGAAGAGTTTTTTTCAAACTGGGGTTAGGATATTATGGTATATTAAGATTAACTTGCTGAGAATTTAAGAATATATGCTTGGTATTACCAAGATCCAAGTACCAGATACACAATATCTAAATTTTTGAAATTTTAGGTGGGTCCAGTGCTTTCAAGAGATTATAGTAGAGTAGCAAGTCTGACATGTAAATGACAAGGGCAGTGAACTGTCCTGTCAGAAAGGGTCCAATGAACCTTGATGTCTTCCAAGTAGAGAACAGCATAATATATCTGTTTCTTAACTTCACTCAGTTCAAATTTCCCCAATTATAAAATGAGGTCAGTCATTTTATAACTTATGTCAGTGCTGTAATCTTGGGTTACTCTATTATCTATTACTTAATGACAAAGTGTTTCCCACTTTACATAAAGTCAGCCTAAATCCAAGCTGGCTCCTTATGTAACATCAGATGTGCTCCTGTGAGGACTTGTTTTTCAACAGGATGAATCAGAAGCCTGGTATTATCCTCTTTAAAGTCAATGCTCCATATACAGCTCTATGGCTTCCTTTATTATGGCAGGCTCCCGTAGACAAGATCACAAGCATCTTCTCCATCCTGAAGATAGTCAGTTCATACCACACATAGACCTTTCATTGTCAGCTAACTGACTTAACGATGTATGCCACTGGTATACAAATGACCTCACAGGAAAGGGTAGATGGGGTAATGTCACTCTCTCATTACGGGCAAAAACATTCTAAGCCACTTCTTTGCCTCTAGGCACTCGGAAAGATCTCCCTGGATTGTTTGTTCTCCCATTGTATGCAAAAGTGGCCCAAGAAACAAACCTTTGGTGCACATAATTCTCATGACTTTGTTTACACTAGGAATTTCTGCCAGAAATTATACTAAAGAAATTCCATGTCTCTCCTATGAACACTAAAAGCAGTTTTATGAACTACAGAGAATATTCATAGTCTAGGCAAAAATCTCTTTTTATTTTTCTCTCCTGAATTGTTCATTTATTCTATATATATTTGTTGCTAAAAGCATTCATGATGCGTGTCTGGGGACACAGCAATGAGTAAAAAGTGTGTGGGCTCTCACGGAGCTTTCAGACTCATCCAGTCCTCCTGCTTCCCACCCTCAGTCTCCTACCTCTGTGTAATAAGGACTATGTTTTCTATTTCAATCTTCAAGACATGCCTGCTCTCTCAAAGTTCTCACTTATCATTATGTTCAATTACTGCCTTGGCCTGAAGGAAAATGGACCCTCCTATGGAGACGGCAGGAGAAGTTATTTGATGTTACTGTTAGAAAGATAATACATGAACTTTGTTTCAAGCAATATCAAGTTAGTAAGGATAAACTTTTCTTGGGCTACAAGCAAAAGAATAAACTCTTCTCAGGCTACAAGCAAAAGGGAAGACTAGCAAAAAATAATAAATAATAAAATAAAATAATAATAATAAAAGATAATCTGAATTTTCAGAAATTTTAGGAAATCTTCAAATGCTAAAAGAGAAGCAGAACTTCACTGCTTAGGGAAACCTGCCATTCATTCAGAAAGAGAAGAGCTCTCAATGGCACTTGTTCATGATCTGTGACTGGGACTCAGGAACACAGCCATCATTTCAGAGCTGCTTAGGCCAGAAAAGAAATTTCACAATGCAATCCCAAAGAAACATTTTCTTTCAAGAAAATCGTGTAGAATTTAGAAGATAGAACTCCAAATATTTAATATTAGAAGTTATCATTTCTTTATATGGTGGGTGTCAAACCAAGAGGCTCATTCATGCTAAATGAGCATTTTACCACTGAATTACACCCCAGCCCCAAGTTGTCATTATTAAAATCTATATATTTTTAAGAAACTCAAATGATTAACTACCCTTCTCATAGTTTTGATCTTTGTTTCATTACAAATATTGCATACATAGACAATTTCTTTTTGCCTTTTCTTTCTTCTCTTTTTTTTTTTTTTTTTTTTTTTGGCAGTTGGTCATGATTATATTTTTACATTGAGTGCAAAAGGCACATAATAGTTCATTCAAATTCTTTGGAGCTCAATCTTATACTTTTTGTTTCTATTGTTGTTAAAGTCAGTGTTTTTTTTTTTTTTTTTCAAAAAGGCAAGAAATTTCATAATGAAATCACATTAATGTGATTTTAAAAGTTTTGCATGTCTTCATGATTTTTCTCATATGTGCAACTATTTAAACATAGGTAATAGCATCATATCTACTCTCTTATAGCATTATTTTTCCTAATGTTATATTGCAAGCAATTCAGTTCTTAATGGTCTTCAAAAGAATCATTTGGAATCCATGCATTTTTGTGTTGTTTGTTTATGCATTTCTATATATTTCTTATAGATTGCTATTTGTATGCAGGTAGCTTAGATTTTTGTCTTTTGGTGAACAATTATCTTTAGATGAATTTTGAGCACACCCCTATTAGGCCAAAACCTGTGTGTGTGTGTGTGTGTGTGTGTGTGTGTGTGTGTGTGTGTATGTGTGTGTTTACTGTTTGGTTATCTTATAAAGGATTAAATTTTTATCTTCTAATGTTCTTTCTTTGTTATTTCATCCAAAATCAGGACTAAAAATATATCACTTTAGATAAAGTAAAAATACAGTGAAATATTTGGCAGATTTAAAAATATCTACCTCATAAAAAGAAAACTCCACTCTGTTGATAAATCCACATAGTATTATTAAACTTATTCAGTCTCAGTTTAAGAATAACAATGTTAGAATACTTGAAAATAATAATGTCAGAACACTTGAAAATCAGAAATGTAGTGAGCTCATATATCAGAAAACAGAACTGTCATTCTAAAAATTAAGCAGGAAAATATAATTTTAAAACAAAAAAATGGAAACCATCAAACATTCTTTTCTGTAAAAATCGCTCACTATATTCTGTATAAGTGCCCTGTACTGACTATGTCCCTGGTGCTCCCTGCTCCTCACATTCTAGTGAATAAAAGGAGATGAGACACCTGTGAACAAATCTTAGTTATCATAATAGCATAATTTATTTCTAAAAGTGTCATGTAAACTTACTAGAATCAATCTCAATCTAATGAAATGATTACATTTTTAGATCTTCAAAATATAAAATCTCAATATATTCCTTTCTAAAATACTCTTGAAAATGGAACACTCAAGTATATAGGTACAGGAAAAAAATCTGTTTATTCTTTCCTTTCCTATTTGGCATTTCCAGTTTGTTTTCCCCAAAGTCCTATATTTGCTGGTAACTTCCTAGCTCCTACAAATGTTATCACAGAGGACTTTATAGGCTCACCACTATATATCATTTCAAAAGAGACATATCTAGAAAAGTTTTTACATCTGGTAACACTTTCACTTTCCAATACCAGTACACGTCCTAGTTTTTATTACAGATATATGGGTAAGAGTCCTTTTCTATTATCAAATTCATGGGCATATGATTCTTATCAGGATTTCTTAGGTTTGTAAAAACTTTCTTCCATTGAATTTAATAAAAACATTTTTTGTTTACATTCTCAAATTTTGACATTAATGGTAGAATGATTTTGAAAAAAATAAACTTGAGGAATTTTTTAATATTCAACAAATAGGTAAGTTTTGAACTTCTATTGTATTTCAGGTCTGTGCTACATACATACTTAGAATGTAGAGAAAATTAAGCCATGTCTCTGGCCATTAATACATTGAGGGCAAGGGAGAAGAAATTTTACACAAATAATAACAAGGTCATGTCTTTAGTGCCACAATAGAAATCCACTGAAGGAAGAAAGAAACAATGTTTCCTGTGAGGACACACTTCCCATTATAGTCTCTCTAAATGAGTTATTATTATAAAAAGAAATAAGTGAATCAGTAAACCATTGGCTGAATTAATGAAGGGAATATAAGAAAGTACCCAAATACAAAATTAGGAATAAAAAGATGAACTATCTATAGACACTTGTAAAATTGATGTAGTGTTTTTAGCTGTTTGCTGCTAAATTTTAAAAGGAAAACATATGCACAGACACACACATACCATGAGGCACAGTGGATGATTTCTTTAGGAAAATTCTAGAGTTCCATTTAAGTGATTTAAATATTCAATAAGTAGATAAATAAATAGCTTAAGGATTGCAAAGCAGGCAACTCCATTTCATAGATGAAAATGTCTAAATCTTTGGGGACAAAGGATTAAGATACTACTTTTTATTTCTGATCATGCAGCAAAAATGTAGTTTTTATACTTATGTTCAAAACTATTCCATCATTTAGTATCAAAATCTGGTAAAGATCACAGTAAACATGCCTATGTACACACCAAAGTCACATCCACCTCTTTATCTTAAATTTGAAATAAAGTATACTGGTAATAAAAGTATAGTTTTGAGATGTATAATTCATCAAAAGAATGTCAAAATACTAACACCAACTGATTATTTTAATATATACTAAGAAGATATTGGATAAAATACATAGTGATTCCTGATTAAGGAAACAAACCCTTTAGAAAGTAGGAGAAAGGTACATTTGCCACTTTTGCTCATAAATATAGCAGATTTTGGATCTGCCCTAAATTCTGGACTTAAAAGTTAAGGTGAGGAGATGAACTCAAATATGTAGGTAAGCAAAAAGTGAGAGTGGAAATAACTACAAATGAAATAATTTTTTTTTAAATTTTTAAATGAGAAGATGCAACGGTATGCTTGACTTAATAAAAGAGAGGATCCTTAAAGTTAAGTGCCAGAGAAGGGTAGGAATGACATTAGGGTAGGTTTTTTTTTTTTTATTGTTTGTTATATTTAGTTATATATGACAGCAGAATGTATTTTGAATCATTGTACACAAATGAAGTATGACTTTTAATTTTCCTGGTTGTACATGTACATGTTTGTCTCATTTCACTATCTTTCCTTCCCCCAGCCTCCTCCCCTCCTCTCATTTCCCTCTACACAATTCAACATTTCTCCATACTCCCCTTAACCCTCCCTTCCCAGTAATGTATCAGCATCCACTTATCAGAGAAAACATTCAATCTTTGGTTTGGGGGTATTGGTTTATTTCACTTAGCATAATAGTCTCCAATTCCATCCATTTACCTGCAAATGCCATAATTTAATTCTTCTTTATGGCTGAGTAATATTCCATTGTGTATACATACCAAAGTTTCTTTATCCATTCATCTCTTGAAGGGTATCTAGGTTGGTTCCACAATCTAGTTATTGTGAATTGAGCTGTTATAAACACTGATGTGTCTGTGTCACTGTAGGATGCTGATTTTAAGTCCTTTGGATATAGGCCAAGGAATGAGATAGCTGGGTCAAGTGGTGGTTCTATTCCAAATTTTCTGAGAAAACTCCACACTGCTTTCTAAAGTGCACCAATATGCAGTTCTACCAACAATAGATTGAGTGTACCTTTTCCCCACATCCTTACCTCACAGGATTGCAGAATGCCTTACTTAGTACCACAAGGAACCCTGAAATACAGGGTTGGGATGTTTGCTAATGGAGCTCGTAGAAATCCAAGCCCCTATGTCATCCCAACCAGGCACAGACACACTATTCCTACTTTTGCAACAGAGCAAATATTTGTGTTTTATGAAAATTGGAGCAAAGATACTCTGAACTCTAGACAAAGTAAAGATGGGCTGCACATTGAAACGCTAATTCCAAAAAAGGATGCTACATGTAACAGCACAAATTTGATTATTCCATGTCTAAGGAAAACATCTAGATAATTTGTTTTGTATGAGAATTAAATGGCCCCAGAGAGAATATGCATAGATATTGACATTTGGAGTCTCCCAAGAAAAGTGGCTGCTCACTACTCATGTGCCAAATCAATAAACCCTTACTTTCCAGGAGTCTTGCCTTCACAGAGTTTCCAATCATCTTTTTGTACTTTTTGTTAGAAAAGGGCTTACAGAAAAGGTTGTTGAACATTACAAAGTTTGAAATTCTGAGATAGTGAAAAAATGAGACAGAAATGGAAACAGAGACCTGGTCATATGAGGAACAGAAAAATCCCTTAATATAACTAGTATCATCATGTGATCATTATTATAATTTGAATGTGTCCTCCAGAAAGCTTGTGTGGGAAGCTTAATTCCCAGTGCAACAGTGTGGGAGTTTGAACCTCATGACAGGTGATTAGACCAGGAGGGTCTGCCTTCATGATGTAGTTCCATTACCCTGGCAGTGCGTTTCTTGTGAAAAGACAGGTTTGGTTCCCTTTGACTTTCTTTCCTGTCCTCCCTTTGTTGTTTTATCATGAAATGATAACAGCAAGAAGGCCCTCACCTGGTGACAGTCTTGGTACTTGTTTTCCCAACTTCCAAAACCCTAATTTATACTAAATTAGAAATTGAAAGTAAAGTAGAATTGAAAGTAAATTAATAATTGAAAGTAAAGTAGAATTGAAAGTTCTCATCAAAATATAGAGTTCATTGCAGATTTTGGTGTTCTGTTATAACAGCACTACAACATGGACTAATACAATTATTCCTTATGTAACAACTTTGTAATGCAACTAGTGTTCTGTTATAACAGCACTACAACATGGACTAATACAATTATTCCTTATGTAACAACTTTGTAATGCAACTAGTGTTCTGTTATAACAGCACTACAACATGGACTAATACAATTATTCCTTATGTAACAACTTTGTAATGCAACTAGTATAGGATAAATATTTGATATTATAAAGTAAGAATAAAATGCTTTAAAACAGAAAATTTAAATAATACAGTTGGATTTTTTGAAGTTAGAAAGTATGTCAGCTGATATATTAACAAGTTTTGTAGATTAATTTAGGAAATGAAGTCTAAAATATATACAAAAAGATGTATAATAAAAAGATTAGGAAACTACAGGATAAATTCAGTAAGGTCAATGGACAACAATTAACATGTATAAATAGAATACAGAAAGTTGAGAAAGGAAATTTTCAAAATATAGGAAAAATTCCTCAAAGATACTATTTTCAGTCCGAAATAACCGATAATGTTCTGCACATGAGGTAAATAAAGCAGTACCCCAAGACATACTGATATTCTCAGGTATAAGAGTGAAAGACAGGATTCTTAGGACATTCAGAGAAAAAATAAAACCACATAAATGAAGCTTAAATATGTTAATATAAGACTTCTCAACAGAAATACTTGAAGACAACAGGAAAAAAGTTAAAATGCCCTTAAAATGATAAGAATCAATTATTTTAAACAGAATTCTTTAGTAAAATTACTGTCAGACTAGTAGTCAGAGGTATATAAGAATGAAAATGAAAATACTTGTCAGTTTACAATATTTCTCCAATATAACAAATATTTTGACAACAAAAATGTAATTATGATAGCCACATTGAAAGGATGTGTAAAAAGTAGTATTATATGATGTCAAAATATGATCTTAAGAATTCCTAAGTTGAATATAACAAGATAGACATTATTTAGTTATCTAGAGATAAATATCATAAAATACTTAAACAATTGAAATGTGTTTGATTTATGGAATGGAGGTAGGGCTAAAGTAAAATAGAGGAATGAACTTCTGTATTTTAATTAGAACCCTCAATTCTATTTTACTTTTAATTATGTGTTCTCATTTAACACAATTTATATACATATTCATGCACAGCCACCATATAATGTGAAATGATGAAAATTGAATTGGAATGATAAAGCTAGAAAATAAGAAAAGGCTTGCTATCCCATAGAAAATCACAGATGCTAATTCATTCCAAATAAGAAAAAGAAAAGAAATTGGGAAATGAAAGGTAATCCTGTGGAAATCATTTTAGGACAGATACTTACAAAAAAAAAAAAAAAAAAAAGACAGATAAGAATATCTGAGGTATACTTATAAGTTACTAGGTTTCAAGTACTATAACTTATGCTCTAAGAAGGGGAAAAACAGTTTTTTCATTGTTATTTAATATAGTTCTCAGAACACCAATGAATAAACATAAAATCAAGATTCAGGGAGTAAATAATCAGGGAAGTCTCTAAATTTCTGAAGAACTTTGTGAATTCTCACCCTACAGTCTCATTTTTACCTTGGCTCAAGAACTAACATAAACCTGTCATGCAAAAGACAGTCAAAGAGAGTGAGCAATATAATCATCACAACTTCTTACTCTCTGCTTCACAATTAACCTCCAGAATTTTATCAAAATCTCCATTAATGTTTTTCTATTAATAGATGTCTCCAGAATCAGCTTCTACTATAACTCTGGATGTATCTGTTTCTCCAGAATCTTGAGGAGATTGCCTTGAAACCTCAGCTCTTCAATGAGTTCAAGAAAACTTGAACTTTTGGGAAAACCTTTGACAAATTTTGTAAATGACATAACTTATTGTCTTTTTTAATATTGGAAATAAACCACTCTATCAATATTTAAAATGTATTAAAGAGTTGGGTATATAGCAGGCACTCTGATAGGTGACATGTTAGGAATAATTACTATTATAATTTTAGTACCACCCTTTGGAAAACACTTTGATAACCACTTTTATGTGATTATTTTGTTTATTAGTGGTATTCCATATTTTCTCTGAAAACTTTTTTGTTCCCTTTAATGTCCTACTCTAAAAGAAGAAGGTAGGATATTTCATGACATTATGAAGCCACCTTGTTAGACATGACTTATTCCATTGAACTAAGTAAGTAAATTAAAAGCCCCTGTTTGCTTGCTTAAGTCACAGTTTATCATACAACAACAAAAACATGCATTCGAATACACTCCCTAACTGATACAATAAGGATTGCATTTTTTCAGTCTGCTAACATTGAAGATTTTTTCTCCTCTTTATCCTGGATGGTTGTAGTTTGCCACAAGGTGTCATTTTATTTATTCCATTTGATTCTCAGAGTCATGTTTTGATAGAGTCCTCTCTTTACCTTGGCTCATGAACTAACAATTTGTCTTGTGAAAGACAGCAGAAGAAAGAAGACAAAAGGAGCAACAGCAAAAAAAATCACTCAAACCTTCTTTAAATCCTTATCAAAACAAACAGAATGTAAAGAAGTATTTTTAAAGTGAGAAAAATTTAATGTCATCTACTATTAGTTTGTACCAATAAATTATTTTTAATTTTATGAGACAAATAATAGCAGTGCAAGTCATAATAGAAAATATTTTATCCTTTGGAAATATCTACTGGATGATATATAAATGAAATGTCAAGGTACCTGATATGTTTTTAAAAACTTCATCCCAAAAGCAGGGGACAGGCGGGGAGTTGGGGAGGGATTCACTTTTAAAAATATACGGGAAAACGAATTATTGAAAGTAGGTGTTAGTCAACTTCTTTGCCTCTGTGACTGAAAAACCTGACCAGCACAGTTGTAGAAGAGGAAAAATTTATTCAGGTACTCACAGTTTCAGAGGTTTTAGTCCATAGAAGGTCGGCTCCATTCCTTGGGGCTCAAGGTGAGACATTACATCATGGCCCAAGAGTATGGCAGAGGGAAGTAGCTCACAGGACCATCAGGAAGGAGGGAGAGGGAGAGGGAGAGGGAGAGGGAGAGGGAGAGGGAGAGGGAGAGGGAGAGGGGGAGGGGGGGAGGGGGGAGGGGGGGAGGGGGGGGAGGGGGGAGGGGGGAGGGGGGGAGGGGGGAGAGAGAGAGAGAGAGAGAGAGAGAGAGAGAGAGAGAGAGAGAGAGAGAGAGAGAGAGAGAAAGCCCTACTTGCCAGATGCAAAATATATACCCCAAATCCACGCCCTCCATTAACCACTTCCTCCAGCCACACCCCACCTTTCTCCAGCTACCACTCAGTTAATCCCAGCAGGAACTAATTAACTGATTTTAGATTAAGGCTATTACCCAATCATTTCTCCTCCAAACTTTCTTGCATTGGCTCACAATGAACTTTTGGAGACACCTCACATCCAAACCATAAATGTAGGTGAAATGTATGCAGGTACTTGTTTCGCTATTTATCTATTTTTGTGTATTTGAAATTATTCATAATGAAGTATTTTTAAAATATCACTGAAAATAAGCCCCAGATACAAATGCATAATACAGAAAGGTGTCAAGTGCTACTAATAAAGAAGGCAAGGTAAGTAAAATATTCTGAAGCCTAGAGTTGGTAGGAAAACATTAATGGTAATTATGATAAACTTCTGGAGGCCGATGGTGGAGCAGACTGAGTAAGAAGTTCTGAGGAACTTTATCTTTTGAGTTATCAACACTTCTATGGGCTTACCTCTAGAAACCTCACTGGATTCTCTTAGACTCAACATCATATGTTGTGGCTATGGCAAGGTGAGGGAATGATGAATTAATATAAGATGCACAAATAGCCTTTTTTTTTAAAAAAAACAAAGACTTACTCTCCCAAGGAAAAAGACTCTTCCAGAATCTTACCTAAGTTGAGAAAGACATTAATCTCAAGGCAGCCTTCTTGTGCTTTTCTGTATCACTTAAGGAAAAACAAAACAAAACAACAATAGAACTTAGTCAATAGGGATTAGGGCTTCCTGGAAGTGCATTAAGAATATTGCAGCCAGGGAAGAATGTAAGGCAAAAGGGAACCTAAAGTTTTAGAACACTAGGGAACACTCACGATGGAGACAGCTCCAAGACATAAGGGCCACCTAAGACAGATCCAACCAGAAGATGACAAAACACTCACCTGCCACCCGGCCTCGCTTCTTATCTTACCATCACACTCTCTGAGTTCCAATGGGTCCTAGTTGAACGCTTCCAGGCACAGGCTTTGGGTGTACTACTCTTTTGTAAACACCAAGGTAATCACTTTATGCAATAATTTGATCTATTAATGGTGCTTCCCATTTTCTGAGAAAATTCCTCTCCCTTCCATTTAAGGGCCTATTCAAGGAGAGGAGGCTGGATAGTTCATGGCATTGTGAAAAGGCTATGGTTAGACCCAAACTGGGTACTAAACTTAGGGTACTAAGACTTTGCTAGCTTATGGTAGAGAGTACCGGTTCTTGCCTACCATCCTTCTGTTGTCAGTGACTGCACTTATCCACGTGTATAGTCACCTAATACACTATTAATTCCTGGTTCAAGTAGTTATCTTTTAGACCAATTAAGAATAACACATCTTTTCAAATTTTAATTTATTCCTTCTCAGATGTTTTTCTTCATTGTAGATCTAATTTTCTAACCTATACCATTGAAAGAACTTTTCAGTATTTCTTTTTTTTTTATTATTTCTTTTTTTAATTGTCTGTTCTATTTAGTTACTAAATGCTAACAGAAGGAATTTTGATTCATCGTATACAAATGGGGTACTTTTCATTTCTCTGGTTGTACACCATGTAGATTCATACCATTTGTGTAATCATACATGTACACAGGGTAATGATGTTTGTTTCATTCCACCATCTTTCCTCCCCCCGGCCCTCACTCCTCCCCAGTAATTTTTTTCAGAGCAAAACTTTAAACATTGCACTTTACTGTTTTATTTTTGCTCACATGGTTTCTGATGAGAAGTCTGCTATAATTCTTATCCTTGTTTTTCAATGTGCATGATGTTCCCCACTTCCTCTCTGCCTTCTTTCAAGATATTCTCCTTGTCTTGAATTGTTTGCTGTTTGAGAATTATACATTTAGGTAGTATTTTGATATTTTTGTCTTGGTTTTTCTTGATTTTTAAATACCATTTGGTGTTTTCTAATCTTCTTGGATCCATGGTTTTGTGTCTGTCATTACTTGAAAGTTATGAGCCCTTATCACTGAAATATTCCTTCTGTTCTATCTTCTGGTTCTTTGCTCAGCTGTGTTGAGCCTACTGATATGTTCATCAGGGGCTCATAGTGTTTTTTGTTCTTATGGTATTTTAGCCTCTGAATTTTTTTTTATTCTTTTTTAGAGTATCCATGTTCCTAATTGCAGTGCTCATATATTTTTACATTATGCCTTCTTTTTCCATTAGTGTTCTTACCATGTAAGTCACAGTTATTTTTTATTTATTTATTTATTTATTTATTTATTTATGTATTTATTTATTTATACGTACCAAGGATTGAACCCAGGGGTACTCAACCACTGTGCACATCCTCAGCCCTGTTTTATATTTTATTTAGAGACAGGTTCTCACTGTTGCTTAGAGCTCACATCTTAGACTGGTTAGTATGTCTGCTTTGTCTTCAGGCTATATTTTCCCCTTGACTTTTGGCATGCCTTGTAATTTTTTATTGAAAACAGGACATTCTGTATCAGATAATAGAAACTGAGTTAGGTAGGACATGTCAGTCTTGTTACCAATTAAACTGTGTTTGATATTTGCTGTAGTTGTAGGTGCCAGAGACTTTAAATTAATTACTGTCTTTGTTTCTTCTTGCCCTCTGACTTATTTTACCTGCGGACTCTTTCTAATATACAGCATGTGTTTTTAAACTCTTGGCTATAATCCACAATTATTATCTGGTACCCTGTGAGTGTTCTGATTATCAATATCAGATTATGAAAGAGGTATTTTTACTACTGACTTCATCATGGTGAAATAATATCAAAGGTATACTATGAAAAACTCTATAATCATGATTTTGATAATTTAGATTAAAAGGATTAGTAACTTCAAAGACACTAGGAGAAACAGAGAACCTGAAACATTGAACATCTATTAAGTTTATAATAATTGGATAAATGATTACCAGTCTTCTAGGAAAAAAAACACCACATCCAAATTATTTCAGGAGTGAAGTCTATCAAATACTTAAGAAAGAAATTCATATACAGGTATATATACATGGGTCATTAAAGCATATATACATACAGGGCTTCATTCTATCAGCTGTTGGACATAGATATAACAACACCCTGGAAACAGTGAGCACTCTTAGCTCTCTGATCTTGTTTTTCAATTGAATTATTTAATAAAAAGCACAAGGAATTCTTGAAGAAATGCTGGTTCCAAGATGGAAAAAATCACATAAATGATGAGCCTGGAGCATCTTCTGGTACTGGAAGACTAGGAGATATTCAATATGAAGAATTTCTAATTGCCAAAACTGAATGAATCTGAGCAATGAAAGGAACAAAATAAATAAAGTAGTACAAAATATACATTCGTGAGTTCACACTGACAAAAGCAAATGATTCAATTAATAAATATATGAGGGGAAAGACATAAAACCTCCTCTAGATACCTTTGAATAGATTATGTAGAGCCTCTGCTTGCATGGAGGTGGAGCATGACTCCTTAATCAGATGCACATGGTGCCTTTCTTCCAGAGATAAAGAATGGAAACGAAAGGGGAAGCCTGATTTTACACTGGAGAACTGATAAGCATTACATCAGCCAAGAGACCAACATGAGCCTCAGCAATGACCAGTAATGTTCATGGCATGTAACTTCTCTGCAATATGACAAGAATGGCGCTTTACTTCTGTAGTTTCCTTTCCCAAAACTTAGAACCCCACTCTAATCATGAGGGAAACATTAAGTCAACCATGGCTGAGGGCCAGTCTACAAAAGGCATGACTGACATTCCTCACATTGTCAAGTTCATCAAAATCGAGGAACATCTGAAGAACTGTTGAGAGGAGCCTCAATTTCACGTGGCATTCTGACCGGCATCCTTAAGCAGAAGGACTACAGCCAAAAGCTAAGAAAACCTCACGTATGGACTTCAGTCAGTAAGGTATCAGTAACTGTTCTTTTGGAAGACATCTAAGATACTAATAATGAGGAACACTGTTCATAGGGGCTGTAGGAACTCTGCACTGTCATTGCAAACTCTTCCCACATTCAAAAGTTTATTATAAAAACACCAAGTGTACAAAATATACTTTAAGGTTATATTTAAATTATGCAATGTGTTTGAAAAGTGAAGGAAAATTATGTCTAAAACTAACAATTCTCACATGGGAATGTATTTAAATGTGAAAACATCCTAATTGACTTTTTATGCTAATAGTTACTTTCTAATTTATTGCAATTTAATGGTATTATGTCTGTATAAATGAGATTTAGCAGATAGAATACTGAATTTTTTTTATCATACAATTTAACCTGGACAGTATTGATCAGATTTCCTCAAATTATTGAAATAAAAATCTTCAGCATGAATTGGAATGCAAGTAATTGTTTCATCACTTGCGTATTTTAAGATATAAAACACAATGTCATCACTTGCTGACATTAAAGAGAATTATTTCTGTTTACTTCAAATAGAAGTGCTTTCCCTCAACCTGCTTAAAGGTCCTGTGAAGAGAGGACTGTCAGAAATAAGTCCACGTCAAGCATTGATGATTGTGACAAAATAAAATTGATTTAAATAAGCCTTTCTGGGAATACATAACTATAAAAAAAGTCTATATGATTTGCTTCACCTAGGAATGTATTGAGCCAGATAATTAAATTTCTTCAAGACTTAAACTTTAAAATTTGATATTAAACAGTGATAAATTATTATTAATTATTCTAATTTTAGGGAGTCATTACAGTTATGGAAGAATATGTAATTTTTAAAAAGAAGTTAAAACTTTACTGCAAGACTTATGCTTTAAATTTTATTTTGGAAAGATGAAGAAAAATGTTCATTATAAGCAAATGTAGACTTCTGAAAACAATTTCCAGGAATACATCTACCTACTTTCAGTGAAACATAAGGACTAAGTCAAATTATTGTATGATATTTTGAATAGATTAACTCATGAAAGTATTCACAGTATCACAGAG
Source organism: Sciurus carolinensis (assembly GCF_902686445.1). Taxonomy (NCBI): domain Eukaryota; kingdom Metazoa; phylum Chordata; class Mammalia; order Rodentia; family Sciuridae; genus Sciurus; species Sciurus carolinensis. The sequence continues at coordinate 82,365,989 of NC_062218.1, read as the reverse complement.
CCTATCAGCATCAGAAATGAGATGGGAATCCAGGTAGTCTGACTCCAGAGTCCGTGCTCCCAACTACACTGCTCTCCTTCCTCCAGGACACTAGGCAATTAAAAGTCTTATTGTTTGAATGATGGTAAACACAAGAAGGGGAGAAATACAAAGATTGTTTTTAGGGTTGCTTCTGGATGTGCCCCAGGGTTGATATTCATAATTGAGGCAATCATACATTCTTCCGTTGGAAGTCATTTTCAGCAGAAGATTTCTGAGGAAATTATGTTGCAATGTTCCTTGAAATGGTTCTTAGAATTTGAAGGAGATTAAAGGATATTCAATCAAGGTGAAAACCAGGACATTCCAGAGCCAGATAGAAAAATGAAAACACTAATGATTATGAATAATCAGAGTGAATGGTCGCACAAGACACATAAAATATACATGAAGAGTGCACCTGCTGTCATCCCCTGTGTGTTAGTCAGCTTTGCATCGCTGTGACCAAAATACCTGACAAGACCAACTTAGAGGAGAAAGATTTATTTTGACTGGTAGTTTCAGCGGATTTGGTCGATGGTCTCTGGCTCCAGGACAGAAATACCATGGCAAAAAGGGCATGTTGGAGGAAAATTCTTCAGCGCATGGTAGCTGGGAAACAGAGGAGGGGGACAGGAAGGGGCCTGAGTCAGACATAGTCCCCAAGATCAAGGGTCTACTCCCTCCAGCCTTGTCCCAATGCCCAGTAGTTTTCATCTCTTCCCAATAAGTCCATTCAAATTATTAATTCATCAAATGAATTAATCCATGGATGAGGTCAGATCCTTCATGATCCAGCCTTTTTACCTCTGAACATTATTGCCTTCATTGCCCGGCACTTAAGTTTTGGGGGACTTTCCACATCTAAACCATGACAACTTTCACTCTCATTTGCTTTGCAAAAGAAAATAATGAACCCTTTGCTAACATTAGATATACTCCTTTCTCTTTTGTTATCAAGTTGCAAGGGGAAATTTTGAGATACCTATAGTATTTATCAGCTAACTTTTTGAAAACGTGAAGAAAAATCTCAGGGCTACATTGGTTAACACTGAAATTTCCATCAATTCTAATCCTCTTATATTTCCTTGATGCTATAGATTGAATGTTAGCGTTCCCCCAAAATTAATATGTTGATATTCAAACCCAAGCTGATGGAATTAGGAAGTGGGATTTGGGGAAATGATTAAATTATGAGAATTCAGTCTTCAAGATTGAAATTAGTACCCCCACACAAAACAGACTCCTGCGAGCTAGGCAGCCCCTTACACCATATGGGAACAACCATGAAAGAACCAAGAAGTAGTTCCTCACCAGACACCAAATCTGTCAGCATTTTGAATTTGGATTTGCAAATTCCAGAACCAAAAGAAAACAATTTCTATTGTTCATAAGCCAGCCATTTAAGATATTTTACTGTAACAACTGGAATAGACTAAGAAATCTTATGTTTATGGTGACCTCTCTGCTATTTCAGTCACATGAGAGCATAAAGCTGGCTTCCTCCCCTTGCCTTGATACTGGATGAAATGGAAGTTGGAGTATTCTTTCTATAGTGAGTGAAATAAATTTTCCCAGTTCATTTGAGGCAAGGTTGAGGTTTTTCTTTTAAATAAACAATTGAACAAGAGGCAAAAAAGAAACCTAAAAACTCACAGTGACGTTACAAACTACCATTTCTTAATTACACTCAGACACTCTTCAATACACCAAACCCTGCTCCCGATTCTTATTCAAACCTTACCTGGAATGAATGCTGGGGAAACGATGCCACCTTTTCCTAATCAATTCTCTGGGTTTCTGATGAGTAGGCCCTAATGACACCCTACATATAACTCTGTCCCAACTACTGTTATTTATCCCTGCCCCTGTCCACTCTACTCCAGATTGCTCCCTAGGACTGGGGACATAAAACTCATTGCTGCATGTAGTACCAGAAACTATCATTCCTTAATTTTATTCAGTTGCCAGAGACTGCTCATTCTTCCTTCATCCTTCTCCGTGATATTCCAGAGTGCTGGTCCTCAAGAATACTTTAAGCCAGCTCCACTTCAGCCTGCTCTGTTCTGATTTTCTCAGGCATCTTTATAAGCCATTCCCTATACTTTTTAAATCTGTGGTTCTAGGATAATGTTTTAGTTTCATAGGGTTCCTATAACAAAGTATCATACCATGGCTGGCATAAATTAACGGAAATATACTTCCTCATTGTGTTGGAGTTAAAACATCCAAAAGCAATGTGTTGGTAAGTTCACGTACTCTCTGAAGTCCTTGGAGAGGATTTTTCATGGCTTAAAATCTTTGGAGTTTCATATCATGTAGCTGAATCCCTCCAAAGTCTGCCTCTGAACTTGCATGCCCTTGTTCCTTCTCTGTGTGTTTCTGTGTTCAAATTTCCCTCTTCTTGAAAAGACATTAGTCATTGGATTATGTCTACCCTAATCCAGTATGACATCATGTTAACTTGATTACTTATACAAAGAATATTTCTAAATAAGGTCACATTCTGAGGCTCAGACAGACATGAATTTTGAGGTGATATTATTGAGTTCAGTACAGGTAGTATATACAACTTGCATGGTTACCTGGTATCCTTGATCAGCTACTTTCAGGCTGGGGTTGTGGCTCCTGATAAAGTGTTTGCACCTCACATATTAGGCCCTGGGTTCAATCCTCAGCACCACATAAAAAATAAATTAGTAAAATAAAATTATTAAGAAAAAAGAAGACTGATTTCTGGCTGCCAACCAATTGTATTGTATCAGACCTCCAACAGTGGCTATCCACAGGCTCATAACCCTTTTGGTAGACTTTTCTAAATAGAAATCTCTTTATTATATTGTATCACTTCAGGTTTACACTAATCTAGATATCTGAAATTAGTGAAAATAACATGTTTTACACATAAATAACATGCACTAATCAGTTATAACATTTTACATTTTAAAGGTATAAGAACATTTCATGGATTATTTGTGAACATACAAATTTCATATAAAATACATTTTTTTCTACAGAGATAAAACTCCAGAAAAGTGAGGTTAACAAACTCTGCTTTTGCTTCAGATGGTTAGACAATAAAGCAATTTAACATGTTGTGTTGTAACCAGAAGTGAAAACTTTTAAAAGTCCTAATGATGAAACTAATGTTCCATGGAAGGTAATATTCTATTATTTTGTAGAGGAAAATTATCATTTCCCCAAAAGAAGAAATATAAAATTTCCAAAAACAAGTGAAAAAATCTGCAATTCAAAGTAATTTTAAGTAATAAAAGATAGTAATTCAGAATTCATATAAATTTACATATGGAAATTACTGCCAAGAAATGTATAAAAATAGAAAATGGTGTTAGAGTAGACACTTAGAGAACAAAAGGAAAGTAGCAACTTCTGTAGTTTTCTCAAGACATTTGAATCATTCTGACTTTCTGCCTTCTTGCATTAAAATGTGTTTTTTGTCACTAACTTATTTATCAACTAATACTACATGGGAAAAATCTTATTTTCTAACTCTGAGAATATTATGGAAGACATGGTCCCTACCATCAAAGAGAAAGTGTTATTATGGGTGACAAAGGGGGTGGACAATGTGGTTGGTGCTGAGGTAAGGGCAATATGGACCAAACAGCAGCACACATGGAACATGGGTGTCTGTTTTAGTCAGCTTTTCTTGCTGCTGTGACTAACAGGACCCAACCAGAGCAATTGTAGAGGAGGAAAAGTTTATTAGAGGGCTCATGATTTCAAAGGTCTTGGTCCATAAAAGGTCGACTGCATTCCTTGGGGTTTAAGGTGAGGCTGGACATATGGAGAAAAAGTGTGGCAGAAGGAACCAGCTCACATGATGATCAGAAAGCAGAGAGAGAGAGAGGTCTCCACTTGACAGATACAAATATATACCCTGAATCCACACCCCCAATTCCCACCTCCTCCAGCCACACTCTATCACTTCAGTTACCACTCAGTTAATCCCTCTCAGGGGATTAATTCACTGATTGGGTTAGGACTCTCACAACCCAATCATTTCTCCTCTAAACCATCTTGCATTGTCTCATATGTGAGGTTTTGGGGGATACCTCATATCCAAACCATAACAGGTATCTACAAAATACCAAGATATGGTAGATTCTAGACAAAGGAGTAAATGGAGCAATGTTTACAAAGTCCCAGAAACAGAAGAACATGGTACTTGCCAGTGGGTGATGCAGACAGCAATGGAAAATGAGAAAAGATGAATCTGCAAAAGAAAATAATGATTATATCTGATATGAACATATAAAACAGATTAAATTTAAACTTATTATCAGGGAAAATATCACTACAATTTTGAGGAATTTTTAAAAGGAAAAATGCATATTGACTTGCATAATTAAGTCAATTTCACAGTATAGATTTGTTCAGAAAAATATTGTACCAGATATGACATATATCCTATGTATAGCATGTATATCCTTATGTATGTGTGTATGTATATATGTGTGTGGGTGGATTACATATATATATATATATATATATATACCATATATCTCTAAATGAAACACCTGTAAGAGTCCAGTACAAAAAAAATAAATAACTTGAACGATAAATGTGTTTCTCTTCACTCACATAACAAAGTAATTAACATTGATACACAGTCCCCTCTTGATTATTTTATCAGTTATTAAGTAGGGCCTTATGTCATTTGGCATTTCTTGTATGCATAATGTCCTATGACATGTGTAACTAATATAAAGGAAGAATTGATGAGCAGAAAGTTCATCTCTGTAAGGCAGTTAGAATGTTATGCAAAGTTTTTGCTTTGCTTTTCCTTTCTGACCTCATTCCCCATGCATTCTCATGTTCCGCAGTCAGGGCCAGTCTTCTGATGATGAGGCATACTGTGCACTGGGATCCAAGCTGAGTACCAGAGACAAAACAAGAAATGCGACTTACTTCACACCTTCCAGTCTAACTAAGTAAAATATAAACTAGTTCGTTTTTGCTAATTTTTACAAGCAGGATTAAGGGAGACAAAAGAAGTTTAAAATAGAGTGACTAATTCAAGGTCTGAGGATTTTCTGTGGACTTCAGTTTTCCAATTTGCCTCCGTTCTCTCACATGAGAACTGGCTGCACCAAAATACAATTAAGAATTCTTCCATTATTCAGATCTGTACAGAGTCATTCCCTTTGTGTCTGAAGGAGATTCACAGCTGGAATATAAGATATCACTTGTCAACAAGGATTTTTTTGTATTTCCTAGAAAGTTCAGCTCAGTGATTGGCACATAAGTAGATCTTAACAAAAGTCTGTCTATCAATAAAATGAAGTAAACTCTAAAATGACGTTTTATCATTCCTGAGATTATACCCAAATAGCTATTAAAAATGAATTACTAAAAAGTAACACATAGAATAAGACAAACAATTCTTTGGTTTGCATGAAAAGACATTCTAGCTGGATTTTCTTTAAACCAAGTTCTTATTCTGGTGTTGAGATTATAAGTAAATATTGATTATCACCACCACAATTGCATTCTGGACTTAGCTAGTATCCATTTGACAGTTCATCTCCCCAGCATTCTGATAAAGAGTTAAATAGCCAAAAGAGTTAATCCTGACAGTTATAGCCAAAGCACATCAGTATCTGTGCCTGACAGAAAGGCACACTACCAAACTAGATCACAAACAAACCAAAAGACTTTGGCTCCTATACTTTCCACAAATTTACTCTTAATCTTATTAGCAGTTTAATAATTTTTCTCTGCCAAAATGGCTTAGATAATTACCCATGATTCTGCTGTTAGTCCCATTTCTACAAATGTCATTCTCATTTGCCATTTGTTTATCTTTTCTTTGATGGAAAGAATTTAAATTCCCTTTGGGAAGGGTATAACATTGTCAGCAAGGATAACAATATTGAAAAATAATTATTACAACTGAAAACACATAAATACTAAGAATATGGGTAAAAAATATATTGAAATAAAACAATAACATTTTAGCATAATCTAATCAATGCAGGTCTTTCTATGAACCTTGGAAAGTAATGACTGTTTCCAAGAGTAAATACGTAGTCAGGCAACAGGAGGGAACACGATGACATGTACTTAGATGGAAACCAGCTGACAAACTCCATAGAGGAGACGTGAAAGGCCCTTCTACCTAAATCAACCCTCCATTCAACACTTGTCTTGGGACCTATTAACTGCTTCCTCAGTGCTATGGAGACTTCCCCTCATAGTCAACAAGACAGTGGAAATGTCTTCGACAGTTCACTGGTTAGTGAATAATAACACTGCTCCCAGGGGCACCAGTAACAAAACACAGGTAAGGGAACTCCAGATGATGGACTATTGGGACTGTCCAACAGAAACACAATGCAAGCCTCACATATAATTTTGAGTTTTCTAGTAGTCATATTAAAGATGTACACACAAGTAAAATCAATATTTAATTAATTACTTTTTTGTGGTCCTGGGGATTAAATCCAGGGATGCTTTACCATTGAGCTACATTCCCAGCACTTTTTATTTTTTATTATGAAAGAGGGACTTGCTAAATTGCTGAGGTTCATGTCCAACATGGGATTTGCCCACCTTAGCTTCTAAAGCCATGGAGATTTAGAAATGTGTGCTACTGTACATGGCAGTTAAATTAATTTTAAAAATAAAAAAATCCAAAATATTCAAGAGATTATTTTATCAACATGTTATTAATACAAAAATTATTGATAAGATACTATCCTTCTTTTTTCCATAGAGTGTTCGAAATTGTGTTTCTGTTCCAATTAGCCCTGCATTCCTACTCAAGTTAATCACATTTCAAGTATTTGTCATTCTCATATGTCCACATTAGAAAGTGCAAATCTAACTTGCATTTGTCCAAGTTACTATTAGCTTGTTGAACTTGTGTAAATTGTTTAAAGTTATACTTCATTTCCAGGGAAGTAAAATGGAAATGATTTCTGAATGAGGGGCTGGGAGAGCAGTTCCATGATTGAATACTTAACATGTCAGAGACACTGGGTTCAATTCCCAGTACCAATGCTACTACTGCTAATAATAACAATCTCAGTGGACAATTTATTTTTAAATAATATTTCCTTTAGACTAATAGCTAATATCAGAGGGGGAAAAGATTGAAAAAGTGAATGATATAATATACCTAAAAAAACAGTAAATTTTGAAAGTGTGAAATCATGCAAACAACATTTAAAATACAAACAACATAAAATGATTTTGTAATATTTTGAACTAACCAATAAAAGTATATGACTCACTTAGTATAAACAAATAATACATTTTTACTCTTAATAAATATTAACACATAAGACAAAATTAAGGAAAGCTAAAGTTCCTTAAATTCTTGCAACTTCTGCATGTTGGGGCATACATTATTATTGCTGAATTATGTTTACTATCAGGAGATACTTCATCTAGCTCCTCTCTACAAAGTTTCAATATATTACTGAAAGGAAAGCACAACCTTATTTACCACAGGAAAAAAATGGTTATGCCCTTATACCCCATTGTAAAGATGGCTTTTGTTTGTCATAGCTACTTTTCATAACTTGGTGTCAATAGTCTATGTGTCAATAGACAGATGCCTATGTACAGAAATGGAATTTACACGTGAATACATACTTAGTGTCATTTTTTAAAGCCTTTTAGTTTAGTTGTTTCAGAAAGTGTTTGCTTTGGGTTCAATGTTGTAGGTCACAGACAATAGATGTCTATAGCTGAATTTACAGATTAGAAGTCTGCAATTATATCTATGAAGAGAGTCTCTAGATTTTACCACTTACAAACTTCATTGATATTGATATTGATATTCCATTTATATTTCCATTAATGTAACACAGAACACAGAACGGCAAATGAACAGATTTTTTTTTTGTAAGGCATAACTTGGAAAAATTTTGAGATCCCCTTAATAAAAACAATTAATAACAAAGAAAAGGGTCATTATTTGGAGTAACTTGTTAATAAACTGCAGAAAATAATTTTTTGACAAAGAAGGCAAAATATACCATTATAGATGAAATATTTGATTGACATCATTATAGTTGAACTTATTAAATGTCACAACAATGTATAACCAAAGTACTTATGTATGTGTATAAAGAAATTTCTTAAAATTAATATAGTTATGAATTGATGCCCAATTTTTGGACAGTAGAAATAATAATTTATCCTCTTCAATTAATAAATGGTTCTATAAATATTTATGGATATTAATCTGTATTAACTCATTAATAAATTGTATCTTTAATTAACTCATTAATTAAATTGTATCTTTGTTTTCTTGCACTTATGCACATCAGTTACATTTATAATTTAATTAGCGTTAAGTCTACTGTTCCAGTGATTAATATGTGACAACTCAAAAATGAGATCCTCTGGAGAATAGGGTGGTGGGTACTGGGGATTGAACTCGGGGACACTCAAACACTAAGCAACATTCCCAGTCCTAGTTTGTATTTTATTTAAAGATAGTGTCTCACTGAGTTCCTTAGCACCTTGCTTTTGTTGAGGCTAGGTTCAAACTCGCAATCCTCTTGCTTCAGCCTCCTGAGCCTCTGGGATTAAAGGTGTGCACCACTGTGCCCAGCCACTGAAGGATATTTTGCTCTATATGATAGTTTCTACATGGCATGAACATGGGTGTGAGGGAGCACCTTTCATCACAGTGCTATTATCAGGGTCAGAAACTGAACTCACCTCAAATTTTATGAATTCCATAGAACTACAGTTTCCTAGGGCTTATCTTCAAAATAGCAAAAGAAATAGTCATTGATAGTGTAAACATGTCTTCTAGACTAAACCGTTCTAGGTAGATATGAGAGAAAAGACACTTTGTCTTGCCTAGGAAAATTCAGCCTCACTGTCTTCAGACATAGGTTCTAGAGTGTTCCTTCTATAAAGAAGAAAATCTGACCTGTTAGAGGAAGTTGGCGATGGAATGCTGAAAATAAGATAAACCATTTCAGGAAATAGAACCATGCATGGAATTTCCTGCTTCCTCCTTATCAGCACCCAAGGAAAGAATAGGGATATGTGAGCAAAGTCTTGTACATTCTTTAAGTACTTGTGGGAGGAAAGTAAATGTTAATATAAGGGCTGCAACACATTTAATAATTACTATAATTATATTCACTCATGTATCTCAGCTGTAAAAATACTAAAATAAAATGAAAACTACTCAGAAGTTGAAGGTTTCCCATTGAATTTATTATAGTGAAATTTCAGCAATAACAGTAAGAGTTCCTTGCCATAGCAAAGAATTTGACTTATACATACTTGGATCATCACACTTTATTTTCCTTGGCTCTTATTGGAAAATTTTACTAATATTTGCAAACACCAATTTCCTACAGATATATGCAAATAAAATACAACCACCTAAAAGTCTACAGTTATTTAGGAAACTATCATAAAATGAAGCTATATTTACTTACTCATCTGAGAGTTGAAAGGTGTTTCTCAAGAAAGACTATGTAATTTATTGCAATAGGGCAAGAAAAGAATTATTTTCCCAAGTGTATTTACCAACTTCAGCTGTACCTTAGTACGTCGTAAGTTGAAGATTCAATCAGTGTTTATCACAATAGAATGGGGTCAAATCGAAGACTAGTATGGTCAACTTTTCTTTTCAGTATCCACTCAACTGCCATATTTTTAGTTACATTGATAAACAATGTTCCTCCATTCTTCTCTCACTCCCCACCCTCCAGCCCCCATTATGTATCATCTTGCACTTATCAGGGAAAACATTAGGCCTTTGGGTTTGGGGGATTGGCTTATTTCACTTAGCATGATATTCTCTAATTCCATTCATTTATCTGCAAATATCATAATATTATTATTTTTTATGGCTGAATAATATTCCATTGTGTATACACACCACAGTTTCCTCATTCATTCATCTGTTGAAGTGTATCTAGGTTGGTTCCATAATCTAGTTATTGTGAATTGAGCTGCTATAAACATTGATGTAGCAATTTATCCATAAAAAAGAACAAAAATTTGACATTCACAACAACAAATAGATGGAATATATGTCATTATGTTCAGCAAAAAAAAACTAGGGACAGAAAGTTTGTGTATTAGTTAGATTTTGCATCACTGTCATGAGAATACCTGACAAGAACAACTCAGAGAAGGAAAAGTTTATTTGGGGCTTATGGTTTCAGTCCATAGATGTCCAATACATTGTTCTGGGTCCAAGATAAAGTAGCATAGCATGGAGGAAAACCCCAGCAGAAGTAAAATGCTCAGTTCATGGTGGGGTTAGGAAGCAGAAAGCAAGAGAGAGTGAAGAGGCAAAAGGGAAGATTTGTCCTTCTAAGTTACATCCTTAGTGACCCACCTCCTCCAGTCATGCCCCACCTGCCTACAGTTAACACACAGTCAGTTAATTCAAATAGGATAGATAGATTAGGTTACAACTCTCATAATCTACTCTTTTTACCTCTGAATATTCTTGCATTAATGGTAGGTTTGGGGGTGTAACTCATATTCAAAATCATAATATTCTTTCCCCGCCCCAAAAGCACATGTCCTTGTCAGAATGAAAAACAAAATGCATTTAGTTCATTTCCAAGAGTCCCATGTTTTAAACAGTTTTAGAGGTCACAGCTCTCAGCTCTCATAATTAATAATTTTCCTCTGAATATTCTTGCTTTGCTTTGCTCCTCCTCCTCCCTCCTCCTCCTCCTTCTTCTTCTTTCTTCTTCTTTTTCTCCTTCTTCTTCTTCTTTTTGGAGGACATAGTGGGGATTGAACCCAGGGGAGATTTGGGGTTACACTGCATATTCAATGTCTGGTTTCACAGACATTGAGAGTAAAATGGTGGTTACCAGAGGCTGGCAGTACTGGGGAGGAGGGTCACTAAGTCAAGGTTAGATCGGAGCAAGAAGTTCAAGTGTGCTATTCAACAGTAATATGGCTGTAGGCCATGCATTGTACATCTCAAAAAACTAGAAGATAACATAAAGAAATGAAAATGAAGGAGACAGTTTCTTCTAACCTGATTTAAATATTTCACAATATATATCAGTGTCAAAATACCAAATCTTACCCCAGAAATATGTAAAATGTTTATGTTTTTATGTATTGGTTATGCAAATATAAAAAGAGTTCAAATAAAAGTAATAACTTTTATGGGTTTAAAACATAGTTCATACATTAACAAATTTGGACAGGCAATGACTAAAGATACTGAGATTTACAGCCATAAATAAAGCATATTTATTTCATATGTTTCAAAGCTTAGAGTATTTAAAGAAATTGAAAAAACAGAAAGTAGTTCAAATTAATTTTGTTTGTTTGTTTGGTAGCAGGGATTGATCCCAGGGTGCTTAACCACTGAACCACAAGCCCAGCCCTTTCTTATATTTTATTTAGAGACAGGGTCTCACTAAGTTGCTTAGGGCCTCACTAAGTCACTGAGGCTGGCTTTGAACTCATGATCCTCCTACTTCAGTCTCCCACACTCCTGGGATTACAAGCATGTGCCATTGTGCTGGCGAGTATTTTATTTTAAAACCTTGAAAAATTAGGTCAGGGGCTAGATTTGTAGCTCAGTAGTAAAGAGCTTGCCTTGCACATGTGAGGTCCTGGATTCAATCCTCAGCACGACATAAAAAATAAATAAATAAAATAAAAGTATTGTGTCCATCTACTATATATATGTGTGTGTGTGTGTGTGTGTGTGTGTGTGTGTATTTAAAAATTAGGTCAAAGAAGGTTTCTGATGAAACTTGTCACCAGTTATAGAAACTGAATATATCCAGCCTAGATCATAGGTATATGAGTACTCAATGCATAAACCATTAAACTTCTGAATGATTGCGAATTATCATGGTAAAATGCTGAGTAAAAAACAAACAAGTCCACATTTTATTTTATTTACCATTACTTGTCATGTCCAATGTGACCGAATTCTTGGTCTGGTGAGGGGCAAAGGGGGATTGGAAAATAAAGATTCATAGATACAGATTTTGAAGATTAAGCTGGGATCAGGTGGAGCTCTGCTCTCTGATGGAGATGCAGATCTAAAGAGTTACGCCAACAATCTTTATTTATATATGTCTTATTATCAGGTTAAAGACTATATAGCTATTATTCTTTGTATTTAGGAAAGTTACAATAACTAGGGCATCCTATTTATCTTTTCCACAGTTGGAATCCACAGTTGCAAAGTGCAGTGTTAGGAGATTTGTGTTGCTCTCAGGAAAGTCCATTGTTAAAAGTTACTATGAGGCAGGTAATGTTATGGGGCGCAAATTAAGAACAGACTGATCACCAACGAGAAGTCCAAATTTGAGAGTCTTTATTAAGTCGGCCGGCTGACTATCTCACACAATGCCCCAAAAAATGGCTATTGGGAGAACAGCCCCAACCATAGGGTTATAGGTGTTCTTATACCAAAAATCACATCAGTCATAAGTGTCTGTTGCTATGATTCAAAATCACAAACTAACATCATGAGATCATCAACAGAGGGAGAAGTGGGTCAAAATGACCCTAACCTAGGTACAAACTAAGGAATGGTTACTAACATCCACACAATCACTGTTCACATGGTACATTGTTTAGGAGCAATAGGAATCAAAAGAGAGCAATTTTTCTTTATATAGGACTTGTCATTCTGTATTGTTAAACATATCACACTAAGTAACTAATGATGGGCACAGAGGTGGAGTGTTCCCATGGGAGAAGCTTATTTCCTACATAACATGGAGTCTCAGAGCAAAATGGAGTCTGTTTAGTCATTTCCCTTAGAGTCTGGCCTATAACATTCTCATGGAGTCAGATCTGTCAGCCCATCACAGTAGGAACTGGAGAAGCAGAGCTGGTGAAACATTGTGGTTGTCTATCACAAGAATTCCTTCCTTCTAGGGAGCTGTGTGCCTGAGATCAAGGTCAGAGCTGATAGGACTCTTGCACAGAGCCTCCTCATGCAGGGCATTTCCATAGCAGCTAGGCATCCTGTGCCCTTGAACAGAAACATTCCCAGGCATGGGCATGCCATAGCCATGAGGTCATCAGAGACCCCAATCTCAGTCACTGCTCTCCCATTCTTTGTCACCATTCTCCACAATTACTGATCAACACAAAGCTAAGGACAGGGAAGCACTGAGGGTTGACATGAAGAAAATTATGCAATATGCATTTATATATGTCAAAATGAATCCCACTATTAAATAACTACAATGTACTAAAGAGGAAAGGAAAGAATAAAGGAAGGAAGGAAGCATGCAAGTTCTGGTCAGGACCTTGCATCTGGGCATATTTGTTACCTGGGCTCCCTGAAGTTGCAGGTCCATAGGCTGTGTTCTGTAGTTAGTTGGGGTTACTGGGTAAACCCCCTGCCTGAGCAGGGTGAAGGGTTATGCTCCATGACTTTCTGGACCACTAGCTGGGGAGTCTAGCTAGGTAGACTGCTGGCTATTCTCCCTAGTGAGACCAGGCTACTGGGTCAACCCCAGGGTGGGCAGAGCCACTGGCTGTGCTTACAGGAATGTGATGCCTCTGCCAAAATCTGTGTACTTTTTACCGAGAACTCTGCCTCATCTCTTGGTTACTAGATGACCCCAAGTGGCCTAGCTCTGTTAATTTCCCCAGTGTTCAATGTGAGATAGACAGAAATGAACCCTCTTGGACATACTCCAGAACACTGGGGAAACTGGATGTCTTCCTTGGGGTTCTCTTTTCCACACTAGAGAATGGAAACCCTCTTGGCATGGTACTTTTGGGGGAAAGGACATGTGGTCAAAGTGAAATCATGTCTCTTAACCTTCTAATGTGGCTTTTTAGGTCTTTACTGACTCTCCTGGATTCTTTAGGCTTACCCTGGGATTTCGGAATTTTCACAGAAGCATTCTTGCCTGTGGATAGCTGCCAGCTGGTGTTTCTGTGAAGGGATGTATAGGCAGGACCACTACCATACTGTCTTGCTGATATTACTCTTCAGTGGTTGCTTCTTAAAAAAGTGACTGTTTAAGCATTTGATAGAATAATAATCCAAGGACATTTTGAGGATATATTAATCACATGCTTCTATTTTTAAAAATAAATCCACATAAACATTTAAATTGCACTTAATTTTTAAATATGACAAATTGAGAACAATTAGTGCAGAATTATTGGCAGAATTATGCCATGTGAATATTAAGTAAGACAAAGTGTACTGACCAGATCCTGCTCACAGAGAAATGGAAATAATTATGAGCCATTCAGTCTTTAGCCCTGACTCAAGCTTGAAATTGGGCAAGATGAGATTCAGTACCAGGGATGGAACACCAAATATTATTACCAGAATTATCTTGTGAGTAGGGCTAATGCCTTTAATATAGTTTTTTCTGAGTCTTAAATGGCCATCTGGTGGGATTTATTAATCCATACTTTGCATCTGACAATAATTAAAAATCACCAAGAGATATAAGTAGAAATTCAACTCTTATAAAGAGGAATAAGAGAAAGAGGAAGGAAATTGAAGTTATTTAAAGAAAGAAAAAAAAAACATTTTAAAAGTCTAATTCTTCCAGAAGAATTTTAAATCTCAGAATTTGACTTTTTTTTTTTTCTTTAATGCAGAAGTGAAAGTATAGTCCCAAGTAATTGAAGGAGTTTAAGAACACAAGCTGCCCAACCCAGGCTATTGGTTAGGTGGGTCAGTAACTTGTACTGTAAATTAGAAAACCTCATGCATTTTGGAAATTGGAATTATAATGTCTAGAGAGAAAAAAATTCTGATGAGTAAAATGGGACCTCTACTAAGAAGAGAGAGAGAAAAAGAGAGAGAGAGAGAGAGTAAGCACAGACACAGGAAAGGAAAGGAAAGGAAAGGAAAGGAAAGGAAAGGAAAGGAAAGGAAGAGAGAAAGAGGTTACATAATTGATTTTTTACACTTCATTTGGTATTTTAGTTTTTCAGCAATATTGAAAGTTATGTATTTAGCTTCTTTTACTGGGAAGAAAACAGAAACTCAAAAAGTTAAGTTACCTTCCCAAAGCTACAGTCTCTCTTCCCAATGCTAAATTCAATGCTGTTATGTGAATGTATTATACAGTAAAAATATAAAGGCTTATTCCAGACAGAAAGGAAAGCATTACATTTATAGAGGTTGGAATAAGGAAGAACTGTCTTAGATTCAATAAGTGAAAAGAATTAATATCAAGCTTCTGCCATTTTCCATTACTGCTCAAAAAATATAACTATTCAGCAGAGCACCTTCATTGGTTTGGAACAATAGAAAAATAAATTCTGAGCTACACATGGATGAGATGAGGAAGTATATGACAACTCTTGAAAGAAAGTGAAAGAAAGAAGCAAAGGAAATGAGATTCAAGAGCTTAGAAGAGGGATTTCTGGAGAGAACATAAAGTATCTGAAGAAAATGGAAGTAAAAGTCAGAGCCTGAAGCATTTGAGAGTAGTAACATTTAATATTTTGTTTTTTATTGTTGCTAAAAGTCCCTTCTGTTACTCCAAACTCACCTCCAGTAAAAGTCCATAGAAAATGCTTTTGTGATAGTGAAACTTTGTGGGAAATGAAAGAATGTGAAGAGTATTCAGGCAGATTTGACAAAAGTCACTGAACAATCAGCATCTTAAAGGAAAGAAGTGAAAGGAAGTGGGGAGCAGGTGGAACTAGATGTACGGGCTGACATGATTGCGTGGAATCTCCTGAAATGTTAGACGGACTTCCCATATTAGGCAGCAAGAGCATCTGAGACAACATCGGAAAACTCTAAAGCAAAGAATGCATCAGAAACCTGGAGGATATTGATTTGTGAGCCACACAAGAAAAAGATACATCCTAAGATCATTCTCAAACAGTGCTGGAAGTGAATTTTTGAAACATAGGATTGATTTTGCCTCATTTGGGACAGCAGTCCTGTTTCTGATGGAGCCTCACTTACTAGTTGGCAGAAGCAAGATCAATCTTGAAAGAGTACTTCTACTGCAAATATCACATCTCATACAGTTAAATATTTTCAGTCCGAAATCCATAAATATTCCATAAAGTTTTCACAACTCATCATTTCAGAATGGATGCAGAAGTGGCAACACAGATATGAAGTTGTATTTCTCCTTTGGCCAGAAAAACAAATTCTTAAAAATTCTATCTATGAATACTTCTCAGTATTACTCATGGAAACCTGGAGGAAAATGAATCTGGGTCTAGAAATTAGAAATTCTTCAGTAATATTTTTTCCAAAAGTTATGACTGTTAAATAAACAGGACAAAATATATAAAAATAAAAAGATTATTGAGCAAGACAGTGGGTGTTTTTTACTGATGAAATCTGTCATTTTGGAACACACCCAGGGCAAATAAACTTCTGATTATATTAATGATTCATCCAATAAAATTAATATACTCCTGTAAGACACATGAAACATGGAGCCAAAGAACAGATGGTGGAGTATAACTGTGTAACCACTCTGACAAAATACAGATAAAGACCTAACGAAAACTGTTAAAAAAATTCACATATGAGTCAAACATCTGCTTTTATATAACTAGTACAATAAGTACCAGAACAGAAATGGAATTAATTTGTTCCCAAAATAGTCATTGCACTATTTAAATTTGTACATTTCCCAGATACGTAAAGAACATCTCATATTTTTAAAGACTATTCTTTATTTAGAAATATTAAATAAATTAATAAGAACAAAAAGTGGCATGTAATTTTTCTCCTATGTGTATTTCCCAGGTATTCACAATACTATATTCTATTCACATTACCCACAGAATTAGAATTTCGTCTTAATATCACCTTAAAAGATTTCACCTCTCAGAATGGATGTTACCATTTTTCATGTCATCAATTTAAAGGCATCTCTGTCTTTTTGTGAATATCAAGTTTGGTTCATTTGATCAAAAATAAGCAACATATTGTTTAAAAGTTCTAAATGAATTCAAGAGAAAAGAGATTTGTTTTCAAGAGAAAGATAGAAATTTAGAAAGATCATGTTTACTCAATCTTACCTCTTCTCCCAAATTTTTTAAATGCTTGTTAATTTATTTATATGAATTTATAAGTATGAAAATAAATTCTCATTAAAATCATTGTTTACCATTGTTTACCATTTGCAAATCAAATATGGAATTTGTATCCAAAAGTACTACCATTTTCTTTGATAAGTCACAAATTTAGGAAGAAAGAAATCAGAGTATATTAGGGATATTTGTGACATAGTTCGTTATTTTGTTTGTTACATTAGGTACATTAATCTGGCCCTGTGACACACAGAATCACTAATCTATCAAAATTTGAGGGTCAGATATTAAATAACATTAGGGGCTGGGGGTGTGTCTCTGTGGTAAAGCACTTGCCTAACATGCTCAAGGGCCTGGGTTAGATCCCCAGCATCCCACACACAAAAAGAAAGAAACTCTTTCAAGGCTGCACACCTATAATCCCAGTGACTTGAGATGCTGAGACAGAAGGATCCCAATTTTGAGTCCCTAAGCAATTTAAGGAGACCCTGTCTCAAAAAAAAAAAAAAGAAAAAAAAAAAAAAAGGGCTGGGGATGTAGTCCAGTGGCAGAGCTCTCCTGGGTTGGTTCAATGCCAGACCAAAGTGGGGAAAAAGATATTAAACTACAATTCAACATCTTCTAGTACAGTTCAAGTCAGTTAGGATAATCCTTTGAGCTTATCAAATGTTTTTACATTTTACTAATGACTAAAATTTAGCTTTTCTCCACATTGGTAATAATTGAAAATAACAATAAATATATTTACCTATTAACCCAATTAAATACAATGTTTATATTAAAAACACTTGTTTCCCAATGTGTTCAGTTCTGTTCAATATTTTTCTTTAACCTATCTCCAATTAACTAGGGTTAATTTTATACATAATATTTTGGAAATAGAACATTGAGAGAGGTATAAATAATTTAAAAATCACAGCTAATGACCTGGATTGTATAGGCAATTGTTTCTTTAAATTTGTGTGCCTTAGTATACTCGGAATCACAAATTTTAAGGAGTAACTTTGATGAGGAACTATCTATCTCATTCTATTGGTTGACTTTTTAAATTTCATACTACAAATTTTGCACAAATACTATGAGGACCACATCATAATAAATAAATCAAGGGAACAGGAAGAGTGACTTTCTTATCCCACTCCATTCAAACATATTTTCCTCAGAAATGGGAGGAGGAAAACCAAACAGTTTGTTTCTGTGTAAACTGAATGCTTAAATAATTTAAAAATTCAATTATTTGTATTCTGTTAATAATTTTTTAAAGGTGCTTTAGTTTTTTTTCTGGATTTTTAAAGAGAGAATAAAATATGTTTAGAATAACTATAGTTATATTACTATATTCCTTTTTAATTCAAATTAGGGATCTTAGTATGATGAGGCTAATTTTGAAAAGCAATCATTTGATTAAAAAATTACCATATTCTCTAAAATTTGGGGGGCAAATATGGATTTTGTATTTAACAACAACTTCCAAAATATGTTTTCCATAGATTACTTAATATGGAAATGTTAAATAATTTAACATTAATACTATTAAAATACTATTCCAAACTGCAGAGACTTTGAAAATGGCTTGCATTTAAATATCCAATCACTATAATAATCTGGAGAAATCTAATAAATATAAAGAATATATATTTAAATAATACTAATTCTAAACAGAAGGCACACTTTTGGTGATTCAGTCATTTATAAAAAGGAAGCCCAGGTGTTCAGAACTGTAAATAATGCTTCAGTTTCTCATTGCTAATGTGTCTGACTAATCAATATGCCAGTCATGAATAAAGCAAAGCATTAGTAAGTGAATGCACTGAGGTATTGTGAGGTACTTATGAGGTAATGCAGGTGGAAGTACTTAGGAAACTGAAGCAGTGTAAGGTGTTAATCATTATCATGAGCTTCTACCTGTGCCAGAAGAATGGCATCCAATCCCATTGTAAGGCAACAGAAGACAAGGAGCATAATACCCTAAAGCTTACTCTAACTCTTTTGTATTTTAAACAATGAGCAAAATAAGCAATGGAGAACACACACACACACACACACACACACACACACACACACTAATAGTTCTAAAAAGAAATCTCAAACATCTCAGAACATTTCTCATTGAAAAGAACATATGCCTTCATTTTGTCCTAGTATAATGGAAAATTTTTTGTTTGTAAAAATAAAAGAAAAAATTTTTTAAACATTTAGATATTTTCATAAAGTTAAAAAAAAGAATCCAAGCTAAGAAGTCGGAAATATGAATTCTCACCCTGATTTTACTTCTGGTTTACCACATGAATTTAAGGATGTCACCTCTCCAACCTGTCTTTGCATCATAAATGTGTCTAAACTTTATTTCAAAAGGTTTGACATAATAAAACATTTGACACAATAAACCATTAATCCTGGTATGAAATATGTTTAAATATTCATATTAATTAAACGTATTCTTTAAAAATAAAAAATATTTTAAGTTGCCCTTATTCTTATCTTAGGAATCAATGATACCTGAGCAATCACTCCCCAATTTTGTTGGCTTATCATCTTCCGATTTGCTCACACAGGACATGACCCCTACAGTGCCTCTCCTGCTTCTGGAGCTCCTCCTGGGCATCTTGATTAGCAGTATTGTGGGCAGATCTGAAACACTACAAGCTCCCAGTAACCAGGCATTTTTCTTATTCTGGTCAGGGTACTCTTCTGTACTTACAGCTTTTTTTCCAAGCTTTTAATGATTCCCTTAGGTCCTTCAATATTTGTAGTTTTACAAACATTAATCTTTTTCCTTGATTTTTGTCAACATTTTCTTTTTAATTAACATATAGTAATTATACATATATGTGGGGTACAGTGTGATATTTCAATACACTCATATCAGGGTAAAAAGCAGTTCCATCTCCTTGATCTTCAAGTTCTTCTCTTCTAGCTCTTCATAAAATATATAATAGCTTATTATGAATTATAGTGACTCCACTTTACTGTAGAATACTTGAACATGTTCCCCCTATTTGTGTTTGGCACCCTAATCCAAACTCTCTTTATCCTTCCTCTCATACACAACACCTAGGCTCTAGTAATTTGTATCCTATTTTCTACTTTGAGATCAATTTTTTAGCTTCCACATATAAGAACAAATGTAATATTTGTCCTTCTGTAACTGGCATATTCGACTTAATATAATGTTCACTAGTTCCATTCATTTTGCTACAAATGATAGAATTTTCTTCCTTTGATGGATGAATAATACTCCATTTTTTTGTCCATTCATTCTTTCATGGACACTTAAGTTGATTTTGTACCTTGACTAATGTGAATAATGCTGCAATAAACATGTGAGCATATGGATGTCTTTGATATAATGGTTTCCACTTCCTTTAGATAAACACACAGTAGTGAAATAACTGGATCATGGGGTAGATTTATATTTGTAATTTTTTTGAGGACCTTCATGCTGTTCTGCATTAGTCAGTGTATAAGAGTTTCCTTTTCCTAACATCGCTGGGATTTGTTATTGTTTGTTTTTTATAATGACTCTTAACTTAGCTAAAAATGACATTATATTTTTTATTTGTTTCTCTGATGCAAGTGATGTTGAGAATGTTTTTATATACTTGTTGGCCATTCATGTTTCTTATTTTTGCATAGAGTGAGATATAGGGGTCAAGTCTCATTCCTCTGCATATGCATATACAGTTTCCCAACACCAGTTATTAAAGAGACCATCCTTTTACTCCAATATTTATTTGTTAATTTATTTTGTCTGGATGATCTTTCCATTGGTGAAAGTGGGGTGTAGAATCTCCTGTATTATTGTATTAGCTGCTATCTCTCCCTTTAGGTCTAATAATGTTTGATTCATAAAAATCAGGTATTTCAGTGTTAGGTGCATAAATACTAAAATTATTGTATCTTCTTGTTGAATTGATCTTTGATAATTACACCAGTGACATTCTTGGTCTCTTTTTACAGTTTTGACTTGAAGTTTATTTCACCTGAAATAAGCATAGCTTCTCCTTCTCACTTTGGGTTCTATCTGCATGCAACGTCCTTTTTTTCATATATTGTGTTTTTACAGACAAGTAAGTTTCTGAAGGCAGCATATTTTGGGGTGTTGTTTTGTTTATTTCCTTCAGCTAGTCTGTAGCTTTTTAATTGGCAAATTTAATCTGTTTGTATCTAATCAGTTTACTATTGACATATAAAGGCTTACATCATTATGTTAATTTTCTTCTTATGGTTTTGAATATTGTTTGTTCTCTTCTCTGTGGTTTGATGATTTTATCTATTCATAAGGTTTGATTCTTCTCTTTTTTCTCTTTTGTATATCTGCTTTTCTAGTGGGTTTATATTTTCATGATAGTTGTTACCCTTTTCATTTCTAGATGTATTTTTCTCTTGAGCATTTTTTGGTAAAGTCATTCTTGTGGCAATGAATTCT
Organism: Sciurus carolinensis; assembly: GCF_902686445.1. Lineage (NCBI taxonomy): Eukaryota > Metazoa > Chordata > Mammalia > Rodentia > Sciuridae > Sciurus > Sciurus carolinensis. Next base: position 82,344,547 of record NC_062218.1, on the reverse strand, counting down.
CTCAGTCTTCACTTGTCTTGGAAAGTCTTTATTTTTCTTCATTTCTGAAGAATATCTTTTCTGAGTGTAGTATTCTTAGTTGATACCTTTTTTCTTTCAGAACTTTGAATATATCATCCTATTCCCTTCTAGCCTGTAAGGTTTCTGCTGAGAAATCTGCTGTCAGTCTAATGGAGGATTTCTTAAATGAATTGGTACTTTATGCTTTCTATTTTTAGAATTTTCTCTTTGTCTTGACTTTTAACAGTGTGACTATAATACACTATGTAGATTGCATTTTTTGTTAAATTTATTTGGGTTCATTTGGCCTAAGGGGCCTTGGGTATCCATGGTTTTTTTTTTTTCCCCAAGGAAGGTAAGAGAATTTTCAGTTATTATTTCATTGAAAAGATTTTCTAAAACTTTTCCCTTCTTTTTGCCTTCTAGAACTTTAAATTAGAAAATGTGTTCAATTAATGGTGCCCCTAATTCTTAAAGGATTTCTTCATAATTTTTTCGTATTTATTTTTTTTCTGATGGGATCATATCAAAAGACATATCTTCAAGTTCAGAAAGTTTTTTTTTTTTCTGCTTAACATAATCTGTTGTGAGTCTTTCTATTATATTTATTTATATGTTTATTAGTAATTCTGGGAATCGGACTCAGTGCCTAAGGCATGCTAGACATGTGCTCCTCCACTGAGCTTTGTCCCTAGCCCTCCACTAGTGGAGGGCTATTATTTTTATTTACTTATTAGCCTTTGTAGTTCCAAGATTTCTGTTTGAGTATTTGTCAGATCTTTATCTCTTTACTGAATTTATCATTTATATCTGGATTGATTTCCTAATTACATAGAATTATCTATATATTTTTATATCTCTTTGAGTTTCCTTAGGACCATCCTCTGGAACTCATTCCCTTTTGTTGGAGTTTCTTGCTTGTTATTGTCCTTCTTTGGAGGCATCATGCTACTTTGCTTCTTCATGCTTCTTGTAGCCTCATGTTGATATTTGTCCATCAGTTTTTCTCCACCAATTCAATAGGGCGACATTTGTAGTAAAGGCTTTATTCTAAAATTGCATCAGTTTGGTAGGCAATATTGGCTTTGGTGCCTGTTGGGATAATCTCCCAATAGCTTCTTCAGCTATAACCATGCCTTTGGGGTACAGTGCAAGCAGCAAGCACCAATGAAGTCATAGAGCTCATTTATCAATCAGAGATCAGTTAGGGGTGGAGACATTCAAATGGTCTAGGTTTGTATGGTGCACACACTGGCGGATTTGGGATGCTCACTGTGTGACCACTCCAGGCTAGTGCAGTACAGTGAACATGTTCAGCAGTAGGAGTACACATGCCAGTCCTGTGGGCTGCACAAGGGTGGGACCACTCTAAACATATTGAGGCACATATGGTAAAGTACATGTGTCAGCAGCATCAGGGAAATAGTTAGTCTCTGTGGACGTGACAAGGGTGAGACTACTAAAGCAGACCCAGTGTAGTTATTGTTCACCTTCATGCAGTGGGTTCAGGGCACATCTGCAGCATGGGACACACATGCAAGTCTCTATGGACTGTGTGGGGCTGGTGCCACTCTAGCATGACTAGGCCATGTGACACAGCTTGGGCAATGCACACCTGTCAGTTTCTGCCAAGTCATACAAAGTGGAGCCACTCCAGAAACCCAGCAGACTGAGTTTCATGGCAGTGGGACAAGGAATGATTGGTTTGA